>NC_059120.1:45485637-46126387 GCF_020740685.1 Jaculus jaculus | reverse complement strand
AGGCGCTTGCCTACAAAGCCTAAGGAGCCAAGCTTGATTCCCTAGTACCCACATAAACCCAGATGCACAAAGTGGCTCGTGTGTGTGGAGGTGTGGAGTTCATTTGCAGTGGCTGGGGGCCCTGGTATGCCCATTCTCTCTCTCCTTTCTCTCACTCTCTCTCAAGTAAATAAATAAATAAAATATTTTAAAAATAAATAAGATTAAAGGGAGACTGAACTTAAAGCACACGATTTCCAGGAGCTGATCTACACTTGGAAGAACACTTGGACCATGAGGTACTGTGCTCACCTTTGAAAATCTACCATAGTCTTACCTGGTTCATGACCAAATTTGATTGATTTACCTAGAAAACATTTCCCAAATCCATTCATGTACTCTCTTTACCATCTAGATAAGCAAAGTACTATCCTCTTTCATGTGAATGATTGCACAGGCGATTTTGACTTTCGCTGCACACAGGCTGCATGTGCTGGCGCGGTGGCTCACGGCACAGCAGATTTTAGGGCTTCAGGAGGACAAGGACGCGTTAAAGGTGTGTGGGCGACACTAAATATCTCCCACAATGTAGTGAGAAACACAGAGGCCAGATACTGTCACTTTTTCATCTTTTTTTTCCCCTGCCTCAGGTGTTGGTGAGCACATGTGTTTGAAACAAGGGCAGAATGACTTTGTTTTACCCTTTCAAGAGAGAAAGGTTGGCAGAGATTAGAGCAGCCAAGACTGAAAAGAGAGAAGGAAAAAGAAAAGTCATTAGTATCTCATGTTGGACCTAGTCTGCTTGGTTATAGCTTTGACTAGGAAGAGAAATTTCCTTGAGAATATTAGATTTTTTATGCAGTATGTTTAGACAAAAGGCTGATTTATAAGCATTCTAGCTACTTGCCTTTGTGAGCAATAGTCAACAGCGCAAGCACTGTGTTGCATACGTACATGTGAGTGGTGTATGCATGTTTGCATGTATGTGGGCAACCTGTGTGGGTAAGCATGCCCATGTGTGAACATGCGTGTGGAGGCCAGAGGCTGAAGTTAGGTGTCTCCCTCAGTCACCCTACCTTATTTATAAAAACAGAGTCTCTCCGCGCATGGTGGCACACACCTTTAATCCTAGCACTTGGGAGACAGAAGTAGAAGAATTGCTATGAATTTGAGGCCAGCCTGAGACTACAAAATGAATTCCAGGTCAGCCTGGGCTAAAGTAAGACCCTGCATTGAAATATATATAAAAAAAAAAACAATAAAAACAAAAAACAGAGTCCCACTTACTCAACAGCTCACCAACTTGGCTAATCTAGGCACCAGCTTGCCCAGGGTTCCCCCACCCCCTCGGGGGCCCTCAGTGACTGCATGCCATTTGCATGGGTACTAGGATCTGAATTCAAGTCTTCATGCTTGACAGAGCCCTCTCCCCAGACCAGTATTATTTTTAAAGCAATATATGCCCTTCAGCATGGCTGATATCCTTTTATGTTGACATTTCTTAATTATAAAAGTTATGACAGCTTCTTCAACAGCCCCACAACTGTGATGTCATTTAAGTGTGACAATGGAGCTAAGTAAATTTTAAGGGATTTGGTAGGTATGTTAGTTCTTTTTCTTATTTCTGTAACCAAATACCAGACCAAAAAAAAAAAAAAAAACAACTCAATTTAGAGCCAGGAATGGTGGCACATGCTATTAACCCCAGCACTTGGGAGGTGGGGGGCAATGGGGGAATCACTGTGAGTTCAAGTCCAGCCTTAGACTGCAGTGTGGATTCCAGGTCATCCTGGGCTACAGAGAAACCACACCTCAAAAGAAAAAAAAATCAATTTAATGCAAGAAAGGTTTATTTTTTTGGTTATCTTTATTTATTTATTTGAGAGCGACAGAGAGAGAGAAAGAGAGAAAGAGGCAGAGAGCAAGAGAGAAAGGGTGTGCCAGGGCTTCCAGCCACTGCAAATGAACTCCAGATGCATGTGCCCCCTTGTGCATCTGGCTAACATGGGTCCTGGGGAATCGAGCCTCGAACCGGGGTCTTTAGGCTTCACAGGCAAGCGCTTAATCGCTAAGCCAACTCTCCAGCCCAAGAAAGGTTTATTTTGACTCACAGTTCAGAGTTGCTTAGAGACCATCAAGGTGGAGAGGGCACATTGGCGTGAGTGGCTTGCTCTGCCACGCTAACCAAAAAGCAGAGGAAAAGAATGCCCGTGTTCAGCTGGCTTTCTCCATTGTCCCTTTTTTATCCAGCCCAGGACCCTAACCCATGGGATGGTGCTCCCCACATCCAGAGAAAGCTTTCTCTCCTCAATCAAACCTCGCTAAGTCTTAAGTGTTTCTTAATCGAATTAAGTTGACAGTGAAAATGAACTATTATTGTAGGTTTGTATGTATCACCCTGCTTGTGGAAGTCCTGACCGGTGTTGGCTGACTGCCACACCAGTGTGGTAGAATGAGCGGGGGTCTTGGATGTCCTATCTCAGCCATGGCCAGGGTAGAGTGTGTCTTCCATTTAACTGACAGGCTTATTCCTTGGCCGCAGCCATTACACTATGCATAAGTAATTTGTTATACAACTCTCATTTGCTCTGGGGCTTTGAATGAATAAAGTCTAAAATGTCCTCATCACAAGCTCCAGAATCCAGTAATCTGTAATTAATTTTGCTTTAGAATTCTGAATTAATACCAAGAGAGATCCCACACTCTTTATAAATGTCCAGGTGTGAATCTAAAGAAAACGGTAACCACTTTTCTTGAAATCACATGAATAATATTGGAGCAAAATTGTCTCTGTGGGAGACAAAGAAAAAACATTATATTTGTGTCTCTGGGTAATCTATCCTTTAGTTAATGAACCCAGAACCCTCTAGAGAGTGCACAAATCCATGTAACAGAGCAGGTTTTTGCATTATGATTCCTAACTTAGCTGGAAAATGTGAAAAATCAGATGCAGCCAGAGCTCCCCATTGGTTACAAATGTGGGGATCAAGAAAAGTTATTCCATCTAAGGCAGCCTTCATTTAAATTTAAAATTATCCTCCCTTGTAATCTCATTTTGAATAGTGGCATACAAATCAATAGATTTTTTAAGAGCATAATTCAATCTCATGGAAGGGAGTTCCTACCTAATATCTGACAGATTAGGTGTTAGTTTCAGGTTATATTTTGAATCTTTCTGTATAAATAAATTTATAAGTAGTCCTTAGGTGTTTTCTTTTTAATTTTTAAAGAAAGATAAATAGTCAGTAGTTCTTTAAAAGGAAAAATTAGAGTCAAAATTACCAATCCTAGGCTGGAGAGAGAGTTTAGCTGCTTAAGGTGCTGGTCTGCTAAGTGTGAGGGCCCAAGTTCAATTCCCACATTCAAGTACCCACGTAAGACAGATGCACAAGGGGGTACATGCATCTGAAGTTTGTTTGAAGTGACTAGAGGTCCTGGTACACTCATTGTCTTCTCTCTTTCTCCCTCTCTCTTTCTCTCTCTCTGTCTCTTTCACTCTCTTAAATAAATAAATGAATGAATAAATAAGTAAAATATTTTATTAAAAAATTGCCAATTACTCTTTATTGTTCATCCTGTTTCTTCCTCTCTCATTGGAGCATAACATACAATTGTGTGGATAGGTTCACAAAATGCTTTCATATTTTTCATTATTAAAACATGTTCCAGGTGTACAATTAGTTAACTGGTCATCATCTAATCTGGTGTCAGAATCTGCTGTACATTACCCAGGGCAAATAGATACTTCTACTTTGAATGCATCTAATAAAGGTTTTTCTCAATATCCAGGAAAGATGTCGCACGGATGAATCTTGAAGTTATTATAACAATCAAACTAAACTCATCAAACATAATAACCAAGGCTGGGGAGATGGGTTAGCACTTAAGGCACTTTCCTGCAAGCCTGAGGACCCATGTTTGACTCTCCAGATGCCACCTAAGCCAGACACAAAGGTGAGGCACGTGCAAGGTCACACATGTCCGCTAGGTGGCAGAAGTATCCAGAGTTCTATAGCAGTGGATGAGACCCTGGCATGCCACTTCTCTCCTTCTGTCTCTTCCTTTCTATATAAATAAAATAAAATAAAATAAAATAAAATAAAATAAAATAAAATAAAATAAAATAAAATAAAATAAAATAAAATAAAATAAAATAACTGTGTGATTCCAGTGACACGAGTTCTCTAAGGTCATCAAATCCATAGACAGATAGAAGAATGGTGACTTTCAGGGGTTGGAGGGAAAGAGAATTAAGGAGTTACTGTTTCACAGATAATGGAGTTTTAGTTTGGAGAGAATAGAAAGGGTTAGAAGGGGATAGTGGTAATGACTGTATAATAACGCAAATATATTCTATCCCACTGAGCTGGACATTTAAATTGTGGAGTTGCATACACTTTACAGTAAAAACAAACCAACAAGCAAACAATAAAATGACAATTAGCACATGCATCAAAAGAAGCCAGGAATGCAGAGATCTTGAAGCACCATCCCATGCTCTGCCCGCCTGGCCCCCTTAGAGTTTACATAATCACCCTGTATAGATGTGCTCACTCAGGGATTCTCCGGCAGAAAGTGGGTGGACTTTCTTCACTAACCTCATTTCAAGGGCTGACCTGAGCTCCAGTGTGTCACTGTTGATATTCACAAGTCTTCTGATAGCCTCATTGTCCCAGATTATAAACTGGCAGCCCATGGGCTGGAGAGATGGCATAGCGGTTAAGCGCTTGCCTGTGAAGCCTAAGGACCCCGGTTCGAGGCTCGGTTCCCCAGGTCCCACGTTAGCCAGATGCACAAGGGGGCGCACGCGTCTGGAGTTCGTTTGCAGAGGCTGGAGGCCCTGGCGCGCCCATTCTCTCTCTCTCCCTCTATGTGTCTTTCTCTCTGTGTCTGTCGCTCTCAAGTAAATAAAATTAAAAAAAAATAAAAATAAATAAATAAACTGGCAGCCTGAACTGCCAGCACCAGAAGTTGAAGTCATTGTTGTTTGACCACTGAGCCTGTATCTTCCTCCTTCCAACCCAACAAGCCCTTTTCACACGCATGTTATCCTTGGATCATCTTTCCCTTTTCATAGACTGACATTTTGCTGAACACACTTTTCTTCATCTTTTTTTTCTTTCTTTTTTTCCTTTTTTTGGGGGTGGGGAGTAAGGTCTCACTCTAGCCCAGGCTGACTTGGAAGTTACTATGCAGTCTCAACCTGGCCTTGAACTCACAGCGATCTTCCTACTATGCCTGGCTCAGATTTCTTTTGCATACAAGGTGTACTTCATTTAAAATTTCAAGACACAGTGCCTTTCCTAAGTGAGTGAACTAGGTTTGGGTAGAATTACTATTCCATATTTGCAAGTACTATGGGCTTCCTTGGAAATTACAAGGAATGCCATGGGATTTGACTCTAATGTTCATTTTAATTCAGTTGGCTCACATTATGCAATAAAATCATACTAATTCTGAGTGATGGTGGACGTTAGATGACTGTGACTTCCTGAAATATGAAAATCATTGGTTAATGTTAAAGAATAATTGAATTTTCTTCTTTTACAATTCCCTGTGTACCACAAGCAAAGTAAAGTAGAAACTAATAAGTAAAATAAGGCAAAATATAGAAGGATATAATTCAAGATGAAATAGATTAATAAAAAAGTAAATGCTGCCAGGCGTGGTGGTGCACGCCTTTAATCCCAGCACTGGGGAGGCAAAGGTAGGAGGATTGCTGTGAGTTCGAGGCCACCCTGAGGATACAGAGTGAATTCCAGGTCAGTCTGCTCTAGAGTGAAACCCTACCTCAAAAAACAAAAAAAAAAAAAAAAGGAAATGCTGCGGAACATATGGTATTATTGAATAGGTTCAGAAATTCAAAGGGCTTTGATTGGGAGCCTCATAGTCCCCCCCTTAGAATCTTACTATGCCTTCCTTACATCGTCGCAAGTTCCTCTCTTGGAATTTGTCTTAACTCTACGTGAAACCTTCCTGTTCTTTCTTCATGTTGTCTGTCAACATTGCAGATCTTGCTCTCTGCTCTTTTCATCTTCCCGGGTCTTTCTGACACACTGTCCAGTTCCACCTAGTTGATGTTACTTATTTCACTTCAGCCACTTTGTTGGCCAGGCCTTGCTTCCTAGATGCCATTTACACAGTTCACATCTTAGAATAAATTGCCATTCCAGATAGGTGACCCTGAGCTTGGCCCTTCCTCCTTGTTGCCTACTCTTCTTAGGTTCCCTCTCATCTCCAGCCAGAACCCCTCATCTCAGGCCTAGAAGCAATAGTTGTGGGGAATATTTTCGAGTGCTCTGCTCTCCTCCCTCCCTCGCTCCTTCTGAGTAATGGATTGCAAATCCAAACTAAGCCTGTCTGTCCTGCCCAAAGTTTCCAAAGGGTCCACGTTGTCTTCCTAGTCAAATCAACACTCCACATTCTATGTTTAACCTCTACATTCCCGTCCAGGATTCTGATGCATTGTATCTCTATTGGTTTTTTGCCCATGATTTTCAGCTACTCCAAGTAGTTCAATGCTGTCAGTAGGTCATGTATCCCAGTCTCTGTGTCCCTGAATACACTTTCTCCTCTGCCTAGAATGTCCCTGATGTTGGTCAACCTGTGACTGCACCTCTACTGTCTGTCCATTGTGATCTTGTAGCTACTCTGTGGCGTTGGAGCAGTGTAATCAATGTTTTGTGATGGTTAGAGCATGTGATGGCCATTGCCATCAGCTACATAGGCGAACTTAGGCTAGAAACATTCTATGCTATGTAATCACCAAGATATTTAGAAACAAAGAGATACAGGAAGGTCATGGTACATTGCATAGAGGGATCATCCCATTCCTTAGGCAACAGTAAACATCTGTATTGCATAGAGGGATCGTCCCTTTCTTTCACATTCCATTTTCCAATGTGAAGTTCATTTATAGTGGCAGAGGCCCTGGTGCACCCTCTCCTCCTTGCAAAAATCTCACACTAAAATAAAATATTACAAAAAGAAAAAGAATTTAAAGTGAGTCTTCCAAATGTGCTTAGGGAATAATGAAAATGGAATAAAAAATGTATGTGTTTGAGAGCTAGACTGATTTGGATTTAAATTCCCCTGCCACTGTGTTTTATTCTATTTTAATGGATTATTTATGGAAGCTTACTGAGTCCAAGTTTTCCTCATCTATAAAATGAAGATTCAGTTCTTACACACACTGAGTACATCATGTTTGCCCTGTCATCAAAATGAATCAAGAATCCCACAATGGCTCTTCACCTGCATACTGTCTTGTGGTAATGGGCAACGTCATCATCACATACATTCCTACCTCGGGTTCCTGCTTGACTCACTTACTCCTGCCTTTGGCCCAGCCTCCTTCAGTCTAATTGAGGACTGATGACGGAACAGGAGGTGTGGCTCAGTTATGCTCTTCCATTAACTACAACTCTTTTAAACAGTCTACATTGCTTGGTTATAAGCCAGATTCCTTACTACACCCTACACTATTCTGACCTGCTTACATTCCTCCATTCTCTCTGACTCGTATTAATGTTCCTTTTTAAATTCTCTCTCTTTTTCATTTTTCAAGGTAGGGTCTTGCTCTAGCCCAGGCTGACCTGGAATTCACTGTATAGTCTCAGGGTGGCCTTGAACTCATGGCGATCCTCCTACCTCTGCCTCCCTAGTGCTGGATTAAAGGCATGCGCCACCACACCCGGCTATTCTTTTTTTTTTTTTTTGCTAGCTGCACTGTCCACTTGCTTTTCCCACTTCGTGCATACCCAGGGCCTTTGCATTTGCTCATTCTTCTCCTGAGCTGTTTATTGGATGATCTTGTGACTTCCCTCCCTCTCAGTAATCTCTAGATACTTGGTCTCAAGTGATTGCAACCCCCACTCAACACTTTGCCTACTTAAGCTCTCCTCAGTTTTCTCTCCCCATTAATACCTGCCAGGTTGCAACATGTTTTGTGTTTTATTTATCTAGCTTCATTCATCTCCTTGCTTTTTGTTATGTTTTCTAAGGACTCAGAACTCAGGAATGGCCACATAGTACATACATTGTAACTTCTGCCTAGTAACTACCCATTTCTCTGAAGGATGAAATGAAATAACCCGCGAATGTATAAATAAATATAAATATAATATATTTTATATTTATATATATTTTAGATATATAATAAAAATATAAATGTATGTTGTTACATAATGGTCATTCTGTCTTCTAAACTATGGCCAGAGCTGTTGTCCTGAAAAATAAGAGACTAGATAGTGAATCCCACATAGTGATTAAAGAGCCTCCTGGTTTTGGATGAGCAGATGGAGTGATGTCTCCTCATTACTCTACCAATTACACATCTGTTGATCTGTAGGTGAGTTACTTCTCAGAGCCTCAGTCTTTGCCTCTGTAGATATAACGGGCAATAATTAACATCTCACCTTGAATTATGTAATGTATATAAATGTCTAGGTAGTGGAATTAGCATATAATTTATACTTGGTAAATAATAAACATCATTGTGATTTCTTTTTAACTTTCTTATCACATTAGTTGGAAGTACGTGCTGTGCTGAATTAGGAGCTATTGATTCTACTCAATCATTTTAGTTCTGCTATTCATTATCTTTGTGACTTTGAAAAACTAAGACACCCTTTCTGGGCCTCAAATTTTCCTGTCAAATAAGATTTTAATCATAATCTTATGAATACATTAAATCACATAACACTGGCATAAAAACCGTGCGTGAACCATATATGAAAGAGGAGTTTCTTGCCAGGCGTGGTGGCACACGCCTTTAATCCCAGTACTCAGGAGGCCGAGGTAGGAGTATCACCATGAGTCCAAGGCCACCCTGAGACTATGTAGTGATATCCAGATCAGCCTGGGCTAGAATGAAACCCCACTTCAAAAAAAAAAAAAAAAAAAAAAAAAAAGAGTTCCTCTTTGGAATTATTATTTCTTTTAAATTTTTTGTTTTTTTATTTATTTATTTGAGAGTGACAGACAGAGAGAAAGAGGCCTATAGACAGATAGATAGATAAAGAATGGGTACGCCAGGGCCTCTAGCTACTGCAAAGGACCTCCAGACACATGCGCCCCTTGTCCATCTGGCTAACGTGGGTCCTGGGGAATTGAGCCTCGAACCGGGGTCCTTAGGCTTGACAGGCAAGTGCTTAACCGCTAAGCCATCTCTCCAGCCCTCTCTTTGGAATTACTGTAATAAACTAGCTAAGGTGTGTGACAAAGATCCACATCACATTTCCAATGTAAATTTCGAATTCTGTGTAAAATGAAGAGAGATAAAATGTGTTTTTTTTAAATTAGGGCTCACCTGCACATTTCAGGATTATATCACCTTTCTCCCAAATATCAGCACTCATGTGGGTCACATTTTCATAGACACTGGCAAGCTAAGAATATGAAACCCCTAGACTTACCGTGCTGTGTGTGTGTTGTATATGCATGCAAATCAGATAAGCTTGTATTCTTTATAAACAATGAACATTGTCAAAAATTACTATACAAAATTTATGTGTAAAACTCTTCATTGTTTATTTGAAACTCATTTTGAATGGAGCAGGTTGTCCTTTTATGTGCTAAATCTGACCAGACTACAGCGAATGGTCATGTGACACAGGAGGTGGGGTTAATCCTCAACCCTGAGGGACAGCTGTCGCCTGTCTTTAAGGTTTCTGTTTCATCGCGGCATCTCCCAAATGTGCCCTGTAAAGTACAGCCCACGAAGACGCAGAATCCCATCAAGAGACAAAATCTATGAAAATAACACTTGGCCAGCACTTTGGGATTGCATTCTTCAGACATTTTGTGGCAGACAAAGGACACCAACATTTCTTTTGCTTTTTCTTCTTATTTTTTCAACATTTCATTTTAAAATGAACTCACTGATACCTTTGGAGTTCAAATAGTCTTGTTACCACACACTGTTAGATATGGAAGGAACTTCATTTTTACTGCAGGGAGGAGCCTGGCACTCAAGTCATCTGCTTTGTACACATAGACATTCTGGCTGAGCCTACATTGGTATTTAAGCCCCACGACTCCAGGAAAGCTGGTTTTTCCCTACAGAGCTTCTCCTCCTATTTTACCTCTTGTTAACTGGCACATCCAAGGCAAGTATTCTGTGTTTGTGGCCTATTTTTCCCATGTAAAATGAGACATTGTACTGTGACTTGCATAGATGTTGAGCTATTACACACAGCCTTATAAATCTGGTATTGGGTACGCACAGTCTTGTATTCTGCCATTATTACTGAAGCAATAATGACACTAGGAATGAAATACTAAAATGCTATTTGCTTCTGATGGACTTCCTGTATATGAATTTATTGTTTGATTGTATCTGAAACCAGTTAGTTGGTTAGTCAATGATGAATTATACAAGTTATTGATCACTTTGAAAACATTGAAATATGTTGTTGTAGTGCCAAAATAAACTGTTTCAGGATTCAAAGGGTACCTTCTATTTTAGTATTCCCAAGTTTTCGCAATATTTACTCTACATTTAACATTTTATAATTCTATTACCTCTGATTATAACCCCAGCCTTTTTTGTCTTGTTTTGTTTTGTTTGTTTTTATTCACTTAGTAGTGAGAAAAAGAAAAAAAAAAAGAGGAGAGAGAGAGAGCGGGGAGAGTATGGACACAGAAGGGCCTCCTCCTCTGCAAACAAACTCTAGATGCATGCGCCCCTTTATGCATCTGAGTTTATGTGGGTACTGGGGACTTTAGCCTGGGCTTCCAGGCTTTGCAAGCAAGTGCCTTAAGCCACTGATCCATCTCCCCAGCTCATTCTTAATTATTAACTGTGTACATTCTCATCTAGTATGGCCTTATTATCTTCCCTAGTTCCATAATTTACATTGTGTTTATGACATTTTAAAAAATTTATCAAGCTTTCCCTTATGTTAATATTTTATTTTTATTTGCTTATTTGAGAGTGGGAAAGAGTCAGAGTAAAAGAGAGAGAGAGACAGAATGGGCATGCAGGGCTTCCAGCCACTGCAAATGAATTCCAGATGCATGCGCCACCTTGTGCATCTGGCCTGTGTGGGTCCTGGGGAATTGAACCTAGGTCCTCTGGCTTTGCAGGGAACTGCCTTAACTGCTAAGCTATCTCTCCAGCCCGGTTTATGACTTAAAAAAAAAAAACAAAACAAAACAGGCAATACTTTGTGATATTTTAAACCCGATTATCCTATATTATAACAGGCCTATGTCCTTGTAACTTCTACCCAAGTATCAGCCTTTTTTTTTTTTACTTCTGTAATCTTGCATAACATTTCCTTATGAAAAATAGGTGTTCTGTCTTGCTTCATAATAATACTAAACTTGTGTGTTGTCTTAGTGTTACATCTAAATTCATCCACTCAACAATTATATCATGAATATCTTCTAGGTGTATTAAGTTTGAAAAGGGATTTCATAGATATGAAGGCTTAGATGAAATGACCAAGGACAAAGTTGTCCAATTTTAAACTGATTTATTCATCATAAAATGTTAAAAGAGATAATTATTCATATACACAGGCCTCCTCTGGCATAAATTCTTCAAAACCACCATAATTAATTAATTCAGAGTCCCAAATCTGGCCCTCATAAATTGAAGTGACTAGTCAATTCAATGGAAACCATTGTAGAAAACCTAGCCTTAAGAAATCCTTGAAATCTTCTATGCTTACTTGATATCACTGTGATAAGCCTTTTATCACTCAACAAACTGATGGACAAGGATTTGTTTGTTTGGTCTGAGTGTAATGATTATTTTGATGTGAATGTGAAATGTCACTCACGGGCTCGTGTACTGGAAAACTTCCTTCACAGATGGTGGTGTGGTTTGAGAGGCTTTGTCAGGTGAAGCCTGGCAGGGGGAAGCAGTTTGCTAGCAGTTGGGTCTTATGGATTGTAACCTGGCTTTGGTTTTATGGTCCAAGCTGTATGCTGTATAATTGACCAAGTTGAGAGCAAGCCTCTCTGCAAGCTTCAGCCACTGTGAGCAATGCTGCCCCCCCACAGGGCTTTCCCTGTCTTGAAGGACTGTACTGTCTCAAATCAGGAACCAAAATAAGTTCTCCCTTCCTAAGCAGTTCTTTCTGTCAAGTGTTTTCTCAAAGTGGTGAGAAAATTATCAGCGCAGAAAATTTTTATCAGGAGTGGGCTCGTTGCTGAATAAATCTGACTGTAAAGCCCGTTGGCCTTTGGGATTGGTCTGCTGGAGGAACATAGGAACATGTGGAGCTGCTGGCTAGAAAACCTGGACAATGCTGTGGGCAGAGCTGAATGGGTCATCCTTAAGTAGAGAAGACTAGCAGACATACAGCAATACAAACAGTAAAGATTGTGCTCATAAGCTCTCTGAGAGAAAGAAGGACTTGATCAGGAATTTGAGTCGAGGACATTCATGTTATATTCTGGCAAAAAAAGAAAAAAAAAATCTGGTGACATTCTGCCTTTATCCTGAAATTTTGAATCAGGATAACCTCAAAAGTCATGGCCTAATTTGTCCGACAGGAAATTTTAGGGTGTCACAATATTCAGTTCGCAGTATGCTACTGCTCAGGGTTATTTTTCCCAGGTTCAGTGAGAACCAGACATTGGAACAGAACGATGTAAATATGCGCGTTTTGGTGAAGCAAGGTGTAACATACCTGAATATCTGGAGGCTCTAAGTAGGTTCTGCATGAGAATGTGAAGACAAAGTAACTATGGAGATACCAGAATGTTGGAGATGCCAGGAGCATGGGATATCCTCTCGGGACAGCTTCAGATGTTCACTGGAGTGGACCGAGAGAGAGGCCCTGTGTGCTCCCAGCAGCAGAGCTGGAAAGGGCAGGGCTACTCCAGGAAAAAGGATCCCAGGTGATGCCATCATGACCTTAGATACTGGACATGAAGCTGCAGGGTTTCATAGTTGATGTACTACTGGATTTCCACCTTGCTTCGATCCACTTTTCCCTGGTATTTTCTTCTTCTTCCATTTCATTATGAGAACATTTATTCTGTGTTTTATAAGTATATAACTTGTTCTTTGAGTTTATAGGAGATCATAAGAGATTGTCTTGGGGCTCAGAAGCGAGGTTGGCTTTTAGACTTTTGAACATGTTGGGATTGTAAGTCTACAGTGACTTTTGAAGTTGGACTTAATGAATTTTTCCATTATGAAGTGGCCATGAGTCTATAGGGGTCAGAGATGATGTGTTAGGATTTAAATTTGAAATATTCCCCATAGGCTCGTGTGTTGGAACATTTGGTCCCCAGATGTTGACACTAATTTTAGAGGTTATGAAACCCGTAGGAGGTAGGGACTAGACTGTAAAAAGAAGGTTGTTAGGAGTAGGCCTTCTGCGTTATAACCTCCTTCCAGTTTCTGCACATTACAGGCATGCGACCAGATCACACCAGCACACTTCTCTGCTTTTATGAACAAGACTCTACAGCGCATGAGCCCAAATAAATCAATCAGTCCTTCCTCACTTAAGTTGTCTCTGCCAGGAATTCTGTCTGTGAAAAAAAAGAACTAAAGCAATGACAGTTTTCCCAAGTCTCTTAAAGCTAGAATTTGTTTGATAAGGAAAGGGATATGAAGTATTATGTCAGCCTGTCCTGATAGAAGTATTTGATTTAAGAAATAATATGCTCCATTCAGACTTTGACAAGATGTGGTCTGCTGTAATCATGTCATATTCTCGTCCGCCATTTTTTTTTTGTTTGTTTGTTTGTTTTTGTTTTTTTGAGGTAGGGTCTCACTCTGGTCCAGGCTGACCTGGAATTCACTATGTAGTCTCAGGGTGGCCTCAAACTCACAGAGATCCTCCTACCTCTGCCTCCCGAGTGCTGGGATTAAAGGCATGTGCCACCACGCCCAGCTCGTCCACCATTTTTATAACTGTCCTTTCATTGGATTTTTTTAAGTTGAATTATGTAATGTTCCTCATTATCCTTAAAAATGGTTTTGGCTTTACATTTTGTTTTATTTTGTGTTGTACCTGTTGCTACAAGTTCATTTTCTTGCTTCATATTTTATATTCAGTAGTTGATTCATTGTTGTTGTTATTCCTTGCCTTTCAATATACTTTGTTTTTCTTTTGACATGTCTCTTTGCTTAACCTCTGTAGACCTTACTTTTATGATCTAGAAAATATTGGTCGTAATAGTACATTACTCACTGTGATGGATAGTGGGTTTGTCTGTGTTAGATTTTCATTGCTGGAACAAATAAACTAAGAGAAATCAATGGAAGAAAGGTTTCTCTTGACTTAAAATTTCTGAGGTTTCCATGGTGTGGTGGTTTGATTCAGGTGTCCCCCATAAACGTAGGTGTTGTGATTGCTAGCTCCCCAGCTAATGGATATTTGGGAATTAATGCCTCCTGGTGGGAGTATATTGTTGGGGGCTGGCTTAAGGGCTTTATAGCCAGTTTCCCCATGCCAGTGTTTGGCACACCCTCCTGTTGCTGTGGCCCACCTTATGTTGGCCAGGGGGTGATGTCCACCCTCTGCTCATGCCATCATTTTCCCCTGCCATCGTAGAGCTTCCCCTCGAGCCTGTAAGCCAAATAAACCTCTTTTTCCCAGAAGCTGCTCTTGGTTGGGTGATTTCTACCAGCAATGTGACCCAGACTGCAACACATGGCTAGCTCGTTCTATTGCTTTGGACTTGATATACTAAAGCACAATAGTGTGGAGGTGAGAATGTGTGGTAGAGGAAAGTGCTTACCACTTGGCAACCAGAAAGCATAAAAAGCAGCAGGGCCGGTCTGGGGACGAGGTGAGCCCTCTCAAGGCACACCTATCAGTTATCTACTCTGTGAAATGAGGCCTCCACCTCGTTTCCATCACCTCCCCAAACATATCCTTTATATCGGAACCATAATGACAAACATACACATTCTAACAGGAGAGAGAGAGAGAGTGGTTTTCTGTTCATTCACATTTTCCTTGTGATGATGGTAGTGTTACTGTCAAGCCCTTTATATGGCACATCACAAACTGGAAATCAGTCACACCTTTTGTGGTTTGAACGTACAATGTTCCCTATAACCTTGTGTGTTTGGAAACTTAATCCCTAGTTGTTGTTGCTGTTTGGGAAAGTTGTGGAGCCTTTGGGAGGTGGAGTCTTACTGGAGGAAGTGTGTCACGGGGAGCAGGATTAGGGTGTTATAATTTTCCCTCTCTGGCCTCACTCAGCTCACGCTTGTTACTGCCTCCATGTTGATAAGAAGATGTGATGCCAGGCTGTCTGCTCCTGAAAGGCTTTCCCTACTACGATGAAACTGCCACTCAAAACTTTAAGGCAGAAATAAACCCTTTCTTTACACAGGTCATTTCTAATCAGGTGTTTTGTTCTGGCAACAAGAAGGTTGCTATACCCTTTTTTTATTTTAAATTTGTATAACAATCTTAATAACCTGTCAATTATTGTTAGAATTTTGGGCCATGATGCGGAGCCTTAAAATATGAAATTACAATGAACCTTATTTTATAAATCGTGATACTTTCTTTGTAATTCTTTCAGTATGTAAACACAACTTTTAAAACCTACTTAATGACTCTAATATGATACATAAATATGTGCCCAAATCATAACATTGCAGACTGAATTTTCATAACTTGAATGTCACCTGTACAACTTGCATTCAAATTAAGAAGCACAACTTGGGGCTAGATAGATGGCTCAGCGATTAAGGTGTTTGCCTGCAATGCCTAACCACCAGGGTTCAATTCCTCAGTACCCACATAAAGCCAGATGCACAAAGTGATGCATGCATCTGGAGTTGTTTGCAGTGGCTAGAGGCTCTGGCGCACCCATTCTCACTTTCCTCTGTTTCCCTTTTTCATTCTCTCTTTTCTTGCAAATAAATAAATAATAAATAATAAACAAGAAGCAGAACATTTACACCTCTCCCAGAAATTCTGTTCCAATGCTTTCCAATTCACTAATTACTCCAACCAGCAAAAGGCAGCTTCTCTTCTGATGTCTTTATTTTTGTTTTATTAGTTATATACACAGTGTGTATACAGCTGCCTTGGTACCACTGTGAGTCTCCTCCTTGTCCTCCTCCCTTTGAAGGGAAACTAGTTTGGATTATTTTTAAACTCATATAAAAAGAATCATGTTCTTTACATCTAAATTGTGTTGTTTAATGATATTTTTAATTTTTATGCATTATTATACGTAATTATTTATCTGTCTTATTGCTCATTGTGACAGCTTGCCTATCCTGCACCAGATAAAGATTTGCACAGTATCTGGGATTTCTAGAACTTTATAATGCATATTTTTTTCATGGATAACTATGTTTCTGAGAGGTATATTCTATTAAGTATATACTGTTAGGTCTATATTGGGTCATAAAATATGATTAATTTTGACATTCATAGACAATGATGAGCAATTTTCTACATTTGTGTATCTACCCTCCCTCGTGACGCCATCCCTTCCCCCACAAATACATCGCCGAAGTTATATGAAATTGCTGTGGGTTTCACAACTTCATCAACATTTTGACATGTTTCATCCTTTTCTCTTTTGCTGTTCTAAAGCCTATATTGAGGTTTCATCATGGTTTTAATTTTCTTTTCCCTGGCGTGTACTAAAGTTGAGTATCTCTTCAGGTTTACTGGCCATTCAAACATAGCCCTTTCTTATGAAGAATTTTTAATCAAGCCTATGTTCCTAGGCAGACTGAGAACTCTTTATAGCAAGGCTTATGGCATGTACCTTCACTTCCCTAAAAATCGGCTGCATTATCTCTGTCTTTTTTCTTTTTTTTTTTTTTTTTTTTTTCTGAGGTAGGGTCTCACTCTCACCCAGGCTGACCTAGAATTCACTATGTAGACTCAAGGATGCCTCAGACTCACGGCGATCCTTCTACCTCTGCCTCCCGAGTGTGCACCACCATGCCCAGCAACATTATCTCTTTTCCTCATGTGTCTTTCAGCTAGTGTTCCAAATGTGTATACCGGACATTGAGGGTTTGCAATTTTTACACCCCACATTGCAAAGGTTGTACTTACAGAATTCAGCAAGCAAGTTTTAAATTTTAAGCATTTGAAAAAGTCTCAATAAAGCATTATTCAGTGTCTAAGATAAATTGGAAACTATAAGGCTGCATGTGGAGAGGGTGTGTGGGTGACTCAGAGACAATTATTTTACTCAGGGAGAATGTGTCCCAGTGGCAGCCCACATTACGTGCTGATTCTAAATGACCTTCCTCTAATGTAGAAATCCAGTGTCTATTCCCCCAGCCTTCTTGTGCAATTGGATGGGAAGAAGTTGATGCATGACATTTTATGCATAAGAATGTGGAGGCCACTTTGAAATTTGGTTTTGAGAGATTACTGCCTAGTAATTTTCCAGGAAAGGAGGGGAAAAAAAAAAAAAGATTTGTCACTGACACTTTTTCACTCTTTCAAAAGTGGTAATAAAGTGTGTTTGGAAGACGAAAACATTCAGTTCCTTGGTTTCTAATTTCTCATGCATCTTAGCCAGTCATGAGTGTCAACGCAGACTTCATTAAGAAATCGCCTTCCTCCCATGACACAGCCTCTGCCATGGCAGCTCGGTGTCCCCCCCCGCCCCCCCCCCCGCCCCCCAGGAAGCACTCTTTCTGCACATGTCATTTTTCCTCAAGCACTTTCCCCTGTCTGTGGAAGGCTCCTCTCTGGAGCCAGAGGCTCTGCGCAGTGGGTGTTCATGTTGAAAGAAAGCCACTTTCAGACTGTGGGAGAAGACTAACCACGGAGAGGACAGACCAAAGCCAAGTTCTCATGGTGCCCGGGAGGGGCTCTTGGCGTGCAGGTTTTCTTCTAGGGACGTCAGCTTTCCACAGTTCTGTCTTGCTCAATTTATCCAGGAACTGGGGAGGTAAAGGAACTAAAGAGTTGCCCATGGAAGACCTGCCTGTGTTTCGTACAAGTGATGCACATGGCAGCTGTTCACATTTGTATGTTTGAAGTGCTTCAAACTGCACGTGTACCTCAGCCATTAGATTTCTAAGTTCGGTTTCTTCTCTCTGTGTCCTACACAAAGCTCACACTTTCAGAAGTCTTGTCTTGCTGCATTTTGCACCAGTACACTAATTGGGTTCCAGAACTCGTACACTCTCCCTCCATGCAGTTTTAGTGACAAGCCCTTGGGCAGATTCTAATCCTGTGGACTCGAACCTGTCTCGGCCACAGCACAGTGGCCAGTGTCTTCCTTTTGCTTAACGGGCTCTAGGTCCCAGTGGCTCTGGTATGACTGCCTGTGGTGCCCACGAGGAATGTTTTCTGACAACTGCTTTCACCACACCGCCTCACCAGTCTCTGGGGGATAGTGGCCAGGCTGCAATGCCCCAGACAACAAAGGGCCCTGTGATCTCCAGTGACTTCAATGCATTGATACCATACTTCAATTCATATAGAATTAGAGAGAGATTTTCTTAACTCATTTGCATGCCAGTGTTAGCCTTTTCAAGAATGTTGCACACCGGAAGCAACACACCTTATATCACGCCCCAATGTCTCACTGGGTTTCTTTCATGGAAGTGTATGTGTATGTGTGTGTGTGTGTGTGTGTGTGTGTGTTGTTTGTCTTGAGCCAGTATTTTCCCACATTTCCTGGGAGTTTCAGACTTCTTCCTTTACAGGCATAGGTATAGTCTTGCATTTTCTAGTGAGGAAACTGAGTTCCCATCTGCCATTATTATCCCAGGACATTCACCAATGACCAACACCTTACTCTATGCATTTCCCAAATTCAGTGGCCATGGGATTGTTCCTGGAGTCCCTTCTAGAGGATGCCTCCTCACTGGGACTCACCCTAGGTTCACCTGACAGACATGTCTTCCCTCAGCCATGCCCCCAGCCTCACAGGCTTTGGCTGGGACTCCACACCACTGCCTGTGCACCGTGCCACTGAATCGTGAGGTTCCTATTCCTGACAAGAATTATAACTATCTAGAAACATTGAAAAGATACTCAACTGTCCAGTATCCAAAAAAGAAAAGCTCATATTTGAATTTTGCATTCATAAAAATTATTGCTTATTTTCTGAGATTCTGAATATTTTTGAGCCGTTCAACTCTTCTGCTCACCTTTTATTTTCTAGGCTGAAGTTGAAGTTTCACCAACCTAACATCGCATAGGCCCTGAGTCCTTGCTCCTGTACTTTGGCCTTCCCTTATTTGAAAATTCACCTATTTCTTTCTTTTTTACATTTTATTTTTATTTATTTACTAGAGAGAGGCAGAGAAAAACAGAGAGAGTGAGAGAGAGAATGGGCATTCCAGGGCCTCTAGCTACTGCATAGGAACTCCAGACATATGTGCCACTTTGTGCATCTGGCTTACATGGGTCCTGGGGAATCAAACGTGGGTCATTTGTCTTTTTAGGCAAGTGCCTTAACCAACAATCCATCTCTCTAGCCCCACCTATTTCTTGTACTAACACACTGTGGCAATTTCCTTGGGCTAGTCACATCTAGGACTTTTTCTTTTTTGGTGTCACAGGTGTGAGGATAGTTGTTCAGCTAGTGACTTTCAAGAGAACACCATGTGCCAAGTACTAACCATGATGGACATGCCTCAAGATATATCCTCAAGGCAGGCAGGAAACAAAGGGGATGATGATGTGATCGTGACTTAAGATAGCCATGTAAAAGGTGTAAATGCAGCATCTAGGAGAGGTGGAAGTGTTAATAGGTTTTTTTTTTAAAAAAAAAAAAAGACTCCTTGCATCGACTACTGTCTTTCCTTGGTTCAATATTCATTCATTCCTCACTTTCTCCTGGTCACAGCAGCTGACATATAACTTTCATTAAGCCAACTAGTGCACTGTATCTTCCTTTCCATGAAAATAGATCTGGGTATACATATGATCTCTGCGGGCCAACTGAAAATATTTCCTTTTCACCAGAATTTTCCAGTGAATATTATTCCTCTGCCTCCTGGGAGAAGGCAGTAAAACTGCGAGACTAGGGAAGAGAGGGGCCATCCAGAGAGACCTGACAGCAAGTCGTGGCACTGGATCATTCCCTGCCACCACTGCCTCTTCAGTCACTACATCTCTTTCTTGTTTATGTTCGTTCAATTTCAAGTTGAATGGTGCAGAGTTTCTGTTAACTGCAACTAAGAGACGTGATTTCAGTATATCCAAAAGGAGGCAGTGCAAAGTTGAGTATTAGAGGAAAGGGCAGTACAGCAAGGAAATGAAGGACCCTTTTGATCAACAGTTGTGGTGACAAGTAAGTGATATACAAACGATATATAAGTGTGAACGGCAAGGACAGTGAAGGGTTGAGACAGGAAACTACTAAAAAGTGCTGGAAAAATCTTTTCTTATTAAATCAATGAGCATAGTCTGAGATTTAACCCTGAAAATAAAAATAAAATACCACAGTTTTAGGCAGATGGCCTTGGTATTCTTTTCTTTTCTTTTCTTTTTTTTTTTTCCACTCAAGGTATTTTGAAAATTGACCTAGGATGAAACAAAGAGAAAAGTTAGCTATGTTAGACCACTCAGAAATGATAAAACCTAAATTAAAGTAATGGTCTTAGGACAGAAGACAGAGACAAGTTTAAGAGAGATGATGCATAGATAAAACTGCCCGGGGAGCTTTGGCCACCCAGGGGTAGGGATGCCATTCCCCCGAGATGGAAAGGCTGGACTTGGAGCCCTTTACCCAAAGAGCTGCAAGATCAAGCTCTCCTCATGTCACAGCCAAGTGAGTATTTCCTCACCTGTGCGAGGATTTGTACAGAGGATAGGTTTAGATTCTCTTCAAGACTTCGTCAAGTGATTTATTATTTTTTTTTAAAGAATTGATTATATGTCACTGCCAAGAAACTTACACAAAGGTTCATATTCTAGCCTCTCTTTCTTGGCTTTTAAGCCTTCTATTTGAACGTGGCCTCCCTGCACCTCCCTAATCTTGCAGACGCTCCCCGGCCACGGTCCCTGTGTCGACAGCGTTGTTCCCCCCGAGTTCCTGCCGGGGCTCAGCTAACAGCCCTCTCACCAGAAATCCCTTCTTCCCCTTCGCTCTTTGTCCATTGGCACAGCTCAGCTCCCCCCCCGCACCCCGCTTCTCCATCCTGCGCCCCATTCTGCCCTGCTTCACGTTCTCTGAGCATCCTCTGCCCTCACCTCCTGTGCAATCCAGCCAACCACCCGTGTCCCTGGACTTTAGGGCCTTGATTATTTCAACATGTGCTAGTTTGCTTTTCCTATTGAACGGGGTGCCCCTAGAGGGGGGTTCTTTTGTGTCTGGAAAAATGCTGATGGAACTATAGAAGCATCACGTAGACAGACCAGCTACATGTGGTCTTTGCCTCTACCGAGGCCTTCCCCACACCCTCGCTTTGTCTGGCAAAGTTCCATAGGCGAGTCCTTTAAAGGCAGTATGAATGTTGTCTCGTGTGAAGGGAGGCCCCAGACTGGAACTAAGTTAACGTTCTCTTCCTCCTCTTGCCCCTGTTCTTTCTTGTTCTCCCTCGCCCTCCTTCTTTTCCTCTCTCTCCTCCCTTCCCCAGACACCCCTCTTCCTTTCTCCCCTTCTGCTTCCCTTTTTCCTTCCCCCTCTCTCTCTGTATACACACGTCTACATATATACCATGCATTTGAGTATTTTGAGCATATCTCAGTCATAGCATTTCTCACATGATAAAAATCAGCACTCTAGAGGCACAAATTCACAGGAAAATGATGCTATTTTAATATCCCTAGGCTACCTCCATGCCCAGTACAATTATTACTCAACGCTTGGAGAGAATACAGGCAGAGAATAATTAAAAAAAAAAAAAAAAAAAAACAGAGCTCACATCTGCACCCGCAGAGCCCATCAGCACACTGCAGCGTGAGCGAGTGGGAGGTGGAGCTCCTCCCTGGAATTAGCCTGTCACCCGACAGAAGCAGGTGATGAGATCTCTCCCCGGATTAAAAAGGTAAGGGCAGCAGCTCATTAGGAAACACAGAGATGTCTGTTTAATTACTTGAAAAATGTCTGATCCAGTACATTTTATGACACCTGGAGGGTATAAACATGCCCATAAATTTAATTAATTTTCTTTCTTCATTCATCACACCTGTATGGCCTAAAGGAAAAGAAGCCGAATGAAAGTCCAATCAAGCACTTTTGGCTGGACTTCCACAAGTCATTGGGGCGATCTTCGGAAAATGAAATACTAGATTTCCCATCAATTTATGGGGAGAAATGTCTTTGGAAAAAATGCAGCCTGGCAGTGAAATTATTCCCATGTCAAATTCTGATCAATGGCCCTTCAGCTCTATTTCCAAAAAGAGCTTAAATTTCTTTATAGATATATTAAAATGTATTTAATACTCATAAATCTCTGAGGAGACGCTCAGAACTGATATCACTGTTTTCCTGGAGGAGAGCTATATATGAGGAGTAGAAGCTTATGGGAGAAAGAACCTCATTGGCTCTCGATTGCAGTAACATGGCCACGTTTTGTTACAAATCATCCTACAATGGGAAGTACTGTTTTTTAAATCAAATATCATTTATTGATACCGACTACACTCACATAGCTATTGTAATAGTGTGATCTTATTGAATTTCCAAACTTAAGTATTATTTCCCATTTACCAGGGGCTGTATCAGCACCCTCACCTTTTCTTTTGAGTTCTCATTACACTGAAAGGAAAGTCATACATCATTTGAAAGGACTCCCAGTGACACTAAAAGATTGATTGATCCAAGGTCACATAGCTAGATGTGTTGGAACTGTGGGTTTAAAACAAAAAAATCCAAGTCCTTTGGCTTCAATACCTGTGCTCATTTAACTTTGTTACATGAATAGAAGTACAAATCCACTTTCCTACTTATTTAGTATTGCTGAAGGTAAGCAAAGGTCATAGACGCAGCTTATTTTCTTAAAGGTATCTTGATGTTAGTGAATGGTGAGTGGTGAATTGTTCATCAGGGCTCCTGTATAGGGCCAGAACTGTTGTTCTTCCCTAAAACTTAAGGAAGAGCATTGCAGCTGTGTCCGAGGCCATTAAACCTAAAATATACTTGGTTCTCACAGCAAGCAAGAGATTTTTTTCTGTAATGGAAGAGAAAGAGGAAAGAAAACTGGATGTGTGCACCTCCGACAACCCAGATATTGGCTTGTGTTGAGTCACCTGAAAGGTTTGTGGGCAAAGGAAGGAACAATTCTGAAGACAGAACAAGACAGGACAAGGCTGCACATTTCTTTGGAACTCCACTTTTTTAAAAATTTTTTATTTATTTATTTGAGAGCGACAGACACAGAGAGAAAGACAGATAGAGGGAGAGAGAGAAAATGGGCGCACCAGGGCTTCCAGCCTCTGCAAACGAACTCCAGACGCGTGCGCCCCCTTGTGCATCTGGCTAACGTGGGACCTGGGGAACCGAGCCTCGAACCGGGGTCCTTAGGTTTCACAGGCAAACGCTTAACCGCTAAGCCATCTCTCCAGCCCTGGAACTCCACTTCTAAATATGTTGTTTTCATTTATTTATCTGGGAAAGAACGAGACAGAGAGACAGACACACAAAAAGAGAGAGACAGAGAGAGAAACAGAAAAAAATGGGTGCGCCAGGGCCTCCAGCCACTTCAAATGAATCCCAGAGGCACGTGCTACATTGTGCATCTGGCTTACGCGGTCTGCTGGAGAATCGAACCTGGGCCTTTGGCTTTGCAAGCAAACACCTTAACCACTAAGCCTTCTCTCCAGCCCTGGAATTGCACTTTTAAAAGACCTTGGTGGGGGCTGGAGAGATGGCTTAGCGGTTAAGCGCTTGCCTGTGAAGCCTAAGGACCCTGGTTCGAGGCTCGGTTCCCCAGCTCCCATGTTAGCCAGATGCACAAGGGGGCGCACGCGTCTGGAGTTCGTTTGCAGAGGCTGGAAGCCCTGGCGTGCCCATTCTCTCTCTCTCCCTCTATCTGTCTTTCTCTCTGTGTCTGTCGCTCTCAAATAAATAAATAAAAAATAAAAAATAAAAAAAAAAGACCTTGGTGGGTACCAAGATTCCAGCCAAGCATATTCTAGGAAGATTTGAAAATTGCTGCTAGATAAAAGTGAAATGAAATATTTCCATTTTGGCTGTTAAATTCCTCACTCTGTCAGGCAATATGCTAGTTAGAGTGCTGTTTTCAGTTTTAATCTCGTGTACACTCATTGACTGGTAGTGTTTAGTGAGCTCATAAACTAATTTGAAATCGATCTGACTTGGTACAATCGAGCCCATTACACTTGTTTCAATTTTTTGCATCATGGCTTCAACATCTGGAAGCAATGAAAAGCAACACAGCCCGTCTAAAGAGACTGACGTAAGAAATCATGTTCGAGGGCGTATTATTAAAACTTGGCTAACCATTTGTCAGGAAAGCCGAAGCCATGCTTCTCTGCGTCCGTTTTACTCTCCACGCACGGGAGCTGAAGCCATGGAGCACGCGTGGAAGGTCCTACTCCCCGAACACTACTGGGGGACAGCTTTTCCCAAAATAGAGTCTTTCCCTTGGTACCTAAGAAGTCTGCTTTCCTGATCTCCGCCCCGACAGGTATATCCCCGGCCAGTTCTAGAATTAGCAAGGAATCCTTTCCTCAGTGATGCTTTGAACCTAATTAGCTCTAGCCAACAGGTTGCTGGGGCAGCGTCAGAGAGAACTTCCTCTTCAGGATTCTGAACCATCCTTGCTCCGTGACCAAGGTGGCTCTATGCCCGTGTGCTTTCCTAATCATTATTCTTTGAGGGAGCTTGTACACATGAATTTCTGCCTTTGAAAATGCAACATTTTGAAAAGAACCAGCCGGTGATTTTTAGTGCCAGCCAGAGCAAGTGGAAAATAAGGTAGCACGTTCATTCGTTCATTCATTCACATTTTGTATGCATTCTTAACCTTGCAGGAGATTAACTTGTGTATTTCTCTCCATTTCAAATTTATCCTTTACATGTGGTGTGAGATTTTACAAATACATATATCACAGCGGCTGAGAGAAAGTGTCTCTGGGGTCAGACTACTTGCCAGATTGTGGCTCCAGCATGCAGTAGTGATATGGCCTGAGGCTCTCTAAGCGTCAGTTTCCTTGTTGCTTAGAACTATGTTTCACAAGGTTGGAACGTTAGGTGATATAAGGATGTTCGAATGGTGTTTGACACTAGGCAAGTGCTTTCTAAATCCTGATTATGACGACACGAGGCGTTCTAGTCATCTTAGTTACATACTTTTGTTCACTACCAGGCACTTACTGCTGAAAACACAAAAATACAGAAAATGGGTAAGGTAGCATATTTCCTTTCATTTTGCCACGGATAGGGTATTTAGTTCACATTTTTTTAAAATATTTTTTTTAAATTTTTTATTTATTTATTTGAGAGCGACAGACACAGAGAGAAAGACAGATAGAGGGAGAGAGAGAATGGGCATGCCAGGGCTTCCAGCCTCTGCAAACGAACTCCAGACGCGTGCGCCCCCTTGTGCATCTGGCTAACATGGGACCTGGGGAACCGAGCCTCGAACCGGGGTCCTTAGCTTCACAGGCAAGCGCTTAACCGCTAAGCCATCTCTCCAGCCCTTTAGTTCACATTTTTATGCATTTCATTCCAATCACTTTTCAAACTCAAACTTATCCATGAATTATCAGTGGAACTGTGTTACAAATCCCAGTCACCTAACTTCTTTAAGCCTTAATTACTTTGTCTGCAAGATGGGAGTGATTAAAGCAAAGGGTGATTATGAAGATTAATTGAGTTATCCTTTGTACATTGCTTAGCTCAGTAGTTGGCCCGCATTTAGGTTAAGCCATAAAAAATCACCAATACTCACCATTGCGATGTTTCAAACAGCCCACCTCATGAGGAGATCTATGGGTCTGTTTGCTTTGATCATGATGCCATAAAAGGCTTAGCTGCACAGTTGGAACCTCTGTGGGTCCTCCACCTGAAGCGAGACCATGTTCTTATCTGTAACAGAAAACATTAATTTTAAAACAAAGGAAGAGAATGACTAAAAGTCAAAACTGATATGTCTTAACACTGGCAATGGGGAAGTGTTGGAAGACTCTAAGGGCAACCAGAACACTGCCATCAGGAAGGGTTCAGGGCGGCTATAGCAGACGATCCTCTGAGCCAGGCTGAGGTACGCCTTCCAAGATGCAAGAGAAGGGCTTCCTTAGCTAAGACATTACTTGACAGCAAAGAAAGAGCCATAGGAAAATAGAAAGGGCATGGTTCACTTGGTTAGAACTTAGGGTGAGTGAGGTCTGGATATGGACATTAGAGTCCATGTGGTTTACTGCTACAGGAGTCTCTCAGTTATTGTATTCTTAAAGGAAAAGGTCAGAGGATAGGGAGACTGCACGGTGATAAAAAGTGCTTGCTTGCAAAGTCTGACAGCTGGGTAGCCACGTAAAACCAGATGCACAAAGTGGCACATCTGGCTGGAGTTTGTTTGCAGTGGCAAGAGGACCTGATGTGCCCATTCTCTCTCTCTCTCTCTCTCTCTCTCTCTCTCTCTCTCTCTCTCTCTCTTATCTCCCTCCCTCTATCAACAACAATATTTTAAAATATTGTATTTAGATATTTGAGAGAGAGAGAAAGAGGCAGATAAAATGGGTGCACCAGGGCCTCCAGCTACTGCAAATAAACTCCATGCACATGTGTCACTTTGCACATCTGGCTTAAATGGGTACTAGGGAATTGAACCTGGGTCCTTGGGCTTCGCGGAGAAGTGCCTTAACCACTACGCCATCTTCCAAGCCCAAAAAATAATTTAAAAAATTTTAGTCAAGACAAAGTCTAAGCTGAAATTTATTAGGAAAAGCAAACACTCTAAAAAGAAGTTGGGGTGGGCTGTCCTAAAGCAGGGGAGCGGTAGATTTAAAGAAATATGTGTGAATACTTCCTGCATACTCATGGGGGTAAGGTGGCCTATTTTATTTTCTCAAAGCATGGTGGGCTGGATATCCACTTTAGGGTATTTTCTTCCCGTGATCCTCTAGGAAACTCCACAGCAGTTGGGCCAAAGCCCCAATGTAAATACGGTAACGTCGCCGAGGTCTTCTGAAGCTGCAGGTCCTGGGGCGGTGCGCACGTGTGGGGAAGAGACCCAGTGTTGCAGGCAGCCTCACGCTGTTGTCAGAAAACACCACCTCGAGCAGCATGTGGGAGGAAAGGGTTTATCGGGGCTTACAGCCTGGAGGGGAAGCTCCATGATGGCGGGGGAAACAACAGCACGAGCAGTGGGTGGACATCACCTCCTGGCCAGCATCAGGTGGACAACAGCAGCAGAAAAATGTGTTCAACACTGGCAAGGGGAAGGTGGCTATTACATCCATAAGCCCACCCCCAAAATACATCACCTTCCAGGAGGAACCAATTCCCAAGTTGCCACCATTTAGGGACCTGGTACTGAGAACACATGAGTTTATAGGAGACACCTGAATTGAACCATCACACTCAGCATGTTCCTTTTTGAGACAGGGGAAACGATTTACACTCTCAAAAGCGTAGCCACAGAAGGCACCCTGACCGTCAGGAGACACAGCCACCAGGATACAGCTGACGTTTTATTAGTTGCTTCATATTTACCTTCATTTTAGAGACCGCTCAATGTCCCAAGACTGAACTCGCCGCTCTGTTGGTTAAGACATTCTGCTGCCCGGGGTTAGAACATTCCGTTGTTTAATATTGAGGCTTCATAATGAAAGGTGGGGTAAGGATTTTTACAATAGCGAATCAAACTATACAAACAGGAGCAGAATTCGGACTGCCTTCTGAGGACCTTCTTCACCCAGCTTCAACACTGATGTCCGCCTTCCACTAAACATATGGGCTTGAGCCTGTGCCTATGAGAGGATGGGGCTTTGTTCAATACACAAGAACACTGGGACACTTTTTAACCAAGGGGGTTTGGTTATCCATGTTATCCTTCGAAAAGCCATGCTGAGTAACGTGCACGGACAACGTGGCTGGAAAGTGAAACTCCGATTAGCAGAGATACGTAATCCACTCATCTCTAGCCCTTCCTTGTGGGCCTGTACTGCCTCCCATTACACTAAGTCCTGACTCTGAGCTGCAGTCAACTTCATGTTGCTGGCATGAACATTTATTTCAGCTTTAAAATCGAGGGGATCCATGGTAGAAGAAGCTGCCTGCTTCCATAGATCCAAGCAGAAAGACACCAGCAACAGCCATTCCCACAACTGTGACTATCCAGAGCTCAGACTGGTCTCACACCTTTCGGCTAGAACACAGACATATGCCCAAACCCGCCTAAGGGCTGGGCTCCAGGACCTGTCCCCAGTGACACCTCTTCCAGCCACATGGCTGGAGGCCCCTTATAAGTGTTAATAAAACACTCAAGTCTGTGGGTCATACATTTACACTATCACATTCCAACACCCACACTCTCTTATTTCAGTTCCTTCAATGTGCCAACCTTTTTCTATGTCAAATCATCATATATTTTGTTAGCTCTGCCTTGAGTTTCCATCTCCTGACTACCTGGTGAGTTACTGCTCGTATTTCCTGTCAGTTGATGCCATCACTTCTTTCAAGAGACCTCTGACTTGTTCTTACTTGGCACGTCTAGATTGTGTCTTTCTGAGGGACCTCCATATGAATACATAAATTACATATATGAGCGATGAATGAAATGGACAGTATAAGCCTTATTCCGGGGAAATCTACATCTTTATTCTGCCATTAGTTACTTGGAGACATTTTGTATCATGAGATGATCATGAGTCTTCGGGGACTAGTGGTGGAATGTGGGCTTGAATGAATGAAACGTTCCCCATCAGCTCATGTGTTTTTCCTGTTCCCCAATTTGTGGCAATTTGGAAAGATTGTGGAGCCTTGGGGAGGTGGAGCCTAGCTGGAGGTGCGTCGTTGGCGGTAGACCTGGGATTTTATAGGCCAGCCACCTTGCTGCTTCCTCCCAGTTGATGTGTCAAAATATGAGGCCCAGTTGCCAGTTATGCTTTCACCAACATAGTGAAATCTCCCCACAAAACTCTTAAATTGAAATAAAGCCTTCCCCCCACCAAAAAAAAAAACTGCTTCTAGTCAGGTGTTTTGTCTCAGCAATGAGACAATACCTATAACAGTTTTTGAATAATTTTTGTGTCCAACTCCCATCTGTACAGTGAGGATAATATCAGGACTCAGTATCTAGGGCTGACTTAAGAATCACAAGTGGAGGCTGGAGAGTTGACTTAGCGGTTAAATGCTTGCTTGTGAAGTCCCAAGGTTCGATTCCCCAGTACTCACATAAGCCAGATGTACAAGGTAGCACATGCAGTGAAGTTTGTTTGCAGTAGCTGGAGGCCCTGGTGTGCTCTCTCTTTCTCTCTCTTTCTCAAATTATTTAATTAATTATTTTTTAAAAAGCAACCCTGAGACTATAAAGTGAATTTCAGGTGAGCCTGAGCTAGAGTGAAACCCTACCATGAAAAACCAATTTAAGAAAATAGATAAAAAGAATCACATTTGGTTAGCACAGTGTCTAGAATATAATTAAAACATTGAAAGTACTTGCTAAAAAGCTTTGCAGCTGGGACTCAGTTGTACCCCAAAGTCATCCAAATCACAGCACTACCAGGCATAAGTATTTTAGATATTTTCAGATGAATGAAGCAATGCCCAGGGAATAAAGAATAAATAAGCATGAAAAATGGTTTGTCAGTGAGAACTAACAGAACTCAGCTTACCTAATTTAGAGCAGTAGGCAAAGAACATGTGGCGGACTCCACCTATGACCTCAGTCTGGGAAATGGAAGGTGAGAAGGTCCTTCTGGGAATAGGACCAAATGTGACTGAGGAAATAGGATCAATTCGGAGTCCATTTAGGGGCATATGCTGAGTGATAAGTCTAGTAGAAAAAGATACCATAATTCAGTTTTGTAGCTCAGGAGAGACATATTAAATCTGAGATAAGGTTGAGTTTTTTTTTTCTTTATTTATTAGAGTCAGAGAGAGAGCAAGAGTGAGAATGGGCACACCAGGGCTTCCAGCCACTGCAAATGGACTCCAGACCCATACGCCCCTTGTGCATCTGGCTAACGTGGGTCCTGGGGACTTGAACCTAGGTTCTCTGGCTTTGCAGGCAAGTGCCTTAACCACTAAGCCACACCTTCAGCCCAAGATTGTGTTTTCTCCAGGGAAGAGGAGACACTTTTGAGTGGTACTTCTGTAAGTTTACATTGGAATAAGTTTAGGAGCATGTTAAAAGCTGGCTTCTGGGCTGGAGAGATGGCTTAGCGGTTAAGCGCTTGCCTGTGAAGCCTAAGGAGCCCGGTTCGAGGCTCAGTTCCCCAGGTCCCACGTTAGCCAGATGCACAAGGGGGTGCACGCATCTGGAGTTCGTTTGCAGAGGCTGGAAGCCCTGGCGCACCCATTCTCTCTCTCTCCCTCTATCTGTCTTTCTCTCTGTGTCTGTCGCTCTCAAATAAATAAATAATTAATTAAAAAATAAAAAGCTGGCTTCTGGGTCTTAGCTCTACACTTTGAGATCGATAAGGTAGGTCATCAATGGAACCCACAAATGTAGGTTTTGACACATACCTTATATGATTCCACTTTGATTTGGGAAAATCACTTAACCGGAGTCTCAGTTTCTGGCCTTGTTCACAGGGAATGATATCTACATTTGCTTGGTGCAAGCAAGATGCAAGCATGCAAAGGCAATAATCAATGAAGCCGGTAGAACAAAGACAATGATAAGGGTGTAGAAAGTTGGAATTGTGGGTGGTTGATGGGGGGATGGGAAGTTAAAGTAAGCACAAAAACAAAGAGTTTCAGGAAAACAAAAATTTGGTCATCACATACTTTTCCACCTAGTGTCTGTCACTGGTATAGGAAAAGAATAAATAAGAGATGGCTAGTGAGTTTGATAAAGAGAAGTCACAGTTGAGAAAATTATATGTGTGAAGAAGATATTAGGGCATTAGAAGGTTTTGGTTCAGCAGTGGGATAGAAGTTTTTTAATTTCTCAAGAATAGGAGAATACTTAATTAAATCGAAAACCACTAATAAATATGCTTAAAAAGTAAATCATGATATTATTGAGAATGACCTTACCTTTTGTTATGTCACAGCTGGTTTTTATTGCATTCTGGGGCTGGAGAGATGACTCAGCAGCTAAAGGCAATTTCTTGCAAAATGGGCCCAGGTTCAGTTCCCCAGTAACCACAAAGGGGCACAGGTGTCTGGATTTTGTATGCAGTGGCAGGAGGCCCTTATGTGCCCATCCTCTCTCTTTGTCTCTGCCTCTGTCTCTCTCTCTTACACACAGAGAGAGACAGAGAGAGAGAGAAATAAACAGAATATTTAATTTCATTCTCTTCTTCAGTTGTATTTATGTTAGACTGGGAGGTGATAATCTTTAGATTTGAGGAAAGAGAGACTTTAGGAGGGTCTGCAAGACCTGGAAGCTTTAAGGATACAGGTATTATTAGGTATTATCCCTTATTATATAATATTGAAAATGTTAGTTTAAAATGTTGTTTGAAGGTGTTTTGTTAGAGAAAAAAGCCATAGATTTGATCCCCTAGTGAGCCAATTAATTCTTTTCTCATTCCTGGCAGGTAAATGATTTATCCTAATACTAGACATATTGTGTGAATTAGTTTTCTCTCATTGTGACAAGGTACCTGAGAAATACAACTGAGGAAAGGGAGAATCAATGTTGCTCTGTATCAGAAGTTTTAATCGTGCATCACTTGGTCACCGTCACTGGGGACTTCTTGAAAAGTAGACCATGTACCTAGTGGAGCAAAGCTGATGACCTCAAATGGACAGGAAACACCATCCATTGATGAGTTATCAGTGGATTCGCTCACTAATAAATTTAGTTCCCTAGTGATCCAACCTTTTCCCTAAAGCCCATGCTGTTAACACATGAGCCCTTTGGAGATATTTCAGATTCAAACACTAGTCCTCCAGGAAGACAGCAAGAGCCATAGGAACATGTGCAAGAGAGAATGAGACAATCAATTTTAAGTTTATTAGCACTAAACGTGCAAGGAGCAGTGCTTGTGTGTCCTGTGCTGGGGCACCCTGGTCTGATAGAGGGTCTACCTTGCCTGAAGACATGATGGATCTGGGTTTCTGAATATCAAAGCCTAAACTGGGCTGGACAGACAGATGGCTTAGCAACTAAGGCACATGACTGCGAAGCCCAAGCACCCAGGTTCCATTCTCCAGGTCCCACATAAGCCAGATGCACAAGGGGGCACATGCATCTGAAGTTCGTTTGCAGTGGCTGGAGGCCCTGGCATGCCCATTCTCTCTCTCCCTCTATCTGTCTGTACTAAATAAATAAGTAAATAAAAATAAAATCTTTAAAAAACACATAAAAGCCTAAACCAAGGCCCGCATTTTGGGAGTTTCTCTCCCTCAAAAGGATTGCTATGAAAATATTTGCCTGTAGAGATTTAAGAGACAAGTTTTCAAGCAAATGGATGCTTATCTGGCACACTGGGGCAGGGTGGTGGCTGATGGCATGATCTTTCATGAAATCACTGTCCACTCTCCTATATGTTCTGAATGCCTCGACCCGTCCACACCCTCCACACACAAAACTCTCCTCCAGAAGATCCTCGCGTCTGGTCCCGTGAGAAGAAGCTATGCAAGTAACTTCTGTGGTCAGACATTTGTCAGTCCCCGAAGATTTTGCTAAGTGAGATTTTATTCAGTTTTTCTGCCTGGAATCCAGCAAATTTAAGAGCTCCCTCTTGAATTGGTTTCTGGTTTTCTTCTGAGGTGTAACAAGGTACTTAACAGAAGCTGTAGAATTGCAGCATGTTTCATTCAATTATGCAGGAATAAAGAAAAATTAAATTGCATTCAAAGTCACATTTTACAACTGAGGCAGAATCTGTGCTGCTTATAAATATGGTTGTCAGACAGAATACAGCCTGCAATTCACCTCAGAAACCATTTTCACTGAGACTGGTGCTCACTTTCTTATTAGTTATGTAATTATCACATCCTTTTTAAGGTCAGAGCGAGTAGCAAATGAAAGCGAACACATTTATTCATGTACTATCTAGCATATAATAAACACTTAATACGTGTTACTGATCACTAATCATTATTTCTGTAGCTGCTCTTAGTACACATAACCAAGACCATTGCTCCAAGACAAGGGAAAGTTTGTCGCAAGGAGAAAGCATTGATGTACCACTTAGCCAGAATATAAAATGTAGATAGAATAGAAATGGAATAATTAGCAATTTCCTTCTGGTATTCCAAGATCTGGGTAAAGAACATGACTTGGGGCACATTTGGGGTTAATAGACATCATAATCAATGCTATTTATATTCATTTCATAAGAAGCACCTACTCATATAGCAAAAGAAAAAGGAGAGTACACATTAAAAGTTATGGCTTATGGTGTATTCTTTGTGGAAATACGTAAATATGTCTATGCCAGCTTTTGGCGTAGTAAAAACAACATGGAATAAACTGTTCAAACATTGCTTTGGGAAATAGAGCTGGGTTTTAATCCCACTTAAATCACTTTACAGCTATGAGCAATGAACAAGATATATAACCTTCTATAAACCATATCTACCTTTTGTGGGAATTAATTTAGATGCTGAAAGAAAATTAACAGAGAGCATGGCATGAGGTAAGCAATCAATACATGTTATATTTCTTATATATGAGACCATGACCTTGGAGTGTATCCAGGCATACTACACCTTTTTTATATCAAGAAAATTCTCATGTGTGCCAAGGCAAGGTTAAGAATTTGTTTTTCAATTCTCAATTACTCTATTGATATAGAAGCTGGAATAACCCAGCGGTATATATTTTGTAGACCTTTTCCAGATAATGGAATATTTGAATATTTGAACTAGCCACTGAAGCCCCCATAGGGAATAAAGAGCTGTGGAGACACAGTCTCCCCCGCCCCCCACCATGCCCAGCACCTCTCAGCCACCTGGCAAACAATGTCTTATGCAAACCTCATGTTAATGTTAGGAAACAGGCAACCATCAGCTGCATTGGCAGACAAGTGAAATGGGACTCAGGGACACCGAGTATCTTTGCCAGAAGCCTCCATTCAGCCCAGGAGAGGAGGCAGGAGTTGAACCCTGGTCTAGTACTGTCTTTAAGGTCACTTGTTATCAGTCTTGTTTGTGTAGCATGTAGAAATGTAATCCCATGATGGCTATGCTATCGAAACACAGCAGCAGAAGTCCTGTGATATGCCAGGGTAGTTTTGTGAAGCTTTTAATTGGGCTTGAATGGATCCCAGATGTGACATGCTAAATGTGAAACACTGTTTTCAGTCTTTTACTTCTTCCCTGCTATTCATCTGAAACCATTAACACAGCCAGGAAGTAAAATGGGGCGTCTGAGATAAAGGCTGGGTTCCTGTTACTTTTCAACCCCATCATTGTGTCATAGAAGAATTTTGCTGCTAATGTGACAGAAGTTTTATTTCTCAGGATGAAAGTGTGTAGGTGCACATGTCTCCAGGGTAAAGTTTTTGCATGTGAAGAGCTCTGCCTTCAGGATGTATCCAAATGTCAGGTTCCTTCCCAACTTCAATTTCTAGTATTCAGGTTTTCCTCAGCACCTGACATGGGTTGTCCCAGAACCCCCTGAAAGTAAAAGTGGAAGAGCAGAATCTTATCTTTCCTAAGACAGGGAGACTCCTTTAGAAAAGAAAAGGAAAGGCCAGACCCTTTGGGCATTTCTAACCTCTAGCAAAATGGAGCTATGAGTTCTGTGAGAACTCCATTTAGATGTGTGTGTGTGTGTGTGTGTGTGTGTGTGTGTGTGTGTGTGTGTGTGTTGTGAGTAGTAAGTGCTTATAATTGGCTCTTTGCAGAAATGCCTGCTCTCCAGCTCTGGGGTTCTAACCTTAAATTACATTTGTATTCCTTAGTTATTCCTTCCTCATGAGTCACTTTTGCCTAGCTACTATCTCCCCAGTCCCTTTAAAAAAAAATCACTCCCATTGTTCTGGCAAGTATCTAAAAAGACTAAGATATCCGATGTTGGAATTCCTAACTGAGTTTGCTTTGGGCCCAAGCCAAAATAAGTATCCATATTCTCTCCTCCCTTTCTCTCCCCCCACCCACCCTTACACACATGCCTTACATTTTTATAACACCTGGGACCCTCCTATACCATTGCTTTTGTAAGGGCTTGTAACATCAACATAGATACCATGAATTCTTGTTAAATCTTATTCCAAGATAGTTTGATGCTGAAGTTTGAAGAATACATCATTATGAGATGATGCTATTTTACCTTAATCTTCCCAAATAATCTTCCCATCATATTAATCATTTCTTTTTGTTTTGTTTTCAAGGTAGGGTTTCATTCCAGTCCAGGCTGATCTGGAACTCACTCTGTAGTCCCAGGTTGGCCTCAAACTCATATCTATCCTCCTACCTCTGCTTCCCAAATTCTGGGATTAAAGGTGTGTACCAACATGCCTGGCCTTCATCAGTTTTGTTTTGTTTTGTTTTGTTTTTAATTAGTATTAGTTATGTACACAGTGTGTCTACAGCCATGTGTTAATCTACCTAAAGTCAGAATATAAGAATTGTTGACAAATGAAAACATTCACTTCAGTTGATCTGCAGGAAGATCTATTTAGATGAGTTTTACACATAAATCATCCATACTTCTTTTGTTCTTATAAAGCTGTATAACGCTCAAGTAATCTACATTAAACTATTCCTGAAACAACTTTAAAACATGTAATTTGTTTTTCTATATAAGACTTTGTTGCAGTCAGGTTCTCATTGCTGGCAAAAATCACCTAACCAAGAGCAGCTTGTGGGAAAAAAGATTTATTTTGGCTTACAGATTTAAGTGGACATGACTACAGGGGAAAACGATGGCATGAGCAGATGCTGGACATCACCCCCTGGCCAACATAAGGTGGACAATAGCAAGAGGAGAGTGTGCCAAACACTGGCAATAGGACACTGACTTTAATACCCATAAGCCCACCCCCAACAATATATTCCCTCTAGGAAGCATTAATTCCCAAATCCCCATTAGCTGGAAACCTAGCATTCAGAACACCTAAGTTTATGGGGGACACCTGAATCAAGCCACCACAGCCTTAAAGCACAAGGATTCTTTTACAAAGGTAAAGTTAAAACAATTCCCAAGACAAAGATAACATTTTTTTAACCAATAATTCAATTGAACTGAAATATTTACCTTTTACTCTTCTTTCTTTCTTGATTGTTCTCAGCATTAGTACTTATCTGGTACATGCTAAGAAATTATAAATCTATTAAGTTGTGGGCTCTAAAATCCATGCATGCTTTCATTTTTGATCTAACACATAGACAAAAGTGCTAGATGATAGTCAACTCCGTGCATGTATACAGAATAGCCACAAGTTATCACTCCTGTTTAAAGTGAGCTGGTTGCTTCTATATCAAGGTATTTCATCAAGGTATCTCAGAGGTTTGAAGTCAGCATGTCTTTAAGAAGTTGTAAAACAATAATTAATACTATTGTCTGAGTGAGTACTACATGACCACCTGTGAATGAGAAGATGTGCTATAACTTCATAAGAAATTCATAAAGTCAGAAAATTATGGTCGAAACAAGTTACATATGGCACTGATATGGCTTCATGCTGAGTATTCTTAATGGACGTATATAATTTTGATGAGTTTGTATGACTGTATTAATAGACACACAAGCAGAAAATACCACTGCCAGCTAGTTGGCATCTTGCATGAATCAGTTATGTGCATGTAAGTCACAAAGCAAGATTGTAATGAATGATATCCTGTGCTGTGGTCTTTCTGCTAAGGGGGCCAGCATTGGCCCTTCCCACCGCCCACCGCCTGTCTGTTGTTTTAAACATGGTTAGTTAAGGACATCCATGGGACTCACCTCTGTGGTTGGATGGCGCTCATGTCAAACAGGAAACATACGAATGTCTTGGGCTGGAGAGATGGCTTAGCGGTTAAAAGCTTGCCTGTGAAGCCTAAGGACCCTGGTTTGAGGCTCGGTTCCCCAGGTCCCACGTTAGCCAGATGCACAAGGGGGCGCACGCGTCTGGAGTTCGTTTACAGTGGCTGGAAGCCCTGGCGCGCCCATTCTCTCTCTCTCCCTCTATCTGTCTTTCTCTCTGTGTGTCTGTCGCTCTCAAATAAATCAATAAATAAATAATTTAAAACAAAACAAAAAAAAAGAATGTCTTGAGTAGTGTGTGGCTTGGATGGAAATTGTTCCCCCATAGACTCAGGTATTTAAACACTTGCTCCTAAGCTGGTGGTGCTGTTTGAGAATGTCAGGCCTTTTGGATGTGGAGCCTTGTTGGAGGAAATGGGTCACTGGGGGTAGGCTTTGAGGTGCATGTGTGTGTGTGTGTGTGTGTGTGTGTGTGTGTTGTTGTTGTTTTTCAAGGTAGGGTCTTGGTCTAGCCTGCTGATCTGGAACTAGGCTGGCCATTAACTCACAGTGATCCTCCTACCTCAGCTTCTTGTGTGCTGGGGTGAAAGGCATACGCCCACCATGCCCAGAAGCTTTGGGAGTTTGTAGCTGGGCCTGTGTTCCTATTCATCCTTGCTTCCTGACTGTGGATGATGCAATGTGACTGGACAACCACCTGTTGCTGCTGCTATGACTTCCCCATCGTGGACTATCCTGTGGAACTCTGAACTTAAATAAACCTTTCCTTCCTTAAACTTCTCATCAGGTATTGGATTTCAGCAATGAGTAAAGTAACTAATGCAGCAATTCATGAAGCCTGGATTTACTGTAGATGCTTTTCAGTGAAATACAGCCAGATGCCCAGCATATCAAGTTATTGGATAGATTATAACTACTCATGTCCAACAAATACTTCAGTTACAGCAAATCTGGGTTACTAAAGATGCCATGCAGGAAGAGGGTCTCCTTGGACAATAGACCTACCTTCTAATTGATTGAAAGATAATCAATTCTTCACTTATTAGAAGCATATCCTCCACTGATCTAATGCTGGCCTTTCCAGCTACATCATAAACACTTCCCATAAATTTCTTCATTAAGTGTACTTTCTCTGTAGACAAGAGACAGGAGCCAATGCAAAGATCACCATGAGAAGATTCCATGTTTGACCTCCTGAGCTCTTAACTCCTGCTATCCAGAGACACTAATTGATACTGCAAATACACACACACACACACACACACACATATATTGTGCTTAGTATATTTCAATGTTGCTTCGACATGGTTTAAGTGAAGATTTCTAAAAGGTTTTTTTCTGTGGAAAAGATTACACTGGGAAAAGACTGGGGGGTGAAGGTACCAGTGTGTGAGGCTGCCCTGTGGGAACTTGGGAAGTTCATCTGAATATCTTATTTTCCCTTTTCTCGTCTAAAAAGTTTGTTACAGTGTGACAGTTGCCAGAAACTTTTGGAGATGTTTGTTTGGCTTGAAAAGTATTCTTTTTTTGAGCCCCAAGTGATTTCTTTATGTAAGTCACATTGTTGAGCACTTTTACATTTACTGTGAATTCTATTGGAAATGATGGTGATCCTCTGGGATGGACAGGGGAAAAAATGTGGAGGTTTTGCTCCTGACGGATGGAAATGCATTTTCCCTCACAGTTGCTTTGCTTTGTAGGCCCATGGGAATATGTTAATGACCCTGAAAATGGAATTTATTTCCTTAGAAACACTATTCTGTGGTCTCTTGGAATTTATTTTGTGACAATGGAAAAGACTAGTCCTAGAATTCATCACTGAGACAAAGTATGGAATACAAATTGAGGGGACTGAGCATGGCATATAGAAATGAGAACATGCTATTCATTCTAAAGTGAGGAGTGTCATATTTGCTGGATTATTGTCCTTGTTTATTGTACTTATTTTATAAACACTTAAAATAATTATGAAATCATATTCCTAAACAATTTTGACATCATAACACCTTTGTACTCCTAGACATTAGTATAACAGGGTTGGGGAGGAAACAGGACCCATGGCACCCTTTACCCAGGTTCCTGGCAGATCACTAATTGCCATTGTTACTTAGTCCCGGAGAGCATCTGTATTCCTTTGAGAACTTGTTCCACAGGGACAAACAACTCTCCAAGAAGAGGCTGGAGAGATTGCTCAGCAGTTAAAGCCACTTGTTTGCAATGCCTGACTGCCTGGGTTCAATTCCCTAGTATAGTACCCATGGAAAGCCAGATCTATAAAGTGGCACATGCATCTAGAGTTCGTTTGCAGTAGATGAAGCTCTGGTGAGACAATTGTCTCTCACACTTCTTTTTTTTTTTTAATTTTTTATTTATTTATTTGAGAGCGACAGACACAAAGAGAAAGACAGATAGAGGGAGAGAGAGAGAATGGGCGCGCCAGGGCTTCCAGCCTCTGCAAACGAACTCCAGACGTGTGCGCCCCCTTTGTGCATCTGGCTAACATGGGACCTGGGGAACCGAGCCTCAAACCGGGGTTCTTAGGCTTCACAGGCAAGCGCTTAACCGCTAAGCCATCTCTCCAGCCCTCTCTCACACTTCTTGCGTCCCTCTCTTCTTTAAAAAAAACTAGGCTGAAGGGATTGTATCAATCATCTGCAAGCTGGACATTGGACCCAGATGGGAATTTTTAGAATTCTGGATGGATCAATAGAGTAGAATGTCAATACAGTTTCTCTGTATTATCAATTATCAATCAAATTTTCTTTCTTTCTTTTTGTCTTTGTTTTTGTTTTTTCGAGGTAGGGTCTCACTTTAGCTCAGGCTAACCTACATACACTATGTAGTCTCGAGAGTGGCCTCGAACTCACAGTGATCCTCCTAGGATCGCTTCCTTAGGTGGCCTCCTGAGTACTGGGAATTAAACATGTGCACCACCATGCCCAACTCAACCAAATTTTCTAAACTTCTGTTTCATTACCTCTTTCCCTTCTATTTTGAGCCTTAGGTATGCTTTTATTTTGAGAAATGCAGCCTTGTTAAATGACATTGTCACACAAAAGGGCAGACAATGAGCAGGTTAACCTCGGGTCCCGCTAGGTGGTAAGGACAGACTGGAGGGAGCATGTCCCAGTGTTTGGCCGTGGCCTCAGAGACAGCTCTTCCTGCTTCACCACCACGACGCTGCTAGGCTATGGAAGGCATTTTCTTGCCAGGAGGATAGAAAGAAATGAACGTATGACTGCAGTAGGAAAACAGCTTTAGTCTGCATCTCGATCCTTCCATTTAGGAGGTCTCAAATGAAATCAGCCTAGAGACTCCGTAGGCATTTCCCAGGTAGTGGTGAGTTATTCGTACTTGGGGTGGGTTTCCTATAAAGGGAAACCTCAGCCTTGAGTCATGTGAAAATTTAACAGACCAAGTTCCTGGGTTGATGCCATTTGATCTCTATTGCCTTAAGTCACGAAGAACGGCTCAAAGAGATTCGATGTTTAACCTTCGTTTCCTAGCTACTAAAATGTTTCAAGATCACATCCTTTATCTTTTTTCTATAATAACATATTTTCGAGTGAAGGCAAGTACAGATCCAGGAAAACAGCATATAAAGGACACTTAATGCAGAATGCATTGCTTTTTAGGTGAAAAATATCCAAGAAAATATTGGTTGTACCCCATACTTAGCAAAACCACATAATGACCATTGTTAAACCATCTCTTCTACATATCTTCCACTACTTCCATGGAAACCAGAGGCTCTAGGTCATGTGCCTTCCATGGTTTCTCCACTCTCTTTTAATAAACATTCCCTGTGTATGTTTACCCACTAATTAGTGTCACCATGTGCTTACATTGCTAACAATTTCCACAGAGTAGTTCCTTTGAAAGCATAATCTCCTTTTCAATGCACTATCATTTTGAAGTGGCCTCATAAATTTTGTTGCTGATTTGAGATCTTAAGTGGTATATTTATTTATATTAAAGTCTGCCTGATGTTCATCTCGAAGGTATTATATTTATATAGTTAGGAGAAGATATAGGGGAAATTTAATTTTCATTCTACTCTGAAATGCTTTGCATCTTGTAATCACCATTGATTGCCTAGCTACTAGTCTGAATCAATAAAAGAAGTAGATGTGAAGTTGTCTAATCTTCTCTTTCATAATATGAGACTAGTCAAGATGGAGGACACTAATCACACCCTGCTGCCTAGACATTATCTGATAATGACAGTCTGTATAGTTCTGGCTATAGAGAATCAAATTCAAGTTGTAAGCTGAAATATTGGACTTCAGGATAGGGTTTATGCACAAATCTCATAGAATATTTTCACTGTTTTATATGGATATCATAGAATTTTATACCTTCTTATTATTTTAATAGTATTTTCTCTTAAGACCACTGATCCTGCTTTGCCTTTGTCTCTGTTGTGATTAATGCATTGGCATAGGTCGTATGGAATAAACATCGTTAATTAGGGAGATTTTGATGGGTACAGCCTGACTTTTGGATGGAGGCTAGCGGGAGCTTTTCATTGGAGTCCATAGGGTCTGATTTGGTTCCTAGTCCCAGATTTGGGTTCCTTTCCACCGAGCAGATCCTATATCCAATCAAAGAACCATTGATTCCCCACCTAAGCTGTGTGCCACTATTGCACAGGTGTGTGCGTCTTGTCAGGTTGGCTGTTTTCCGGCGGCCTTGTCCCCTGTTTGCTCACATCGTTGGCCATTTTCCCTCGGCAGGCCACGCAGGGCTTTCAGCACTATGTGGGCCCCTCATCTGGAACCGGCTTCCTTTCAGACTTAGCTGCGTCTCTCGATGTTCTGCGCCAGCAGTGGGTGGTGTCTTGAGCAAGAGGGTTTTACCTTTTACCTCAGGGGTGACCAAGTGTTCTGACAGAAGCCTGTCCTGTTTTGGGGACATCATAGGCCTCTCTAATCAACAGCTCAAGATGGATTGTAACCAATTTCTGGCACTAGGGGTTGAAAACTGGAGCCAAATGCTTTAGGGTTAGGCTTCATCCCACCCTCTCCAGGGCCCTTCTTACCAGACAATCCCCCCATGTTCCTATCAAGGGTTACATCTTTTATTCTGCTCTCCGGGAGGAAGGGTTCTATGGTAGCAATTAACTTTGCATTTAGTTTTGTGTCTATCTCCCCAACCCAACCCCTTGGCCACAGCCCATCAATATGATATCACAGAACAGACCTGTGCTAAGAATGACAGGTTACAATTCCAGGTCTTCATAAATCAGCACAACCTTGCATATTAGTTGCTTTCCTAATTGCTATGACCACATACCTGACAAGAAGCACTTCATGGAAGGAAAGGGATTATTCTGGCTTAGAGTTTCAAGGGCATCTACCCCTTCGTGCGGGTGGGGCAGGGAGACACAGGAGGAGTAGCAGGAAGTCACCTGGTCACATCACACCTATAGACAGGAAGCAGAGGACAAAGAGGAAGAAGGCCAGGCTGCAGCAGTTCAAGGTCCATCCATAGTGGCCCATTCCTTCAGCAAGGCTCCACCTCCTAAAGATTCCACTCCCTTCCCAGTCATCACCACCATCTGGGGACCTGCAATCCTCGGGCTTGAGAGACCGATACACGAGCATCAAGAATTCAAGGAGTGCCTATTAGACACCATCTTAATGTGTATTTATAGGGATGGAGAGGTAGCTCAAGGGGCTAAATATGCTTGCTTGCAAAGCCTGATGGCATGGGTTTGATTCCCCAGTGCCCACATTAAGCCAGATGTGTAAAATGGCACATGTGTTTGGAGGTTTTGTTTTTTCCTGTCACACCCATCTCTCTCGCCTCCAAATAAATATATAAAATTTTAAGTATGTCTTTATATAATAATTCTATATATATTTTATATATATATATATATATATATATATATATATATATATATGTATGTATGTATGCTATATATAATATGTTCTTTTCTAGGCAATCAGAGAATTAGTCAACTGCTTTTAAGCATTTAAATATCTAGATTATACTCTTAGAAAATAATTGAATTGAGTTTAAATATTGCCAAAGTGACTGCTGTTTTACAGAAAGTCTATTAAACTTTAACATCTCACTGGTAGTAGCATTTGGATTATTCAGTGACATTCAAACTTTTAGGTCCTTAAGTCAGCTTCCTTGATTATGGCTTTAAAAAAATAAATGCAGTGTGTACAATTCCAAAGCCCATCCAGAAAGGTGCTTTACTTAGAAAATCAATCTTAACAATTGATAAATTGCATCCTCTATTGGGAAAGAAATGTGCTTGTGGCATTTTGGAAAACGTGCAACATATTAGTCAGGTTCTTTTAGTGTATTCTCTGACAATCCTTGTCTTTTACTATACCTCTACTAGAAGCCAGCATTTCTCTGCAGATAGCTTTCTAATGCAGTGATTAGTAGTGTATGTGGGAAAGAAATCTCAGTTGTAGATTTTTAGTATGGATTAGTTACCTGTCGCTTGCTTAGGATATTTAAAGTTCCTCTTGTTGTTGACATTTCCTCTACTGTATTTTTCCCTCCATCCTACATTTTTCTCAATGGAACCCATGTCCTTCCAGCCACATTCCTCATCTCCTACGCTTGGCTTCTCTCTCTCTAAGCATGACAAGTTCTGTTTCTAAGTACGAAGTGCATTGGATGAAAGGACAGAGAAATACTTGCAGTAACTTTCCCTGTGTTCTGTCACTTCATACCCTGGAGGGGTTTTTTTTTATCCAATGATTTTTGCACCCATGTAGGATAAAATTTTGTAGTGGAGAAAGAAGAACTCATAAATCCAATAACATAATAAAATAAATGCCTACTGCTGTTAAGAGATGGTCAAGCTAGTTTTCCAACTTCTTTGCAGACACGCTGGTCAATGATAATCATATTTAATGCTGAGTGAACGTTGCTCATGTCCTGAGCACTGTTCTCCGTTTTGAATGTGCCCCTTCACTGGATCTGCACTGCTGTTCCATGACTCGGGCACCATTGCCTGCTTCTGAGCAGATTAAGAAAATTCTTGCACCAAGAGAGAGAATGCAATACACCTGAGATGGCACAGCTACTGAATGACAAAGGCTATTTTTGAGTTTTCTTCTACGAGGTTGTGATGCTACATTCAATTCCCATGCAAGTCCACGTTCAGCTTGTCCTCATTAGCAAAACATTGCAGTCTAGAATTGCTATCTTTCATTGCCAAAAGGACAACTATGAAAACGTAAGATGGCTCCTGCACCCTTGGTTTCCAGTTTTACCAGCATTAGAACTGCTCATGCTGTGCTGAGCCTCAGCTGTGGGACAAGGGAGGCACAGAGGAGGATGCAGAACTGGGGCAGGCCTCCAGCAGAGGGTCAGGCATAAGCACAAATGAAAATGACCATCGGGGCTGGAGAGATGGCTTAGCAGTTAAGGAGTTTGCCTGCAAAGCCAAAGGACCTCGGTGGTTCAATTCCCCAGGGCCCAAGTTAGCCAGATGCACAAGGGGGCACATTCGTCTGGAGTCTGTTTGCAGTGGCTGGAGGCCCTGGAACATCCATTCTCTCTCTCTCTCTCTCCCTCTTTCTCTCTTTCAAGTAAATGGAAAAAAAAAAAGAAAAGAGAAAATGACTATTGGGAAATAATAGCAGCTAAGTTTTGTTAAGTGCCTCTTGTGTGCTAGAACCAGTACAAGGCAAATTCCTTATTTAATTTAAGCATCTCATAATTCTTCCAAGTTCAGCAGTGCTCCTGGTGTTTAAAGGTTAGGTAACTCTCCCAGGGTGACATAGCTATGATTACAGCAGATTTCAAATTCTGTTAAACTCAAAAGGCCTTCTTTTCTGACCCATCCTTCATGTCCTTATAAGAAGGAAACTCTAGACACACTGATGATCACTGATTTTATTGGGCCCGTTAGAGATGACATTGTAGGGCAAATCACCACCCCACAAGTTCTTATCAAATAGACACACTCTGGGAGAAGCGTTCAAGGTCTGCATAGCCAGAGCCCCTGCCACTGGAGTTAGACCTGGTAGGAATACTTCAGAGATGGCCTTGGTGAATCATGGACACTAAGAGCAAACTAGCATATGTGATGAAGAAGGGCTGCAGACATAGTTAACCTGAGAAAGTGCTGGATTACCCCTGTGAGGCTGGTCTTCAGAATTTGTCTCATATGCTAGTTTATTCCTTGTGGATCTGTAATGGAAGGGAAATTAAATAATTAAATTAAATTAAACCTAATTTTCTTAGGTGAAATTTAAGCCTGTTGTTCTCAACCTGTAAGTTTTATCAAATGAGGGGAAAAATGGGCTATAGGATTTATGTCTGATGGAAAATAGGTTATGGATGTTACAACTAGAAAGGAAGAAAAGAGGCTGGGGACCAGTAGCTACGTCTTGCAATAACCTTAGGACAAGTACAGGTGGGTGGCAAGGGCCCATGAAGACGGAGATTTACATAAAGGTCATACAGAATTCTTTCTTCCATACCTTTCCATAAATACCCATTTCCTTCTCATTGCTGGGACAAAACGCCCAGCCAGACCAGCAGCAGCTTATGGAAGAAAAGGATTTATCTCACCTTACAGATTCCAGGGCAAGTTTCATCACGGCAGGGGGAGCAGGCCGAATGGACAGCCAGGTGTCACATCTTGTCACAACAACAGAAAAAAGTTAGTTGCAGAGCGAGTTAGTTTCTAAAACCTAGTAGGACTGGACTAACAAACCTCAAAACCTGCCCCAGTGACACACCTCTTTCAGCAAGGCTCCACCTCCCAAAGGATCCACAATTTCCCCAAACTGCCACCAACATGGGACCAAACATATAAGCTTAAGGGGGACATTTAATTCAAACCACCACACCATCACAACAAAGAGCCTCCACATAAAAATAAAAAGGAGTAGATTATAGCTTTAAGGGCAAGGGGATATAGTCCCTCAAAGTCAATATAAAAATAAAGGAACTAGGCTGGAGAGATTGCTTAGTGGTTAAGGCACTTGTCTGTAAAGCCTAAGAATCCAGGTTCAATTCCCTAGTGCCCATGTAAGCCAGATGCAGAAGACAGCATGCCCATTCTCTTGCTATCTCCCTCTCTCTTGCATTCTCCTCTTTTCTCCCTCTCTCAAATAAGTAAGAAAATAAATACAGTTTTAAAAAGCACTTAAAAATTAAAATGAAGATATATTTCTACATTTTTACACACATAGGCACACACAGAAAACAGATAACATGTCAAGTCATATCACATTCAAACTTCAGGAAACTATTAACAGATATCATATTGAAAGAATCCGGGGGTGGGCAACTATCTTCCTCACTGAGAAACATATGTAATAGCTGTAATGAGCTTCTTGTTAGAAAAAAAATAATAATAAAGCATAGGAAACATGGAATAAAATGTTTAGTGTTAGATGAAAAGAAAACCAACCTAGAATTCTGTATTTTTCAGTATGATCCTTCAAAGGTGAAGGCCTGAGTGTTCTAGGCAGAAGGAAAAGGCCACGTAGGTTAGGGAGAACATTAAAGAGGAAAAGAAGGTGAACAAAGCGTAATGTTTTTTTCTTATTATTACTAACTGATGTACCTGTTTAAGGCCACGAATGTAACAGTGCCCTGGGTGACTGCAACCTATGGATCGGTGCAGTGAGTGACAAGAGTGTCATCAGGGACTGGAGGGAGCAACTGGGAACCCTAAGATAATGTGCCTTCCTTGTGAGTGAAGCTAGTCTTACTTCATATGGGATGCAGATTAGTTAAAATATGCATCGTAAGGTCTAGGGAAACCATTTACTTAAAGTATGAATAATTCATGGGCTGAGAGGAGAGAAAAATATGATCATACAAAATTTTCAGTTAAGGACCAAAAAGACAGAAAACAGGGGAACAGAGAGAAGGGGAGGCCCAAAAACAGCATACGCCTACTCATGGGAGCTCTTGGTCTCTATTTTTATTTGTTCAGAAACTCAAAATTAAGACAGAGCCAGGATGCTAACACCAATTAAATACAAAGTTATACAACAAGGAATGAGCAAAACCATTCATATTTTTAAGACATGATTGGTCAAAAAGATGTGTCTGCTCGTAAGCTCAAGTCCAAGCAAGTCACCTAGCAGCAGGCAAGAACTTTTTAAGTATTTGAATCGGGCCTGGCTGTGCAGGCCTGTAATACCCACTCTTGGATAGGCTGAGGCAGCAGTGGGGTCACAAGTTCAAGGCCAGTCTGAGCTACTGAGATCAAGAGCTGCACGAGAAACTGAGTGGAATTATGTCTCCAAGAAAAGGTAACAAGGCCTGAGATGTAGCTCAGTGGTAGACTACTTGCTTCACATGATGACATGCTAAGACTCTGAGTTCATTCCCCACTACAATAAATGAATGAATGAAATTAATACATAAATACATTTTGGAAGGAGAAAAGAGTAGAATACTGGTTATTTGAAAGTAGGAAGGGATGGCGAGAGGAATAATCGATACCAAAACCCAGTTGGGTAGAAGGCATAAGCTCTACTGTTCTAGAACTGCAGAGTGTCTATGGTCTACAAGAATCTATCAGATGTTTTTTTTTGTTTTTACCTTTATTTATTAATTTAAGAGTGACAGACAGTGAGAGAAAGAGAGAGAGAGAATGGGCGCGCCAGGGCCTCCAGGCACTGTAAAGGAACTCCAGACACGTGCGCCCCCTTGTGCATCTGGCTAACGTGGGACCTGGGGAACCGAGCCTCGAACCGGGGTCCTTAGGCTTCACAGGCAAGCGCTTAACTGCTAAGCCATCTCTCCAGCTCCTGTTAAATATTATATGACTAACTAGAAGAAGGAACTTGAAATCTAAAATCCTAAGAGATGGTAATTCAAAGTGCTTATTACTCTGACTTGATCAGTATTGAAACATCACAGTGCAGTTCATAAATACGTAAAAGTTTTATATGCCAATACCAAAGAAAAGACATATTGTTTAAATGACTCTAAAACAATAAAATTAACATGTGTTCAATTATGTCAAGTGATGTGTTAGAAATGAGATAAACAGACACATTAAGGCACAGAAGTCGTTAACATTTTGAAGGGAAGGTTAGACACCTGAAGAACAGAAAAGCAGAGTAAAGGGCAATGATTCAGACCACTGGGGCCTGAGGAAACGAGTCAGAATTGGTCAAAATGGAAAAGATAGCTCAAAGCTCAAGCATGAAGCCTATGAACAAAGATTGACTTTAACATTTCCCGTATTCTGGATGATGCTCCTAACTGGGGATAAAAAGACAAATATGTTCCCCTCCATATCCTTAGGAAGCTCTGATCAAGTGAGGCATAGACTCTGAGCTATTACTAACTAGTTCATTCATGTGTTGAACACATCCTTACTGAACCACCCATGGAAGGAAATACAGTAAATGTCACAGTAAAGACATACTGTTAGGAGGCCACTGGTGACATAGCAAATAATAATGTCTAGAGTTAAGAGAATAAGATACAAATGTTAAGTGGCATGAGAGTTAGAGGCATAGCAGTAGATGAATATTTCAGAGAAGAATCTAGCCAGCAACCTAGGCTTGCAGAAGAAAATAAGAAACCCTAGAAAATTCCAACTTAAATTTTTCTTAATGAACATTTCCTGTTTTGTTTCAAATCTATCCTACGGATTATGTACTTCAAAACCAAAGAGCCAGGTTGGAGAAATGGCTTAGTGGTTAAGGTACTTGCCTCCAAAGTCAAAGGACCCAAGCTCAATTCCTCAGGACCCACGTAAAGCCAGATGCATATGGTGTTGCAGGCATCTGGAGTTCCTCTTTCTATCTGTCTCTCTCTCTAACTCTCTCAAAAAAAAATATATATATATATATAAATGTTAATTTAAAGAAAAAGACTAAGGAGCCAAATGATATAACAGAAAACAAGATATTGGCATAAGATTTAAAGGGATCAACCAGGCATGGTGGTATCCACCTTTAATCCCAGAACTACACTGAGGCAGAGGAAGGAGGATCAGTGTGAGTTCCAGACCACCCTGATACTACAAAGTGAATTCCAGGTCAGCCTGGGCTAGAGTGAGACCCTACCACAATAAAAAGGAAAAAAAAAATTAAAGGGATGAGCCAGGTGTGGTGGCGCACACCTTTAATCCCAGCACTTGGGAAGCTGAGGTAGGATTACTGTGACATTGAGGCCAGCCTCAGACTACATAGTGAATTAGCCTAGGCTAGAATGAGATCCTATCTTAAAAAAAAAAAAAAAAAAAAAAAGAATTGAAGGTAGGTATGGGTAATACCCTGACATCTCATTTGGAGGTTAAATTTCAGGTTTGAAGAACTCCACATCAATTATTTTGTTGTTGGGAAAGGAGATTCAAACTACTTAACATTCTTGACCCCAGAACGAGAAGCCTCTTTCCTAGAAGAGCAACTCTTGACCAGGGAGTAACCCTCTATCCTTCTGAAACGATTATAGACAGTGATTATAGATAGGCACATCTGCACTAGTGTCGAATGAAATCCAACCGGTGAGAGCTCAAAAGTGTTGCTAAGGCCCTGAGTCCAGACTCCGACATGTGCTGTGTGAAGTCACTGGATCTGGATCGTGCCGTGATGATAGAGACAGAACAAGAGGCCAACATGACATTGCTCAATCACGGGGGCAGCCCTGCAGAGGAGAAGATGTGGGAGGAGAACCGAGTCCGCTAGAGCCGATGGGTGCTCACAGCGTGGAACACTGCCAACCTTCTGTGCTCAGGGACATGCTAGTCACGTTGACATCTGAGTGAGGCAGAATCCCACGAAACCAGACAGTCAGATCTTGAGTGGACTCCTCGCCTTTCACATGCTCAATAATCACATGGAGCTAGTGACTACCATGTTAGACATTCCTTCCAGACATAAAATAGCTCCATCAGTATAGGCTGTTCTAGAATGTGTGGGATCAGATTATTCAGTACAGAACTGCAAGTAATGTCTCCCAAGGGCAAGTGCAAGCAGCTTTGATAAGTTATTTTATATTTATTCATTTACTTACACTGTAGTGAGGACAGTAAGCCGCATTCAGCATGGTGACCCATCTCAGCAACTATGACTGGAAGAAGGTTTGCCTGTTGCTTTCAAATGAAATAAAATATTATCATTTTTAAGGCTGGAGAGATGGCTTAGTGGTTAAGCGCTTGCCTGTGAAGCCTAAGGACCCCGGTTCGAGGCTCGGTTCCCCAGGACCCACGTTAGCCAGATGCACAAGGGGGCGCACGCATCTGGAGTTCGTTTGCAGTGGCTGGAAGCCCTGGCACGCCCATTCCCTTTCTGTCTCTTTCTCTCCCTCTCTCTCTGTCTCTTTCAAATAAATAAATAAAAAATGAACAAAAAATATTATCATTTTTATAGATGAGGACATTTATGCTCAGTTGCAGCAATCCAAACTAACAGTAAATGATGGATGAGTCAGATGGTTGATCTCCAGAGCTGTTCACTTGACCTTCTCTTTCAGATATTCCTGAAGGACATAGAGGTGAACGTGAGGGAAGGGAGTTGGGGAACACCTTTGGCTGTTTCTCATCAGCATCTGAGCTGACAGTGTAGAAAGGTCCCCCGCAATGGCAGCGGTTAGATATTTTTTAATCTTGTTTCTGCTCAAAGGTGTATGTCTTCTGCTTCTTCTTTTGTACTACTTGGCATGAATTTAGGGCACACGCCTTTAATCCCAGCACTCGGGAGGCAGAGGAAGGAGGATTGCCGTGAGTTCAAGGCCACCCTGAGACTACTTAGTGAATTCCAGGTCAGCCTGGGCTAGAGTGAGACCCTACCTTAAAAAAAAAAAAAAAAAAAAGGGAAAGAAAGAGAGAAGTCAGGGCAAGCAAACACTCCACCACTGGGCTAATCTCTCCAGCTCTTTTTTACTTATCTTTAGACAGGCTCTTACTTAGCTGGCCAGGCTTGTGCCACCAGATCTGCCTTGCAAATTTTTTTAGACCTTTGAAAAGCATGTGCATTAAATGCTTTTCATTAGTAGTTAGGTCACCATTTGCTTTTCATGGGTCCTACCAATTTCCACTGTGCAGTTAGTTGAAATAGATGAGTAAATTGTGCACAGTCTAAATACAACTTAATAATGGAAATGGATGTAAACTGAAGCGTTTAAAAGATTTCTTTAAAACTAAATTAATTTTCATGACCTCAAAACATCTCTCAGTTTCTCAGTGATTTGAAAATGATGTGAAGGACCTTCATTGCGCCTACCCTCTATGGCTTAGTGTCTTTTTGTGTCAGATAACAGATCTAAAATAAAACTCCTTCCAAGTCACTAAGGATTTGAATTTTTTAAGTATTAATTACATGACATGATTTTCTTAAAACTCTTTCCACCTTTGCTCTTAATTTACTTCAAAGATTTTGAGGAAATAATTACTAAAATTTCTTCATTAAAAAAAGAAAAATCTAAGCCAGACGTGGTGATGCATGCATGCCTTTAATTCCAGCACTCGTGAGGCAGAGGTAGCAGGATCACTGTGAGTTTGAGGCCAGCCTGAGACTACAAAGTTAATTCCAATTCAGCCTGGGCCAGAGTGAGACCCTACCTCAAACAAACAAACAAACAAACAAAAAACCCACTTGTTCCAATTGGGAACAGCAGCTTCTTGCTAAATCTTTTAGGTTCAGGAAATTTCAAAATTTTTCAGCTATGGGACAGACCTTGTACTGTCATATACTCAAATATTTTGGAAAGCCTTGGGTCAGTTGTGATTGACAGTTTAAAAATACGATGATCTGTAATGTCTAGCCTATGTCATGCTGGAGAATCCTAAATCAATAGTAATGCTGTCAGAACCAGTTATCAAATGCAAAATAGTTCTCTTTGCTCCGTGAATAATGATATGCACTCTTTTGATAAATTACTTGGACAAGATGTCTCAAAAAAAAAAAAAAAGCCAAATCTGGATGTACATGGAAAGGAGGAAGGAATGATGCTCAATGCACTGAAAAAGAAAAAAGATGCCCTCCAGTTAAGGTTCTACACAGATTATGTCCAAATATAAATGAATCTCACATGGTGAAAGATTACTAAAGTGGTCAGGAGCAAACAAACTTTAATTCGCCTCTGTGCAGCCATATTGAAAGCAAACCAACTCAGACAAGGCTGACATGGAGTGGCCAACTCAAAAATCCATCAGTCATTCAGCAAATACCAGTAGTGGTACCCCAGCAATGCATACAATGCCCACACTGCTCACACAACACTGAGTGAGGACATCACTACTGAAGTTCATTTAAATGAATTTGACTGCACTGGAGAGATTGCTCAGTGGTTAAAGGTACTGCCTGCAAAGCCCAGGACCTAGGTTCCATGGCTCAGTATCCATGTAAAGCCAGATGACGCATGTGTCTGGAGTTCATTTGCAGTGGCTGGAGGCCCTGGTGGGCCCATTCTCTCTCTCTCTCTCTCTCTCTCTCTCTCTCTCTCTACTTCTTTCTCAAATAAATAAACAAATCAATAAACTTAACTAATTGTTTGGTAACATGATGCATGAAGGTATCTCAGGAAACTAGAAGGGTCTACATAATTGTGTTTATGAAGTGACTTGTACACGGTGTTCATATGCTCATCAGTGAAGTTTTGATTATGAAATATATATATATACATAAATATATATATATATATACACATACATACACATACATACATACATACATATATATATACATACATATTTATACACATCTATATATGTATATATATATGAATTATATATATATGTATTCATATATATGTATATATATATGAATTATAACACATTTGACTTTTACATATATCCTGCAAAACATTTTCTCTAGGAGACTGAATACACTCACCCTGGCTAGGGTTAAGACAAGAAAGTATGATTGTACCTGAGTCACTTTTGGTGTGCCAATGAGTTGATTGGGACAGGGTGAGTGGTTGCTTATAGGAGCAATTGATGATGATGCGGAGGCAGCTATAATCAGCACGAGAAGCCCATCCCTGCAGAGGGGAAGATTCCCGGAAGCTGCATCTCAGGGGAACAGTGCACAACGCGGCTTGGCTGGCCTGAGAATCCGCAGTACACTACGTAACTTCCGGGCAGCTCAGCACGCTGGGGGGAGTGTCCACCCAAGAAGTGGTTTCCCCTTTAAGTCTAACCTTGACGGAGGGGGTCTTACAACCTTTTCCCCAGACTTCTTGACCTCTTGACCCCACCTCCCCTCAAGAGGGAATATTTCACTTCAGAGAGACTTGCTATACAACATTGGTGAGTATGCGGCTCAACAGCTGTTTACTGCTCCTATTTGGGGAGTGTTCCTGGGCCTTTTAAGTTTCAGTTCTTCCAGATGTGTTGACCTCTGGACTCCTTGCTCCCTACAGGAGGAAGTATTTCAATTCAGAAGAATTTGCTAGCCAACAAGTATATGTAAATATGGCCAGAAAAATAATTTCTGTAAAGGCTATCTAAACTAACTCCTCTTGCCACGCAGTTGTATTAAATAGTACAAGAAATGCAGAACAGGGCTGGAGAGATGACTTAGCAGTTAAGGCGCTTGCCTGCAAAGCCAAAAGACCCAGGTTTGTTTCTCCAGGACCCACATAAGCCAGATGCACAAGGTGGTGCCTGCGTCTGGAGTTCGTTTGCAGTGGCTGGAGGCCCTGATGTGTCCATTCTCTCCCTATCTGCGCCCCCCTCTCTCTCCCTCTTTCAAATAAATAAATAAAAATAAGAAATTGAAAAGAAAAGAAATACAGACAGCATTTGAAGAATTATTCTGATATCATCACAATGCCAGACAATATGATGTAATTAAGATCCATGAAGTACATCAGATCAGTCCACATACCACCTTCTGCATCTGTCCTCTACACAGGAGCATCTGTGACGCTCTGCCCTGCCCTGATCCTGACGTCCATCCACTCCACTAAGCTAGCGGCTGTAGTTTTCTTTTTATTATTATTTTTTATATTTAACAGTTTCCATGATTCTAAACAATATCCCATGGTAATGCCCTCCCTTCCTCCACTTACCCTTTGAAACTCCTCTCTCCATCATATATCCCCTGCGCCTCTCAAACAGTCTCTCTTTTATTTTGATGTCATCATCTTTTTTAATTTTTTTATTATTTATTTGAGAATGACAGAGAGAGAAATAGAGAGAGAGAATGGGTGTGCCAGGACCTCCAGCCACTGCAAACCAACTCCAGACGCGTGCACTCCCTTGTGCATCTGGCTAACATGGGTCCTGGGGAATCGAGCCTCGAACCGGGGTCCTTATGCTTCACAGGCAAGTGCTTAATTACTAAGCCATCACTCCAGCCTTGATGTCATCATCTTTTCCTCCTATTATGATGGTCTCGTGTAGGTAGTGTCAGGCGCTGTGAGGTCATGAAAGGGAAGAGAAGGTTGCCTTGCTTGCTGCAGAAACGAAAAGATCATTTCTCTCTGCCACTCACCTCTCTCCCTTCCTACTGCTGAGGACGGATCTCAGACCTGCCTCACAGAGAACAGCTCTCCTTCAAAATACCTTTGTTCGCCGGGTTTTCCAAATTAATAAAGGGGCAGGATACACCGAAGGATTAATGCAACTGGGGAGCAAAATGAAGAAAAGCCTTATTTGAGAAGAAATAGCTCTGTGAAATAACAGGTTACTATGTGTCAATATGTCATAGACACGGAAAGTGAGCTTTTGATTACTGAGATGGAAGATTGCCAGAGGGCTTCTGGTTTAAATTTCCAAGGCTTGATCAGAGCCTTCTGAAAATTCTCATGACTTGTGAACTCAACTTTTATTCCTTTGAAAAATTATACAAAATATTTTGGCCCAATTTATTTTCCATGTGCTACTTTCCCCTTTGTGGGGGTTCTTTCTGCTCAGGCTTGCTGCTTGCAGTAATGCCAGAGCTTTTCTAGAAGAGCAAGTTTTGAAGGAGGCAGTGACCCCAAAAGTTGCCTCTAGAAATGTCTTAAGCTTTAACATGGCCAAGAATAACCTTCAGTGAGTAAGGGTAAGGTCCATTTGAATAAATCATAGTACATCTGTAAGATGGAATTCTTTTTACAAACTGAAAAGATCAGACTTAAGACACAGTGAAGGAAAGACAAATTAAAACAAAGAGGATTCCCCAGTGTTGCTTTTAGTTATTTAAAAACAATCATTTTTATTTCTTAATATTTTTATTTGAGAAAGAGGGAGAGAGAGAGAGAGAGTGAATGGGCAAACCAGGGCCTCTGGCACTGCAAACAAACTTCTGATGCATGCACCACCTTGTGCATCTGGCTTACTGGGGAACTGAACCTGGGTCCTTAGGCTTTGCATACAAGTGCCTTAACTGATTAGCCATCTCTCCAAGCCCGTTTATTTTTTTAACTTAATTTATTTGTTTAGGGGAGAGAGAGAGTGAGTATGGGCCCACCCGGGCTTCCTGCCCCTGCAGATGAACTCCAGGCGCATGTGCTACTTCGTGCACCTGGCTTTATGTGGATCCTAGGGCGTCCAACCCAGGCCATCAGGCTTTGCAAACAGGCACTTTTAACCGCTGAGCCTTCGTTCCAGCCTCATGGTTATTTTACTCAGGATTTTATCTAGATACACACAGGACATGTTTGGGAGGATTACATAATTTGAGGGAGTGCTGGTCAATCTTCACTGTCAGCATGACTGGATTTTAAGTCACCTAGGGGACACGCTGCAGGGATTGTCTTCTGGAGAGGCTCATCGCAGAGGAAAGACCAGCTCTGAATGGGAGTATTATGGGTGGGATCCCAAACAGAAGGGAAAAGGAAAGCAGGAGGAAGCCAGCTGAGAACCCACGTTCCCTGTTGTCTGTCTGCCTTCTCTATCTACATGGATGTAAAGCCCCAGCCACATGCTCCTGCATAAACCAACCAAGAAAAATATTAGTGTTGGCTTCATATGGTTGTCCTGTAGAGACAAAAATGCTACTAAATTAGGACAAACTTCAAACTGAACTATTTCACTTTCCTTTACGAAGTTTCCAAAACTGACCATTCTGAGAACTTTCAAAATGTCAACAATTTGGCTTCCCCACCAAACCTCCATCCGGGGGCCACATGAGGTGTCTTGTATTATATTTTCACATCTGCTGCTCCATTGAAACCAGTGCTGCTGGCTCAGAAGTAAAGTTCCCGTTTCATTCTCTGATACTGATGCTGCCATTACGTGAGCTTGTCTTAAATCACTACAGTTTTCCACCCTCTAGTTTTGTTTCTGGTTGCTCTTATGGAATAAATGAGCCATGACTTCAGTAATTTTGCAGATTGTCATATTTCTGAGGTCCCTTTTCTCTCCCCTGTGAGTCAAGATGCCCTCAGCTGTCTCTGTGCCCATCCCCCTCCCTCTGGAACTCTCTTACACATAGTCACTCACAGCTCTCCTGAATTGAACGAAGAGGGCAGACACAGCAGCAAGACCTCAGTTAAATGGCACATGCTGGGCACCACCCCTCACCCGGGAAAATGCAGCTGTCAGTTGGAAGACTTGGAGAACTTATGTGCAATTCACGTACCCTGAGTCCTGAAAGGGAAATTACATCTGTGGTCAGCATAGTTCACCTGTAAGATCTTCACTTTTCTCCTGCTGATTCTGATAAAGCCTCAGTCAGGTGAACAGTAAAGAAAAAGATGTATATAAGCTGAATTTGTTAGCTAACACTCCTTTCTTGGAATTAGATCAAGAAAGGTCCCAAAGTGTTCATCTTTCATATCTTTGAGGCTCAGTAATGAATTGCTCATGGAGGCAGGGTGGGGGAGTGCAAAAATCCATCCACATGGTTCTTTTGAAACAGTGAATGTTTCCTACACAATTGGCTTAATCTGAATAGATGCTTAAATATCCCGGCATTGAGAAATTATGATCGTAGCACCTGCATCTTATGCCTCAAGAACTTTAAGCAAACCCAAGGCTCTACTTATGAATTAATTGGGCATGCATAATTTACCACTGTGGTTTACATAAGTGTAAGTATTTTTCTCATTCTGGTAAATAGGCATTTTCATCTGTAGGAGAAAAATCAGAATATTGCTGTGCAGTGAAATGAGCCATCAAGCCTATTCGGCTATTATGGGGGAAAAGAAATCCCTGCTTTTATCACTATTGCTCAGTTTTTAAATCGAAATGACTTTTCAAGTTTAATTTCCACTTTGCCATTTGTATGCATTTATTTTCACTGACATTCTCTTTTTTCTTTTTTCTTTACTATTGTCTGTAATCAATACACTTTGCTTGATCTAATTTGATGCTAATGTATTTGAGTGATTTGCAGAATATTCATGTAGGAGAACATTCATTGCCGTTGTTTGAGACAGAAAGGAGCAAGGAACATGCGCGTGTGGATAGAGAACACCTTGGGATTTGACTGGTTTGCCACATGTTGTCAACAATGAGGTGTTGAGTAAATTGCTATTAGTTCTAAGTTGTCATTTTCCTATCTCTAGGCTGGGAATGATTTTACTATCCCAATGTGATTATTGCTCACAATTCATATACTTCAGGTGTGTGTAAAAATCTAATTGTCTACTGAAGGTTTAACATTTTTGTATTTTTTTTTTTTACATTTAAATTTTAAAATCCATGGAGTGCTGGTTGTCTTGATGAGAATTATAGCTTTCAGCCAGAGACTGGGTTATTCCTAGAAGGCATGTTACATTTTCTACTCCTTATCTCCGACTTTATTGATGTGGTTGTCAGTCTAGAAACCCAGCAGACTGGGAAAGTGAAGCAGGCTATCTGCTTGCTTTTTTACTAAGGTGCATTCGGGAAAGCTCTGTGTGGCATGGGTGGGAACAGCCGAAGGGGGTTTCTGTGCACAAGTGAGCCTGTTCGTCTTTGGCTTTGCATTTGCACATGGGACTGCTCCTTTCCAGAATTCCAAGTGGCGATTCTGTGCCATTGGTCACACTCCAGGAGCACCCTCAACCTTACCTAGAAACGACCATCATTGAGGTCGCTGGTCTTCATGTGCCTCTCTCACAGTCATTGTAGGGTCATAGAGCCATGACTGGGGCAGAAACAAATACAAGGTGTGGGATCCTTCCTAGCACAGAGCTTAAAGACAGACAAACCAGAACCTTCGACAGTCCATGAACTCTGTGGTTTGTGAACGTTAATTAAAATGTACAAGACTAAATGCCTCCTTGTGTATCATGGGTATAGAAATCCCTATCTCATCTTACTGCTGGAAGGGTTGGTTATATGTGGTAGTTTGATTCAAGTGTGCCCCAGTAAACTTAGGTGTTCTGAATGCTAGTCTCCTCAGCTGATGGCAATTAGAAATTAAAGCCTCCTGGAGGCAGTGTATTGTTGGGGGTGGAATTATGGGTGTTATAGCCAGTTTCCCCTTGCCAGTGTTTTTGGCACACTCTCATGTTGCTATTGCCTACCTTATGTTGGCCAGAGGGTGATGTCCACCCTCTGCTCATGCTATCGTTTTGGCCTGCCATCATGGAGCTTCCCCTTGAGTCTGTAAGCCGAAATAAACCCTTCTGTTTTTCCCCAAAGCTGCTCTTGGTCAGGTAATTGCTGCCAGCAATGTGAATCTGACTGTAACATTGTATGAGAGCATTCATGTACTTTTATAGATAGTGCATTGGTCAGGGTCCTCTACAGGAACATAACTGATAGAATGAAATGGTATTAAAAAGGGAATGTATTGGATTAGTTTAGGGCAGCCCAACACTAGGGGTCTGCAGGCTTGAGAGTCAAAGAACCCCAGCAGCTGCTCAGTCCAGCCGTCCCCGTGCAGCTCTGAAGGCCTGGAGGCTTGCAGGAGAGCTACTGGTCTTCAGTCCAAGTTGGAAAGCTGAGGAAACTGGCTTCCAGTACCAATGACGGATAGCCAAACAGCAGAGGTGCCGTGACAAGGGAGGCACTCGCCAGCAAGTGGCACTGGTAGTGAGGGCTGGGCAGGGGCTCCTTCCTCTCAGAGCTTCGTTACATGAAGCCCATTCTCCAGGAAGGGCTCACTCTGGAGGAAGGGCTTCCTCCTTCAGTCAACCCTTGGAAGCAACCTCAGAAGCACACCCAAGAGGAATATCTGGGGACTCCTAATCAGATCAAGTTGACATCACATCTTAACCACCACACATAGTAGCAGTTGGTGCATGTCAGTGACTTCTAGACTGATGAACACTAGGAAGCATGAACTCTCTTTGAACTGGCACCTAGGAGCTATGGGTTGAAGTCTAATTTTGCTGCCTGTTTTTTTTTTTTTTCCCCCTCCATCACACGTGGTCAGCTATTCCTCAAGTTCACAGATGACAAAGTTGCCATGATAACTGCTTTCTGTACAAATAGGAGCGTCTTGTTTACAGCTGCCAATGAACCCTCCTATGAGAGAGATACTACCAAATGAGGGAGGACTGCAGCGAGGCAACACCGACCGTCTGACGGCTGCGTACTCCCCCGCTCTCTGCTCAGTGCTGATGTGTGATGTGTCTGACACTCACCTTTCTTTTTTTTTTTTTAAACCCATATGCAAGCATGGACATTCTTTTAAAATTTTTTTTGTTATTTATTTAAAATTTAATTATTTATTCATTTATTTGAGAGCGACAGACACAGAGAGAAAGACAGATAGAGGGAGAGGGAGAGAATGGGCGCGCCAGGGCTTCCAGGCTCTGCAAACGAACTCCAGACGCCTGCGCCCCCTTGTGCATCTGGCTAACGTGGGACCTGGGGAAGCGAGCCTCGAACCGGGGTCCTTAGGCTTCACAGGCAAGCGCTTAACTGCTAAGCCATCTCTCCAGCCCTTGTTATTTATTTATTTATTTGAGAGTGACAGGCAGAGAGAGAGAAAGAGGCAGATAGACAGATAAAGAATGGGCACGCCAGGGCCTCCAGCCACTGCAGAGGAACTCCAGACACATGTGCCCCCTTGTATATCTGGCTAACGTGGGTCCTGGGGAATCGAGCCTCGAACCGGGGTCCTTAGGCTTGGCAGGCAAGGGCTTAACCACTAAGCCATCTCTCCAGCCCAACATTCACCTTTTAATACACAGCCCGAATAAGGAAGGAGGTCGCATGAGGCTGCATGTTTGTGCTTCACAGTGAGGTCCTTGGAAGATGCGCAGCTGCGACCACACTAACTTGCAGCTGCTTTTTATTTCAGGGGTTCAGTTCCCACTGAGCGAGTTCCCAGCTGAATTGCTTACTTGTTCCCATAGTGGACTGTTGTCTTTTCAAATGTTTATTTATTTGTATGTTTATTTATTTTTATTCATTTATTTGAGAGCAACAGAGAGAGAGAGGAGAGAGAGAGAGAGAGAGACGGGGGGGGGGCAGATAGATAGAGCGAGAATAGGCACGCCAGGGCATCCAGCCACTGCAAACAAACTCCTGGTGCATGCTCCCCATTGTGCATCTGGCTCACGTGGGTCCTGGGGAATTGAGCATTGAACCAGGGTCCTTAGGCTTCAAAAGCAAGTGCTTAGCCACTTAGCCATCTCTCCAGCCCTCAAATTTTTATTTATTTACTTGACAGAGGGTGAAAGAAGTAGAGACAGAAAGAAAGAGAGAATGGGTACACCAGGGCCTTCAGACTCTGCAAACTAACTCAAGACACATGCATCATGTTGAGGAATTGAACCTGGGACCTTAGGCTTTGTAAGCAAATGCTTTCACCACTAATCCATCTCTCCAGGCCTGTTGTCTTTTTAATTTAATTTAATTTTTTTTTTACCAAGGTGCCTTGCTATTTAAAGGGAAATTACTTTGTTATGTAGATATAGAATCTTGCCTTCACAGATGGAAGTCAAGAAAGGGAAATGAGTTCCTAAGGCCTTCCAGAAGTCACAATTGGCTTCTGTTTGAATCTTGGTGCCACAGTTAAGAATGAAGCATCGTCCATGCTGACGCCGGGGTGGTCAGTGGCTGCGACATATAGTCATTGCAAAGCTCAGTTGAGAATAAACGTTTTCTTTTTAAGTACCAGGAGATGGAGATTTCCCTCTTGGTTTGGGAAAGTCTAGGATTCTCAGGTGCCTTTGTAGGTTCGTCATGACAGCGGGCGTCAAAGGTGGCAAAGTTAAGCTCGCTAGGGAGCTACGAATGCATGGGGGGTCTCCACCACCAGCCTGTTCCCAAGCTCTCTGTGACATAGGGCACGTGGTTTTCATGCTTTGGTCTATCAAGTTGAGTGTGCTGGGTGTACAGAAATAATAAAAATATCAAAATCTGATTCATCTGTCAATTACTATTCAGTTTTCGGATTCTGAGCTCATCCCAGCTCCCAGCAGATGTTAAAAATGGAAGACCGAGATTCCCCGTGCTCAGTGGTGCCTTTCATGTTTTCCTTGTTTTCCATGTTTTCCTGGGGGGCTTGTGCATACCTTCCACTTCTTGCAAAATCTCGAGGATGCTCTTGCTGTACTTCAGCAGAGGCTTAAAGTGTATCCCTGGAAACTTGAAGGTTAGTGTGGCGGTTTGAATTGATGGCCCCCCATATATTCAGTTTTTTGCTTTTGTTTTTAGTATGTACAAGCAAAAAGCATTTATTTTGCAGAATCAGCCAGCATGTGGTGGTCAACCATTTATACAAAATGGTGACCCCGAGAGGAGCACGCAGGCTGCTTTTTTCTATATTCAGTTGTTTATTTGTTTGTAGATTGCATCTGCAGCCACCTGGCTGGAGGCAAAGTCACTGAGTGGATCTTTAGGTGTGGTGGTAGGTTTTAGATTTCAGTCTAAAGATATGCAAAGTGTGCCTAGCTGGAGTTCCTGAAGTGTGCTGTGTTGTGTGGCTTTTGACCTTTAGGCTTGTACTTCTCTCTCTCTGCTTGGACCTGTGAAGGCAGGCCAGCTTCTTCTGCCATGTATGGAACTTCCCCTGGATCTGTAAGCTTCATTAAATATCCCTTCCTCTATAACTGTGTCTGGTCTGGAAAGAAGTTCATCTCAGTGAACCTAAAGCTGTCTGCTACAGTTAGTTTGGAATATATATATATATATATATATATATGTATATATATATATATATATATATATATATACATGGATATTTCTCTTAAGGAACTGCTGCTTACATTGTTTCCTCAGCAGATATTTTCTAGATGTGGTCTTTGGATGGAAAGGGCTGTCTGGTCACATGAGCTTGGAAACAACCATTATAATCTGGAAAACCTAGCTTGTATACCGACACATGAAAGGCTTTACACACATCTGAGAAAACAAGTTTATTTGTGTTGTCTAACCTAGGTTTTACCAATTTATTTGACTACCAAGACCTTTCTTACATGATAAAATACATGCATACCCCATTGAAACAGTAATTTTTAAAAATTAATTAATTAATTTATTTAAGAGGTTTTTTTTTTTTTTTTTTTTTTTTTTAACCTTAGTCCACAATATACTGTTTACATGTCAGTTCATTCCAGTGGCCTTTCCTTAAAGTGACAGTCTGTTGTTGAAGGGGCCTGAGAAGTAATTTTCTCATTACATATAAGTTTCATAAATATATTTCTTCTCTTAAATTTGCCTACCATCTTTGAGTAGCTCTTCATTGGTACAAATCTATAATATATTGAGACCCATGCCCTAAGTGTTATTCTCTTTGTACATTTAATTCAGCAATTATTTTAACAGAGGAAGTTTACAAATTGAAAAGATGATGAATTAAATTTTAAAAAAATCTAGGCCTAGAAAGATGGGTTGGCAGTTTAGGGCACTTTCCTGTAAACCTAATGACCTGGGTTTGATTCCTGTGTACATGTGTAAAGCCAGTTGTACAAGGTGGTGCATGTGTCTGGACTTCATTTTCAGTGGCTAAAGTTCCTGGTGCACCCATTCTCTCTCTTCTCTGTCTCTTTACAAATGAATAAATAAAAATATTATAGAAAAGAATACAGAAAACTGAAAGTTCTTGTGTTAAAAAATACAAGACTGTTTGGGAATGATAAACACCAAATTCAGGAACTTAATGACACAGGAATGGAAGTGGCATTGGCCAGGAGATGACGGACAAGGGAAGTGTTCCAGGTGTGCTTTTGGGAATAGTCTGTGACACTCTCTGTAGACAATCAGTTAGAACTCAAAATTCTATCTTGGATTTTCTTAAGAAAAACTGCTACTGCTGGGCACAGTTACTTACACCTGTAATTTCAGCAAGAGGCAGGAGGATTTGCCATGAGGCCACCCTGAGCTATAGTGAGACTATCTCAAAAAAAAAAGGGGTGGGGGACAAAGGGAAGGGAAAGGAAAGAAAGGGAATGGGGATGAGAAAAACCCAGAGAAGGAGAAAGGGGAAAGTGAGGGAAGAAAGTTTTGAAATACAGTGACTTTGCAAGACTTATTGTAGTCTAACCCAGGAGCTTCCAGACATTCCCAGAATCCAGGTGTGTCCAAAATCAAACAAGAAGGCCAGCAGGTGATTAGACCCCCATATCAAACCTCTAACTGGACACGAGCTTCCCAAGGGCCAGGCAGCTGCAGGAATGCCATCTTAATTCTGAAAAGAGGGTCTGGAATGGGTTACCCACTTTAGGAAGCTTAGCTCCACTGGTAAACTTTTGCTTGTTAAAATTAATGTCTAGGGGCTGGAGAGACAGCTTAGCAATTAAGGTGCTTTCCTACAAAGTCCAAGGACCCATGTTCAACTCTTCAGATCCCATGTAAGCCAGATGCACGAGGTGACACCAGCCTGCTGGCCGCACGTGCACTTCAAAGTGGCACTCACATGGGAAGTGTGAGTGCAGCGGCTGGAGATCCCGGTGTATCAGCTCTCTCTCATAAAAATTAAGTGTCCATATTAATAAATTTACATAAAATATGATTATGTTATTATTCATATCTTAATGTCTTTACTCATGTAAGATAAGTTTTAAACAAAAAAATTAAAAGAATTCAGTGAGGTTTCATGCAGCCAGGCTTTGAGCCATCTACAATCACTAAGAAGAGAACGTGTTCTACACGACTGGCTTTTCCAGCTGACAGGTTTATCTCTGTATGTGCCCAAATTTTTAGAAACTATTTTCAATGGGAATCTTATTAAAATGTTTCTCATAAATGCACTTTAATATATGTATATGTGTGTGTGAGAGAGAGAGAGGAGAGAGAGAGAGAGAATGGGAGTTCTAGGGCTTCTAGCCACTGCAAAAGAACTCCAGGTGCATGTGAGGCCTTGTGCAAATTTACCTGGGTACTGGGGAATCAGACACAGGTTGTTAGGCTTTGCAGGCAAGTGCATTAACCATTGAGTCATCTCTCTAGCCCATAAATATACATTTTAATTTAAAGGATGCAGTAGACATAGTAGATTATTCACTTGATGAGCCAGTGTTCTACTTGGTTTGGGTCCTCAAAGATATTTTGTGAACATTGATTTCATCACAGGCCTTTTTCTATAGTCCCCTCTTTCTCTCTCTGTGTGTATCTCACCAAAACTAACACTTCTTTCTGCTGTTTAGTGACTGGGATAGTGTGCAGGCCTGTTGTGTGGTGTGTACACTGTGCCGATGTCCATCTCCCTACTGGTGATGTTCTCCAGCTGTTGGCTGCACAGGAGGGACATATATATATATATATATATATATATATATATATATATATACGTGTGTGTGTGTGTGTAATTTTTATTTGAGACAGAGAGAAAGGGAGAGAGAGAGAATGGGAGTGCCTGGGCCTCTAGCCACTGCAGACACATGTACCACCTTGTGAATCTGGCTTATGCGGTAGAACCTACAGAATCAGACCTGGGTCTTTAGGCTTTGCAGGCAAGTGCCTTAACCACTAAGCCATCTCTCCAGCTCATGGAGGGCTTCATTTATTTATTTTAAGTGGTAGCCCTGGTACTCTGTAGCGCTGTCACTGTGACTGTACTAACTGAAAAAGGCGTGGATCCATTAGCCCAGGAATCAAGTGAGAGTCTGGTCTTAACAGTGAAATGGTCTTTCTTTAGAGTTTGGAATTCGGTCAGCAACACCTCATTTGCTAACCGTGGGGAGCTCTGATGCAAAGCCAAGTGCAACCCGCACAGAGACCATGTGTCATGATGCAAACTGCACTTGTGTGTGCAAGGAAAATATGGAAGGACGGCGCACCTGTGTGGAGAAAGCTGCTTTGTTAAATCACACAGTTAGAGGAAGGGCCCCAGAAACAGACCGCAGCATCACGGACTGGCTACGACTGGAAGAACTCTCCAGCAAACACCCTGTCACCACCGCTGCCTGCAAGTCCTGTGTTGAGACATCGGTCAGACTCTCTTTTGGATCAAATTGGATTCAGTAAACACCTTAGTGTTTCCTTCTAGAGTGCCTGTTTGTTTTGTTTTGTTTTTTTTAATACTCCCTTTTCCCTCTCAAGAGCTAAACGGTGCCAAGGAATTCTTAATAACCAAAGCATTTTGCATTCCATCATCTCAACTTCATAGATGGTTCATAAAACAAGCTTCAAAATCTGAACTTGGTCTTACTTGGCTTCCATGGGTTAAAAAACACAGTCCAGAAACGTTCCCATCGAAAATTAAGGCTGAATACCACTGTATGTGATGCGCCGGAGCCACATTTCTGTTTTAAGAGTGATCTGGAAACTCCTTTCTTATGTCTCTGGTCTTCATGTTACATTCAATGATAAGAGAGTTCTCCGATAGCACCTGAAACTATTAAAGTCAGAGAATTGAGAAAGGGTTGGAGAGGTGGCTCAGTGGTTAAAGGTGTTTGCTTGCAAAGTCTGATAGCCTGGGTTCAATTCCCCCAGTACCCACACCAAGCCATATGCACAAAGTGGCACATGTGTTTTGGGTTCATTTGCAGTGGCAGAAAGCCCAAGGGCACCCATTCTTGTTATCTCCTTGTAGTCTGTCTGCCTCTATCTCTCTCTCTGTCTCTCACAAGCAAATAAATACAAAATATTTTATTTTATTTTATTTATTTGACAGAGAAAGGGGGTGTGAGAGAGAAAGAGAGAGAATGGGCATGCCAGGGCCTCCAGCCACTGCAAGTGAACTCCAGATGTGTGTGCCCCTTGTGCATCTGGCTAACATGGTTCCTGGGGAATCGAACCTGGGTCCTTTGGCTTTGCAGGCAAACACCTTCACCACTAAGCCAACCCTCCAGCCCACAAAATATATATTTTTTAATAGCTGAGAGATTATTCAAATTATCTTATGGCAGGGAACTGTGGACTTTGTTTCTCAGCTTATTTCATCTTCATTCATGGGGGGTATTTATAATTAATTTTACCTGCTCTTCCCTAGAAAGCAATTAGTCATCAGGACCTGGTTATAATTGTCTCCAGCCTGTGAGGTCTTGATGTCTTGCCTGATGTTTGGAAGTGGTCTTCCAGTTTCCTCTCGAACTCTAAAGCATTTGTCCCTTATGTTTTACACTGACGTTGATAAGTGTTGCTCCTTTCTCTGCCAAGAAAGGAACAAACACTGCATAAACACTGGAACCACACTTCCCTCGTGATATGGGTATTCTTTGAAGCTGGTTCACACATTTGTCCCGTCCCTGACACCGTTAATGATGGCAGCTATGAACCAGTGCAGTGTACAGGAACAGACACGTCACTCGCAGCCCATTAGATTAATTACTATTCTGGACACTGCTTAGATGAATTATTTTGTTTGTGTCGTATGTTTATGAAAGTGCTTGCCTGGCTGCAGCCTGGAAGACCGATTACTTGTTACATTTACCTTGTGGTTTCTGTGGGGAAAACATCTTTTAGGATTCATCACTTCGAAAAGCCCGGGGGGCCCCTGGTTGACATAAGCATGCTTCAGCCGAGCTGGGCAACGGAGAACTGGCTGTGGGAAATGTGTTCCTTTAAATAAACACCTACAGTAGAAGCCGGAGTAGCCATCACATCTGCTTAACATCAGCGAAAGAATCGATGATAAAATTGAGTTAATGTGAGCCGTAGGACTTGAAAACCCAGCACAGCATTTGGATTGTAAAATTGAGGTGAATAAGGACTTCCTGAGATTTCCTCAGTGTTCAAGAGGGTAAAAAAATAACAAAAGCAGTGACTTGGCTGTTCTTTTTTTTTTACCTTTTGGCTGTCGGGTACTGACTGCCAGACAGAAGGACTGCTGCTGTTCCAGTTGGCTCTGCAAAGGGTTCTAGACCACCCCCAGCCTCCCCCTCGCCACCCCCCCCCCCCCGTGTCCTTCCGAAGAACTCATGCATGCCACAGCCCTGTGAGGGAATGGCACATATTGTGTGGTCACGAGAGAACATGCATGATCTCTTCTGTTCAGTAGTGACCACCAACAGTATGGAAGGATATGATATTAGTTGCAAAATTTAAGTAGAAGAGTAATTTATAAAAAAAAAAAAAAACCCACAATATACGAGTGAAGAATTAAAAGCAGAACAGCCTTTGGTGTAGTGAAAGGCTAAATTAATCTCTCCATTTAGGGTCACCAAATTGCATGGCTGAGATAAAATTGTGTGTTATACCTCTCTGTGACTTTGAATGCTTATGGCTGCATTTGAGGAGCAATTTGAAGACTCAGAGAAGCTTTGTGTGTCCCTGAAGAAAAAAAAAACACTTAGTGCACCCTTGCCCAGAAAAGCAAGACAGCCTTTGGACCTTATCATTTAGGCCCATTAATCATAGTCATAAATTGCTGCCAATAACAAAAACACCAAATACGTAAGAATATGGCAGTGGAAAAGTAATTGGACTTTTAGTACTATGGGATAAAACCAGGCAACATTTTAAATAATGTCCATCCCAGCCAATAAGAAGAAAAGAACCAAAAGAAAAACCCAATAAAGTAACGAAATTCTAATAAATGGCTCATGTTTAAATCACAATCTTCCCCGACTAGCTAGAGATTCCAGAAAGTAAGCCATTTGCAAACACAAAATGCTTTTTTGCATTGAAACTAATTTTTAATTTAAGATTATTAAACATTCATAACCATCATGCCATGAAAATATATTTATTGCCCAAGGGAGAAGCAGCCCTGATCATGGGTACTGACACAGTGACGAATGAGAAAATCATGAGAGATAGGGCAGTTGTTTCTGGGTTAGTTGGTTTTTCTATAGCTGTGCAAAGACCAGAAACAAAAGAAAATGCATTAGCCCTGCTGGAAACACACTCAGAGCCATTTTGATTAAATTCTTCTTTTTCTGTGTGACTTGAAAGCTTGATCTGGGCAAGAATAAATTATTTAACCATCCCCTTTTCTCATCAGCATACTAGTGTCTCTATGAGTCCACCTGAAGTTCAGACCAACAGGAAATTCCAGTAGGTCAAGTTTTTCAATAGTTTCAACCCCTCACATTTCTAAATTCTGACACAGTATTGTCTTGGGAATCTGGGCTGAAACTACTGTAGGAATAAAGTTGCCTAACAAACAAGTTTCTGTGGTTTGAAAACTGAAGTTCAGAGCATTTGGAAATTACCTGGAATCCTGAGGGAAAAGCTTGGTTGATCATAACATCCCCAGTGCTTGCCGTTCTTAGCCTCCATGCACTATGACATTCCACTGAAATAAATGCTTATAATTAAAATAAGGAGCTCAGGAGTAAGGTTTTTAAAATACAACTATTTTTTGAGAAGGCAAATATACAGTTGAAAAGTCACTGGATAAGCTATTATTATCTTAATTGTAAAAGTATCTTGCTAAATGTGTCTGCAGCAATGTGACTTCAAGTTAATGAAACTTGACTTTCATGTGCTGCCTATTAATATCCTCTCATTACCTCATGGTCATACCTCAAACATCTAAAGTCCCTGTAATTATTTCATAGCTAAATGTAACTACCTTTTATAAAGGAAAATAGCATTATTTATCCATTGATATTCTCATCTCAAACTTAGCTTACTTCCTTTTTTCCATTTATAAATGTTGAACTTCCTAGGCTTGGCATTAGTTTCCTTATGTAACCAAAGCTATGTCTCAGGGTGGGTAATACTGACTATTTTCTCAGCCTCAAAACTGCTAAGTGGACATTCTCATTCTAAGCCAAACACAAGATGCAATTGGTCTGTGTGTTGACACTTACTTCTAAATCCCATGCTTTTATTTGCTGGTATAATAAGAAACATAATCCCAGTATCCAAAGGCTTTATGGTTTTGTGAGAGGATCGGCAGAGGAACAACAAGGATGTCTGAAGCTAGTGGATGTAGCTCAGTGGTAGACCACTTGCCTAGGATATTTGAGGCCCTAAGTTCAATCCTTGGGATCACACAAAAGGAGAAAAACAGAATGTCTGAAGTTAACCTAGGGGAACTCAGAAAGGTTAGAAACCTGTCCCCAAGGGTGATGGAACCGGAACTCTCAGAAAGCAAGAGCATCTATAAAGAGATCCTGGCTCGAGAGCTTCTGGAAGCATGTGGGGGGAGGAAGGATGGAGTGGAGACAGAGAAGTAGTTCCACAAAAAAGGCTTTATAAGCCATCTATGTGACTTTCCCTACAGAAACTGGAGTGCACATGAAAAATTAAATCAAAAGAATGACTTCTCTCTAATTAGCATCATGTTCCAGCTGAATTAATCAGCCATCCTTTATGCCTCTTATATACATGTCAAAATGTCCAAACAGTTATTTTCTTTATTGTCTAAACTGAGCTGGCTTCTGACAGATTTGACTTTGAAATATTTTAGCTCATCAAAATGATAGGGGGATTTTTTTTTTTTTCCATTCTGGTCTGAATTTGTAACTTCTACTTGCCTTCCTGTGTTCCCTGCTGGAGTTCATTGTCCATGTTATATTACACAGTTAAATTTGTCTCAGGCATTTAATCATAGGTTATTTTAAATGAGATAAGTGCTATTCATGTTATATTTACTATATTTAAATCAAAGGAGCTGGTTTAGAAACCAGTTGAGGTCATAGTTCATAGCACTAAAAACAGAAAGTATCCTTGATCTGCATTATGAGAGCATCACTGAAATCCATTGCATTAGTCAGTTTCCTATCACTGTGACAAAATACCTGAGCAATCAGCTCAGAAGAAGAATGGGATGATTTTGGCTCACATTTTTGGAGGTTTCAGTCCATAGTCACCCTAAGCCTGCAGTAAGGAAGGACACATGGCTGGGAGTTTATGGAATAGCAAAGCTGTTCAGGTCAGGGAAGACAAAGGTTGGAAGAGGCTGTGTTCCAATGTTTCTTTCAAGGAACCTTTTCCCAGCACCCTGCTTCCTTCTGACAGGTCCCACTGCCTAAGTATCCCATGACCTTCCTACAGCACCCTCAACTGGGGACAACGCCTTAGTCCGTCATCTTTGGAGAATATTTAATATTCAAACATGAACATTTGCTTTTGTTGATGGTACCTGGAATGGAGAACAACTAAGTCTAAAGAAATATTTTGAAACCTGTCTTCTGATATGTTCCCATGCCAAGTGTTTGTTTGGAAGCGCAAGTCCAGCTAGAGCAGCAAAGAATGTCTTTCATTTCTATAACATTTTGCCTTAATTTCTCAAATCAGCTCTTTGGAAAAAAAAAAAAGTGTTTCCTTTTTAGTTAAGACAATGAAGAATCACAGTCTGCCAATATAATCACTTTAGACAACCTAATGAACGCATTGAATTACTGCATGGTTGTTCCAGTCACTTGATTTGGAACTGAGGGTGAGATTATCTAAAAACACCAGCTTGACTCTACATAGCCAATTTGTTCCCCACATGCTAACCTGCTCTATGAATGGGATGCATGTGGTGATGATTAGACCTTTCTTTGCATGGACCTGGCTGGAGAAGTCATCCCACAGTCTAGCTGTGGAGATACAAGGCAGGCAGAGAAAAATGTCCTGTGGGAACAAGATAGAGAGCAAAACCAGAGGTGCACTTCATGGGAATTGCCCCACCACCCAAATACCTTTTTCTCCCCATGATCACAACATTGAGAAGTGTCTTATATTTCTACCTTAATAATTCTATATCCATTGCATGGTTCCCATCTGGTCAGTAGCTTTAGGCCTAGAATGATACAGAGGGCCTTCTTTATTCAAGATTATTATTTAGGACATTGTAAGCATCAGCAATAATTAGATCTCTTCCCCTTTTAAAATTCTGGGCAAATGTGATTAAAACATTGAGTGAGACAGACTCTCAGATTAATCCATAACCCTACTATGACATTGGAAGTCATGGGTTATATAGAAAGGCTTATCTACATTTGAGTTTATAGGATGAATTTCATTAAATTGAATGTTCTTGCTGAGATTATAATCCTTTTTATTTAACATTTTGCCCAGGGTTGTTCTTAATAAGTTCTTTAATGGGTCTAAGAAGCTCTTGTTTCACTTTAATAGAGGCTGAGAGGGGAAAACCACATGATATTGATGAAAAAAGTCACTAAGTTGATACCATTTTATATCTTTGAATTAAAACTTGCTTTAACTAAGATAAGATGTGGGGAGAAAATGAATGAAAGGCCAGAGAGATAGCTGAACAAATAAAGGAGCATGTTTACAAAGTCTGCCAGCCTGTGCTCAATTCCCCAGCCACTGCAGAGGCACTTTTTTATGCAAAAGACCCTGTTTTACACAAACACACACACACATACACACACGCGCGCGCGCGCCTGCATGTGTATGTGCGCACATGTGCGCAAATGAATTAATTAGTTAAAAGTTGAATGAAGCAAAAGGCTGTGTATATTGCATTCTGTTGGAAAAGGAAAATAAATTGAGCATTAACTTGGATCTTTCTTGGAGGCCTGTACAATTGACGCAGTGTTTAAGGACATATGCTAAGATGGCAAGCTGAGTGTGTCAGGCACATTTCCACGTATTTACTTATTTACAATGCTTCCATCTAGGGATAATTAAAACAAGGCATGGAAATGAAATAACCCACCTGAGTTCACAAACATGTAATTGGCCCATAGTCAAGGCTCCATCTCCACAATGTACAAGTGACCATGGCCAGAATGCCTTTTGACTAGAAGTATATTCAGTTTTCATGCCAGTGGATCCACTTTGATAACACCCAATCTAGAGGAGGAACAGGGTTCAGTCTTATAATATGACTGTCTTCATACAAAGAGAATAAAGCATGTTTCTTGTTACTAATGTTTTAATGCTCCAAAGAAGAAAAAAATAGAGTTACAGAGAAAATAGAATTTATAGAGAATATATGTTTCATGTGAAAAGGCCAAAAGGAAAATTGAACTCAAATTAAGTAAGCAAGACTTGAAAGGAGTCCTGCTTTGACTGGCAACATTAAAAAAAGGAAGAAAGAAAGAAAGAAGAGAAAGTGAGATGAAATATGGATCTAAAAAATGCTCTTTTGAAAGCTGGGTGAAAATCAGGAAATAATTTAGATTGCGAGCACTAATTCTAAGGGTGCCAATTTTTTGTACTAATTTTATTGTTCCAGTCTTCTTCCCTCCTTTGTTCATTCCTCTTTTCCTTTCATTTCTTTATTTCCTTTTTCAAAGTCATGTTTTCCTGGCTTATTTTTTATTAATCACAGCTCTAAAAATCATCTGTAATTTAAAAGTCTAGGTTGTGGACTTTTCAGTGTCCCACGCCATCAAGGGAGCAAATAAGTCCATTCAAAAAAACTCAGTGATATAGACAACAGGAATTAACTGGCAAGATTCCTTGCAAGGATCATTACTAGTAAGAAGCATATTGTATGAAACATAGAGAGCCGTGGTTTACCAGCGCACATCACAATCAGAATTAGACGCAGACAATACCTTGGCTTAACATGAAACTTGCTTTGGATAATTTTCAAAGGTATAAAACCCCATTAGAACTCATTTCTAGATTGTTTCCCTCAAGCTGTATGCTTTAGTTTTCTTCCCCAAAATATTATTCTACTGGTAATGAATAATTTATATTTTGTGCTTCTATTTTACCCATATTGTATGTTTCTTCCTACAAACTTAGTCTTACAATTTACTTCACTAATTATTAGTTGTTTCTCTCACATGTGTAAGACGTGTGTGCCATAGGTGCCAAGGTTCTATGATAATTTTTTATTAGGCACCTGCTTTCATCCTTAATTGAGATTTAAAGACATAGGTTTCTTTATATCTTAAGTCAGAGATATCATTCAGCATTCTGTTATTTTAACATAATTCTATTGAGTTTAACTCCAGAGTCATTGAACTTTGCTATTTAGGTCAGAAACTTGCTATCAATACTGAGCTAGGTGATAGCGACACCACAGAACTGTGGCTGGGCAGGCCATCCACTCTCTCCTTTTGAGTACAAATTATAGGTTATCTGTTAAAAGGCTCTGGAAGGCATTAGAAGCTATACAGTGAAAATTAGCATTTTGGCTAGGCCTCCAGTATAGTAAACAATGACTGAACAGGGAAAACACTCATTTGGTCCTCTTACAATGGTAGTTCTCTGTGATAACATCATATTAAAATCAATGCGCTCTTTGGTCTCTTTGGCTTTCCAGGCACCCTGCTGGAATTGGCCCTGACAAGTGATTACTGCTAATGTAATGAGGCTTTGTGGGGCTGGGAAAAAGGATTCTCTTTTGCTGGCTCCTCTGTGGAACTTCTTTTCACAGCTGTCTCAGAATCTAATTGTGGAAATGATAGCATCTCCATGTCACTCCACAATCTTCAGCAGGGGCAGTCCTGTCATCCCTCCAACAACAGTCTTAAGGAGACCATCCCTGTTGTAGCAGGAGGTCACTTGTAATATCAGCAATGAGACAATGGCCAAGGCAGGAGAGTCATGCACTCATTGGCTCATCATGTTGTGGCTTTGGGTTAGGGTCTTCTGCCATGACAAATCATCTTTTTTTGCTGTTTACACAAAATATTATTTCTGACAATCTCAAGGTTTTGTTGATGCTGCATTTTGGGGTTTAGGAGAAGTCCTACAGTATTTCTGAACCCCAAGTTTTGGGTTCTATCCTACATTTAATAAAGAATTAATGAGAATGGACTCAAGAAGGATATACTATGAGTTATTAGGTTTAGTTTAAGCAGAAATCACAATTTGTGGGGTTTATTTAATGGAGATCGGGGTCTAGGAAGGTAGGAAACATATTCTCAGGTGGAAACACTGTATAGTTTATGAGGTTTCTTTAAGAGAAATTGAGGTCTTTATCAAGAGCAGAGTTGCAAGCATGTGGAAAGTCGAATCCAGGAGCTCATGTAGGGAGACTAAGGACATAGCATCCGCACTGAATTTTCCTACAGAAGAAAGTTCTGAGAGCAAATGGTGTTAAGAAAGAATAGCAGAGAGAAAACATAATAAAGAGAGTTACACTCATGGTTACCTCGAGTTTAGAGTAATTACTCCAGTCATGGTCCTAGAGTTAGAGAGAACACCCATCTGGTGGATTTTAGAGTATAAGGAGAATATGCGTATGGTAGATTCAGAGACTAGAGGAAAATCATGCATGTAGTTAAAATGAGAAGTTATCCCAGACTAAATCAGAGGCAAGTAGGAAAGCCTTCCAGACCAAGAAAGAACATTCTGTCACACCCCTAGCCAAGTGGGATGAGGGGGGAAGCCACTCACATGTACCTAAGCAGAGATGAGAGGGAATTGGAGATCCAGATGTGCACACACACACACACACACACACACACACAGTCACAGTCAGAGAGAAGGAGGGGCTGGAAGGCCACAGCCTTTATAGCATCAGAGTCAGGCATGTAAGGGGAAGACTTGATTGGCTAGTAAATTTGGAGGCTGGTCAGGAAGGTAAGCTCACCTAGGTGGCCCAGTAGACTGTTGGCAGCAGAGGGCACTGTAGATCAGTCATGATCAGACACAGTTCCACTTCTGCCAAGTGTTCAGTTCTTGTGCCCAGGCAAGGTGGCATCTTCCAGGTCTCTTTGAGTCTCAATCCCTAACTGAAACTGCCTTAAGAAACTGGAAAACTAGCTTTCTCCTAGCCTCCTTCAATGTGATCCTGCTTTGACATCATTCCACCTATGAGCTCTGGAATAACAGCATCATTAGTAAACTACACTATTATCAATATGATGAAGGTTCAAGTTCCCCCCAAAAATCACACACACACACACACACACACACACACACACACTGCCATCTCTGTGTCCTCTGTTGCCGGACAACCCTGGTAGATGTAAGCCACTGATTCAAAGCTTACCTTTTATATAGAGAAAAGCAATCCCAGCTAAGACAACTGATGATGTTTGATTCAGGCATTATGTGAATACAAGAAAGAAATCTAGAGAAATCCTTGGTGAAGCAGAACCAGATCTCAGAGAGCTTAGTTATACTGTATCAGAGCCCAAAGAACAGAATGTAGGTGATATAAGTGGACCTTAAGTTCATTTATTTTTAAGTCATTCATCCTCTAAGTTCATTAATCCAACCAATCTTTGTAAATAGCCTGTCACATATTTAAGACCTGGAAATATAAAAAGGAACAAAGCAGATAGAATCCTGCCCTCAGGGAACTGACAATCCAGCAGGAAATAAAGACATTAGACAAATAGAAAAATGATTAATCACACATGATAATTTCCACGTAAACATCTAAGACTTTCTTAGCCAGACAACTTTCAGTACACAGTAGATTAACAATAAGTGAGTTTGTTACTATCAGATAGAAGATAATGGCAGTTAAATTTTTTCATTTGTTTACACATTTTATAAACTTAAAAATTCTCAATGAAAACACAAAACAATATTAAAATGAATGCATTACTCCCACGTCTGTTTTTAAGTTTTAGATGGACTATGTATTACAATCACCGAAATCATTTAAGAACAAATGTATGGTGATACATCATTTATGAGTTCAAGTACACAGTGTTTGTTTGTATGTGTTCTCCATGTACAGGGTGTGAACTACAGATAAAGTACATCCTGGGCATTAACTTGGAAGGAGATACAAGGTGCACAGTGAAAAGCTCACAAAACAAGAAGAAGCAGCAGGTTGAACACATGGGGACCAATGCATTCAAGTTCTACTGACGTATTTCGAAGTTGAAGATTATAACTCACTGACTGCCTAGCACTATTCTCTGATATATATTATTTCTTTTTATAGTGTTTTATTTTTATTTATTTATTTGAGAGAGAGAGAACGGGTGTGCCAGGGCCTCCAGCTGCTGCAAACTCCAGACACATACACCACCTTGTGCATCTGGTTTACTGGGGTCCTAGGGAATCAAACCTAGGTCCTTTGGCTTTGCAGGCAAGTGCCTTGACTGCTAATCTAGCTCCCCAGCCCATGAGCTCTATGTTTCTATAAAACAATTTATAAAGCTATTTTTGAAAGCTATCAAGTGTGTGGTACTCTAATGAGTAAGTCCTGAGATCTAACTGCTTCCAAAAAGTACAAGGACTATGAAATTAAGGAGAGAGAATGAGTAGACTGGCCAGAAAAGCCAAAATGCAGTGTTGTATAAAGTTTTGTATCATGAAGCCACTTCAGAGGGAAAAGAGCAACCAAAGCAGGTATTTTATCACAAAATATCAAGGTGTTTGTATGTGTGAGGGGGAGGGGCAGAAGCAAGCTGTAGGTCACTTGTTAAAATAGAGATTTAGGGCTGGAGAGATGGCTAAGCGGTTAAGCGCTCGCCTGTGAAGCCTAAGGACCCCGGTTCGAGGCTCGGTTCCCCAGGTCCCACGTTAGCCAGATGCACAAGGGGGCGCACGCGTCTGGAGTTCGTTTGCAGAGGCTGGAAGCCCTGGCGCGCCCATTCTCTCTCTCTCCCTCTATCTGTCTTTCTCTCTGTCTCTGTCACTCTCAAATAAATAAATAATAAAAAAAATTTAAAAAAAAATTTAAAAAATAAAATAAAATAGAATTTATAAAAAAAAAAAAAAAAAAAATAGAGATTTAATTTATTATTAAAGAAATGACAACTCCTAACCTACAACACCATGGGGAATACAAGCAACTCCACTGGGGAGTGCCCTCAATACAATGGGGATGGGGAGAAAGGCAATGATCATACCAACACATGATGTATCCATTCAAAGTATATTCATAATAAAAATAAAAATAGAAAAAGACTATGAAGAAAGATCAGTAGTAGATCTTGAATACCCAGTTGGATGCTAGTTTTTATCAGCTAATGCATGAGACTGAAGGCTGGGGGGAAATAAGTGCTAATGCCAAAATCGAAACAGCCCTGTCACAGCCCGCACAATAAAGACGGGAAGTTTCAGTTCCTGAAGGTGGTTGCTGGGAATTGAGAGATAAATACAAGAATTAGTTCCTCACAGTCACTGATGTTGTCTTCAGCTGATGGCATGCATGCATCCTAGGAGAGTATTTCCTTGTTGCTGGAAAAAATAAAATAAAAAAGGCAAGGGCTGGAGAGATGGCTTAGCTCTTAAGGCACTTGCCTGCAAAGCCAATGGACCTAGGTTCGATTCCCCAGGACCCACGTAAGCCAGTTGCACAAGGTGGTGCATGCATCTGAAGTTTGCTTACAGCTGCTAGAGGCCCTGGCACAACCATTTTCTCTCTCTTTCTCTCTTTCTATCTCCAATAAATAAGTAAATAAAAACTTAAAGCGGCAAAACAAATGAAAAAGTCTGTTCCTTTACTCTCAAAAGCTGGAGTAAGGTGAACATAGGGGCCATTTGTAGTGTGTGGGTTATTATCTGTGGGTGGGAGAGAGTTAAAACTTCTTTCTTACTGGTGCATGACTTATCCATAAAACCAAATGTTTTTACTAAAGGTACCACTGTAGTAATGACTACATTGAGAAATCAGCCCAGTGGGTATCTGGTGGCAAAGTGAGAGACTCTGTAGCACAAACTGGTGCATGCTGGCTATTGCCAAACAACTCTGAGACACGGCGACTCAGAGACTCAATATTGTCTTTGTTGTGAAGGAGAATGGGAGTGCATGCAATCCAAAACTGTGAAACATGATGAATTCCCACATGCACAATTCAAATCGGGATAGCGTTATCATCGTTCCTTGATAAAAGGATGCAAGAAATGAGCACTGAATAGGTATGTGAGTAAAACTATTAAAAATATTAAATCTGGGCTGGGGAGATGGCTAAGAGGTTAAAGCGCTTGCCTGCAAACCTAATGACCATGACTTGATTCCCCAGTACCCATGTACAGCTGGATGCCCAAAGTGGCCCATGCATGTGGAGTTCATTTGCAGTGGCTGCAGGCCCTGGCATGTCTGTTCCCTCTATCTCTCTCTCTTCCCTCCCTGCTTGCATTGGAATCCACCATGTAGTCTCTCAGGCTGGCCTTGAACTCACAGTAATCCACCTACCTCTGCCTCCCAAGTTCTGAAATGAAAGGCATGCACCACATGCCCAGCTTTTAAAATAAAATATATACAAAAGAGAATATTAAGTTTTTACCTCCCTTTTCTTTTCCCTTCCCCTCTTCTCTTTCCTTCCCTCCTTTCTTGTAAGTTACTCTTATACCTTTAAGATAGGCAGGCTTAAACTCTGAGGCCTGGACTAATGTTTAAGATACATTTGATCCTCTTCCCATTTAGGTATTTAATCAGAATTTGGTCTTTTAGAAGTGTGAGTCATCAATAGTGAACACGAAGCACTTTAAGACTGTAGTAGGAAAGATATTAGCACTTTGAGGAAGGCTGCCTAGTGGAGTGAAAGAGCTAATGAACACTCTTAAGTTATCCTGCTCTCTTCATCTGTGGTAATGAACCTTAACAAAGCAAGTTAAAAAAAAAATCTTCCCATGTCGTGTACAGTGTAACTTCTCACTTAGCACATCTTGTCTCTTTACAAGTCTCATAACCTGAGGCAATCCCAGATATTCCCACTGGAAAGACCTATTTTAAAGCTATGCTTATGGCACTTGCCTTTATTAATTTTAAGAAAAAATTCATCTTTACATTCATTTTTATGTTTCAGCATTCAAGAATTTGTTGCTTGGATTAAAATTTAGTTGGGATTTTATTTCCAAAAGAAATTAAAAATTAAAATTAAGCTATGATACCACACATCATGACCCAAGCACATATCCACTAAATATTCCCAGATAATATTCTAAAAATGCACCGTGCAATATTTTGGGGGATAAGAATATCATAATATGTGGAAATATGCAAAGGGATTACAGACACTAAGCTGCCTTATGTTTGAAAGCTGTCAGTAGCTGACAAGAGATTAGTCTCAAGGCCAAATTCTCTTAGAATTTGGTTCAACTATCTACGCTCCAGTCTTTCCTTCTTGTCAATGGTACACACACGCACACGCACACGCACACGCACACACACACACACACACAGTTTTTCAAAATTCTTATCTATAGTCTCCATCACCATAGTTTGTCCACACTGTTGACCATACCTGTGCTCGTCCACTTTGTAAGATGACAGTGAAAGAGACTTCTTATTCAAAATCTTACCTCCCATGCAATTTATTGGAGACACATTTCCCTGCCATTTTTTTTTTCCTTGTAGAGGTTGAAGGCTCCATTCACTATAGAGATGGTTACATTAAAGAAACAGCTGCAAACTTCTGGTGGATTAAACCACTTAGCCCCAGAGGAAAACCCTTTGCAATCTTATGACAGTCAATGTTTTGTATCCTTCCCCATGAAGTTAAAAGACTTTATATGGGGCTGGAGAGATGGCTTAGCGGTTAAGCGCTTGCCTGTGAAGCCTAAGGGCCCTGGTTCGAGGCTCAGTTCCCCAGGTCCCACGTTAGCCAGATGCACAAGGGGGCACACGCGTCTGGAGTTCGTTTGCAGTGGCTGGAAGCCCTGGCGTGCCCATTCTCTTTCTCTCCCTCTATCTGTCTTTCTCTCTATGTCTGTCGCTCTCAAATAAATAAATAAATAAATGAACCAAAAAAAAATTAAAAAAAAAAGACTTTATATGGATTTTTCGTTAATTTTGTGTGTGTGTGTGTGTGTGTGTGTGTGCTCCTCTGACTTATATCACCCTGCATTCTCTGAGGAGAATTCCTAACTTTAGCTGCTTGTTCTTATCTCTGCATACACTAGCAATTTAAAAATATAAATCAGGGCTAGAGAAATGGCTTAGCAGTTAAGTGCTTACCTGTGAAGCCTAAGGACCCTGGTTCAAGGCTCCACTCCCCAGGACCCATGGTACCCAGATGCACAAGGGACATACATGTTTGGAGTTCATTTGCGGTGGCTGGGAGACCCTGGCATGCCCATTCTCTCTCTCTCTCTCTCTCTCTCTCTCTCTCTCTATCTATCTATCTATCTATATATTTATCGATCTACCTCTTTTTCTATCTACTGCTCTCAAATAAATAAAATTTTAAAAAACAATAAAAATACAAATTATTTTGTGTATATACAGCCGATGTCACCATTTTATAGGTTATATTTGGCTCATGCACCCTTGGGCCACTCTCTTCCCTTCTCTGTTTAGCCTGGATGTTTGGTTCACCTGTGGGTAGCACGGGTTAAGGCTGACGCGAAGTCCAAATTTCCCTCGAGTTTTTTGCCTGTGAATTTCCTTCAGCATTCCCATCATGGAAACATTCACTCGTAGATTGCCCCCTCTCCCAACAAAGACTTTGGTCAAGCACACAGGCAGGATACTTTCTAGGATTTTGGATGTAATAAGCAGTGTTGGGTTAGGGTTAGCGCCTCTTGCTTGTGTCTCCACACACATTTCTATCCTCCAGTCTCTTCTGTAGCAGATACCAACAAGAATTTGCTAAAAAAAAAAAAAAAAAAAAAAGAATGTTGCATGAAGGACTAATCTTGGTGTGATTTATGTCTTGTTTTCTCATTGTTCCAATCTTATACTTTAGTGATCCCTTAGTAAAATGGCTCCTTGAGCTCCCTGAAGAATGACAGCGTAGCTGGAACCAATAAAAATTTATGATGAATCAGTGGCAGAGTAAGAAAAAAATATCAAGATATTTCTACCTCTGTACTTTGGCACATTATTAAAAATTCATCCTCCTGGTTCTATAAATTACTTTTCCAAAAAACAAAATGTATTTATTAATAAAATTCAGCCATTATACATCTTCCTTGATTTTATTTGCCAAGCAATAGAATAAAATGGGGAGAGAAAGTGGGATGGGAAGGACTGGGGAAAAGGAAATCAAATAATAGCCCACTGAGATTAATAGAATAATCATAGGCATTGAATATTTCCACCCTGAGTTAAGATTCGCAAGGCTACAAAGCCAAACAGGGAGATAAATGTCACAGTGAGAGTTCTGAAAAGTAATGAGTTCTTTCTATAGGCTGATTTGGTCATATTACCCTAGAATATTTTGAAACCACTTGTTTACAACTTACTCTAAAATGGATCGCTTTCCGCTAAAATTCAAATATTAGGACTAAAAATTATAAGTCCATAATATATGCTAGTTGAACACTTTAATTATATTTCTCTTATATTAGCCATCTGTGAAATAGATTGCTTAATGGAAACAAAACAGAACTGGTGAAGCATTGCAAAGCTTGTTTTCACTTCTGTTAAGAGATGATATGAGATCCAGGCGTGATTGCGCACGCCTTTCATCCCAGCACCCAAGGCAGAGATTGGAGGATTGTTGTGAATTCGAGGCCAGCCTGAGGCTGCATAGTGAATTCCAGCTCAGCCTGGGCTACAATGATACCCTATCTCGAAAAACTAAGCAAAAACAAAAGAGAGAGAGAGAGAAGAGAAAGAGAGAGAGAGAGGGAGAGAGAGGGAGAGAGGGAGAGAGGATGATGAGATTTACCTAGAGGGTTGTTATAGAGACTAATGAGATGATATGCTTTTAATAATTTTTCCCTTATTTATGTGTGTGTGTGTGTGTATGTGTGTGTGCACGCGCGTGCACCAGGGTCTTCTCTTAGTGCTGTGACCATGTTTACATGGGCCACTGGGGGACTGAAGCCAGGCATGCAGATCTTGCAAACAAGCCCCTTTGCTGGAGAGCCATCTTCCCAGCCCTGCGGTGCTATGCCTTGCACGCCGTATTAGAAGCCTCAGGGGTAGTAGCTGCTCTGATCATTACTTCAGGAGGAGGCAGACCAGTGTGGGGTGGGAGTCTACACGGGGGCTTCGCAGGGAAAGATAGGAAGCCAATGTGAATACAGAAGCAGCTTTTGTATAGAATAGAAGTCAACCTTGGGTAAGGCTCAGTGAAAACATTAGCCTGATTCCAGTCACTCAAAACTGGAAGCCAAGGTATCCAGGATAGTTTGCTCCTTCCTCTCCTCCTCCTCCTCCCTAATGTCCCATTCTCTGCCAAATGCTGTCAATTCTGACTTCCAAATGTGTTTCCAACCTATATAACTCTGTCACTTCTTACCGTCCATTCCCAGCACTCTTCTCTGGCCATAACCCCTCCAGCTCCTCCATCCCCACCTGTTCTTTACTGTCTTGCCCCGAGGCACTTGAGCATGCACTGAAGGCTTAACCCAGAGCACCCAGCCTCTGGTCGGCTCTCTTTCTTTCCCACACTGAGCCTATTCGAGCACACGTGCCACAAGGTCGAGACGTTTGTCCACCCATCAGCCCTCATCCCAACCTTGCATTGTCTACTTCTCTCTGCTGTAAACCCTTGTTTAACTGTGAAACTCTCCACCAACCCCATTCCGTCTTCCTGTATGTGGCTCCCATAGGTTGCCCTTCTGTCCCTCATTATATCTGAACTAACCTTCTCTTTGAGACAAGCCATCCTTTTCAGTTTTTTAAAATTATTTCTATTTCAGTCTTATTTCATTTATTTACTTGAGAGAGAAAGAAGCAGAGAGAGAGAAAAAACATATGGGTGCAGGAGGGCCACTAGCCACTGCAAACAAACTCCAGACGCATGTACCACCTTGTGCATCTGGCTTATGTGGGTTCTGGGTAATCGAACCTGGGTCCTTAGGCTTTCCAGGCAAGTGCCTTAACCACTAAGAGTTCTCTCCAGCCCCAAGCCATCCTTCTTGGGTCCTGGATTCCAATCTTCCCAAAGCAATGGTATTACTGTTGACATCTTATCTCCTTTACATCACCATTTCTTCTCTCAAACATATCTATACAAGTAGGCAAAAATATGTCCCATCTTGAGAAAGAAGCAAAAATCACTCTTGACTCCCCCATTCTCATTGCCACCTGATTCTCTACTTCTAGTTACAACAAAGTCCTTGAAAGAGTTCTTGATACCTGATTTCTCTACTTCCTTTATTTCCACCCTTTCTCTAACCATTGCAAATATGCTTTCATCCTCAATTTCTACTGAATAAATTCTTGTCCAGATTATGTCTACTTCCCACATGACCAAACCCAATGGGCAAGAATTCAGATTTCACTTTTCCTGGTTTATTGATGGCTATGTACTATTTATTGCCCTTGTCTTTTTGAAAATTTCTTCACTTGTCCTTTTGTATTCCCTTATTTTGGTATTCCCCTGTCAATATTTTTTGTGCCCTTTTCTTGACATCTTTATAGACCCCGGGCTCTTAAGTAAGAGTGTTTTCTTCCTGTCGCCTTTGCTTCTAGCTCATGGCTTTAACAATGCACTGTTTGTTGATAAGCTCCAGTGCTTCTAGCTCAGATCCCACGGCTACACACTAGAGTCACTGTCTACTTCGTGTTGCTTTCAAGTTTAAATAAGACAAAACTAATTCTTCTCCTCTGCCTGAAACCATTTCACTTGCTAGCATCCCCACTTCAATGCAATTCCATTATAGTTGTTTGCTCTAAAATTTGTGGATGTGCCCGTGCTTGCTTGTGTGCACGTGTGTGCTGTTGTTGTGTAAGTGCCAGATGAGCGTTCCTCCCCTGAGTGCACCCCCACCCTGGTTAGTATCACATGCACCTTCTCCTGACCTCGCCCAGCTAGTCCCGACCACCGCGCAGTGAGCGCTCTCCAGCCGTGCACGCATCCCGTCTCATCCATGCCTGTCCTGCTCTCCCTGGACTTTCACCGAGAGGATATTCATTCAGCACAGATCTTTTCAAATGTAAGGCATCCAGTGCCGTTCCCCTTATAAGACACTTCCCAATAATTGAAAACCATTAATAAATGAAAGTCGCACTCTTTCGTGGCCTTTCTCCCACTCTGACTGGATCCACTGCTATTCTCTCCTGCTTACTTTGCAGATTCCAAAGGACTGTTCTTTTCCCTTTTTGTCTTCTATTATAACGTGCATATGCTTTCTGTTCAAGGCATTTTTTTTTCTTTCTGGACTTTTCTTGCTCCCCTAATCAAAGTCACTCATTTTGTTCAATTCCATAAGGACTTATCACCTTTTCAGTGAAACTTTGTTATGTCACCAAGCTTTGTTATGTCATCCCTGCATGGTTTCCCACTGGCTATTCATTAACATCACTTACTGCTTGCTCATTAATATAGCGGATGTTTATCTGCTTGTTTATTGGCCAATATTACCAGAATGAAGGCTGCTCTGTATAGCAGAGACAACACAAGTCTCCCCTGCTCCCTTTGTCTTTATCCTCTGTACCCAGGGGAACCTTGGGGTCATGGCATATGCTTTGGAATATCTGTGTTGAGTTAACAAGTAAGTGAATGAACTCCTCAATTGACCAGGGGAAGCTAGGAGATCAGACGTCCCTCATGGCTCTGCAGTTCACACATACTAGCTTAGAGTCAGAGATGGACATAAACTTACCTGTTAGGTTTTCTGCCTTTAGGAGATTTACCAATTTCTCTGCTTAAATTTTAGCCACTTCTTTCATGTTTGAACATCTGCCCTTATGAATCATAAATTTAACCAAACACAGGGAATCTGCAGAACTGAAGCATTTCATTATTGATGTCCTCAAAGTGGTGGTCCGGCAATTGTTTTGCTTTTGAGATCTCTGGCTCAGGCATTTCTACTTATGTTCCAAATGCCACTGGAAAGCCACCACATAGGACACAGTGTACGACAGTATAAAAAATATTATTGACTGTCATTTCATTTGAGCTGGGCTCAATGCACAGCAAACCATTCCAAATTTGGTGAAATTCAAGTCACCTTAAGCAGAAAGGTAGATGTCTAAGAGTGAGAAACATTTTTAAAACAAAAAACAAACAATGTGTTCATCCAATTAGGGCTGTATATCATAGTTTTGTCTTGCTGGTATTTTCTGACCTTTCACTTGTATTGAGTTTTTTGGTATCACAGTCAAAATAATTTTATTATTTCTGGAAAAAAATATAATTTTTAAGATCTCTAAACTCCATTATAAATTACCACCGTTGGTCTCTCTCTCCTCTCTGTTTCTCTTTCTCTCTCTCTCCCTCCCCTTTGTCCTTCTTTCTGACTTTTTCTTTTTTCTTTTTGTTTATTCATTTGACAGAGGGAGGGAAATGGTCATACGAGAGTCTCCAGCTGTTGCAAATGAACTCCAGATGCATGCACCACCTTGTGCATCTGGCTTACTTGGGTCTTGAGGAATCTAACCGAGGTCCTTTGGTTTTGCAGGCAAGTGCCTTAACTGCTAAGACGTCTCTCCAGCCATGTACTTTTCTTTTTCATTGTTGTTGCTAGCTGGGGTTTGAACCCAGGCTCTTAGTGCTGAGCTACATTCTCAGCTATTGATTCATTACCTCTTGCTATTTCTGAGCTCCAGCTTTGGGAAATTGGAAGAATAAGGTTTTCATAGTGATTGAAGAAGCAAGTCATATTTAGCACTCAGTGTGTATCTGCTGGTGTTTCTTCTATCACTGGTGGTTCTAGTACCTTGTAATTATGACTAGTTACTACAGCTCCTTAGTTTGGATCTGGATTCATCTGCAAGAGACAAACCTGTTGTCCACTTTTTAAGTAATGCACACATACTAGGGCTAAGGAGGTGGTTTAAATGTTAAGAGCAGTTGCTGTGCAAACACAAGGGCCTGAGGTGGCAGGAGAGATCGTGTGAGTTCAACCGCCAGGACCCACATAAAGAGCTAGGTGTGCCCATGGACATCTGTGACCCTTGCACCATGTAGAACAGACCCCAGAAAATCACTGGTGCTCCTGAAAACAAGACAAAACAAACAAACAGAAACAGCGAATTCAGTATCAGTCAGAGACTCTTAAGTAAGAACTGGTTGAAGTGTAGTGTAATGGTGGTAGAGTCCACACATTCCCCCTTTGCCACTGCAGGGGCGCGCGCCCTGCCATAGGAAATGCCCGAGGCATGGCATGGGCACGTACAGGTGCCTACAGCACCCCCCCCCCACTCGCCTCACCACATTATACACACATGCAAAAGTGAATAAATAAGTAATCAAGTCCTACCAGACTGAATGTGTGGACTTAATTCCCAAAGCTGCAATACTTACTCCCTTTTCCTAGCAGAGGCCTCATGCGTTCCCGTCAGCTAAAATTTTTTGCAGTGAGAGCAGTTATTCTACAAAGAAGACAAGTTAGTATGATAGAATGCTTAACTTATTATTATCATTATTTTATTATATTTACAGTGCTGAGGATTGAATGCAGAACCTTGAGTATGCTAGGCAAGGATTCTCTCAGTGACCTACGTCCTCAGTCCTTAATATAGTTTGAGTTTTAAGAGGCAACCCTCAGATTACTAGCTCTTTATTTTATTTTCTAAATTTTATTATTATTATTATTTATTTTGAGCGAGAAGGAGAAGAGGAGAGCGAATGGGTGCACCAGGGCCTTCACCCACTCTGAACAAACTCCGGGTGTGTGTGCTCCCTTGTGCGCATCCGCGACCTTGCGTGCTTGCCTTGCGTCACTGTGGCTGGCTTAAGTATGTGACTGGCTTATGGCCTGGAGATCCAAACGTGAGTTTCAGGCTTTGTAGGCAAGCACCCTCTAACCCACCTCTCTGGCCCATCACTATTATTTTTTTAATTTTTTTTCTTTTTAAATTTGTTTATTTGAAAGCAACAGACAGAGAAAGAGGTAGAGAGAGAGAGAGAGAATGGGCGTGCCAGGGCTTCCAGCCACTGCAGACGAATTCCAGATGCGTGCGCCCCCTTGTGCATCTGACTAACGTGGGTCCTGGGGAACCGAGCCTCGAACCGGGATCCTTAGGCTTCACAGGCAAGCGCTTAACCGCTAAGCCATCTCTCCAGCCCTATTTTTTTTTAATTTTTAAAAGCATTTTTATTTACTTGCAAGCAGTCAGACAGCAGAGGAGGGAGGGAGGAGGGGGAATGAATGGGCACACCGGGCTTCTAGTCACTGAAAACAAACTCCACACGCACGCACCACTTTGTGCTGCTGGCTTTATGCGGATGCTGGGGGACTGAACTTGGGTTGTTAGGTTTTATAGGCAAGTGCCTAAACCATTGAGCCATCTCTCCAGGCCTCAGATTGCTAACCCTTTATCCATAATGATTTCCCACGTTTACAATGATTTTAATGTGAGAGAACTGGTCTGCATGCTAAGTGATCTCACACACTCAGTATTAATGAACTTACTGACCTTTCAATCAAAAGTGTTTCATGGGCTGGAGAGATGGCTTAGCAGTTAAACCCTTGTCTGTGAAGCCTAAGGACCCTGGTTCAAGGCTCGATTCTCCAGGACCCACATTAGCCAGATGTACAAGGGGGCGCACGTGTCTGGAGTTCGTTTGCAGTGGCTGGAAGCCCTGGCGCACCCATTCTATCTCTCTCTCTCTCTATCTGCCTCTTTCTCTCTCTGTCACTCTCAAATAAATAAATTTAAAAAATGAACAAAAACAATTTTAAAAAAAAGTGTTTCATATGTCCATCCAAAAAATCTGAAAAGCACATTGCTGGTCACAAAAGTAGGCAAAAATATTTAAACCCAAATTATAAGGCTAAAAAAAAGATTTAGTTACAATAACTTTATCATAAATATATGAATAGCTTGGCTAAGGAGACGGCTTAGCAGGTAAGAGAGCTTGCCCTAAGTGTGAAGGTCTGAGAGAGCTGCAAAATGCCTGATTTTAATTGCATAGGACCCACTTAAACAGCTGGGTGTGGCCATACATGCTTATAACCCAAGTACTATGGAGATCAGTGGCCTCAGAATTGTTTGGACTCAAGAAAACTGCAGCTGCACATTCAAGAGAGAGAGAGAGAGAGAGAGAGAGAGAGAGAGAGAGAGAGGGAGAGAGAGACTCCATCATAAGAAATACATGGATGAACAAAGGAGAAAGGACATCTGACATTCTCCTCTGGCCTCTGTGTGCCTGTGGGATATTTGCACATACATGCATGCATAACACATGCCACCACTACCCACCCACCCACAAATCAGTTGTCAGTTTGGACTAAAAGTAATGTAAATTTGATTAAAAATATACAGACATTATGATTTTTGCTCTCCAGGTAATACAATCAATCCAAAACAAATTTTAATTGAGGTCAGTACATCAGTAATTCTAGCTTCAACAAATTTATACTTTTAAGACAATTGTTTTGTTTATAACATCTGTGACAAACAGATGTTAATTTTTTGTTTTGTTCCTGATAGAGCTTATGAATAATTAGCAGCACATACTCCGAAGTTGCATATCAAACAACAAAGAAAAGTTGTTAATAACTGGCAGGCATTAAAATTGTCAGTATGCTGGGCATAGCTGAACACACCTTTAATCCCAGCACTCAGGAGGGTGGCTCTGTGTTCAAGGCAGCCTGGGCTACTGAATGAGTTCCAGATAAACCTGAGCTACAGTGAGATCCTGCATCAAAAAAAAAAAAAAAAAATCAATAGGGCTGGAGAAGTGGCTTAGTGGTTAAGGCCCGTGCCTGGAAAACCTAAGAACCCAGGTTTGACTCCTCAGCACCCATGTAAACCAGATGCACAAGGTGGCAAATGTGTCTGGAGTTCATTTGCAGTTGCTAGATGCCCTGGTATGCCCATTCTCATCTCTCTCTTCCTCTCTCTCTCTCTCTCTCTCTCTCTCTCTCTCTCTCTCATCTGCTTCCCTGTCAAATAAAATACTTTAAAAGAAATAAATAAAATATTTTTTTTTAAAAAAATAAGAGCCCTAAGAAACTTAATTGTAATGAACGCCAAACTGATGTTTATTCTTTTGTAGCAAATTGTTTTGGTATGCATTGATATTAATTAGAAAAAATAATCTAGGTACACTTATGTATGTTCGAACAACACTTTAAAGGGCCGTTGACACTAAAAATTTGTTAAATATGTATTTCCCCCATCTTTAGATTAAAAATGATACTAATCTGAGATAAAAATATGATAAGGCATTGCAGAATAACAATCCAATCATGTTTTCCTCATGAATATTTATCAGTGACTTTAGAATCTAGGACATACACTGTCTTTTAAAATGCGTTGAAAATGGCATTAATGAAAAGAGGGTGTTAAGAAGCGGCAAGACCTTGTTCTGTCAAGTTTAGTACCTGCTCTAAAAACAAGGATTCAGAGTTTTAAGCTAAAACCGTCTCTTCTAGTTAACATTTCTTTCTGACCAAGTGGTCATGTAAAGAACTTTTAAAAGTCAAATGGAAATCACCTTTGGTAAAATATCCTTGGCGTTTCTGTCTGCACAACACCCTAACACTCACTGAGCACCATCTTGCTTCAGTACCGTGCTTTACAAATGACTCAGTGACAGCATTATCTATCTTTTGGAATTATAATATCGTTAATAAGATGATTAACAACATTGTTAAAGGGACTACAAGAGGCTCATTTAATTCTTTCTTCTAGAAAGTCTTCTATCCTGTGTAAACATGTTTATTCTTTGTTACTTTTCAGGACATAGCCTGATAGGTAGTGTTACTTCTCTTTATCTTATAAATTGATGATTCTTTGGATTTGAGGCATGAGTTTTTAGCTCTCCAGTAGGCTCACTCAAGCATCAACATCCATGGTAATTAATAAATGAACATTTTAGAAAGAAAAAAAAATACACTAGGAAAATGATCCTTGAGTCAGACTTCCAGGGCATCATCTTCCAGTGAGTTCCCTCAGGCAAGTGAAGCCAGGCTATGGACACGGTCCCATGGGAAGGTTATCCGTGCACTTTAGCCTAGCTGTAGAGAATAGCAGAAAGGCAGCTATCCTTGTCCAGAAGGAGCCCACTCCCCTATAGGTAAGGAGTTGATTATGTGTATGGTGATACGGAGTTAAAGAAAAGTTGTCAAGAGGTAATTCAGGGTGTGATAACGTTCACTAAGTCATCTGGGAAATGAAAAAAAAAAAAAAAAACACTTCTAAAAGTCATACGCAATGTATATATTTGGCTTTCTACACTATTGTATTAAGAGCATGGGCTTTATCATGGTGTATCCATTAAGTATAAAAGCTTAGGCAGTTTAAAGCACTAAAGTCAGAAGTACTTAAAAGCTCTAGTAAAACTGTCTATCCCACAAAGCAATCTGAAGTAGCATAAATACTTAAAGACCACTTGCATATTGCTCAGTATCATTTCCAATGATCATACAGAAGCAAAGTTCAGAAATTTCTCCATTTCAGAGAAAAGGAATCAAATGTGTGCTTTCCTCTTACATCAAAGTGATTGTGGTTTTGTGTTTGTTTGTTTTGTTTTATTTTCGTTTGATATTCATTCAAGGATTGGGATCTAGCCTTACTACCTGGTGTGGGAAACTCAGAAATTGAGTCTGGTTGCAGGGAAGTCCTGAAAGTCATTGCAAAGGTGACCCAGGAGGGAAAGGAGGAGGGTAATCGGAAGTGTATACATCTGGAAGTGAACACTTGAAATCAGTTGTCTGGGCATTTGAATACTGCTGAAGAACTTACCGTGAATGCAGAGAAAACTTCTAATCTAGAAGAGGTTCTTAACACCTCCACCTCTCGGTACTGTCAAGGAGATTGCATGAGGAATACTCAGAAAGGACTAAATGTAAAACAGCAGCTACTTTTATCATTGATGGTGTGGGGTCGGGCCTCAGCTATGCATCCGCTGTTCTCCCCAACCTTCCTCTGGGCTCCCATGGAACTGATTCCCCGACTTTGTTATGCCTGAGGGGTGCTGGGGATATATTTGAGGAATGCGTGAAAGTTTTTCTCACAATTCTAAACTTGGCAATAGGAATTCCGTACTTCCTTATAATGGTTTTACTTTTTTTTTAAATTTTGTCACAAAATCGGGTACTTAGCTACCTTCTAGATGCCTACATGTTATTTTTAGTCACACAGGCATGGTGTGCAGTTACTATTCTCTGGATTTGTACTCACTGCACAGAGTGTAAACCCACCAAGCTTATTTCATTTATTTTGTGGTGACTTTATTATTTCCTAACAATGGCCTCTCTCTCTCTCTCTCTCTCTCTCTCTCTCTCTCTCTTCTTCTTCTTCTTCTCTCTCTCTCTCTCCCTTTCTCACTCTTTCTCTCTCTCTCTCAATCTCATAAATTCCTATAATGATTTATCAATAGAGTTCAGTAACTGACTAACAGCTGCGAATTTGAGAACACAAATTTGGGAACTCTTTGCCCTGAGAACTTAAAACTCATCAACAGCAAACATTTTGCAAACTTGTGCCAAGTACCATACACTTTATTTAAAACTTTTTTTTTTCACTTGGTTCATACAAGAACTCATGGAAGTAGATATTATTATTCATCACAAGTTACAAATTGACAGAGTTAGAATGTGAGAAGCAGATTTCCCAAGTCCAGAGGTGGGAGCTCTGGGATTCCAGTGCAGGCAGGCTGTCGCCAGGGGCCACTCAGGGGCAATAGCAAGGAACATGGCAGGGGATGATGTGCTAGATGCTGAAGGAACATTTTACAAAGACCCTTCAGATTTCAAGAACTTCAAACATTCCTACGGGTGTGCTGTCAGAATTGGTGAAGTAGGTAGAACGTGAATTTGAATGGCAACAAAACAGGAACCACGAACGCAGACACTCCCATGACAGCATGGTCAGCTGATCATCTGTTCGTGTTCAGTTATGCGTGCCTCACCATGACCCTGTGAATGCTAGGTGATCTTCATCCCTTCATTTTGCAGGTGAGGAAACAGAAGTGCAGCAGTCTGATAACATGCTACCTACACAGGTAACTCAGATGATGAGAGAAAGATTTAGAGGAACCAGAGGAGGCAGGTTCCTTAGAACATCAAAGAACTCTGGGAAGAACAAAATATCTGTCACGTGTGTGTGTGTGTGTGTGTGTGTGTGTGTGTGTGTGTGTGTGTGTGAGTGTGGTGAGTTCAAGAGCACAGAGCGCAGGTGACCTTCAGCCACCCCCAGACACTTACAAATGTCACCTAGGAGTTGGCACTTAGCGCTGCGTGGATGTCGCAGTACTGATAGGATCATTGTGGGCTTTTATTGTTTGGCATTTTGTGACGTGTAAAGACTGTAGCACTCAGAATCAGCCTAGAGTTTTCTTCTAGAAGCTTCCTGCCCATCTATCTCATGCCCATGGGCAATGGTTCCTTGCATTCTCTTCACTTAGAGACCTGAGTACCCAAACCGTCAAGAGCCTCGGTCAGCTTTAATATTTTTGAGGAAGAAATGGTCTTTCTTGAGCCTCTGCAAAGTTCTACTTAAACATATTTTAAATGCATGTAATGCATTTTAAAATAACCAAACAGTGTATGGGAATCTTAAACCTACCTGAAGATGCCCCAGAACTGCTTCTTCTGTTGTTAACTAACTGTGGCATTTTAGGAAAGAAAAAAAAAAATCAACTAAATAAAAGTAAAGTACTGAGGCAAATTTTGAGCACAGATAATTTTCAGAGAGAGAAAAAAAAAATCAAAGGTTTATTTTTAACACTCATTTTCTAATGAGAAGAATTTGACTAAGGTCACAGTGTTCAAACCTCAGAGGTTAAATTCAAATGGCTTCTCCAAAAGAAACACATTTAACAAACTGTCGATGTTGCATATCTTATGGGAAGGAACACGTAGAATTTTGTTGGATGGATGGAATAAGGACACCTAATTTATAGGGATTTAATGACAAGTTTTGTTTTTTTTTTTCTGAATCCCAGAAGGCTTTTTAGATTTGCATTCTTATAAATAAACCAGTCTCTCTTAGAAGAAACCTTATGTCTAATAAATCAATAAAACACACTGGTTCTTTCATTTAACATTTGTTATGCCAGAAAGAAATGAGTCAAGGTAATGCAGGCTGTAACTTCTAGAATGTGGTGTTACCGAAAAGTAGGAATAGTATACCCATTCTGTTCGCTGTCCTCTGCAGTGGGCCGTCACTCATCTTTAGATATTTTCTCATTTTGTTGAAAAGGAGTCCTTTCATCCTTGTGGGTGTCTTGAACTGGGCAATAGTAGCCTCTTGCAAATGCCTCTCCTAAAGAATTCATCTCCAGTTTTCCCTTAGAGGTTGCAAATCCAGGGTGAAACCCTTTGATTTGTGCTATTTTGGTTTCTACACAAGTAGACTGTGCCCACCTCACTAGACCCCCGTGTGTCCACATGGTGTCTTTTCCTTCATACTTTGTCACAAGTATTAAATGAGAAATATTTCAGGAAAATATATTACTTTTTATTCCTTTACTTAATTTCCTTGCAGGTGACAGGGCCACAACACAAACTGTTCCTTCTGTTGACCTTATTACCATTAGGCAATTGGACTAAAGCGCTTACAACTGGAAGACCCACAATTGAAGGTCTTTTGATTTATTCAGTTTCTCAGGCCAGCGCCAAGCTCCTCTAATTATTTCTGGCTTTTGTTCTTATGGTAAGTTTGATTCCATCGTACTATTACCTTACCAGAGCATCATTACATGTTTTAGGAAAATTGCTGGCTCTCCACTATGACATAAGAGAATAAAATAATAATATACCCCTATTTAAAAATAATTCTTCTATTTCTTCTGTTGGATTATTGTGGCTATTAATTTATAGCTTCTTGTGATTGTTTCTGTAACTAAAAGGAACTTGTTCCTGGATTTTTCTCGAATGGAGATTTCCCTGCTGATCGGCTTTCTTTCCTCTCCCCTCCTCCCTCTCCATGATCACAAATGCTGATCACAAATCGTGATTCTCAAAGACTTTTATTTTTTGGTGTGTGTCGTCTGGATTCTCAGTGGTTGCATCTTATGCTCGAATCATAGCCAAAGCCTTCCTGCTTGCTCCGCGGGATTGCTTCTGAAAGTTAGTACGGTGGACTGGAGTTGCTGCTGTCGGGTCAACTGGCCCAGGCCCTTTGACCGCAGTGAGCCAGTGGCCTCAGGCCCGCAGGAGCAGCAGCTGTGGCGCCCCCTAGTGTTAACAGCCCTCAGCTGTCCTTCAAGCCTCTGGGTGCTGGACCCTCAGTTCTATCGTCTCCAGCTCTTCGTAGCCTTCTCCTCCTCCTCAGCCCCAGCTATCTCCGCTCTACTTCCTCCCAGCCCCCAGCTCCCTCCTCTCCCCGTGGCTGGTGTCGCAGTGGCTTTTCCTGCTTGTCTTGCTTCTGCTATCGCCAGCCACCAGTCATGCAGCTCCATTCATTGTGCAAGCTGTCTGTGCAGCTGGCCTGTCACCTCCCAGGTCCACCTCGTGGTCAGCCTTCAAGTAGCCAGTCTCTCTGTGGCATCTGCGGCTCAGGCTGATGTCATCGCCTTCTCTGATGCTTTCTTCATCTTCCCAGCCGGGAGACACTTCTGGAAGTGTGGAGGAAAAGACATGTGGAAGAAGCCTTTAGTTTGACCTCATGTTAAAACACCAGAGGAGGGCTGAAGGCATGGCTTAGTGGTTAAGGTGTTTGCCTGCAATGCCAAAGGACCTCGGTTCAATTCCCCAGGACCCACGTAAGCCAGATGTACGAGGTGGCGCATGTGTCTGGAGTTCATTGGCAGTGGCTGGAGGCCATGGCATGCCCATTCTCTCTATCTCTCTCCCTCTCTCAAATAAATAAAGAAAAAGAAAAAGAATTTTTTTTAAAAAATGCCCAGCTTCCACTGGGGCATGGGAATAAAAACAAAAATACAAAAAAAAAAAAAAACAACCAGAGAAGGCAGGAGAAAGGTGCCTTTCAGCAGCCTCCCCAGGTGAGCTGTGCAGCCTGCTTCTGTTATATAGACAGAGAAAGGGTGTTTGTACCAAACAAATCACCTATGCAAATGAAGGGCAAATCACCTATGCAAATGAAGCCTTGCGTTTGTACCAATCACAACATTGTCCCTTTAGCATTCATCAAAGGGCTGCTGTAGAAATGGTCGTGGGTCTTACCTCAAGTTCACTGAGGCTGTGAGACCAAAGTGACCAGTGCAAACTCTGGGAAAGAGCTGCCGAAGGGGGGCCAGCAGGAGCTGGGATCGGTCTGCCATTTTCTGCAGACCCCCGTGGAGTGTCCCCAGGGCTCAGTGCTGGGAGAAGGCTGGTTCCCACTGTTCCTTAGTCCCAGGAGCAGCAGTCCAATAGCTGCCAACTGAGGAGTCAAGGTGTCCCAACCCCAGGGTCTTTTCATATTCACAGTAGGAAGTGCTTACAATAAAAGTTCATTAACACGACTAGTGACTCAAGCAGATTTTAATGCAGCTTTGATAATGTTTAATATTTTTCCCAGTACCCTAGGGAGTGGTGAGCGGGTCCCCTTAATCTGTTTCACTATGACTGTGTCAGTTTTTGGTCATGGTGGAACTGAATATTAAGATGATAATTTCTTCTTCATAGCACCAATATTATAACCCTTTAATCAAACAATATGTTGGTTACCAAGGTCAAATAGCTTATTCTAATATGACTTCCAACTTCTTAAAATCATGCTGTTGTACACAGCTTAGTGTTTTTCCAGAAAACACCCGACCAGGAGCAGCTTGTGGGAGGGAAGGGTTTATTGTGGTTTACAGACTTGAGGGGAAGCTCTATGATGGCAGGGGAAAACTATGGTATGAACAGAGGGTGGACATCACCTCCTGGCCAACATCAGGGGGACAACAGCAGCAGGAGGGCGTGTCAAACACTGGCAAGGGGAAGCTGGCTTTAACCCCCACAAGCCCGCCCCCAACAATACACTGCCTCCAGGAGGATCCGATTCTCAAATTGCCACCAGCTTGCGGCCTGGTATTCAGAACACATAAGTTTTTTTTTTTTTTTGGAGGGGACACCTAAATCAAACCACATTTCACCCTTGGCCCCCATAAACTGATAACCATCCATGATGTAAAATGCAATGCATTCAGTCCAGTTGTAAAAGTCCCTGTAGTTTTCATCAGTCCCAAATAGTCCCATAGTTAAAGGGCTTTTTACTGAGCCATTAAAAAACAAACAAACAAACAAAAAAAAAACATAATGGCACAGACTAAACAACCAAACAAAAATACCATAGTGGCACAGAATAAACATGCATACTTCAAGAGATGGCATGGGAATAGCAAAGAAATACTCAACCAATTTGCATTGGTTTGATTCACCACAAGCAGGGCAAAACCCAAACTTTGTAGCTCTGTCTGACAGCTCTTACCAATGACAAATCTCCAATTCTGATAAATCTAACCAGTGATGAGTTTCTGGAATTCCAATTCCACCCCTCCAGCTAGGCTACTCACAGTCCTTGAAAACTTCATATGGGGCTGGCAGCTCTCCTTGGCAGCCATCCCATAAGTCCTGGCATCTCCACTGGGTCTCCACCGCAACCCAGAGTTCATCCTCATGGCTCCGTGGGGCCTCTATGTAGGTAATCCAACAAGCCTGCCTGACGTTGCCCGTTGCCATTTCCAAAATACAAAACCATGTTGCAAATTCAGGGAAGCTTTCCTGCATTTTTATTCTTCATGGTACCAGGTGGGCTACCAAATTGTTAATCCAAGGGGGAAATAAAATCGACTTTGAAGATTAGGACACTCCTTCAGCATTCAGGTCCCTTCAAGAGTCGGCAGTCTTCCTGTTGTCCCAATGCAGGTCAGCTGGCCCTATCTCAATGGTCGTAATCTCTCAAACAGTTGCAGCTGAATGGCCAGCAGTTTCAGCCCGGCGATTTCCCTTTCTTCTGTGTCATATACCTCTGTTCACACCAGAGCATTTCTACGCCATGCAGCCCTGCACAAGTGCCCAGGATTCAGACAGGCAGAACACAGCAAGTCTCTCACATAAACTGCTTCTAGACCAGTTGCTTCTCACCCTCATTATCCAAACCTCACAGTCCATAGTTCTTACTGCATGCAGGTCTTTTAACTCTAACTAGAATGGTCCATCAAGCTCTACTTAAAGCACTCTATGAAAATGAAGGAAGTCAGGAATAAAGAGGTTATTAAATGAGCCTAGGAAACATATCTGTGCTAAGAAGTCTAGTTTGGAGCTCTGTGCTGTTGACCAGCGGATAGGGTTTCTTGTAGACTGAATTGATCAAGAAGAAAACATAAAACAGATTATGAGCTGCAAGACATAGGACCACAAGTGCCAAAATAAGAAGTGATTGACCCTTGATTCTTAGGCATTAACACTCATAATAAAAATAAATATAGACTATCCTCAGAAAGTTTATTTATAAAAGTAATCAGTCCTCTTTTTTTATTTATCATTTTAGTTTTAAAATTTCATTGTGGATCAATGATAGGCGGCTAATCATGCTGGGTAATGGAAATGGAGCCATTTGTATATTTCTTCCTTTTCTCTACATGTTTTTTTTCTTCAATGTTGATTTTTCAGTTGGCATACAGAGACTTGGATGTCATTCACTGAGATGTTTTCTCTCTGTACATCTGGCTTTACATGGCTAGTGGGGAATCGAACCAGGGTCATTAGTCTTTGCAGCCAAAAGCCTTCACTGCTGAGCCTTCTCTGCAGTTCAATTCTGCCATTTTCAAACACAGCTTATTTCTGTTGATTCCATACCCTCCTACCCGCAACGCCCCTCCCGTGCTCCCCTCCCCCAGTACCTTCTCCCCCTGTTTACATGTCACATGCATCCTTTTGTCTTCCCCTCCCCCTCTTTCAGCTCTTCCTTATGCTCCCTGTTGGTTATGGTTCTACCACCCTACCTGTTTTCCCACCTTAGCTATGATCTGACCCTTGTGCCTTGAGCCTGGAGCCACTCAGGCTTTCAATGCCAGCACATCCGGAGTGCACTCTGAGCAGTTATGCTTCTGCCTGCGCCCTGTCTCTCCCCACCTCTGTGGCCGCTCTGTACCGTTGTGTTTTGATATGTCTATTCGTCTTTGTACGTCAATGCAACAGTCACAGATATGAGATACGACTGGGCTACGATCCCGCCCACTAGTAGACGGCTTCCGTGGCACGCGTAATACCTAGTGTTTGATCTCTAGCACCAAAAATAAAACATCAACAAAATGCCATTGTGTCAGGTCCCCAGGGGGAACTAAAAGGTGAATGACTTCTTGTCCTATGAGCCCTTCAAATGTCTTTGACATTATTTTGCGCAAAGACAAATCCAAAATAAGATACGCATGCACATATGTATAAGTGGATTCTGCATATATATACACACACACTAAAAACTAAATAATCTGTTTCTCCGTCTCTCTCTCTCTACATGTGTATCCAGCCTAGCCTATAGATAGATAGATGATAGATAGATAGATAGAGATTAGATATAGCTTTGATTGAGGTATAGATTATAGGCAGAGATAAAGATGGATATATAAATATAACTATATAGCCTAGGTTTTTCTTAAACAAAAGAAAAATTTATTTATTTGCCATTGTTTATTCTTTGCTCAAGGGTGTGTAAGATTTTGAAGTGCTTAACAAATAATTAGCAGATGTAGAATTTTCATGTTGTTGGGTTAATACTGTGAGGACATGAGCCAACCCTAATTAAGTGCCTGCTTTACTTCAACCAGGCATTAGTTTTGACTCTTGTGGTTTTTTAGATGGTTTTTATAAATCAGTTTTTCCTAAAATGTGATCCATGTAATCTGATGTCATGAGCTCTTCTAATGATAACAAGATAATAAAGTTAAGTTACTAAGCAGACTTTCTTATTAGTTGGCATTTTTTTTCTTACAGATATCCAACGAAAGAAGTAATGCATTGATTAACATTTGGGAAAAGTCTCCTATGATACCATAGATGGATAACAGATTGCAAATCAACACTATCTTTGAGCCACGTTTTGGGAACACTGGTACCCATCACTTAGTGCCTGGCATTGAAAGCAAAGGGTAGAATGTGAATGGAGTCAGACACATATTATCCTAGAATTAAATTTGAAATGATCATTCAAAAATAGAGTGATTGCTTGTATATCATTTTTTTTAAGAAATAAAGAGAGCACTGATTTCCCACAATGCACATTTTTTAATTTTTTAAAAAATTTTTGCTTATTATTTTTATTTATTTATTTGAGAGTGACAGACAGACAAAGAGGCAGGTAGAGAGAGAGAGAGAATGGGTGCGCCAGGGCCTCCAGCCACTGCAGACGAACTCCAGATGCGTGCGCCCCCTTATGCATCTGGCTAACGTGGGTCCTTGGGAGTTGAGCCTCGAACCGGGGTCTTTAGGCTCCACAGGCAAGCGCTTAACTGCTAAACCATCTCTCCAGCCCAATGCACATTTTTTTTAAATTTTCATTTTCTAGAATCCCATAAGCTCCCTTGGTTTATTCAATAGAAACAATCTAAGTTGCCAAGGAAACAATTGGAACTGTTTCCGACTTCTACTTCTTCTCAACCAGTGTTGTCTGTTCTAGCTCACTTCCTGGGAATCTTCACCCTGAGGCTTCATGCCAGCTGAGTCCAGATAACACCCTGGAGTCTGAAAACAGTTGAATTTTTGCTAGCGAGCTAGGTAGGGACTTGACATATCAGCATCTGTCTTGTGTTCTGCTGCTCCAGCATTTGGGAATGGCTTTGCTTCTTGTTTATGAGTAGAAATCAATCTATGCAATGTCTCTGAGAAGGTGCGACCTCAGAAGGTCCCTGCGCTGTGGTCTAGGCAACCCCCTTTGTAGGCGCTCTCTGTCCTTTAGTTTCTTTACTGAGGACTTTCGGCTAAGAAGATGGCACAAGCCCCAGTTACTATCTGATGCCATCCACTACTAGTTACAGCTCGCCCCACATCCCATGGAGCAGTCTCATTTGGACAAAATTTCTGACATAATAGCATTGTTTTATAAATAAGGTTTCTTTTTTTGTTTTTGAGGTACAGTTTCACTCTAGCTCAGGCTGACCTGGAATTCACTATGTAGTCTCAGGCTGGCCTCGAAACCATGGCTCATGGTGATCCTCCTGCCTTTGCCTCCCCAGTGCTGGGGTTAAAGGCGAGCGCCCTGTAAGTAAGTAATATTTTTGTCTATTCTGCCTGCTACAACAAAATACCATTCGTCCAGTAGCTTATAAACGATAAGAACTTATTTCTCATATTCCTGGAAGCTACAAAATCTTAAATTAAAGTGCCAGCAGAGCTCACTTTCTGTTTTATAGATATCTTTCTTCCCACTGTTCCCTCTTGTCCAATTTAACTGAATTTCCATGACCTTCCTCACATCTCACAGCTCTAGGAGCTCCCTCATAGGAAGTTCCATGCCAGGATTGCTGAGGCCACCGTTGCCCTATTGACACTTTCTCTGAAAGTTGTTCTCTGCCCAAGCCCTGAGACAGTCAGCCCTGATACACAGGTGGCCCTGTTGGCTGGTCACTTGAAGAACTTTTAATTTTCCAGTTACAAACATGTGCACTACATTACCTTTCTGTCTGTGATTATTTCCTTGGAATTCAGCAAGCCAAATTGAATGCCATATTGTCGTTTTCAATGGGTTAACCTCGTCTGGACTAGACCATTCCCGTAGGTCTGACCCATTTGACTTGTTTTCTGTCAATCCAAGTTATATAGTGTTATCATTGGCTTTTACATTTTGTTATACAAATCTTCATTTGTATAAGGAAGGATCTAGAATGGCTTCCTGTGGCAATAACAAATGAACTCTAAGAAGTATTTCCTGATGTTTAAGGCTGTATCATTCACTTAATATTTGAATCCTATACTTTAAGCTGCCTTTTGATTATTCATTTCAGTGTCCTTAATGGTTGCCTTTGGTTTTTTGTTCTCCACATTATAGCAGCTGCCTTGCATTCTACTGATTCAATTTTTTGTGCATCTTCTAAAATTCAGCTAAAAAAAGGAAACATGCCTAATAAAATAACTTTCAAACTCACTGATAGCCCTTGATAGGCTCATTAGCCCACTGACTCAGGATGGAAAACTGGGCATGTGTATTCCTCGAATGAGTATGTGCACTAACCTCATTTTAATTAGATTAGTCATGGCTACATCTCCATGAGTCATTTGCATCTCATTGATTGCTACTCACATATATAAAAATATTTTGACATGAGTTTCAGTTTGTGGGATATTTGGGAAGTACTTTCTTCATTATCCCTCTCCCCAGATTGATTTTGCTTGATACTATAGGAAAACAGATGAAATCCTGACATAACTGTTTTCATAATGATCCAGGATAATATGAAGTAGAGTGGACAATTACCATTGCTTCTTTCTAGGGATTATGCTTCTTAATTTGAGAATTTGAGAAAGCCTAACTATTCAACTCATACTGGGGTGTTGTGTTTAACTCATGCTCTAGAGGCTTAAATTGACTTCTTTGTAGATGTTGGGTCATATATCTGTCAATGCACTATTACTGGAAAACAAAATTAACAGCTAAATGCATCTTTTCATAAAAGTGAAAAGAAGTTACGTTCCAGTTACAATGATCTTTTTTAAAAATTTATTTATGTTAACCTTCTTTTTCCAAAGGCTTGTCTGGAGTTTGTTTGCAGTGGCTGGAGGCCCTAGCATGCTCTTCTCACCCTCATTCTCTCTCTCTCTCTCATAAATAATTAAAAAAAAATTTTTTTAATGGCAGCAGACACACTGGCAGCGTAGAAGCTGCCAAAAACCATGGCAGCTTTATGGTTAACCATGAAATTGCGGTTATTTTGGAGGTGTGACTTTTGCATGGAATCCACTGGTTTAGAATCAATAGCCCACAGACAATACCTACAGACTTTCCCAGGAATACATTTCAGAGATTCCCACGTGGGAAAGAACCTTCATTCATGGCTCTCTTGGCTCTGTTCTCTTCTTCATCTGGATGTGTGGCTCCTTGCTCCATCCTGTGCAATTAGTGATAGAAATCACAAAAAAAAATAATAAAAAACATAAAGATCAACCTTTCCTCCTTTATAAAAGAGGGAAACAGATCAAAGAGGTTCGGAAGCAGCTGCAGCAGGCTCCAGTCACTGTCGTTTAGAAAGGCGTTTGCTTACTGCCAGTTCCCTTAAACAGCTATGTTTGCTCTCCTAAGCAGTTGTTTCCTTAATTATCCAGATGCCATGGGAAAATGATGACTCCTCATTGGAATAGAAGTGGTCGAAGGTGTACGTGGCAGGGGGTCATCAGCTGATTAGGTGTGGCTATTTTTGTTTCTTCACTTAATAATTAAACTTGAGGACGTCAGGTTTTGTTACTCAGGCACAGCCCTGTCTGACATACACATCATTTTGCTGCTGTTCCCCAGCAGTGAGACATCTTAGTGATCCCTAAACCTTCTGCTGAGGAAATAGGAACCATCCTCGGAAAAAAAAAAAATAGCAAAGTGAAGCTGACAGCGTCTGTTGTCAGGGCAATGCATGTTCCCATTCGGGGTCATTCTATCATCTATATCTGATTTGTTCACATGATGCAGAGGCATGGTATGAATATTTTTCCTAAGTATGCATTTTGAGAAACAAATAAGATTGTATAATGAGCAGATAGAAATAAGAAGAGAGAAATAAATTGCAAAAGTCACTATTTCAGTTTTCTTTTCAAAAAAAGCAATAATTTGTAAATATGCTATCACTTACCTGCTAATAGTATCTTTGAATAGGAAGATATCAAAATAAATAGTAATTCTTTTAAAAACTTTTTTGTTTATTTCTATTTATTTATTTGAGAACAGTAGAGAGAGAGATTGAATGGGCGCACCAGGGCCCACAGCCACTGCAAACAAACTCCAGACGCGTGCCCCCTTGTGCATCTGGCTAACGTGGGGAATCCAGCTCCAACCGGGCCCTTAGGCTTCACAGGCAAGCGCTTAACTGCTACGCCATCTCTCCAGCCCATAAATAGTAATTCTTGATAAATGACATGATTCACTGTGACATCCATGATTTCCTTTCTAACAACTCCAATGATTTTTGCCCAGAAGAGTATAACTTTGAACATTCACATTGTGAAACATGTTACAATCCTTCTCAGACCAGCAGTCAAGAGGTCAAAGTATACGAAATATACTGTATCAATCTTGTAGTCCAAGGACATTTTGAATAAAAGATAGTTTATTTTAAAAAAAGGGGGCCTAACCTGTTGTTAGTTTCTTACTACTTGGTGAATTGGGTATGACACAATGCAAAATTGACATGACCCTTGAGTAAATAGGAGCCATAGTCTTTGGAATACTGGCACCTCAAAGACTTTCTGTTGGTTATCATTTCTGCCAGAAATGTAGTGACATTCATTTAAATCTGGAGAAGTGATGTTGGGCAAAAGGTTAAAGGTGTAAGGCTCCATCTTGAAGACCTTGAGTCTGAAGCCCGGAGACTGACCTTGACTGGCGATGGGGGAAGGACATCGTGAGGCTCAGAGATGTAGTCATGTTAAACCAAAGCTTTACTTGAGTCAGTTGTAAATAGGGGCTATATTCCTCTCAGTTTGTGACAGTGAGAGGAGAGCATATACTATATGGTAATATACATTTTCGATTATCCAGGCACTTGTAAAGAATTTAACAAATGGCCATTATCACATGTGGAATAATGTTAAGAATGAGAGTAACATGATCATACCTATAATTTAGAAGATCACTGGGGCATAACTCCATATAGGAGGGAGTAGAAGATGTATAAAGGAAGAATAGGGTTGTAAGAGTGTTAGGATGACCTAAGCACATGTTTTTGAGGACCTGAAGGTATTCAGAAGGATAAATGGGTTTCAAAATATAGGATTCAGCCAGGCATGGTGGCGCACGCCTTTAATCCCAGCACTCAGAAGGCCAAGGTAGGAGGATCACCCTGAGTCTGAGGCCACTCTGAGACCACATAGTAAATTTCAGGTCATCCTGGGCTAGAGTGAAACCCTACTTTGAAAAAAAAATAGATCAATTGATGTGGGATAATAAATATGCTCATGGTATGATCATTGATTGCAAAAAGGCCTAACGTAAGGAATTAGGGGAATGTTGACACACATGAAGAAATCCAGTACAATGCAAAGATAGGGTTCAGAATTTTGAACGGCACATTCATAAGAGCCTGTAGCAATGGCCATTACCAAAATAAATAAACAAATAACCAAAGACCTGGCACTGGGGAGATGGTCAATGGATAAAGCACTTGCTACTCCACGAGGCTGAGGACGGGAGTTCCCATCCCGAGCACGAATGTAAATGCTGGGAGAGCAGGACCACCTGCTAGTGATGTGAACACCTGTGGTCGGGGTGGGAGGGGCAAGGCCGGGGTCCCTGGGGAAGCTAGCTAGCTGGACCGCCTTCATCCATTTACATGAGAAACGATCTCAGTTCATAAATAAAGTGGGGAGCAATAGAGGAAGACTTTGATCTCAACCTCTAGCCTCCACATACATATGTATACATGTGCATATGCCCGCTCACACATGCAAACACACATATGTACTTAAATATGTAAATAAGGTGCTAAAGAGATAGATTGGCAGTTAAGGCACTTGCCTGCAAAGCCTAAGGATCCAAGTTGGATTCCCCAGTGCTCACATAAGCCAGATGCCGAAAGTGGCGCAAGCTTTTGGAGTTGTTTGCAGTGGCTAGAGACCCTGGTGTGACCATTCTCTCTGTCTGTCTCTATTCTCTATATCTCCCTCTGTGCTTGCAAAAAAATAAAATATTCATAAATATTTATAAAATATATAAAATATAAATATGCAAACAAAACAATAAACAAAGACCTGAAGTATGGTTAAAAAAAGTTTAGATTGGAGTTATTTGGGAGGCATTATCATGTGTTGCGGTCAGGTTCACATTGCTGAAAGAAATTACCTGACAAAGAGTAGCTTGTGGGGAAAACAAAAGTTCATTTTGGCTCACAGAATTGAGGGCAAGCTCCATGATGGCAAGGAAAATGATGACATGAGCAGAGGGTGGACATCACCCCCTCGCCAACATCAGGTAGACAACAGCAATAGGAGAGTGTGCCAAACACTGACAAGGGGCACTAGCTATAATACCCATAAACCCACCCCCAGCAATTCACTGCCTCCAGGAGGCATTAATTCCTAAATCTTCATCAGATGGGAACCTAGTATTCTGAACACCTAAGTTTATGGGGGACACCTGAATCAAACCACCACATCATGCAAGTTGATAACATGAAATATATAACATGAATATTTTGAATACTTGAATATTTGGGGGAATAAGAAAACATCCCACATCACAACACTAAACTGCGTCAACATCTGTGGTGGACAGGACGAAAGTCAAGAAAAGATGACAACTGTGACATGAGTCAGTGAAGATATTTCAAGATGGCAGAAGACTTCCAAGAAAGTCAGACACAGCAAAGGTGGAATGGGACGCAGCCACTGAGTTTGTAATACATCATCTGTGTCCTTGGGAACCTCAGTTTCCTTATGAAAGACTGTTCAAGAAATGTAGTTGAAAATGTAAGAACCAAAGGAAGGGGAGGAGTGCTTTGAACACAAAGTGGCTGTGACACTTATGACCTCACAGTGGCCGATGCTACCTACACAAAACCTGCATGATAGGAGGGCACAAAAAAATAGATGACCTGAAAATAGAACAGGGAAAAAAGAAGATATGTAATAGAGAGGACAAAGAAGGGTGCTACGAAAGGATTATGATCATATGGAGGTTTTCAATAAATGTTCAAATTTTTTTAAAGAAATTTAGTGCTAAATAGAAGTCAGGAAAACTTTCTTTTATGAGAAGACTGAATTCATTCCTGTTATTGCCAAGGTTAGCTATTCAATTTTATTGGACTATTTTTTTTGTTGTTGAAATCTTATTTGAATCAAGGATAGATTATTTTATTTGTCATAGCTTCCCTTCCTTCTAAGTTCTCAAGTGATTTCATGTGCAAAGTCATGGTGAGTTTCATATAATGCAATGTATCCATAAGAGACTTCTCTTTATTAATAAAGGGTCAGTCTTTGTTCCTTAGACTTCAACAACAATTTCAAAATTTTTACTTACCTCCAGTCATCTCTTACCATCAGTACACTTCAGTAAGAAAACACGAACATGAACCACCAGAGATGTGAAGTCTTCCAGGTTTCTGCAGTCAAATCTAAACACTTAGCTGCTCTGAATATTGCCTTTATTCCGTACACAGTGGAGAAGGCTGATCTCTTTGACTACTGTGTTATCAGTTTATGGGGGGGTGGTCAAGGGTGGGATGTACTGGTTTGTTTCAGGTGTTCCCCATAAACTTATGTGTTCTGAATGCTTATGTCCCCAGCTGGTGGCGATTTGACAAGTGAGCCTCCTGCAGGCAGTGTATTGTCGGGGGCAGGATTATGGGGTTATAGCCAGCTTCCCCTTGCCAGTGTTGGGCACATTCCCCTCCTGCTGTTGTCTGGTGCTGGCCAGGAAGGGATGTCTACTCATGCCATCATTTTCCCATGCTGCCACAGGGGTTCCACTAGAGTCTGTAAGCCAAAACAAACCCTTCCCTCCCACAAGCTGCTCTTGGTTGGGTGTTGTTTTTTGCCACCAATGAGGGCCTGCATGCAACAGTAAAATGATTGCACTGCCAATCATTTCCCTACCCTCCTACATACGTCTTGACCTTGACTTCTTCATGTCATGCAGAAATTTTGCTAAGCCTGATTGGACTACCTCCTTCCAGTCCTCTTAATAAAGAGGATATTAATGTCCCAGCTGCATCAAGTGGAGGTAATCTGGTCATCACAGGAGGTCTCTGTTTGCCTCTTGACTTTGCAGGCTTGTCTGTTTGTAATGTTCTCTCTCCTGGCCCCTCCACTCTGAGCTTCTTTGTTTCCATCTTTTCAGCCTGAACTTAAATGTCACTTCTTTAAGATAACTTCCCTCAAGACAACTTGGGTTCTCCTTTTATTATACCTACAACACTTCTGGTCACTTTTTGCATGTGTTTTACACAAAGACAGTAAGTTCTTCAACAGAAGTCAATGCCTCTTGGTCATTCTAATATGATAAATGCTGCAAGCAGCCTGGCAAAAAGTAGCCTTTTAGGGCTGGAGAAATGGCTTAATGGTTAAAATGCTTGCCTGCATAAGCCAGGTTCGATTCCCCAGCACCCACATCACCTAGAATCACATGGTGGCATAAGCATCTGGAGTTCGTTTGCATTGGATAGAGCCCTGGCATGCAATTCTCTCTCTCTCTTCCATCCACCCTCTCTTCCTTTCTCTCTAACAAGCAAATAAAAAAGTAACCTCTTAGAAATCTCTTGTTTAATTTTCTTTACATAGTCTCATTAATAGAGTCCCTTGTACATATATCATAATTTAATTCATCAAGAGTAGATTTACATTCCACTGGTTTTCATACATTGATTTTAGCAGTAAATTCAAGGAATATATTCATATGAAATCATTTCATCCAATTGAAAAAATTATAATTGTAAATATGCTCTAACTCAAAAAGTGTTGACCTCAACATTTGATAAAAATATCCTTAACATTTGTGTATTTACTTCAATAACCATTATTGCTTTGCCATATGTGTTTGATTTTTCAGTGTGTTTAATCATCTTATATCATCAATTATGCAGTCAACCAGAAGACTCATGATGTCTAGGTTATACATCCAGGAATGCAGAAAAGTACTTTTCAAACTGAGTTTCCCTAGGATTCGTTGCCATACTCACTCAGTAGCTGGAATACCTGAAGGGCCTTCCTTCTTGAGAACAGTCGTTGAAGAGCAGCCCAGGCAGCAGTCTGATGAGATGCTGGAAAGAAGTGAGGAGCTAATAAGGCATCCAAAGTGACACCTGAAAGGTCTGGTCCCTGATCCTGGCATAGTCACTGATTGGTCATGTGTTCTAGGATACACCATTCGGCCTCTGTGAATCTGCTCTGCCTACAAACTCATTGTTAATCATTTGCATTGGATTGTGCATAGGATTAATCTGCCTTAAAAGTGTATTGCGTCCATAAGGATTAATTTGATAAGCATTATGACAGACAGTGCCAAGACAGGTGAAATCCTTGCACATAAATATCTTACTTTCTGTATAAAGGCACAGCTAGAAATCCCTACAACTAAATAAAAACATTCCGCAATATGAAAGGTGATGAAGCGTCCAATAACAGAAGAGCCTGTCCACGCCATAAAGATCAGAAAAAAGATGAACTTATCATTAAATGATAGAACTTCTTCCTGTAAGCACAATAATAATAAAATTGAGAAAAAAGCATCCAATTATAGTGTATAACTTACTCATGAATATTCATTGATGGAATGAATGAGAGATCAGATGGATCAATCAGTAAGCTAGATTCATTGCTCCTGAAGAAATGCTTTGAAATATTTCAGATGTAGACACATACATATATTTAAGGATAGCATTTTGCAATGGAAAATGAATTATTCAAGAAATATTGCTGACAGTTGATTAACTGCATGAAGTATAGTAAGAATCTACTAAATTTTTTATATCATGCTCTACCCAAAATTATGTTTCAAATGAACCAAAGATTAAATGTTGCCAAATATAAAAATGATGCTGAAATGAAAAAATATATGAATATTTATATTTAGTAGAGTGAAAAGAAGTTTTCTAAATTCTATTGAAAACCAAAGTTAGAATCCAAAAGGAGAATGCTTACAGACATAACTACATTAAAATTTAAACTGTTACCTGCAAAACATTCATAAGAAGCACACAGATGATGAACTTGAGACATTTAACAACATTGAAGACAGTTGAAAATCTTAATATTAATCGCTCTTTTGAATTGATAATGAGAAAAAGATTTGCACCCAAAATATGTTTTAAATAACAATAAAAAACCCTCACAAGAAACTTACAAGAAAATTTTAAAAAATGGAGAGTGATGGGTCAACAAATATATGAAAAGCTGTTCTACTTCATTAGCTCTTAAAAGTGCACATAGACAACAAGATGTTTTTTAACGACTAGGGTGTGAAGAAACAGTCACTCACATTTTCTGCTGGTGGGAGTATAAAGGTGACCTTTCTATCAGACAGTTTAGAAGTACTCCTAAATATTAACAGCTTTGAAAATGTGTGTACCCATTGATCCAGCAATTCCAGCAAGAATTTAATCTCAGGAAACAATCAGAAATGTTACAGAAGACAAGTGAACAAATACACTTGTCTGGAAGTTACTGATTCAGGTAAATGAAATTTGGCTGTAGAAATATTTTGGTCAGGGCAGAATTAGAAGGTGAAGGAATTTCTATGTTCTTTTATTAAAATCAATTTTGGTAGTTGATACCAATAAATGCATTTTTTGATTATTGATACTCTTTGACATATTGATTCATTTCCTTGGACTTTTTTCCTAAAGAGGTAATTGGAAAGACATGTTAATTCAAATTTTCCACAGTAGTAATTGTAATGTTAGAACAATTTGTAACCCCTTGTTGGTTTATGAGCTGAGGGAATAGGAGTATTAAATGCAAGAAATGTGACCACCATGATACTATTTATAAAATGTATTTAATATCTTGGAAATACATATATGTTGAACATTAGCATGAGAAAGAAACACCATGTTAATTGTGATTTCTTAGGTACAAGATGGGTACATTTTCTTCACTCCTGAAAGGAAGCTGTGATGTGAGAGTTGAATGAGATAAACTACTTAACACATATTAAAGCTGAGGAGGTGGCTCAGCAGTTGATGTCACTTGCTTTGATTTCCCAGTATCCATGTAAAGCCAAATGCACAAAGTGTCACATGTGTCTGGACTTCATTGGCATCTGGATTTCTCTTCCTCTCTGTTTTTCTGTCTCTCTATCATAAATTAATATATTTTAAAATATTTGTACTTATGTATTTGCAAGGAGAGAAGAGGAGATATGGGCAGGCCAGGGCCTCTAGCTGCTGCAAACAAACTCCAAACATATGTGCCACTTTGTGCATCTGTCTTTACGTAGGTACTGGAGAGTCAAACCCAGTTTGTTAGGCTTTGTAGGCAAGTGCACTAAGCCATCTTTCAAACCCAAATAAATATATTCTTTTAAAAACTACTTGAGGGCTGGAGAGATGGCTTAGCGGTTAAGCGCTTGCCTGTGAAGCCTAAGGACCCCGGTTCGAGGCTCGGTTCCCCAGGACCCACGTTAGCCAGATGCACAAGGGGGCGCACGCTTCTGGAGTTCGTTTGCAGAGGCTGGAAGCCCTGGCGCGCCCATTGTCTCTCTCCCTCTATCTGCCTTTCTCCCTATGTCTGTCGCTCTCAAATAAATAAATAAAAAATGAACAACAAAAAAATTAAAAACTACTTGATAACAATTAACAATTATTTTTGATAGAGTGGAAAATTCCACAAAAGGATGACCATAGCTGTTTGTAGTGGAAATAGTTTATCACAACATTAAAAGTAGCTAATGTGGTGTGATCATGATTCACTGGTTTTCTGGCAAATATTTTTCAATTTTTTTGCTTCTACTTGTAATGCTTTTTAAAGTATGCAGACTTGGGTTTTAGCTTTGCTTAATTTCCAAATGACAGGCAGACATGGGGCTCAGAGAAGAAAGAAAAACAAATGCGTCAGGCACCTTGGCCACCAGGGCAGAGCCTGCAACACCAGCGCCATCTGCCACACAGCACGTCGTCGGAGCCCTGACGGCCTGAGCAGTGAGTCTGCAGTCGTGATGGATCTCTGCATCCAAAGCGAGGCCAGAGGGCGGCAGGGACGCCGGGGGCCCACCTCCAGAGTCGCTCATTTGGTAGCATCCAAGCACGTTAATCTTTCACAACGACTGCACCTGTGATTCTCGCTCACACCAAACTCTGAGAACCCCTGGGCTAGAATGTGTTATCACTGTGGCCAAAGCTCCGTGTTGCGTCCCCAAGAGGCTCCCGCCAGTCCCAAGTCTGTGTGCCTGCAGGCTGCATGCCTGGCACACATCGCCATATGTCTCACCAAGGCAAGGCCAGTTTAGAGTACGAATGCCTTCCACGTCTCCATTTCCTTACCCGGCACTGCCGGTGAGTCAGTATTTTCCAGATGGTAAGAGACATACACGGTTTGAAAGGAAATGAGAACTTGCCTGCTAAAAAGGTGGCTGATAAAGACTCTATGAAACACGTGATCTGAAGCAAAAACTGATCGGTATGGTGTCATGGCAAAGAGGGCAGTGTAGTTTCACTTTTATTTTCACTTTACAGATATGAGCAAGGGTTCACTCTTGTTTAGCGTTCCTTTGTAATATCGCCAGCATTTCCTTCATGCTTTTGTTGGTTTCATCTAATTAAAAGCTGTTTGGATCATTACTTCAAAACACAATGCATAGGCCTGGAGAGATGGCTTAGCGGTTAAGCACTTGCCTGTGAAGCCTAAGGACCCCGGTTCGAGGCTCGGTTCCCCAGGTCCCACATTCTCCAGATGCACAAGGGGGCGCATGTGTCTGGAGTTCGTTTGCAGTGGCTGGAAGCCCTGGCATGCCCATTGTCTCTCTCTCTCTCTCTCTCTCTCTCTCTGCCTCTTTCTCTCTCTGTCACTCTCAAATAAATAAAAATGAACAACAAAAAAATTAGATAAAAAACCCACAGTGTACAGTGGGTCTGAGTTCATCTGCAGTTCAATGTTTTTGGCATATGAAATGGATGACCAGTTGTAAGTCAAGTGTTTCTATCCAAAGCAATGGGAATGTAAGAAAGAATACTCAAGGAGCGTGCTCTGCAGCAAGCGGACATCTGAGACTTGCCATTTTTCAAATTCTGTTCATGTTTCTTTTTGAAAACATCTTTTAATTAAAATCATCCTGAGGATGTTACACTGTGTTCAGTTTTCAAATTAAGGAACTGGTTTCATAATTACGTAAGAGTTGGTTGGGAAGCATGGGAAGAATTGTGGTCTTGCTTTGTAAAGTGGAGCCCATTGGTCAAGAAATGTCACTTTAATTTTCCTGTAGATCTCACCCGACTTTGCTTCATCATTTATACTTTTTGGATTCTCTCTTTGTTCATTGTTTTCTTTTTGGGACTCTATCCTTCTTTGCTTAACATTAACAGATCTTCTTGCTTCTATAGTGGGTTAGATAATCTACCTTCTCTCATGAATTCAAAATATCAAATGATTTTATGGTAGGTCACTGGCTTTCCTAGTCTGTAATGAAGTCACTTTCCACTGCATTTGTTTTATGTCACTAAAACCTGAAGGGAGCACCGGGTTTGTGGTGTAAGCATAGAGAATAAGGCTGGGTATCTGCCTGACTTAACCTCAGTCCCATCATCTTTAAATGGAAGTTACAGAAACACCATTTCTTCATCTTTAAAATGGAGATGATCCTGTGAATTTGGTAGGTTCGTTTTTAAAATATTTTATTTATTTATTTGACAGAGGGAGAGGGAGGGAGGGAGGGGGGGGAGAAAAGAGAGAATGGGTGCTCCAGGGCCTCTAGCCACTGAAAACAAACTGCAGATGCATGCACCCACTTGTGCATCTGGCTAATGTGTGGGTCCTGGAGAATCAAACCTGGGTCCTTTGGCTTTGCAGGCAAATGCCTTAACTGCTAAGCCATCCCTCCTTCCCTTGCAGGGTTCTTTGTAAATGACTAATTAACTCATATAATGCATGTACAATCCAGGGATGTCAGAGGCATCTCATAAATTGTAGTTGTTGCTATGAATACAAAGTGGATGTATATGCATATGTGTATGTATATGTATAAAGCATGTGAATGACCAAGAAGGAATGTTAGCTAATGTAAGACATAACAGAATCAAGATGCTTGTTATCCTAGCTACTCAGGAGATTGAGGTTGGGGGATTTGCGAGTTCAAGGCATGACTGGGATACAGAGTGAATTTGAGACCGGCCCAGGCCACATCCTCATACCCAATCTCAAAATGCAGAGTGAAAAGAGGGCTGGGGATGCAGCTCTTTGCCTAGCTTGGGAAGGCCCTGGATTTAATTCCCAGTACAAAAATGATTCACAACTCTTTCAAATAGTGCTGTATTTTATAAGTCCCGACTCAATTAAGGTTCTCAAAGTGGGCCACTAGTTGCTTAATCCAAAGGCATTCTCTTATCTTGGTTTCAGTTTGCTGCAGAGTTGATCCTTGTTGACCGTTTAAATATTCTGAAACTTCTTCTCTTGATTTTTTTCTCATTTCCATCTGTGACCACTTTTTCATTTGTATTTAGCCTCTAAGTGGTTGTACTGCCCAGGCTCCATCCTCACCTTCTGCTGAAGTTAGCTTCATGTTGCTGGCAGAAAAACACCCAACCAAAAGAAGCTTTTAGGAGAAAAGGATACATCTTGGCTCACAAACTTGAGGGGAAGTTCCATGATGGCAAGGGAAAATGATGGCAAAAGCAGAGGGCAGATATCACCTCCTGGCCAACATCAGGTGGACAACAGCATCAGGAGAGTGTGCCAAACACTGGCAAGGGGAAGCTGGCTACAGCACCCATAAGCCCGCCTCCAACAATACATCTCCTCCAGGAAGCTCCAATTCCCTAATAGTCACCAGCTGGGGACCTAGCATTCAGAACACACAAGTTTATGGGAGATGCTGTATCAAACCACCACACCTTCTCATACTGCCATTTTCTATAGTATTTCATGGATTTGAGTTTAAACTCAGGACTTACATTTCCAACAATAGTATCCCCACATTCTAAAAGATAAGTAAGGCCGGGTGTGGTGGCACATGCTTTTAATCCCAGCACTTGGGCAGCAGAGGTAAGAGGATCTCTGTGAGTTTGAGGCCACCCTGGGACTATATAGTAAATTCCAGGTCAGCCTGGGCCAGAGTGAGACTGTGCCTTGAAAAACAAAACAAACAAACAAACAACATGAAACATGAAAGTCGTTGAATCATTATAAAACTCCAAATAATATTCATTCTAATGGATATTACCGTCATTACTCAGATAAGCTAATGAGAAATCTACTCCTATTGCCTGTTTAACGGCCCCTACACCTCATGCCGTCAAGAAACTCTGACTCTGTGGCTATTTCTCTACGCATGGTTCCTGTTTCGTCACCATGTTGCTCCTACATTTAGTTCCTTTCATATTCCTACTGGGGCTTCAGTAGCCGCTTCACCAGTCTCCTTCCCTCCTAGAACTGGATCCTTGCTAAACTGTCCTCAACTTTGCTTTCATGAATTAGCACCCAAAATTTTAAATTGAGAAGTATGCATATTTTATAATATCAATAAATGAAGGAATGAATAAATGAAAAGGTCTTTGACAAGACACAATATCCTCTTATGATTAAAAACACTGGAGACATTAGGGATGGAAGGACCATATCTCAACATAATAAAAGGCTATAAACAGCAAACCTAAAGCCGATATCATAAGAAATGTGGGAAATTTTGAAGTAGTCCCACTAAGATCTGGAAAGAGTGTCCATTCTCCCCACTGATGTTTACCAAAGTACTTGAAGCCTTAGTTAGAATGATAAAACAAATGAAAGAAATAAAACGGATAAAAACTGGAAAGAAGTCAGACTAGCCTGATTTGTAAATGATTTGATTTAATACCTAAGTGACACGAAAAACTCCAACAAAAAGCTCCTGGAACTGATAAACACTTTCAGCAAAGTGGCAGGATCTAAAAGCACATATACAATTGACATACTGAGAAACAAATCAGGGAAGCAGTCCCATTTATAATGGCCACAAAAATGTAAATATCATGGAATAACCCTAATCAAGGAAGTGAAAGACTTTCATTATAAAAACATTAAGATACTGAATAAAGAAGTAGAGGAAGGGCTGGAGGGATTGCCTAGAGGTTAAAGGCACTTGCAGGCTAAGCCTGAGGACCCATGTTTGACTCTCCAGATCTCATGTAAGCCAGACACACAAGGTGATCCAAGTGCTCAAGGTGGCCCATGGGCACAAGGGGCCACACACGTCTGGAGTTCAATTGCAGTGGCTGGAGACCCTGGTGCACCAAGTCCTCTCTCTCTCTTTCTCTCTCTCTCTTTCTCTCTCTCTCTCTTTCTCTATAAACATAAAAACCAGAAGCTGATGAAGAGATAAGAAGGAAAGATCTCCTGTGGCCATGGATTGGAAGAATTTATATCATGAAAATTGCCATCCTACCAAAATTATACATATTGATTTCAATTCCAATAAAAACTCCAGCACCTTTCTTTCTTTTTTTTTTTTTCTGTTTCTACTAAGAACATATTTCGTATGGACACATCATATGTTGTTAACATCTTCCTTCTTCCCTGAGCCCATTCCACAGGGGTCCCTCATCACTGAGGTTACTGGTCTTCCCTATAGGCTTGTGGGAGCAGCAGTCCGTTCTTGGGAAGAGGCGATGCCTCTGGGCCTGACATTCCAACCTGTAGTAGTCTTTCTACCCGCTCTTCTGCAAGATTCCCTGAGCCTTGGTGGGTGTGTTTTAAGTCTACTTCAGTGATAAGCTCTTAGGAGTCTCTGGATCTCCACTTCAGTCGGTGTTGAGTATCCTCAGGGTCTGTCTTCTTCACCCTGGCGCTGATTATCTGGGTCAACATGGAAATATCACTCTTGCTCATCTCCCCACTTCCTCTGTGGTTTCACCCAGGCCTTGACTGAGATGTGAGAGGTGGTTTATCTCCTTGGGTCTCATTACCTTCTGAAAAAATAAAACAGATACTTCAATGGAGAGTGAAGTTAGCGTAGGTTAAATTGGGTAGGTGTTCTTACTTTGGAAAGAGTTAGATGGATATAGCTCCTCTCTTAGCCAAAAACTAGCGGGATCTTAACATTTGAGAACATAATCATTGTCTCCATAGGAGTCAGACCTGGTTTCCAGTTCCAGATATGGATTCCTTTCCACAGAGAAGATCTCTTAGCCAACCAGAAAACAACTGGACCCACCAAGGCTATGGGCCACCATTGTACTGGTGGGCACTTCTTGTCAGGCTGGCTGCTTCTGAGGAGTTTAGACTCCTGCTTGCTCACACCATTGTTGGTCACTTTCACCCAGTAGCTCATGTAGCGCTTTCCAGCACTAGACGAGCTAACTATCTGGGGACTGGCTCTCTTCCAGTTTCCAGCCAGGTCTCTCCATGTTCTGTGTCAACAGCATACAGTGTCTTCAACAATAGGGTCTTACCTTTCACCTCTGGTGGGTAGTCAAGCCAGCTCCCAATCTTCACAGAATTAGAAAAAAATGATCTCAAATTTCATATGGAAGCACAAAAGCCTTCACATAGCTAAAAGTGTTCTTAGCAAAAACAATACAACATGTGGTATCACCATTCTGATTTGAAGTCATAGCAATAAAAACATGATGGTGACACAAAAACAGACCCTAAACCAATAGAATATAGTAGAAGTCCCAGGCATAAGTTCAAGTAACTGCAGTCACCTGATCTTTGACAAAGAGTCCCCAAACACAAACTGAAGAAAAGAAAGCATTTTCAACAAATGGTGCTGGAGAAACTGACTAGCCATGTGTAGAAGAATAAATACAGTTTCTTTTTTCTCATCCTGTACAAAAATCTACTCCAAATTGATCAACCTCAATATAATACCTGAAACTGTGAAACAACTAGTGAAAAAGGTAGGGTGAACCCTTCAAGATATAGACAGAGGGAAAGGTTTTCCGACTATGATCCCAGTAGCCCAGGGTATAATATAAACACTCAACCATTAGGATCTCATGAAACTAACAAAAATGTTAATGTACAGCTAAGTAAACCAACAACAGAGTTCCAAGACAACCTACAGAATGGGAGAAAAATCTTTGCCAGTGATACATCGACGGAGGTTTAGTATCCAGAATATACAAAGAACTCAAAACATAAGCAATAAAAAAATCAATCAACCCAGTCAAAAAATGGAACAGGGAACAGAACACTGAGTTCTCCAAAGATGAAATACAAATGGTTAATGAAACCTCTGAAAATATTCAATATGTTTTCCCCTTTGACACCTGCCGTAAAACCCACTATTGCATCCCAAAGAACATATAAATGCTACCTTTCCATTTTGCATCCAATCAGTAACTAAGTCTCCAAATGAAACTCAAAGTTACTACTACCATACTTAGCATTTAATGAGTTTACCTTATATAAACTGTCTCCAAGCAGTCTTTATATACTATTGGATTTAAGCATAGGAAAGGTAAACAATGACTAGCCTTGGTGCTATAGACCAAACTGGGACACTGGATTTATGTTTAGTCCTAGGTTTTGTTCCCTGGATCACTTTTTAACCTATTTATGTCCATCTTTATTGATGCTAGAAGACAGAAATTGTTCTACTCTGGGGAGTAAAACAACTTTATTCTAGAAGGGGTCAGAGGCCAGCATCTAATGTACAACCCAGAAGACAAATGATAAGAATAGATGGTCTAGGGCCAGAGGGATGGCTCAGCAGTTAAGGCTCTTGGCTACAATGCCCACCGACCCTGGTTCAGTCCCCCAGCACCCACATAAAGGCAGATGCACAAAGTGGCACATGCATCTGGAGTTTGTTTGCAGTAGCTCGAGAACCAGGTGTGCCCATTCTGTCTCTTCTCTTCTCTTCTCTTCTCTTCTCTTCTCTTCTCTTCTCTTCTCTTCTCTTCTCTTCTCTTCTCTTCTCTTCTCTCTCTCTCCCCTTGCAAATAAGTAAATATTTTTAATGTTAAAAGAAATAATAGCTTGTCTAACATAAGCAGCATAACTTACACAATGCATTCACATTGTGTGGGGCTGATTCAATAGTCACAGTGTAAAAAATAAAACAAAGGATACTTGGATTATTAGATGACAGTTGACTGATATGTTTTTCTGCTGAGATATTTGGAATTACTTTTAAATTTATTGTACGTGATTATATCAATCACAAATGACTAAACAAAATGCTTTATCAGGAATGGCTGTATTTTACAGATTTAAGAATGAATGGTGTGACGTAGGACATAGAGGTATGACTTAAGATGTTCAAGCAAAATATTTTTAAAAAAAAAAAAAAAAAGAGGGACCGGAATAGATATCTCAGTGGGTAATAGCACTTTCTGCATCGCAAGAAAGAAGGCCTGACGGGGCCTGATTTGTCGTGAGTTTGGTTCCCCAGCATCCACTTAGACAGTCGGGCGCGGCCACTCAACACCTGTTACCCCAGTCTCATGGGTAGAAAAGACCAGGGAGTCAGTGGGTCAGCCAGCCCGATAAAAAGATGGCAGCTCTGTGTTTAGTGAGTGACTCTGCCTCAAGGAAACAATAAAATCAGAAGGGGAAAACATCTGAAACTCCCAGGATTCTCTTCTGGCTTCCATAGATGCACATACTGGGTATTCCTCTTGCACATACTGGGTATTCCTCTGCACACAATGCATACACCACACACACACACACACACACACACACACACACACACACTGCATTCTACACACAAAAAATATAAAGAAAGGAAAACTAGGAGCAGTGGTGATAGAAAAAAAACATAATTACTGTTGTACTGATTTTTACTGAAACTGATTGGCATGTCTGTAGATGTTCTGGGTATATTCCACTGTCATAATATTGAATCAAGAGAAGAAGGAAATAGAACCTACATTCTTTCAAAACCCTCCACATGAGGCTGGAGAGATGGCTTAGTGGTTAAGGTGCTTTCCTGCAAAGCCTAAGGACTCAGGGTCAGTTCCCCAGGACCCATGTAAGCCAGATGCCCATGGTAGTGCATGCATCTGGAGTTCATTTGCAGTGGATAGAGGGCCTGATGGTCTCTCTCTCTCTCTCTCTCTCTCTCTCTCTCTCTCAAATAAGTTAACTAGTAAATTTTAAATATAAAAACGCTTCTATGCTTTGAACCTTGGCTGGACGTAAGATGGCAGCATCATTTCTCTCGTGAATCCTTCTCCTTCCCAAACAACAATGGATGCTGTTCGAACTGTGCAAAAGCAAAACAAAACAGAAAAAAATAACCCCTAATTTTATGGACAGAAGTTTCAACACATCAACCCCCAAGATGAAAACACTAGCAGAGGCTGCTACACAACATTTGGGCTCCAGGCACTTAGAAATGAGCCCAGTCCCTTCCATGACATAGGTGGCATCTTTTGAGAAGTTACCCTTTGGGACTCGTAATTAAATGAAAGAGGTCATTGTCTCCAGTGAGCAAAAGCAGACCTGGAGAAAAAGAACCCGTGACATGATGAGGATGACAATAATCAAAATAAAAATCATATTTTCACATAGCAAAAAGCAGACCTGGCCTTGCAGATAACCAAATCAACCATAGTTAAAATACAAAGAAAATTGAATTGTGGCTTAAAATTTAAAAAAATGATTCCGAATACAATGAGGTAGAATTTAGTCCTGAGAATGAAAGCTGCAGGTTTAGCAAGTTGTTCAAAAGTAATCACTAAATATAAAATAGAATGGATTTTAAGATTTGAAGTATTTAAAGACTCTAAAATATTATTGAGCTGATCATGTCCCAGATAACATTAGCAATCAGTCTAATAGCACAAATTGTGTCTTATGATTTTTAAATTAATGAAGACAATAATGATGTATTCTAGCTTTCAAAAGAAGGGGAAAGGGCTGGAGAGATGGTTCGGCAGCTCAGCCACTTGCTTGCAAAGCCTAAATGACCTGATTTAATTCCCGAGTGCCCACGTGAAGGCAGATGCACAGAGTGTCACAATAAAAATAAAAGAAGAGGCTTGCAAGCTCTTTTTTCCCATGCCTACTATGGCCTTGAATTTACCCATCATGGGTTGAGATTTATGATGCTACTTTAATAATGGTGAGAAGAAAATCATAAGAGTCCCAGAAAGCTGAATTTAAGAAAATTATTATGCAGTATACTTTATCTGCCATAAAAATAAAAAAGAATGGAAATAATGGGTCACTGCAGTTGGAGGGAGGGTTTCCTTTTTGTTGGTGTTGTTTTGTGGTCTGCATCATTCTACTTTTCAAGGTACTGGAATAACTCCTGTGCTTCTGGGGAGCATTATGCATTGTTAATCATATGGGAATGTATCCTAAGATATTGCATAGCAGAGAATATGTCACCCGAGAATTCTTTTTGCCAGAATGACTCAGAAATATAGCGAATGTCATTGACAAAGCAATCAAGAAAAGGACAGCGTCTTACATCCTTGGTGTCATGTGTTAGAATCCCGTACTGCTGTGTCAAGCTTTAACTGTTCCCTTGCCCCTCGTTTCAACATTGCAAAGTCAGGGTGCCTGCCCCGTTGCTGGTGTTTTGCAATTGCTGTGGGTCACATGCAGGCATGGTGGCATCTTCGTCATAACCTGCACGTGCAAACATGGCTAGAAGGCCCGTGCACCGGACTGAACAAGGATCACCTCTTGATATTTCAAACCACAGCATATCAGGGTGACAGGGAAAGAATCTGAGTCTGACTCTTGCCCAAAATGCTTCTATTGATGCTCCATAGTGAGATCAAAGTGATGCCAACATCAGAACCTACAAAGTAGCCAGGCACGGTGGTACATGGAGGGAGGAGGATTGCAGTGTGTTCGAGGCCACCCTGAGACTACACAGTGAATTTCAGGTCAGCCTGGGCTAGAGTGAGACCCTCCATCAAACCCATCCTCCCCAAATAAACTTACAAAATGATGTCAGTAGCTTGGGGTGGGGGCGGGATCTTGAAGACTGTAAAAAGTGCTTCTTCAAATCTGTTGTATTTTGTATACATATGGGAAGACATGGGAAGATTATACTCTTCTCTATACCAGTTTGTGTCTTGGAAAATTTTGATGTTGGTGTTTAATTGAAAGGAGGAAGAAGAGAGAGAAAAGAAAACACAATCAAACATTTTCAATCCTTTTGACTTCCTGGATGATATTGGATAAGAAAAGTATGGGTATTAAAACCTTACAGTTATAAAGTGATTCATCACTGCCAATATGAGCAATTAAATATATGACTTTATTTTATCTATGCACAAGGATGGCTTCTGATGTAAATATATACGTGGGCCTAGAGACATTTTTATTAAGTAAACACACACACACACACACACACACACACACACACACACACGTATATATATAATTTTATTTATTTGAGAGTGACAGAGAGAGAAAGAGGCAGAGACAGAATGGGCCCACCAGGGCCTCCAGCCACTGTAAATTAACTCCAGGTGCATGTGCCACCTTGTGCATGTGGTTTACACGGGTACTGGAGAATACAAGCCTCAAACTAGGCTACATAGGCAAGCACTTAACCACCAAGCCATCTCTCCAGCCCCCAAAATATATTTTTAAAAATTATTTTATTAATTCATTTACTTAAGAGAGAGAGAGAATGGGCATGCTGGGGCCTTTAGCCACTGCAAATGAACTGCAGACACATGCACCACCTTGTGCATCTGGCTTATGTAGGTACTGGGGAATCAAACTTGGGTCCTCAGGCTTGACAGGCAAGCACTTTAAACATTGTACCATCTCTTCAGCCCTAAATATATATATATATTAGCAAGAAAATACATCAAAATTTAACTTGAAACATTATTTGTTTTTCTTTTTTAGTGGTACACACAATGGTAGTTCCTTTAATCAATGGTGTAGCAGCAATAGCTATTATTTATTTTCCTGTTGATATCTTCTGCACACTGTTTCAAGGTTTGACATATCATTTATTTATTATCAGAATGCTGTAATGTAGGCGCTCTTATTATCACTACCTCATAGAAAAGGAAAGTGAGACAGGGACAAGCTAAGCATAGCATGTCTGATGTCTCATGCTTTTTCAAGTGGCACAGCCAGGATTCGAACCCACACAGTGTTCTTGTGATGACTGTATCAGTGCTGCAGAAAGACTGTTGGCTGCATGACATCACTGTGCATACCCTGTTCATGGGCAGATAAGGAACTCAGTCCAGGAGAAGTTAAGCAGCCTGAGGAGAAGCTTGAAATAAGTCACTGATCAGTGATAGCCTGATATTCTGTATTCTTTTTCTCGTGTGTGTGTGTGTGTGTGTGTGTGTGTGTGTGAGAGAGAGAGAGAGAGAGAGAGAGAGAGAGAGAGAGAGAGAGAGAGAGAGGGAGAGGGAGAGGGAGAGGGAGAGGGAGAGGGAGAGGGAGAGGGAGAGGGAGAGGGAGAGGGAGAGGGAGAGGGAGAGGGAGAGGGAGAGGGAGAGGGAGAGGGAGCTGAAGAGCGGACTCCGCAGTTACGGCACTTGATTGAAAGGCCTAACAACCTGGGTTTCATCCCTGAGTTCCTACATAAAGCCAGATGCACAAACTGGCACTTACAAGTGCAGTTCATTTGCAGCAGCTGGAGGACCTGGCACACCAATTCTCTCTCTCTCTCTACCTGAAAATAAGCAAACAATTTAAAAAAGGAAAAGAAAAAGAAAGTGAGTTGTAGAAATTGCTCAGTGATTAAGACGCTTGCCTGCAAAGCCTAACAACCCCAATTCAATTCCCTGGTATCCACGGAAAGCCAGATGCCCAAAGTAGCGCATGCATCTGGGGTTTGTCTGCGACAGCTAAAGGCCCTGGCATGCCCAATCTCTCTTTCTCCCTCTTCAAATAAATAAAATAAAAATAATTTAAAATACTTTTTTAAGAAGAAAGAGAGAGGGGCTACCTTGTGGGTACTGAAATCTCACAGATCCCATCTCCTTCCTCCCCACTCAAACAGAATTCCTTTTCTTCCCCCCATTGGCAGTAAGACTAGAGAAACAGAAATGAAGTACTGTAGAAGACATGCAACTTGTGCCAAATTCCAATATCCTTCCATAGCATTGAAGAGTGGAAGCCAGAGTTCTACCTGCCTGGAAAGCCCAGCCCTGTCCCAGAGATAACTGGACACATTCTGTGGAAGGAAGCTTGTTGCTGCAACTTCATTTGTGTGTAGATTTTGCCTTTAGCTTGATGGCTAGTCATACACATGCTGCGCTGTCCATAAAAATTGTGTCACTTGGGGTGGGGAGAAGGCTCTGCAGTTAAGTGTGCTTCCTGCACAAGCAGGAGGGCCTGTGCTGGGGTCACACAGCCCAGGTGAGTTTGAATCTCCAGAACCCACGTAAACATCTGGGCAAGGCCAAGCATGCGCGTCACTTCAGTCCTGTGCTGAGTGGAGACGGGACGACCCCTCCAGCTGCCAACTTGGAATCAGTAAGATGCTCCGCAGCAAGGAAAACCAGGCAGTTGAGTGTGGGAGAGGGACCCCAGATGTTCTCCTCCAGCTGCTGCAGGTGAGCCCACCGGGTGCCAGTAAGCATGTACATGCGCATACACCACACACAGACACACACACAAATGTACACACGCACCAACGCACCATACACATACCACATCACAATACTATGCACATGCAAAAGGAAAAAAAAAAAAACCCACAAATTTAAATTGTGTCATTTTTCAACTGCTGAGAGATGGGTTAAAGTTTTGGTTTTCATGCTTTCTGGGGAAAGTCAGAGAATGTGGTGGTACACTTGCTGTGGACTTGTGTGTGTCAGCAACCTGTTGGGACAGAGTTAACACTCGCTCTCCTGAGATGCTGCTCCCTCAGGAACAGCAAACTGTGGTAGGTCAGAATAACTGCTAGAGTTCCCGTCTCCTCGAGGGGACAAAGTAGCTGACCAAAAGCAGCTGATGGGAGTGGAGTTTTATTTTGGCTTACAGTCTTTTGGGGGAGTTTGATGATGAAAGGGAAAGCATGGCGTGAGCAGGGGCCGGACGTCACCTCTGCCACTTGCAGGGGGAAACAGCCGCAGGAGGGTGAGCTGCGCTCTGGCAAGGGGGGGCTGGCGCTGACCTCTCGGCAGGCCCTCCCCACAAAACAGCCCCTCCAGCAAGTGTCCACCTCCCACCTTGCTATGACTCAAGGACCAAAAATTCAAAACACATGAGTTTATGGAGAATATCTAATTCAAGCCAACATAATAAATATGAGAATTTTCGATCAGTGAGTGCAGCTCGATCTGGTTCATGGTTTGGAATGAAATTTTCTGTCCTATAGAATAGATCTACACCAAGCAAATACCTCGTCGCTTCTGTCTAAGTATGAGAATCATGTTTATGCCTCAAAAAAATGAACACATTTTACATCTTTATGTTCCCAGTTTATTAAACCTTGCAGCTAGAGTCAGTGTTAAAATCTTGAGACTCAGGAACTTCAGTACAATTATATATTTCAAGGTTAATAATATTCTGGTAAGTCCAGATTGTACTTTTAAAATATAGTTCAGCAAAGTTATTGAGAGAGAATTTTAAGGGTTTGGGGGAAATAGGATTTCATAAATCCAAATAACTACAGTGACTGAATGGATGTCTTCTTCTTTTTTCTATATTTCTTCTTTCCTAAAAGTTGAATGGTTTTTTGAGATCAATTTTTTTTATTTTTTGTTTGCTTATAAAAGAGTCTGTATTAGTCACCAAAGGTGATCAATTTTAGAAAGAAAAGACTTGCTGATTTCTATATAAAAGACCTACAAATGAATTATTGTAAATGTATTATAAAAATTGATAGCGGGCTGGAGGGATGGCTTAGTGGTTAAGCCATTTACCTGCAAAGCCAAAGGACCCAGGTTCAATACCCCAGGACCCACATTAGCCAGATGCACAAGGGGGTGCATGCATCTGGAGTTTGTTTGCAGTGGCTGAAGGCCCTGGCATGCCCATTCTCTCTCTCTCTCTCCTTCTTTCTCTGTCGAATAAATAGATACTAAAATATTTGAAAAATTGATAGTGATAAAAATACTATATCACATTTACATTTATGTTCTTATTTACTGTGAATGGAAAAGCATCTGTATCAGCTCTGCAAGTGTTCATATGGCATTGCTCAGGCTGTTATTGGTCCTTATCGTGAACAGCTTTGGATGTCCAGAGTGGTAGGACAGGAGCTGGAATTAATCCTGGGAAAACACCAAAAGAAACACAATTAGAGAGAAATAAGAAACAGCTTCCAGGTTTATTTGGATTCAGTGTCACCTTCTATTGGGGAATGTCCAATCCCAAGATGCTCACTTTCCTGATGGTTTCCAAACCCATATGATGTTTACTTCGTCCGCAAAAGCAGAGAGCGCCCACCCCCAGTATGTGTATTTTCTGCTTATTCATATAGAACTTTAAAAAGTGCTACAGAAATATTAAAATAACATATTTGAAAAAACCAGATCGCACACATAGTCATAGACGTCTTGATATTTTCTTCAATTTTTGTTGTGTTGTTGTGTTATTGTTGTTGTTTTGAGGTAATGTCTCACTCCAGTCCAGGCTGACCTGGAATTCAATATATAGTCTCAGGATGGCCTCGAACTCACAGCAATCCTCCTACCTCTGCCTCCCGAGTGCTGGGATTAAAGGCGTGCGCCACCACTCCTGGCTATGTCCTCTTTTTCTAATTGTGTCTTTCCCAGTTATTTCCTCAAGTTCATTCTGTGACATGACCACATCAGTGTGTCACACCCACCATTGCAAAGGGTTTAATTTGTCAAGCAAGGTTGAGAAATACTATGACATGAGACAGGTATCCTTGCTATGAGATTTCTCATTTTGCATATGGAGTCCCAACATGAGCCTTTACGAGGGAGTGTGCCTGGACGCTCACAGTGGTACAGCATCCATCTCCCTGACATTTCCTGTCTTTCCTAAGCCGTGCCTCCTCCCCATTGCAGCCAGAACCTAAGGGCCTTTTTTATAAGCCCCATCCAGATACCCTATTTGGAGGGCCAGTGCTAAATTTAGGGAAGATTTAGCCTCTGGAAATTCCCTATCTGGAAGTGGGCAAACTGCTTCTAAGATCAAAACCTGAGAGGTGGTATACCCAGCCCAGAAATGAGCTAGTTGCCTCTAGAATCAGCTGAAGGGAAAAGGAAAGTGAAGAAGAGTTTGGTTTAAGCCATTAGCAAACCCTCTGTATCTGCTTTCACCTCCGCTTGGATGTTCCTGCAGCCATGGCTTCTTCTGCACTCGGGAACTCACTGGAATTTTTATTGAACAGCCAAAAAACTAGCAATACGTGAAAAAGTAGTACACTGCATAAGCAAAGGGCCAGGAACTTTCAACTTTAGAAAATCCTTAAACACTTGTCGAAGGAAGGAATTTTATGTCATGAGCTGCTGGCCTCTGCTGATTGAGAACACGCGCACGCTCTGATCACAGGAGCGGCCACACTAAGCCACCATTGCCTTCAACAGATCTGCCAGCCCACAGTTACTGACCTCTTTGTCTTCAATTCTCTGAAAAGCACTCCTTGTGCATGCATGTGTGTTCTGAGTGGAGGGTCCGACCAGGCCTCCGAGGGAATTGGCAAAGAGCATAGCTTAAGATCTGGCAGCGTCTCTAAACATTGCTTGTCTATGCCATCTGCTCTGCTCAGGCCAAAGGGAGAGGGAACCCAGTCACAGTGCCTTAGTGGGCAGTTCAAATAGCTGTAAGATTAACTTTAGAGGAAGGTATACTTAAGGAATTTAGCATCTCACAGTAATAATCTCAGAAAAGTTATTTGTAAGGTCCGTAAGAAATATCCCTGTGGTTCAATCCATGGTTCATTCTCACTGTTCATTCCCACAGTTTGTTCTTACAGTACACCCCAACACTCAGATTTTTGCTTCCTTTTTGCCCATACACCTGGGATATCTTGAAATTAGATAAAACTTTCCAGACTGTTTTCATTACAGTTTCTAGGCTGAATTTCAGCCACAGCTTAAAAGGATTGAAAGCAGTTGTATCTCATAATTTGGGAGCTGCCACAAAATTGGCCCTCCTATTTGGTCTTGATCATGTGTTAAAACCTGTAGTCCAATAATTTCATTCCTAGGATCCAGTTTCCAGCTCACACTCTCTTGATACAACCAAGTCATTACTGATCTATCTGGCACCAGATTATTTCAAGGAAAGCATTGACACGTGTGCTATTCAGAGAACACACATTTCAATATCAGCTAGGTGGGCTGAGGTGATGCCTCAGTTGGCAAAGTGTTTGTGGCACAGTCATGAATAAATGCAGGGCCAGGTGGCATGTGCCTGTAATCTGAGCACTGGAAAAAGGAGAAAGGAAGAGCCTGGGCTCACAGCTGAACTAATTTAGCTAACTCCAGGTTCACCGAGAGACTTTCTCAAGGCCCAAGCTGGAGGGCTAGAGAGATGGTTTAATGGGTAAGACATTTGCCTGGAAAGCCAAAGGATCCCAGTTCAACTGTCCAGGACCCATGTAAGACAGATGCATAAGGGGGTGCATGCATCTGGAGTTCTTTAGCAGTGGCTGGAGGCCCTAGCATACCCATTCTCTCCCTGTCTCCCTCTCTCTCCTTCTTTCTCTTAAATATATAAAATATATTTTTTTAAAAACCCAAGGTGGAAAGCAACTGAGGAGGACAGCTGGTATTGATCTCTGACTTCCACACACACAAATGCTTACATGCACATAATGAACACACACATAGACGCCACACACACACTATGAATTAAAACATAAAAATACCAACCAGGCTTTCTCCATACCTGCCGAAGTGCACTGATATTTTCACCTGCTGGAAACAAACTTCGACTGGGTTCTTTCTACATTCTGTGACCCACTAGTCCCAACACCTCCACGGTCACTTCAGGCCTGGTTACCACATCTAGAAAGCTAGAAATACTGCAGTAGGTTTTCCTCACTGGAATTTTGTTTGTTTGGTTGCTTGTTTTGAGATTCAAATGTCAGAATCTAGGGAAAGCATTTGGGGTACAGTACTTGGAATGGTTGCTGTAGTTACCACGACAGACAAATATCTACAGGCGTTTTTTCACGAGAAACCTGAGCCTGTTTGATAGTTCAGTAAAGTTGATGTGTGTTCTATTGGACGTTCCAAAGACACACATTTGTTTCTGGTTTTAGGAGTTCTTAAAGTTTTGCTCATGTACTGATAATACATCAAAATGGTATAGTTAAAAAAAAAAATGTATGCCCCAGTGAGTTTGACTCCTCCTAATTGACCTGTCCAACTCCATTCCTTTCCTGCCTTTGCTGTGACATTGGATCATGCACTTGTGCAGAGGAGCTAACCTTGGAGGTTTATGCCTTTTAGAAGATAGGACTACAGTTGACTCGCAAACACATGCCTTACACTTTTCAGATGTACTTGGTTTTTTTTGTTTCATGTTGTTTTGTTTTATATTTCTCTTGCTAACCATTGTGCAAGTTGATTTTGCTATCACATGTTAATAAATGACTGCATTTAAAGTTTGGCCACATTTGTGTTAAAGTGTGGGCAGCCCACCATTCAATAAAGTAGAGTAAATACTTTCCTTGATGCTGTAGGCTCATGAGCCATCAAATATTGCTCTAAAACAATACTGATCCTGCAGCAAGAAAAAAAAAAAAAGAAAGAAAGAAGGCTGGCAATAAGGACAATGTGATTTTACACTTTAATATCTAATATTAGATCCAAAGTCCAATATAAAATAATCTAATATTTAAAATTCAATATCTTCTGATTTCCCAATTTTGAAATCACTAGAGCAGTCCAGTGCAATCCATTCGGGACAAGTAGATTTTCTGCTGTTATAGAACTGAACTAATATCAAGGAAGATTTAAAATTGCCTAAAATCAATCCTTATATTGGTTCCCGTTAGTGAGAGTTAACCACAACAGATTAATGAGATTAGAAGGTGAAGACAAAGGAGTCATTTGTCCAATAATTTTAGCCACAGAACATTCTGGTTTCTAACTAAAAAGACTTAACCAATCAAAAGAGGTATTTTTAAAATTAGAAACGCATCCTGGGTTCCCAAATTTCAGTGTAGATGTTTGCAACTGTGTCCCAGACCCAAGGCTTCTTCAAGATATTTCTCCTTTCTTTTTCCACTTGTTTCTTTGCACCATCACCAAATGTTGACCAGTTTCACAAGAGTGTTGCTTGATCCATTCTCCAATTTCAACTACTATCCCATCTTTCCCTATCTTTATTTTCAGACTTCTCTACTGAGTGTTTTGAACCCCTTAAAAAAGTCATTACACCATTCTCTAGTAAGATGGCTCCTGCCGCTATACCTTCCTATCACACATATTTCCTCAGGCTTTGACAACCACTTTTAAGACAATTTTTTTTTTTCTGATTCCCTATCTTCTCTTGAGTATCTCACACTACTGATCACACACACACTATATATTTTTCACCTTCTGGCATTTAAAAGAATGTTTTCTCTCCTATCTAATATATTAATTGCCTCTTCATTCTTTTGGAGCTCAGATTAAAATTTTATTTCTCTCTTTGTACAGATATTCAACTACCTAGGAAGCCTAAATCATGTATTGTTTCTCATTTAAGCTTGCCAATAAAATCAGTTCATACTAAATTTGGTATTTTCACATTTATAACCAGGTGCATGGACTCTTCATTTGTGGGGGCGGGGCACAGGCTAATCTATTCAAATCCCTACATAGTGGGTCCAGTAGATACCCCTTTAGACTGGTCATTCTCTAGTCCTGAATTTTGAAGCAGTGCATGAATAACAAGGTTGAAGGATTTTTCATTCCTGTTCTGGACTCCTGAAAGCCCCATTCTTGTTGCAGGCTGATTCTGGACTATTCAGCTGATGTCATTTGAAACTGTCTTTGTGGTCCTCAAGGTTAATACTTCTTTCCTCATCCCAGCCAGGGTCTAGGAGACTCAGACAATTTGTGAAGTCCTCAGCACTGTTTCTCATCTTACAGTCTGGACCATGAGCTTCATGTCTTCCACAATATTTTTTTTTGTGCCTTCCATAATTTTATGTTTTATTTTTCCATTAACTATCTTTATTTTATGAGTGGATTTCTATCCCCTTTCCCAAACTTCTACCTGGAACATACACTGAAGTACCTGTTGGGGCTAAGTGAAAATTTCACTTTAATTTAGGCTATGAAAAATTACTATTACCTTGAACTTGCCTACTTTTTATTTAATCACACTAGGTGGATTATTTAAGCTAGCTCTTCTCAATAGACATACAACACATGCAGATAATTAATTTTAAATTTAACAAAGGCAAAAAGAATCAGGTGAAATTAGTTTAGTAAGGTATTTATTTGTTTGTTTGTTTGTTTATTTGTTGGTTGGTTTGTGGTTTTCCTAAGGCACTGGGGATGGAACTCAGGGCCTTGCTTTTGCTAGGAAAGAGCTTTTCTGTCATCATGCTATACCTGTAATGCTAATACAGTTTTCTTTAGTCTAATGTCCATAGAATGCCATAGGTTGAACATGTGTGGATATAAAAACTCTATTGATGCTTTGCTATCTTTATGTACTTTCCTTGAGATCTAGTGTAAAATTTATATTTACATGACTTCTCATTTCAGACATATTTCTAATAACCACATAGGGCCCATATTTACCATAGTAGACTCACAGATCTGAACTTTTCATGGAGGTTATAGTAGAAGAGAGGGAAGTGAATCTATACCACTAACTATATTGCAGTTTATTTTTTGGTTGTGCGTTGTTTTGTTATTGGTTTTTAGTATATCATCATCTTCAAATTTTACCTCAGAGTAAGATGTCACATCTACTCGATACCTGAGCAGGAATAGGTTCAGAAAAGTGAAATGATTTCTCCAAGTTGATTTTCTTCATAAAATTCAAGTGTGGGCTCAGTCTCAGGCTTGACTCCTTCATAATCATATTTTAATTGCACTAATTTCTGAGTTGGATATGAAGGGAAAGAGGATTACTTTCTAGGTTGGCCATAGTTGCTACTGAGATAAGTAAAATGTATAATCAAAGACACCTGGAAAGTGTGTGCATGCGTGTGCACACATTTGTATAGAGGTGGGTGGGGCTCAAGGGTAAGTGGGTGTGAGGGTGTATATTGGTACTTAGGACAGTGGAAAACCTTAGCTGACACCCTCGTTAGCATCCCTCTCCTTCTTTTTTCTTGTATTTTACTTTATTTTTGTTTTGAGACAGTCTCTTCTGATCAGTTTACCCATTAAGCTACATTAGCTGGTCAGCAAGCACCAGGGACGCTCCTGTCTCAGCCTACTCAGCATTGGAATTATCTAGGCATGTACTACTATACCCCCAATTTTTTTATGTGGGTATTAGAGATTGAATTCAGTTCCTCATGCCTCTAAGGCAAGCTCTTTGTAGACTAAGCCATTTCCCCAGGAAAATGCCTTTATATTTATCCATAAAGAACACCATTAAACCAGATGTGCCTGTACTAGAAATAATAGAAATTGTGTTTTATCTTTGGACTCCCAAGAGACTGATTTGTGTTATGTATCATATAAAGAAATTGGCTTCATTTTTTGGACACGGTATCTCTGTGTAACTCATGTTGGCCTGGAACATGTAACCCTCCTTGCCTCAGTTTCCCATTTGCTGGAATTTCCAGTTTGTATCATCACATCTGGTTTGTGAAACTGGCTTTGACAAACCTACTATATTGCCCCACTCTGAAGAACTGAGCACTGAAATGTTAGGTGGCATCACGCAATTAAACGTGGGCTCTCATGAGAAGAAAAGTTGACAAAGTCATAGTTAACAAGTAGTGATAAGAACAGCAGTACTCATGGCAGTAATTGCTGGCAGTTACTGAGGTATCTAGGCATCATGTTAATACGACTTTTATTCCCCATCTCTGTTTCTTTGAGGTTGAGTCTCACTTTAGCTCAGGCTGACCTGGAATTCACTATGTAGTCTCAGGGTGCCCTTGAACTCACAGTAATCCTTGGCCTCCCAAGTGCTGGGATTAAAGGTGTGCACCACCACACCAGGCTATGCTAATCTCTTTTCACTTATTATTTCATCTAGTTTGCACAAACCTGCTATGAAATGTGTACCTTTATCAGTCCCATTACACATATGAGAAAACTGAGGCACAGGATATGGGGATTCACATAGGGCTGGACTATAAACTACGAGATAGGCAATGGTAATCATTGGTAGAGTAATTCTTTTTTCCCATTGTCCTGGATCCATTTTTTTTTTTTTTTTTTTTGCCAGAGCAAATAGTTGTGAATCTGTACCACAGGTTTTCAGCCTACAAGGTTTATGCTTAACTGACTCCTGATGTACACTATGTTGTTGTTGTTGTTGTTGCTGTTTTCTACCTGCCTTTACCTCTTGTCCCAGTTCACTGTGTCCTTCAAGTTTATTCCACTTGTTATTTATTCCTGGTCTTCTGCTCTCCTGTGATGAATTTGGAAACAGTATCATGCCTTGTTCCTCCTTGCATTTCAATGTTACGCTCTTGCCAAGCATTAAAAAATATCACTGGGTCCACTTATCTCTTCAAAAGTATTCACAGCTCCTTGCACTAACTTCTGAGGATTCTGCTTTTCCCTCTGGGCTCTTGAGTCATAATTTTATAAACTAGAGTAATGTGTAAGGAGGCTATGTGAAGAAACAAAAGGCACTAGTTGGATTTGTCATGAAATAAGCAGACTGTCTAAGAGAAGATAAAAAGAGGAGGAAGAAAAGACAAGAGACCTAAGGGAGGCTGGGCAAGCTGAGGCTGGGACGGAGCTAATGGGAGCTCCGAGTGTGGTGCAAAAGCTTTGCAGGTCAGTGATTATGCATGTGCGATACTAAGAGAGAAATGAAGATGGGAAGCTTTAAAATGCTTTGTGTTGCATTATAAATTGGATCTCGGTGGCATTTTCTTGGGTTTTAAATTGCACTTGGATGCCAAAGTAATGGTTTTCAAATGGAGCTGCTGGGATGGGGCAGTGAGTCCCAGTCTTGCTCCACGTTTAAGTAAAAGTTTTATCACCACCATTTTCATTGCCTTTTGAGCATTGCGCCTTTGTTGCTATCACTGATTATTTTTGGTGTGTGCGTGCTTGCCTGCATGTGTGTGTGCTGTACAGTGTGTATAGTGCATGCATGTGCATGCTTGTTACCTGGAGACCAGAGTAGAGTGGCAGGTGTCATCCTGTCTTACCTTCTGCATGCTTTTCCTTGGCTAATTTCTCACTAAACGCAGAGCTGCTGTTTTCAGTGAGAATGGCTGACAATTGAACTTCAGCAATTCTATTATTATTATTATTATTATTTTATTAATTAGCATTGTACTCAGTGAATACAGTCATTTTGGTACCATTATGAGGCTCATCCATTACTTACCCCCTCCCTTGGCCCCTCCTTGTTGAGATATATGCGTCATGCATTCTGGAGTCAGCCCACAGTTATGGGTAGGATAAATATCTGCATATCATGACCCAACATGTGTCTCTGACATTCTTTCTGCCCCCTCTTCCGCAAAATTTCCCTGAGCCATGTTGGGTTCATTTTTGGTCTGCTTCACTGATGAGGTGTTGGGGGCCTCTGGGTCTCTGGATCTCTGATTTGGTAGGAGTTGATTTTTCTCTGTGTTGATCTCCTTCACCCTTGTGATGGTACCCGGTTCACCAAGAAACAGCACCCTTGCTTGTTTTGCCAATTGTTCTTAGTTTCATCTGGGGCCCTTTTGAGGTATGATGAGGTGGCTCTCTCTTTAGGATCTACATCTATCTGAAAAAGAGAAGCAGATTCTCCAATGGAGAGTAAGTTAGCACCAGACAAATGAGATAGACCTTTCTTTTTTATAGAGTATTTAATAAGTGCAGGCCCAATTGTAGCCCATGATTGGTGGTACCTTGATAGTGGAGAGCGGGCTTATGTTTGGATATGGTTCTGACTTGTTTCCCAGCTCCAGCTATGGGTCCCGCACCACTGAGGGGATCAGTTAGCCGAATCAAGAGCAGTTGGTTCCCCACCATGGCTGTGTGCCACTATTGCACTTGTGTGGGCATCACAACAGGTTATTTGCTTGGACATGAGTTGCTTGGACAGATATTGGTCATTTTCCCCCAGTCGCCCATGTAGCACCTTCTGGCACTAGATGCGCTGACTGTCTGGGGATTGACTCTCTTCCAGCTTCCAGCCATGCCGTTCCATTTTATGTGTAACCGCATAAAGTGTCCTCAGCAGTAGGGTCTTACCACCATCCTTTGGTGGGTCACCAAGTACTCGTCTCCACAGAACTGGTGTGCACGACCACACTCGCTTTTCACACGTGTGCTGGGAACCAAATCCAGCCCCCTGGGGCCCTCATGCTCCTGCAACAGGCTTCCTTACATGCCAGACCTCCTTGGACCCTCCATTTATTCTTTCTTTTCCTTTGTTTTCTATTTCTAATTTCAATCTAATTCCAGTCGAATTGTCTATCATATTCCTTCTCACTTTAGCCCAGCCCTATGTTCACGTAGCTAGTTAATTAAAACTAGTTGCTACCTAGTCTATCTACCATTCACGTTATTGTGTACTGTACTTACCCAGCTTTCCACTGTGTCTGAAGATGCCTTGTCCTAGGGATATCAGCTGCAGGCCAATTTTGCAGCTCATGTGATTATTTTGCACCCCAGGTTGGGTTCTTAATTAGTATAATTAGTATATGGTGTATAAGATGTTTAGACATTATGAACTAAAGTTTGAAATTTGAGCCATATCTCGCCAAACAAACAAGCCAAAGGTTGAATTTCTTCTTTGTCTGATGGATAGAAAATAGCAGACCAATAATCAAAGTAGAAAATATTTTGTTAAACAGAAAACTTAATTAGTAACTAGCTTGCTTTACATTCCTTTTTTAAGTTTACTTATTTATTTGAGAGGAATAGGGAGAGAGAGAGGGAGAGAATGTGTGCCCTGGGGCCTCTAGCCACTGCAAAGTCCAGATGTATGTACCTCCTTGTGCATTTGGCTTACATGTTACTAGGGAATCGAACCTGGGTCCTTAGGCTTTGCAAGCAAGTGCCTTAACTGCTAAGCCGTGTCTCCAGCCCTTTATTCCTTTATTTGTTCATCATTTATTGTCTATTGTGTTGTGGGCATGAATATGTTGTCTTATATTATTTGTATATGTACAACTAGAAATCCATTGGAATCTTGCTTCTACCTGTCCTTCTTAACTACACTGAGATATCTTCAAATATTTAATCCTATTCAAACCACTTACTTTCTCTCTAAAATGTGATTTCATATTGCCAAGATGGTATAACTTCTCAGTCTTGTCATGTTACTACACTACAGCTGACAAAAATGAGTTAATATTATGTTCAAACAATCTACATCACTTAGCAAAATGTTTGGCCCATAATAGTTGCTTAACATTTTTGTCATTTAATTTATTTTTGTTTTGTGACCCTGGTAAACCAAACATCACTTCAGCCCCATAAATATTTATTACAAGCCATGTACTATGATAACTATACACCGGTTAATATGAATAAAATATGTTCATATGTAATGAAATACTAGTATATGTTGAATCATGTGTGAACTTGAGAAAGTGAAATTTTGAAACTAGATTTAGAGAAAACATTTCACGGTTGGAAATGCTAATAACATATCGTGTTGGTGTCGTAGTTGCCGTCTCATTGCTGGGACAAGATGGGAGGGTGGGAAGCTTCATGATGGCAGGGGAACCAACCATGAGCAGAGGCTGGACATCACAGTCCCACACAGCAGGTGGAAACAGCATCAAAGAATGAGCTGAACTAACAGTGCCAATGGGGCTAAGAAACCTCAACATCTTCCCCCAGCAGCACACCTTCAGCAAGGCTCTCTCTCCCACATTTCCATCAGCGGGGAGCCAAGCATTCAAAACACACAAGTTCATGGGGAAAAGCACATGATTCAAACCACCACACTCTGGGGTAAGGGATAAAATTATTTGAAAGGAAGGAATCAGCTGGGCACATGGTGGTACACACTTGTGACATCTTCAATGAGAAAGCAGAGGCAGAAGAATGACTATGAGGTTTAAGTCAGGCTGGACAGTGAGATCGTGTCTCAAGAAAACATAAATACAAGAAAAGTTTACAATAAAAAACAGGGAATGGAAAGAAGGAATATCAAAGAAGTATTATTTTAACTTTTTAACTCAGTTAAGCCTGAAATAAATGACTTATATCCCAGAGAAGGAGAAAACCAGGTTTTCTAAACCTGAACCTAGTTTAGAAAGAAAAACATAAAATTACACATAGGCACCTGAGAAGCAGCTTATATAATTTGGTGGCCCTGAGAGGTTAACTTCATTAGCTCATAATGACGCACCCTCTGAACCCAGGAAGATGCTTGTAGATCTCTGTGCTTGGTCCAGGCTGTGCCACTGTGAACAGAGGCACAGCCCTCTTCGCCAGCAGCCCACACTCGGTTCCACACTCTACACCGGTCTCCACCTGGCTCTTCCCAGCATCGTGGACCCTGCAGCGGCACCTCTCTGCTTGGACCTGGGAAAACTGCAATCCCACCATTCGTTGCTTCTTTATCAAATGCTTCTTAGTCCTCTGCTGCTCAGAAATGAGACAGGGTCTTCTTGCTTAGCTCCTGGAAAACTCAGAAGGAGGCTGCAGGTTGTCTAAGTAAAGCAAGGCAGGACTAAAGAAAGAGATGTTTACATCTCAGGCTACTAGGAGAAAAATTCAGCTCCGACTGATGGGAAAAAGCAAAGGCAAAATGAATACGAAGAAAGGACTGGAACATAACTGAAGTTCAAATCACTTGTCATTGTCCTCCAAACTCAGCAGAAACCCCAATAACTATATCACACACACACACACACACACACACACACACACACACACATATACACACACACTGGCATCCTAAACTTAGTGATACGTTCCTTTTTAAAAATAATATATATTACTGTACACGAATTTCATCTCCAATTAACAGACATCCATTAGTTCATTAAACATGGTTACTCTTTAATTCTCAATCACTGACTTATGGGCAAAGCCCTTATATTTTATCCAATATTTTCAAACTGACTTGGTTTCGTCTACCCTCTTTCTACTTTTCTGTCATGCTGACTTGCACTGTTTCTTTCAATGAATAAATATTTTGCTGTATACATATATGCTGATTCTTATGATAGCACTGTAATGGAGGAGATATAAAATGATGGGAATTTTATGTAAGCTGAGTTTTAATGCACATGGTCCTTTAAATGGTACATCCATGCACAATCGTGGGTTGGTGTGACTAACTCAAGAATGAACATGAACTAAAAGATAAAAAGTCCCTGCAAAGGTTTCAGAAACCATATCTTGAAACACTTCACTGTACGCTCAGGGATTTGCATTGTCCTCTTGAATGGAATGAGAAATCCATTAAGTAGCTTTAGAGGATAGGATACAGACAAATTGGATGTTTTAAAGATCACTTTAGCCAGGCGTGTGGTGCACACTTTTAATTCAAGCACTTGGGAGGATTGCTGTGAGTTTGAGGCCAGTAATACGGAGTGAATTCCAGGTTAGCCTGAGCTAGAGTGACACCCTACCTCGAAAAAACATCATTTTAGCAGCTATGCAGAAAAATAGATTATGGGTTGCTAATATTTTATGGAAGAAGATAATTTTGATGCTGTGAAGCATAGTAATTTAGAGTAACTTTTGTCTCTTTAAAATTATTTTTATTTAATTATTTGGATGTATGTGTACACGGGTGTGCATGGGCGTACACTTGTCATGGTGCATGTGTGGGGGTCAGGGGACAAACTCAGTAAATGCAAAGCTAAAGTAGAAAATGGATATGAAGGTTTCATACCCAAATGAATATTTTCCATTGGCCTTTCATGGAGCCAGCCTTCCAGGGATTCCTCTCTATATAATTCTGCTTTCACTGATGGTATAGATTTGAGAGGACATTGTTCTCTTTCTCATGGCCTTATATGAACTACCCCACCCCCATAGAAAAGAACGAGACAGAGACAGAGAGAGAGAAGGAAAGAAAGGAAATTGATACATTTAAAGTTAGTTTCTCTGTCTTTGAAAGCTTTTTGCTTCTGCACAGCTGACATAACTATTCCATTTTATTCTTATCATGAATTAATGGCCTAGTGAAGAGTTGTTCTCCAATACCAAAAGAAAGCAACTCTGTTTTTGTTTGTTTGTTTCTTTGTTTGTTTTTTGATTTTCAAAGTAGGGTCTCACTCTGGTGCAGGCTGACCTGGAATTCACTGTGTAGTCTCAGGATGGCCTCGAATTTATGGTGATCCTCCTACCTCTGCCTCCCGAGTGCTGAGATTAAAGGCGTGCGCCACCACACCAGGCAGCAATTCTTTTTGAATGAAAAGTCAAACTTTTTTTTTTCTTATTTTAACCTCTCAGAAAATCTAAGATACTTCTGCTCAAATCTACTTCACAAAATGAAACGATGAGGCATACTCATTTATAGGAAGTGGTTTACTGGGCAAAGGTGGGTAGACTATCACCTTGGACTTAGTAAAGGAGGGAGCTCATGTGCATGGGACACAACTGGAGAGAGCATTGGCTGACTGTGAAAGTGCAGTCTTGGAGTGATCCCTGGTTGCCTGTGTGAGAGGGGTATAGTCCTGGAGTGGTCACTGGCTGCCCTTGTGAATGGGGCAAGCTCTGGATTTTTGTCTTGCATTATCTCTACACTTCCTCCTCCCATGTTCTCATCCGTCCTCTGTTTTAAATACGATCATAAGTTAATGTCTCATAAATTGATCATGCTCAGCCTGCTCTTGCCCTGAGGCCCAGACTCATATTGACCTGAAACCCTCAGTACCCAGATGGTCATTGTAGCCACTGAGCAGCCCGACTCCGTTGACTGATGGCCTGGATTATAAACTGACTTCCAGACTTATTGGCTGTGGGATTCTGAGCAAGCTACTTAAATGACTTTTACTTCAATTGCATGTCCTAAAAAAATAAAGTGAACAAAAGTACATACTTCAAGGTATTATTATGGAAATCTGAATGTGTTAATGTGCATAAAGTATTTAGACTTATATTTATGCACAGTGAGTACTGCATAAACTTAACTACCATATAGTTCATAGAAAATCAAATTCTAGCATTTCCGACTTCAGCACACTTGCTCACCCAGGCCATCTACATCTCAGTGAAATGTGTCATAAGGCACATTGGTTGAACCAGAAATCTGAAGATTTGGTATTACCGCTTGTTTTTCAAGCTTAAGTTCTATTTCATCTTGACAGAACTCCTAGCCCGGTGCGGAGCCACTGAAGGCCATCCTCAGCCCGGTCCTGTCATAAATATTAAGCAAATGTCCAACACCCCGTGGAGCCTCCCTTTAGCGCGTGCTCTGGTGCCTTCCACATCTGTCCTTTGGCGCTTCTCCTGCCTAGATCACGTCCAACACGTCCCGCTCCACAGCTCCAGAAAGTCTCCCACCAAGTGCTCAACTGCTGCTGCTTAACCTTCTGGTTTGTCACCAACATACAAGACAGAGAGGAGTTTGGGAACACAAAGCCAGCCACGCAGGCCTCCCCTTGCAGCCCAGTCAGGCATCCATCCCATCACACTTAGGGTAAGATCTCCGTCCTTCGTCACTTTCACTTTTCAATTTGAATGGTACTTCCTAAAAGACCTCTGCCCCCCCCCAAGAGCTTCCCTTCCACCCTTATCTTCATGGAACTGTGTTCTTTCCCTTCACAGCCTTTTCATGTACAGTTGTATAATTATCTGTTTTCAGGGACTGCCTTTACCTAATGACAAGCTTCGTGAAGACAATGACTTAGTGTAGGTAATGACTCATCTCGTGATTCTCAGTACACCACACACTCATACAGACATCCAATAGTCATTTACTAAATGAATGAGTAGGCAAAGGACAGATGCATAGATCAAAAAAAAAAAAAAAAAAAAGCCCTTAGGGTTCACGAAAGCCTTCCCGGAATGTGGGGATGAAAACAGGCTGCTTTGAGAAAGACACCAAAGTAAAGATGCTCCCACTAAGTGGGTGTTTCTCAAATGTCTGGATGAAGAGTGTTGGCCTAAAAACACTAATTTCCCGCTCACGATGGCTCAGGGAATTTTGTGGAAGAAAGGTTGTAAGAGCCAAAGAGTGGAAGGTCATGTGCAGAGGCATTGCCCGCCTCCCTTAACAATGACTGACTGATGCTCTCACAGCTCATAATTTGCAACTTTAGGGGGAATGCCAGCAATCCCACAGAGGAGGGTCCTTGCTGGAATACAGGTAGGGACGAGGGAAATGATGGTTCTAACAGATATGTCCATACACAGTTTCTGATTGATTTTTTTTTTAAGTGTCTATCTTCAGAACCAAAGAATTAGAAGTTCTGTGACAAAGGCAGTGGAAAGTGTAAGCTGTCTTGGGCACGCCATGTGTCTCCCTGGAGCCACCACTGGGACCGTCACAGGGTCGGTTCTGAAAAGATGACTAGTTTGTTCATCAACTCCAGGGTGGTTTGGGTGAGTTACCACATGCAGAAAGGTGATGGACAGAGACATGTGGTTGTTGAGCCTCCCAGAATCCTCCTCTGGCATCTGTCGTCCAGTGGATTTTGACATAAACCTTAAAACTACACATGCATGTAGTGATTTCATATTTTTTCCCAAAGAGTACAGAATATATTTTTATTTGACTCCACAAAGCACCTGTTTCATATAAAGTTACACTCAGTCATGCACATGGAGAAGAAGGACACACCAATAGAAGCTGCAGTATGAGGTCAGTACCCCCATTGACCACGAGGACACTCAATACTCGCTGGAAACATAACGAGCCCATTTGAGAAGCATGCGATTCCTGCCTCAGTCATCTCCACCTGCTTTTGCCATGTTCTTGTATTTCTACGTTCTTCGTAATGTTTTTAACATTTGTTGTTGTTGTGTTAGTTTCCCATAAGCACTAAATGAATTTGGAAGAGAAGAACTTGCAAGACATAAGGAGTGTGTGGGTACACGCTGTTAGGCAGTAGAGGCTCTGGACATATTCATCAATCCAAGGAAGGGGCTCAGTAGGGAAGTCCTCTTATGTGTTAGTGACCACTTCCAGAGAGGACGCTCTTGGAATTTCCACATTGTGTCAAAATCCGTGGCCTTCCAGGAAATGCTTTCACACTGGATTCTCACATTAGAGAAGAAAGGGTAACATGAAATAAGAGCTTTCAGCTCAAGCCACTTCTCACAGTGCTCTTGGGACTCAGAACACTCCTAAATCTAGGTTGCTATGCCACCCTTACTTTCCCTCAAGTCACTTTAAGTTGAATGTTCACAGCCACCTTTGATTTTGAGTTATTATCATTTTACATCTTTGTTGTGACCTAGTTTGCATCCATGTATAAAACAAAACAGCGCATCAAACATTTGTGTGTTCCTTTTTAAAAATATTTTATTTTATTTATTCATTTGTAAGAGAAAGAGACAGAATGGGCACACCAGGGCCTCTAGCCACTGCGAAGGAACTCCAAGTGCATGTGCCACTTTGTGCTTATGGCTTGTGTGGATACTGGGTAACTTTTAAAAGTCATATTCTTTAATGTAGTAACATTTTAGTACAGTGTCTTTCTGTAGACATTCTTTGTCCATTTTGCTTGGCGCTGTACACATTTGTTTCTTCTGCTGTTCATGTAATGATTTAGTCTGCTCTGCAGAAACCCAGTTGTGGGTTGCTACTGGAGGATGCATTTGTCTCTTTGACCTCCACAGCCTTGCCCAGTTGGAAAGTCCTAATCATTATCCTCCGTAGGGACACGTGCAGGCATCTATTAGGGTCAGTAATCTGGGCTACAGCTTCCTGGATTTTCACTGCTGAAAGGTTGAGCTTATCTATCTTTATTTTGGAGTAAAAAATAAAATAAAATAAAATCCACAAGATGTTAGTCTTGTCAGGGAGCAAATTGAAACAAGATGTAACTTCAGTCAAGCCTTAGTTATGTGTCTGTCACTGGAGAAGAAAGTTTGTCATGAACAAAGAGTTCCCTCAGAAAATGGAGCAATCGCTTTTTAACTGTAACAGTATGAAAACAAAGCTGGGGCTGAGGTATTCAGCCATAATTCTAGGGTTTTCTAGGTTGAAGCAGGATTGTAAAATCTAGATCTGTCTAGAATACAGAGTAAAACTAATTCAAAAAGTAAAAAAAATAAAAAAGTCCTCACAAAACAGAACTGGTCTCTTCTACTCATAGGGTGCTATTTTACAAACTAAAATTTGAAACTTATGTTCTTACAAGTACATAGATACTTTTTTGTCACTGTGGTTTTGGCGGTGTCAGCTTCACGTTGCTGGGATGAAACTCCAAACCAATACAGTTTATTAGAGGAATGGAATTTATTTGAAGCTTACAGATCCAGGGCAAGTTCCATGATGGCCGAAGAAGCTGGCCCCTTTCACAGGTCCATGCAGAGAGAAACATCACAAGCAAACACGCTCCAGGAACGCCAGGCAGAGCTCCAGCACTCTGCGTACCTTAGTTAGGCTGGAAATCAAATCAGCCTCCAAACACACCTCAGGGCTGGACCCTAGGATCTACCCACAATGACACCTCCTCTAGCCAGGCATCTGGAGATCAAAAGCTCTAATTAACTCCTGAGTCTACTGGAGGACACGCATTTAGACTACCACAAATAGCTAATGTTGAGACAGTCCCAAAGTCCCATAACATTAAGACTCTATTATTCACTCTATATTGAGACTCAATTTACAAATTAGTAGCTGTGTTACCAACTGAGATGATCCTACAGTTTGTAGAGAGCATTGCACATACTTCATAACCTGAGGGCCAGAAGGCAATTGGAAACATGCTGCCTTTTGTGTGTGAGGATAAGTTTGTCTTTATGGCCATGCTCATCGGGACTTCCAGTGTTGCCATTACTGGTGGAAATGACATTTATCTTTCAGAAGCTTTGGGGAAAGGTTCCCACCATCTTGGATTTCACTTCCTTCCTGGTTCCTTCTGTTTCTCCCATTGCCAGTAACAAATCTACCAGACCTGAAGCACTCAGCCCAGCCAGTGACATCAGCTCCCATGTGAAGGGTAATCTGGGTGCTTCAGAGAGGTCATAAAGCTAGAGCCTGCATGTTTTCGTCAAGCAGGAACCTCCATAAAAAAGCATTGAACAAGGAAGGATGGACAGACTCCAAGATGGGTCTGGGAATGTAATCCACTCACCACAGTTTGAGCTCTGTTATAACGGCATCTGTCACTGGCCTCCCAGAAACTGTGGTCTTGATGGGTTGCCCAGCAGGATAGAACGAAAGAAGGAAAGAAGGCGTTTTTCCCACAGGGATGTCACAGACGAGCTGTTAAAGCATGTCACAGGCTCATAGTCCTGTCTATGTTCTTTTTGTTTGTTTGCTTGTTTGTTTTTTGTTTAACCAGTGTCTACATCCTTTAAAGGCCTTGAGTTAGCAAATTCATGAGGGTGTTGATTCCTGAATTACAGCAAGCCCAGGGTGGACATGCCATTCCGGAATGTTGTTTCTTGCCACTGTGTGTCATTTGTCACCGATCAATAAAAGCAGCAAAGCTTAGCCAGACCCTCATGCTTCAAGCAACTCCAGCTCTGTGATTTTTTTCCAGGATGGGTCTGAGTGTTAGCTGCTAGTGCAGTTTTCTTGGCACGTAACTTATAGTCATTGATAGTAGCACATCTCCCAGAACTCCTGTGCTCCCCACAGTGATTCCTAGTATCTTTCTAATAAGTCAGTCTTGGAAGGATGAGGTCAAACTGACAGACCTCAAGTTTTACAGGACTATTGACCACCTAGCATTTCTTCTTAATTCTGAAGGATCTAACTAAATGTAGGATGTTCTTTTACACAATCACTTGCTGGAAGGAAAGCTTCTCTCTCCCACTGAGGCAATGAAAACATGTCTCAAGTTGTATTTATTCCTCTAATTCTGCAAGCATATTACCAAAGAAGAACAACAATTCCACTTTGGCAACAAATTGCTAATTAATAAGTAATTTCAATTCTCCCTGAGGTAAAATATTAACATTTTTAAATGAAATTAAACAGCACAATATTCTAATTGTTATAAAAATATTTAGCAGCAATATCTGTTTAATTATTTAGGCAACTCTTAGTGGTGTAAATACTGTGTGCATAATCATAAACATTTTCTGCTTTGCCCATAGATTAAAGGATCCTTTGCTTGCATAGTTTAAATTAAGATCTAGTTAAGGCTGCCTGCTGGCCACAGAATAATTACTTACTTATTGGTGTCTAAACCTGAGATTTAGTAGCAAGAAGTGTTCTTTGATTTCATAAGCAGGCAAAAGTTGCTTTTTCTTATATACGTTTCATTGTTGATGTTATTAAAAAAGATTAGGGTAGAGTTGAAGTAGTCGGAAATTTAATTAACCTAATCCCTTTAACAAGAATTGCTTTCAGACTGATAATTCTCTCTAGCAACAGTACCTAGATCCCACCCATGTGAAACATTTTACACTAAATATTTTAGCATACAATCATTCCTCTAGCTCTCTTTTGGGAATGGCAACATTTTCAATCTCTCTAGCTTTCTTCCTTTTCTTTCTTTGTCTTTATCTCTAAAATGAAAATTCAGGAAAAGAATGGAATCTGACCCCTATCATCACCTTTTATTTCACCCTTTGCTAATTTCCTCAAGATGTCATTGCCACTCGGTCAATGATGTTAGTAGTATTCAAATGATTAATCCCCCAAAGAATAGGATGCTATGAAATAAGGACTATGGTCCAATTGATTTTCTTTCTTTTTGTACCTACAAGTCGTTTGGTGTAGTTTCTCATTACAAATGACTTGTTTATCTATTGATTGCAAAAATTGTTAGGCTGCTGAAAATATCCCTAAGAGCAGCGTCAGAGGAAGGACAAAACTGCCACTCTGGTCTGCTGACTGCCTGTGTCCGCTACAAACCATTCTTAATCTGCTCAAATGGCATGTTCTCAGGCAGACCTTCTCTGACCTCCCAATGTAAAATTACAATCAGCAGCCCCCCAACCAGTGCCATTTTCCCCTTTAACTGCCTTTATTTTCTTTTTTCCATAACACTTATCACAACATGTTAGACAGAATTATCCATTTCCTTTTAGTGTGCTTCTCCACCTGGGATGGAAGCAAAGACTTAGGTTCATATGCCGCCGTATCTTAGGAGCCAAGATAAGCACCTCAAAATATATTAACACAGCAGGGGATCAATATTAGCTATTGAATGCATGAAGCCCTTCTCTCACCATTAGTCTGCCTGAAGCTATGGAAACCAGACGCTGTGCCCCTCTCACCCAGAGGGCTGCCTGTTCTGCTGCTCCTGAGGGCATGGGCACCTCGTTGTGTGACCGGAGCAGAGGCCCCGGGCTTCCTGCACCATGTCATCATTAACGGACTAAAGCTGGGCTGTGAGGCGCCTTCTCTCTCCTACACGTTTATAATTCTGGGAATTATAGAAAGTCTAGAATCCCAAAGGCTACCCTCCAGGGCCCTAGCTGTATAGAATATAGAGATTAGGAAATTAGCAAGGGGAGCTTCGTGGTCAGAGAAGTAGGTGAATGTAGGTGCATCTTAATGAAGGGAAGCGTGATTCTTGCTTTCAAGGGATCTCAGATATACCTAATGTGGGCTAAAATGAAATCTGAGGCTGTCTCTCCCCATTTCACTTGATCTTACACATCTTCAACCATTTCAACGATGTCTCTGAGACAGGGTTAAAATATAGGAAACTCCATTGACAGGTGGGGACCGTCCAGGTCTGAGTTAGGAAGGATTCTGCACTGCTTCATATGCAGCCTGGGGCAAATGTCTTAACACTCCTCTTTAGTGATTTCCTCTTCTGTGAGGAAGGGATGACAAGGTATATGTAAAGCAGGTGTATTGTCAGTACCTTTTATTAAATGGTAAATTTTAGATCAATTTCAGATAGATTTCTTCAAGCACGTTTTCTGCAACAGGTTTGGGAGTATTGATGCGTCAGAGGCATGCTTCCTCCTCTTCCAGTTTCAGCACCCTGTCCCCATTGGAGAAGCTCTGTGCACTCAGGGTGAAAGCAGACAAATGCTGAGTTTCACCAGAAATAACACAAATGTTTGATACTCACTTCCATGTGTCTCATAGGGCCAATTCCCCTTGTTCCCAAGGTCCTGATCTCGGGTGCCATTGCTCTTGTCAGACAGGTGGTGATGGTGGCATCCAAGTCAGTGACTGTGCAGGTCAGAGCTTGCTGACGGATTTGGGAGTGACCATATTTTTAAAGTAAATTTCAAATGAAGGTATGATGCCTATAAATCTGACCCCTTCCAGTAAAATGTGCATTTGCATATATTTAGAATGTATAAATCCTGACAGATTCCACAATATTTATAGCCTTCCATAAAAAGCCCTTGCCAGTTTGCACAGCTCTGCACTTGGCTCTCTGGTAGGCTTAAGAGAGTTTAAATAATAATAAATTTGGTGATTTATTCCACCTGGAACAGAACCCTCCACCTACCCCGCCCTAACATCTCATTTTGAAGGGGATACCTATAAATAGTTCCACAGACACTGGGATAAGGAATAGGGAATTGAAATTTGAGAGAGAAGTACAGCAACATTTCCATTATCACTGATTTTTTTTTCAGCATATTTTTAAAACAGTTCTGTTCCTCCAATAATATACCTTCTCTCCTTTCTCCTAGCTCATCTCAATTATACCTGAGTCTCCCAAACCTGTTGCCAGCTGTAGGATACAGTTGCTCTAATGGGAAAGGGAGGCCGGCAGCACTGGCTGAGTAGGAGCAAGTTACCTCTGGGGAGTTCAAAGCAATTCTCCAATGTTTGTCTTGTATTTCATCAGAGTCAGCAGGTAACTGAGAGCCCGTATCTAAAGTGTAAGTTTACTATTTGAGACCCATCTCATGTATCCAACAAGTATGATTAAAAAAGAACCAAAAACCTCTAGCTAGGCTTGGTGGCGCACGCCTTTAATCCCAGCACTCGGGAGGCAGAGGTAGGACGATCGCCGTGAGTTCGAGGCCACCGTGAGACTCCATAGTGAATTCCAGGTCAGCCTGGGCTATAGTGAGACCCTACCTCAGGAAAAAAAAAAAAAAAAAAAAAAAACAACTAACAGTTTATGGAAAGGAAGGAAACAAAGCTAATTGTAATCCTGAGAAAGACCGAGGACAAGGGGAGAGGGTCGACCCTTCCCCCACACAGACTCATCAGTCCTTGTAACAGAATAAGTGAGATTCAGTAGTTCCTCCTTTTTAGCCATTTTTTTAGGTCTTTGCACAGTTTCAGTTACCTGTGGTCAGCTGCGGTCGAAAATGGTTAAATTCTAGAAATAAACACTTCATAAGTTTTACAGATACACCATTCTGAGGGGCATGATGAGTCCTGTGATGTGAGGGTGTGAGGCTGTCCTTTCTGTCACGTACTCATACTGTCGTCCCTACCCCTCTAGTCACGGGCAGCAGTCTCCCCTCGCAGAGCGGGGGTCCCCGCTGTGGAGGTAGTCCTGCTTAAGCAGCCGGACACGGAACACCTACATCATTCATTCACTTCATCTCAGCATGTAGGCTCAAGGTCATCTCACGTCATCGCAAGAAGGATAAATATATCAAAATATGTGAGAGTGATGGCATCCATGCTATGCTCATGACAATATATGATTACAGTTGTTCTATTTCACTGGGGTGTCACTCTCCCTAATCTCATACTGTATCTAATTATAAATTAATTTTTAAGGTTACGTATATATAGGGAAAATATCTATTTAGTGATACATGGGGTCTCACCTTTTCCCTGGTTGGCGGGGGCTACAGGGGTCTTGAACTACCTTCCCTGAACGCAAGGAGTAATTATTACACCCGAATAGTTGACTCTGAATGACACCATATGTGTTTTTAAAGATAAATTTGACAAAAACCTGGGAGCCCTTGTGCATAGGCCCGTGTGATGGAAGTTGAGCTGAGAGCAGCCACGTAGTGTAGCCCAAGCAACTCTGTCACTTGTGATGTGACCAGGAGGGTTATTTCCAGCTTCTTGTTTAAGTGGGTTGGAAGGGAAGTCGCATTTGTCAGGAAAGCAATAATAACTAACATCCGCAGAGAGATGCCTATGGGCTGCCTCACAGTTCCAGACGCAAATGTCTCTGGTTTGGCGTGCGATGCCTTCTAGAGGGAGGAGAGCTGGCCCACCCCATCCACAGGCTCCACGTCGACAGAGTCAACCTTCCACGGGCTGAAGATGCAGAGGGAAGCATTTGGCATTGGATCTGCTTCCCGGGTCCCTAGGTTGAGTTTATTTGGCTAGGTGGGATGCAGGCACAGCCTACAGCCGACTCCCACCAGTGACGCGACTTCAGCCTCTCTCCTGCCCTCCCTCTTCCAGCTCCTTTGTGTGCTCTGCAGCATCTGCACCGCACGAGCACGCGTTTTTTTCTGTGTCTATATTCTCTGGGAAATGCAATATAGCTACTATTTACATAGCATTTGCATATAAATCATCTTAGATGATGTCAAGTAAGTAGAGGATATATGTAGGTTATATGCAAATACTATGCCATTTTTTTTTTTTTTCCCAGGCTGGCCTGGAACACACTTTGTAGTTCTGGGTGGCCTTGAACTCACAGCAATCCTCCTACCTCTGCCTTCTGAGAGCTGAGATTAAAGGCGTTCACCAACCACGCTCCCCGCTATTCCATTATACCTAAGGCAAATTTTGGTATCCTCGGGTGACCTGGAACCAACCACACAAGGATTCTGGGGTTGGAGGACCAACAGTGGTTTTCTTTCTGGTTGTAATTACTTGCAACACACCCTCAACCCCAAGACTTTCCCGAGCCATCATCTTATCTCCAGCTATTAGGAAGCCAGATGTTTAGACCAAGCCCAGAGCTTGCACTTTGCCACATTTTAATGATTTGTGGTGAATAAAGCAAACGTTTTAAAACAAGACTTTGTGAGAGACAAGGATCCCATCATGTGTGATGAATGGGAAGCTGGATGTGGTATGAGAGAAGTCTTTCCTCGACAGGACACTTGTGTCCAGGGCTCAGGGCTAACTCTAGTTTTCTACTTCAAGAGTGATTTTTTAAGGAACTATGTTTTTATGGGATGTCCTTGAGGGAGGAAAGAATTCATTTGCCTCCCTTGCATATCTGTAGCCGTTTACAAAGAGGAAGTGGAGGTAGTGAACTGTTGGACAAGTGTTTTGTGTCTTTGTGCCTCTGTGACCATGGTATGGGGTCTAGCACATAGGGGATAAATAAACTGTTTTCAATAGTTTAAAGCCCATAGAAGAAAAAAAGGTAAGAAAATCACTATGTTACTTTTTTCAAAAGCTATTATAGAGGAGAACTCAGGTCAAATGCATATATATATATATATATATATATATATATATATATATATTGAGGGTTTTTTTTGTGTATGCTTTTCTTTCCTAGTTTGTTAGCTGACAACAACATGGCAAGACTTGTGTCCAACCAGTGTGTTGATGAACCCTGTGTTGTTCTTCTCCCACAGGGTAACCCCTACATGTGCAATAATGAGTGTGATGCAAGTACCCCTGAACTGGCTCACCCTCCTGAGCTGATGTTCGATTTTGAAGGAAGACATCCCTCTACGTTTTGGCAGTCTGCTACTTGGAAGGAGTACCCCAAACCTCTCCAGGTGAACATCACCCTGTCGTGGAGCAAAACCATTGAGCTCACAGACAACATAGTGATTACCTTCGAATCGGGGCGTCCAGACCAGATGATCCTGGAGAAATCTCTCGATTACGGACGAACATGGCAACCCTACCAGTACTATGCCACAGACTGCCTAGACGCTTTCCACATGGACCCGAAATCCGTGAAGGATTTGTCCCAGCACACAGTCCTAGAAATCATTTGCACAGAAGAGTACTCCACAGGCTACACTACGAACAGTAAAATCATTCACTTCGAAATCAAAGACAGGTTTGCATTTTTTGCTGGTCCTCGGCTACGAAACATGGCTTCCCTCTACGGACAGCTGGACACAACTAAGAAACTCAGAGATTTCTTTACGGTCACAGACTTGAGGATAAGATTATTGAGGCCAGCCGTTGGGGAAATATTTGTAGATGAGCTACACCTGGCACGCTACTTTTATGCGATCTCAGACATAAAGGTGCGAGGAAGGTAAGAGAATTTCTGTCCATCTCGGATGGGGATGGGGATGTCCAAACAAAATGCCAGTGTGTAGTCTCATAGCTATGAAGTGACGTCCTTCAATTTGTATTGTAAATTATTTCTCTGCAACACTAGTATGGGAGTAGGTTCTGAAGGCATCTGAGACTAGCTGTCTAGGATTCTTTAGAATTTAAGCAAATATATATATATTTTTTGAATCAAATCAGCTCTCTGAGTGAGGAGATGTAATGTCACTAGTCACTAATGCAATTAAACCTATTGCCCTGTATGGGGCATAAAAGTAATAAAATACATCTTGAAATTTCCAGTGCGTGAGAGAATCACAACATGGCACAACCATCTGTTAGAACTCATTGTTACCGCGGAAGCATCTAAGAAGAATTGCATTTGTTAAAGAAGGGCAACCTTAACATTTTTAAGGCTTTGGAAACCAGTGTAGTCAAGCACTATGCCATGTGAAAAATGTGGATTTGAGTGGGGCACTTTTCATTTTGTAGCTCAATGGCAGATAGACTCGAGTTATAACATGAACAGTAATAGGGATATTTGGTTTTGCTAACATACCAAAACCACAAATGAGTTATCAAGAATTTTGAAGTTGTTTAAATGAAAGACTTTGACAATGAGAACCAGCATTACCATCATAGGTTTTCAACAAGCTTTTTAAGCATGGCATATTATCAAAGTAGCCAACAGGTTGGAATAGAAGCATGAGAGAATGGGTGGACTTATAGCAAATGAGGTGGAAAAAAAGATAAGCAAGTCAATGATAACCCTTAACATGTCAAAATATATGAGGGTGTAAGTGGCACATCTGGAATATGGAATTAAGCAAGTAAATGATCTTTCCCCAAAACTACCTCACTGGAGGCATGAGCACTAGAAGGGAGGAGGGGTCAAAACTCTAAGGGAAGGCCCACAGTGGGCACACAGAAGGAGTTGTGACCTTGACTACAGAATGGTTTCACATTGTTAGCTATGAGACTTGGAGAAGCTAGTGACTGCTGTCCTGTCCAGCTTCTTGTGCCTTGGGGAAGACTAAAGAATCTTTAGCTCCAGTGTTTTAACAAAGGTTTTGCTTACACATGATAATGATATCTTTAAAGCAAACTATTTGCTTTAATTTCTGAGCGATTTTTGCACTGATACATTGGTGTGCATAGTGACCTTGGGGGCACCAGGGTTTAGAGACAGGTTCACATAATATTAATAATATTATCAGGGTGCCATGATGTGTTGCCTCAAACATGAGCTTACTGCTTGTAACAAAATTAAGATTATTAAGTTATAGTATGCTATTTATTCTTTGCATATATGCAAATATTTGACACTATTATTAACAATAGCATACTAGCATCAAATAGCAAATATTCATTTTCTCTTAAAGAATAAAGTAAAAAATCAAACTGAGATTTATGTTATGTTATGCTAGTCTATTCTTATAGGACAGCTTTCTGGAAGTTTGAGAAATGTTTACTCTAAGCCCAAAATGCTCCAAACCACTTTCCCTCACACTCTTTTGCACCTGCCAGGAAGACAACCTTCAGAAGTTTTGAGGTTGAGAAATAACCATTGTTTTGTCTGAAATTAGTTTTCTTATTCATCATTCATTTCTGTTGCTCAAAGGAAAAGTTTAATGTACACTTTTAAGCCAAGGGCACTTTTATTCATGCTCCAGTGGAATCAGACCAATCATATCCTAAAGGTGACAGGTCCTCCTAGATTTCTCACTTTCCTTCTGTCCCTCATCATAGCAATGACCTCCAGCTGCATTCCAGTGGCTCTGAGGGATTTGCAAGAGCCCCACCCCTTAGAGTTGCTGTCTCTGGGTTTCACCTCAACTGTCTTTGCCTGCTCACCAGTCAACCACAAGCTGGTGGGAAGCAGCTGGGCAAAAGAGAAAGGTCTGGTAGAGGTGAGCCCCTTCTATATGGAGCCACTCTGTCACCTCCATACTCTGTCCCGATTCCTCAGGGCAAACTGATGCTGGCATGTACTGCACTGAGTACCAGATGGCTGGAATATTTTTAGTATGAGGGGAGGGACTAAAGAAGCAAAGCCTGATGGCTCCGGCATGTCTCCAGCTTTTCAGTTATATAAAGAAATCTTCATGATGGAGCCACTACAGAGAAGGCTGGGCAAGAGTGGTTCATGCAACCTTTCAGCCTAGGTGCTGCTGTGATTATTTTACCCTTGAACATTTCAGAAGAATTAATCACCTCAGTCAAGTTTCTCTTATACAACAAATCACCTGCAGAAAAATGGAATATTTAATTGATATCGGAAAGAAAGTTTTAAACTTTCTGAAATACATGATACATTTATTTCCTGGGCTTTGCCCCCTCCATCCCAGGAAACTATCACAACTTCCACATCTCTACACGCCTGTATCTGATAATGATGTTTTCCTACTTGTCACTTCCAAACCCACCCTAACAAAATGTGGGAATTGATAGGTTATTTTTAGAAAGTGGAATAGAGACCAGTTGTAACTATCTCTAAACTAGTTAACACAAAATGAAGAAGAAAAGATCATGACATCAAAATAAAAGAGAGACTGATTCAGAGGGGGAGGGGATATGATGGAGAATGGAGTTTCAAAGGGGAAAGTAGGGGGAGGGAGGGTATTACCATGGGGTGTTTTTTATAATCATGGAAGTTGTTAATAAAAGTTTTTTTTTAAATAATTTTTCTACCTTGAAATATTAAACTATGAAACAAAAATAGAGATATTTATTACAATTAATTATCAATGACAGTTCTTTATTTCTTTGTGGGTATGTAATTTTTATAATGACAAGGGTTGTTTTGCATACAAACAGTACCTTGGATATCATTACACTAATGGAGCATTTATGTTCCTTTTAACATGTTATATATCAGGTACTTCTTTTACTGATGACAAAACTAAATCTTATAAAAATGTTTCCCTTTTGCTACATGTTTATCTTGCTCCCATTACTCCTTATCATTGGAGTATTTATTAAGATAATGGAGGAAAATGAGGAAACATGGCTATTACAATATCAGCAACTCCACGGCAGTTACGTTGTTCAATAAGCCCAACAGTCCTTATGGGCTAATTCTGACTTACGGTTGTCCTGCTTCAGTAAATCAGGGTGATTTTCTCTAGTGAATAATAGACAAGTGCAGTGTGCCAGCACCTTAATTAAAGAGCCATTCTCTTAGTCTTGATCTCACTTTAATTTACAGGGTAATACTACAATAATATCACTAATGGAAAGTACATTAAAGGGCATCAAGCAGCATTAACTGTATTAAATTATGGTGCTTGTGTTAATTAACTGCTGAAGCAAGATGGTTCTAATGGCCAAAGAGGTCTTTGAGTGCATAAATACAATGTACCCAGATGAAGGGTGAGAGGCGAAATGAAGCATATGTGTTTGTTCTGGATATATCTTTTCATTCAGTCAGAGGGTGAAATTCAAAAGCTGTTAAAGAAAAGGCTGCCCAACATGTTTCCTAATAACACAATTGGAAGTTCTGATTTGTAAGTACTTTGTTTTCTTTTAAGCTTTTCACAGTGAAATTAATTGAGACATTGACCACCTTATTTGTCATATGCATTAATTTTATTAGAGTATAAACTTAACCTCCTCATTGTTCCTTAGAGGTAAATTCAAGGCAATGATGTGATTTATTGTAACAATTTTTAAAATTTTATTATTATTGATTTATTTGAAAGAGGGAGAGGAAGAGAGAGAGAGAGAGAGACAGAGAGATATAGCCTCTAGCCACATGCACCATTTTGTGCATCTGGTTATGTGGGTCCTGGGGAATTGAACTTGGGTTCTTTGGCTTTGCAGGCAAGTGCCTTAACGACTAAGCCATATATTCAGCCCAACAAAAATATTTTTAAAGGTAATGATCAATATTGTTTTCAATGTTATTTATTCATTTCTTATCCCACGGAATGCATATTCTCTCTCCTTTACAAGTGATCAGTTGGCAAAATAATCAACAAAGTAGTCTACAGTTTAGCTTATCCACAGTTTAACTTTCTATAGTTTCAGTTGACTCAAGACCTAAAGATATTAAATGGAAAATTCCAGAAACCTGAAATCAGTAAATTTTGAACAGAATATTGCCTTAATTGCATTTTTTTTATTAATTATAATTGTCACTTGCTTTATCCACCTTATAATGTAGTCTTTATTAAATGCATGTATATATAAGAAAGAAAATATTCAACAGGGCATTTGGTGCTATCTTTGATATCAGACATCTACTGCCTCAGATAAAGGCACATGCTGTAATATTAATTTAGTTTTTTCAAGCTTCATAACTTATCCCAAAAGCAGGGCTTGGAAGCATTAGCACAGAACCTGCATTTAGACTTTTTGATGCATTTTCATCTGATTTCCAACCCACTGTCCTTTGCCTGAGTACTGGGTTTGTCAAGGGCCAGGGCTAGCTGCCTTCCCAGGGTGTTAGGTATCAGAAAGGCCCCTCCAGGATCCCTCTCAGGTGTCAAACTCACCTTTATAAAAACTGACTGAGGGCTGGAGAGATAGTTTAGTGGTTAAGGTGCTTGCCTGTGAAGCCTAAGGACCCAGGTTCAATTCCCCAGTACCCATGTAATCCAGATGAACAGGGTAGTATGTACATCTGGAATTTGTTTGGGGTGACTGGAGGCCCTTTCTCTCTCTCTCTCTCTCTCTCTCTCTCTCTCTCTCTCTCTCTCTCTCTCCCTCTTTCTCTCTCTCTCTCATCTGTAATAAAATAAATAATATATTTAATAAAAATCCTGAATAACAGCATCTCCATCTTGTTTTGTTTGTAATTAGGACAAGTGAAGTAGTTGGTGCAAACATGTATGGTGTCAGGCGAGCAAGAACACTTGTGGGAGTGTAAACATACAAGGGAAATTCTGAACTTTGTAAGATTTTGGAGAAATAATATATTGTAAAATTGACTTGCTTGCTACAAGAGGCATACCAGTTTTCCTCGAGTTGTCTAAGGTTCTTTCTGAGCCACAACTCAGTAAATCTAGCAAAAATATTTACTTTTCACCTCTCATGTAAGAGATACCACACGAGATGCTTTTCAGCTGTATTGCCTGGCCTTTATCCATTCTTTCCCAGTCAGTCCTAATGGTTGAAGCTGGGGTTTATGACCCCTCCACAGATACTGCTTTGCTAACACCCACTTTCTCTATGGCATCAGTAAACATCCTTCATGGTGAGACAGACGCTGGGATTGTCAGTGGACATACAGACATGCACAAGGAGCTCAGAAACAGGGATGACACAGACTTGTACATACAAAAAACAAATTGGGGGCTAGGGAAATGACTCCATCAGTAAAGTGAGTGCCACATAAGCATCATGGCCTGAGTCTGAATTTCAAGCACCCACTTTAGTGCCAAGCATAGGCTCACCGAACTGGCTGGCCAGTCGATCTACCCTCAAGGGTGAGTCCCAGGTTCAGAAGATATGGTGGACAGCTATTGAGAAAGACACACACTGATATCAACCTCTGCCCTCCACCTCCATATGAGCCCCCCACACATGTACACTTGCACACCACATACACGTGCATACATGCATACATACATACATACACACAATGTCGACAAAACGGGTTAAGCATTTGAATGCTTTCACTATGTTCATTATTATAACAAATTTGAAGCTAGGTTAACTTCTAGAAGAAATAAGGAGCAGTTACCTCACTGTTCTGAAGACGTAAGGAGTTGCGTTTGGAGAGGACCTTCTAGCTTGCATGGTCCCAGCGCAGCCCTGGACACGACATGGCACGAGACATAGAGTGTACGTCTCTCCATATAAATCCCCCAGCATGCAATCATGCTGCATCCACACATCAACCTCATCCGACACTAATCCCTTGCAAAGGCCTTATCTATAAGCAACATGGTCAGCTATTTTCGCCCTCTTGTTTCTGCACAATGCATTAAACCCATGGGGGACCCTTGCAAACCCTAGCTGAACTAGAGCACTGGGTGAGTACTAAATTAACGTGGGGAAGCTAGCAAAAACTTTGATAGAATTTGAAAACTGAATAGTAGCTTGAAATGTGGGCTTCAGTGTTCCAGGCATCCAGGGCAGAATGAATGTGTTGGGCAGATGTGCATAAAACAGCATAGCATGTTAAAGGACTCCACATGGTCATAGAGATGTGTTTGAGATCCTGTTTCCTGTCTTCTCCTTGTGGACCCTCCCCAGCGCTTAAGAAGCAATAAGGGATTTCTACAGCTTACCCTCAGAGTAGCCCATGACATAAGAAACCTGACAATATAAATTCTGTCATGTCAATCAAATGCAGTTGAGAAACATTTTTAAGGCAGTGGCAGCAGAGTCTATTCTAGCTTGTGTAGAGAAAAAAGAAGTAACATTGCTTAATAAAGGAGAAACTACCACTCCAAGTCCTGATGCTCAAAATGAAGTCCATGAAGGCAATTCAGATCCCACAGTAGCCATCATACAGCAAGGATCTGAGTTCCACTTGCAACGTCAGGGCGACATCAATCAGATTATTAGCAAGATCGGAGTGAAAGACTCCCTAGTCAGTTCAATGGTTGATTGGGCTGTAACATGGAATACATACTGAAGCACCATTATAGGTAATCACTGATTTAGTTAGTTATGTGTATTCTGTCACTGCAAGTAGTTGAAATCCAAGTGAAGATTCCAGCCATAAATTTTGAATGGGTGTTCTCATGGTAACAAAAGGTTTGAGTTATAAATGGTATCTTTAGGGACTAGGGAAATAACTTAGCAATTAAGGTACTTGCATGTGAAGCCTAAGGACCCAGCTTTAATTCTGCAGTACTCATGTAAGCCAGATGCACCAGGTGTACATGCATTTGGAGTTCATTTGCAGTGGCTGGTATGCCCATCCTCTCCTCCCCTCCCTCATAAATAAATAAATAAATGAACTAGAAAAAAATGACAACTTTGGAAACAATCACATCACATGTAGCAGTTGAAGTTTGGGAATGGATCACATCTAGTATGTAGTTTTGTCTCTTAACAATTACATAAGTAATTGTGGTCATTTATAAAACATTGACCAAGTATGTGGAATGACAGTAGTATACTGCCTCTTGTATACATATAATCCCATAAATTTATTGACAGTAATCCTATCCTACAGGTCTGATTGTTCAACCACTAACCATTACACCATCAGCAATTTTGGGGCGGAGAGATGGCTTGGTGGTTAAGGTGATTGCCTGCGAAGCCTAAAGACTCATTGTTGACTCTTCAGGCTTCATGTAAGCCAGATGCACAAAGTGATGCAGGCACACATGCACACACATGCACAAAAGAGCGCACACATGTCTAGAATTCAATTGCAGTGGCTGAGGCCTGGGTGCATCACTTCTCTCTCTGTCACTCTCTCACATAGAAAAGTCCAGTCTGTTGGGCTTGCCTCAAAAAAATTTACTTTGTTTGAAAGGGGTAGTAAAGTCAAATAAATAAGAATAATCAAACTAAAGTTGTAATAATCAGAAACAAGTTAAAAGCAGAATGACAAATTGTACCTTAGGTCTGGTGGAAACATTTCAAATAAAAATTGATAGGCTGCAGAGATGGTTCAGCAGTTAAGGAACTTGCCTGTAAAGCCTAACAATCTATGTTCGATTTCCCAGTACTCATGAAAATTTAGATGCACAAAGTGGCACATGCATCTGAAGTTTTTTACAGCAGCGGGGGGCCCTGAGTATGCCTATTCTCTCTCTCTCTCTCTCTCTCTCTCTCTCTCTCTCTCTCTCTCTCTCTCTCTCTCTGTCTGTCTTCTGTCTATCTCCTGATGCTTGCAAATAAATAAATGAATGGATAAATAATTTTTAAACATTTTTTAAAAGCCAGGAATGGTGGTGTACGCCTTTAATCCTAGCTCTTGAGAGTCAGAGGTAGGAGGATTGCTGTGAGTTCGAGGCCACCCTGAGGATTCAGGGTAAATTCCAGGTCAGCCTGGGCTAGAGTGAGACCCTACCTCAAAAAACCATAAATAAATAAATAAATAAAAATAAAAAAATTCCAAGCCCCTGCTTTACTGGACAACTGACTGCCATTCTGATTTGGATCATATTGTCGAAATCCTTGAAAACTTCTGAATTACAAAGAGAATATATGCATAAGCAGTTCATTTTCCTTGGAGATTTCTGCAATTATCAGCAGAGAATGTAGCTAATAATTCCTGCATTGAAATTCTGAGCTTCATTAGTATGCAAGAACACAACCCAGTCTAAGACTGTGTCTCTTCATTCTTAATTTCCCAGTGCCAAAGTTGTTTTTAAGCTCATAGGTCATTAAAGGAATGATGTCTGCTTTTTAAGAAACATGGGGAAAGTTAGACAGAATCCCACACAATGAAGAAGGAAGACCACCGCTTCCTTCACTGACCTTGGCATTTATCTAGGAAACTACATTCCTGCGTCATCTGAAAGCCAGAGAGACAGAACCAGGCATGACCCCAGCTCTTCCCTCTAAGGTGTGGAGCCACACTCCATATCCTAATTAAGTGACTGGTTACTTCCCACATTGTTCTGATATTTTATGTTAATTATCTCTTATTTAGCTATTTATGTTTCACTCCTATGATCAGAAATATTTCCTGATCAATGTAGGGATGATGGTCATGGTCTTATGTTTAGCTGGAGAGATTTGTGTCTCTATGTTCAATAGTTCAATAGCAATACCATTCCCATTGTTTTCCAAATATAAAAATAAAAATGTTAGCGTCAGGGGCTAGAGAAATGGCTTAGTTGGTAAGACGCTTGCTCACAAAGCCTAAGAGACCCAGGTTTGATTCCCCAGGACTCACATAAGCCCGATGCACAAGGTGGTACATGCATGTGGAGTTCATGTGCAGTGGCTGGAGATCCTGGTGCATTGCTTTTTACTTTCTCTCTCTTAAATAAATAACTAATACTTTTAAAAATGTTAATATTGGGAATATTGTTGTTTCAATTTGATTCTATATTTTTGGTGGGGTCTATCACAATATAGGTCTGAATGTCAATTCAGTAACTCACTCTTAAGACTAGGTTTAATCAGAAGTGATCCCACTACACATAAATTCGTGGTAGCTAGTCCTGCCTGCCTTTTTTTCAATATAGATAGGAACACTTTATCAGGTGACTATAATCAATAAGTGGTAAGTGGGAAAAATTTAGAATTTCCCTGTGTTGGCTTTATGAGTTAATTTCTAAACTTTCACTAGAAAAAAAAAATCAACTGCATGGAGAAACAGATTTTTTTTTAAATTTTATTTATTTACTCATCTATTATTTGGAGAGGCATATTTTTAAATATTTATTTATTTATTTGTTTGACAAAGAAAGAGGGTGGGAGAGAGAGAGAGAATGGGCATTTCAGGGCTTCCAGCCACTGCAAACGAACTCCAGATTTATGCAGCCCCCTTGGGCATATGGCTAACTTGGGACCTGGGGAATTGAACCTGGGTCTTTGGCTTTGCAGGCAAATGCCTTAACTGATAAGCCATCCCTCCAGCCCAAAGAGACAGGCTTTTAAAAGTAGTATGGCAGCCTCATCAAGCCCATCAGTCCAAAGCTGCGGGAGAGTCAAGGGGTGGGACGATTAGGCAAGCTACTTTGTTGGCTCTTTTGAATACTGTGGCGGTACCTAGGATAACAGATATGCTAGAAATAAATTGAGCAGACAAAAGAGAAATCATTAGGATTTCAAAATCATTGTCTGACTTCATCAGAAAGCATTGGCCCTTATAGCAATAGGGTCTGTATTCATTAGCACAAAGCAAATTAAAGCACATATAACCAGGGTCCCCTCTTCTACCAATAGCAATGCTTTACCAGATTAAGTTCCTCTGAATCATTTCAGAAGTCAAAATGTAATGGCCAAATGGATTAGTGAAATATTTGCAATATTTGTATCTGTGAGAATCAGACTATCTATTATGGATTAAAGTCCCTGAGATATACCTACACCAAACATTCCCATTTTATTTAAGCCAGAGCTTTCTAAAACTTGGTTGGTCAAAAATTATGCAGTCTAATGCTGGGGAGATGGCTTAGCAGTTAAGCGCTTGCCTGTGAAGCCTAAGGACCCTGGTTCGAGGCTCAATTCCCCAGGACCCACGTTAGCCAGATGCACAAGGGGGCGCACGCATCTGGAGTTCATTTGCAGTGGCTGGAAGCCCTGGTGTGCCCATTGCCTCTCTGTCTCTTTCTCTCCCTCTCTCTCTGTCACTCTCAAATAAATAAATAAAAATGAACAAAAAATATTTTTAAAAAATTAGGCAGTCACACGCCAAAAGAACTAGCATTCAACAAAAGCCATGTGGCGGGAACTAGGATGCTTCCAACCACAATATCCATTAATTCTTTTATTATAAAAGAAAATAAATGCAAATATCTAGAGAGAGAGTTTAAATTTAGGTAATGCTCAGTATCAATTGATTTTTCACAGTAAAGTAATATCAGCTATCATCCTTTCAGTTACTGTTACTACATTAGGTGAAAAAAATGTGACTGCCTTTGGAAAAACATATCCTTGACAGGTTCTGTCTTTCTTCTCTTAATTGTTGCTTTATTTATTTATTTATTTATTTACTTTTTGAAATATTGGATATCTTTCTTTATGAATTATAAGAAATTGAGCCTTGAGTTAGTTGTTTTATTTTAAGGCCAGAAAAATTGTGATGGAAGACCCAGCAAAGAAGGAAAAAAAGGGCTGGAGAGATGGCTTAGCGGCTAAGCGCTTGCCTGTAAAGCCTAAGGATCCTGGTTCGAGGCTTGATTTTCCAGGACCCATGTAAGCCAGATGCACAAGGTGGCACATGCATCTGGAGTTTGTTTGCAGTGACTGAAGGCCCTGGCATGCCTCTCTCTCTCTCTCTCTCTCTCTCTCTCTTCCTCTTCCTCTCTCTGTCACACTCAAATAAGTAAATTTAAAAAAAAAATTCAAAAGACATAAAAAAATGAAATGTCAGGTGTCACAGTCTGGTGCATTTTGAGACAAGCAGAGATTCTAAAGGCTTTTGATCTCTCCTTCCTATAAACTCCTAGAACTCTACTTATAGCAACACGCTAATTCATACAATTAAAAGAAAATAAGATTAGCTAGTAATTTATTACATGCTTTTCCATTTCCCTTGGATAAAATTTATAAAACTACGGGCTAATGAACTGCAGTTCTTTTGTCCCTTTAGGACTGTTAATGACCAACAGATTCAATCCCGCAAGGCAAAACACGTTGTTCAGCTAAGAAATATCACCTAGTCTAGGAATCGTGCTGTTGTCCTGGTCATTTTCACTCCCTTGACGCTACATATCAGGGAAGCAAAGCTGTTACAACATATTGGTGACATCCATGTGTCATTATAGATCCTCTCCTGCTGGTGGGAACAGGGAACAGACGGGGGGGGGGGGGCGAAAGAGGATGGGAGGGAAAGGGTAAGAGGTCAGAAATTTGGCAGGTTGGGAAGAGACAGCATGACAAACTCCTGTACTGGATTTATCCCGGCAATGTGAATGCCAAACAGAGAGTCATAACATTGCAAAATCACTTATTTTTAGATCTGAAAGAAATTAAGGCAATAATTTCATCTAACTCGTTCTTTTTTTTCAGATGTGAAGCAGAATAGTTAAGTGAATTTGATGAGAGTAATGGTGCTCTGTAATGAGAATTTAGAGCAAGGGGGGACTTGCGTTTTACTTATTGATCTATCTCAGTGCCTAGCACTGGCCCTGAACATATTAAGTAGTTATTAAACATTTATTGAAGGAGTGAGTGGAGGATTGTGGAGCATCCTTTGGAGTATCACATAAATAACCCAAGTATGCATATTTTTCCATTCAGCATCCCATGGCTACTAAGGGAATTGGAATAAGACGCACTGCTTTTGGTTATGACACCTCATGAAACAAAATTAGGTTACAAAATATATTTACTTCATGTATTAAAGTCAATGGCAAAAATCAATGGATCAAATAATACCACCACAAACAGCTCCACATTATTTTTCTAACCTGTAATTTCCAGACCAGAAATTTAGGGCTTGAGAGATGGCTGAGTAGTCAAAGGTACTTGTCTGCAAAGCTTGCTGGCCTGGGTTTAATTCCCCAATACCCACAGTAAGCCAGATGGGAAAAGTGGTGCATATATATGGAATTTGCAGTGGCAAGAGGTCCTAGCATGTCCACACTTATTTCCTCTCTCTCTCTCTATCTCTCTCTTTCTGTCTCTCTCCCATTCACTGCTTGAAAACATGCACACATACATACACACGCACACATACATACACACACACACACACACACACACACACATGCGCATAGATAGAGACAGAGATATATTAGAAATTTTGACTCTTGATTCTCTGATGATGGAAGAGTACTTCATGAACAAAAGCAGACTCTTCTGCTCACCACCAGGCAGCATCTCCCAACATTACCGTCACCGTAGGTCCCAATGTTTTCTTCTAATATGTTTTTACTTCTTGGGTTCAGAAACCAAGAAATTTGAATGCACTTTAAAACCATCTTATGATTTGCAAATAGGGCCTTAATATTATGTAGTCACAGGATTACAAACTTTGAGCTAAGGAGACATTGTATGAGGCATTGACCAAACTCAACTATATTGATTTATCTACTTTACCTTTAATAAACATCTCTTTATAAAATAATGCAAGTTTATTATGAGCTCTTATTGATTTATTTTGATTTCTTGAAATGGGGCCTCACTATAGCCCAGGGTGGCCTGGAATTCACTCTGTAGTCTTAGGCTGACCTCAAACTCACAGCAATTCTCCTGCCTCTGCCCCCCCACCCCCGAGTGCTGGGATTAAAGGTGTACACCACCATACCCAGCCTATTATGAATTCTTAAGTAGGAAATAGGATTTTAAAATACCAATTCTATGAAACTGTTTAGAAGGGAGAACAAGAAGGAAAGCATACAGTTCATAGCTCACAATAGAAAGGTGGGTCATTTTTATTTCTTTGCACACCAGTTTTTCATGTTTATTTATTTCATGTATCATCAGAGTTTAATTTTGGGGGAAATTTTTTTTAAATTATTTATTTATTTATTTGAGAGCGACAGACACAGAGAGAAAGACAGGTAGAGGGAGAGAGAGAGAATGGGCGCACCAGGGCTTCCAGCCTCTGCAAACGAACTCCAGACGTGTGCGCCCCCTTGTGCATCTGGCTAACGTGGGACCTGGGGAACCGAGCCTCGAACCGGGGTCCTTAGGCTTCACAGGCAAGCGCTTAACCGCTAAGCCATCTCTCCAGCCCTTGGGGGGAAGTTTTGAGACGAAGAGTTTCATGCTCTTCCTTAGGCAGGGTGGGTCAGTTGGGAAATCTTACCTCACACGTGGTTTTCTAGCTGTGCCAGGGCTTCCCCGCGTTCCCTCGTTCTCACGGCTCTGCCCACTGCCTCAGCCGCCACATGTCAGGAAGCCACATCTGTGACAGAGGGCGTTTTCTGTCTTACAGGGAGACTGCCAGAGAGCACAAGACAAAACCTGCTGAAAGGCGACCAGATTCTTCCCCTCAGCACTTCAGAGAATTATATAATACACAGTATAATATTATATATGTATACTATAATATTATGTTTAGTATATATAGAATAATATAATAAGGAGAGGTGGAAAGTGTAGAAAAAGGGAAAAATGTATAATAGTCTGGTTAAAATATATGAACTCCCAATGCGTAGAATATAAAATGAAAGAGTTAGGATAGGTACAGCCAGAGAAAATCACTACAATATTTTTTTTTTAAAAGAAAACGGTCCATTTTGGAAATTTCAGTGACTATTTGATCAAAGTCTTTAAGTGTATGTTATTAATGATGTGTTAATAATTTGTGGGGCTGGAGAGATGGCTTAATGGTTAAGCATTTGCCTGTAAAGCCTAAGAAGCCTAGTTCGAGGCTCAATTCCCCAGGACCCACGTAAGCTAGATGTACAAGGTGGCACATGCATTGTAGTTCATTTGCAGTAGCTACAGGCCCTGATGTGCCCATTTTCTCTCCCTCTCCCTCTCTCTGTCTCTCCCCTCCCCCACTCTGCCTGCCATTCTCAAATAAATAAATAAAAATAAGCATTTTTTTAAAAAAAAAATATTTGGTTTTGGGTTAAAAAAGAATAGAACAACCAGTTATATTTGGTTGACTAGAAATGATATTACAGGTTGTTTGAGAACAAGACAGTTCAGTTGGTTTATTACAAAGTAGTGAAATACCATTTAACTGGGAATCAGGCCACAGAGCTTTTAATCTTAGAACTGTAACAGAAGAAATAATATTTGCCCTATTTCCCTATAAAGCTCCTGCTTTAAATGCAATAAAATTACTTGAATATTCAGTGCTTACTGGTTAGTGGCAACGAGGCAGTTGTGATGAGTAAAGATGTGAGTCCATAGTTACTGTTCTCATGCTTCTCTTGTCTGGATGCTGTGACAGATACTTGAAGAGGAAAATTCCAGAGCCACATGGCAGGGGCAAGGATGATGTTGCTGTGGCAACCGTGGTGAGGAGGAAAACGGCCAGTCCGCACCTCTGGGATGAGAGGAGCTTGCTGGAGGACAATGTGATATTCTCACCTTCATCAAGGTTCTCACCGTTAACAGCCTCTATATGTAAATTAAAACTATATGAAATTTCCCTTATTAATCATTTTTTAAAAATTTATTTATTTGAGAGCGACAGACACAGAGAGAAAGACAGATAGAGGAAGAGAGAGAGGGAATGGGCGCGCCAGGGCTTCCAGCCTCTGCAAACGAACTCCAGACGCGTGCGCCCCCTTGTGCATCTGGCTAACGTGGGACCTGGGGAACCGAGCCTCGAACCGGGTCCTTAGGCTTCACAGGCAAGCGCTTAACCGCTAAGCCCTTTTTAATCATTTTTAAAAGCTGGATATCATCAAAATTGTTGCATACATCTACTGTCCTTCTTTATTGCGAGATCTGTGTACAAACTTAGGATACATTTCCTTCCCTTTTCCCTACCATGTGTATATTCAGAAAATTGGTTCACAGTACAGATGATTTCAGATACATAGAAATATTGAGGAAAACGTAGATTTGCAAGCCTACATGTTGTTTAATAGTACTGAATGATAGGCTCAATTCTCAATACAAAGTTAATTCCATTTTCATTGAATATAAATTTTATTTATGAAAACAAGGTTTGTGAAGAAGCAAAAGGACCTTTCTCAGGGTTCCACATCTTATATTTGGTTAGCATTGATGAGTTTGAAACAAGTGGCTTCTTTGCAGTTTGATTATTTGCTCCTATCCTTGATATTGATTATTCTATTACATTTTGTTACTAACAGTATCTCATGTACAAATCCCAGTATTATTTTACTACCAAAATAAGATGCCTAAGTAAATTACATACCACAGGTGAATTGTTGACACAAACTAAAATAGGAAAATACCAGAGTGTGTTATATAGTTTTTAACCAACTCTGGTTCATAGGCAGAGACAGTGGAGGTTGGCTTTTTGCCAATTACACATGGGTCCAAATCCACTCACTGATAGATATAATGTAGGTAATTCTGTAACTTAAATATTTCAGAATCTCAGTCCACTATATTACCCACATTTATATGCTATTTTAATGCTTATTAACATAAGTAAAACGCTATATATTGAATATGTGTTTCTATTTACCGTGGCACCCATGAATGATGGGCATAATTGAATATTGTGATGTGATAGAACCTTATTTTGTTTTCAATATTATTTTCATTTTAAGCTTATAACAGCATATTGATGTTATCAACCTTAGCCAGATTATTATATTATCCTCTTTGTATTCCTATTTTCTATATTAATGGGGCTAAATTTATATTTACACTAACATATAATTTATGTTTCACCATATAGTATCTTCATGAATATATGCATATCTATCTTAATTCTTTCCTTTACCTTTAAGAACCTCAGGGGAATGAATTTATAATCATACATCTAGAGTACTCTTGGTAGAAATTCCTAGGAAATTAAACCTTGGTATTATAAGGAGAGGATGAGGTTAGTTTCTTAAGCCAGATCCTTGGGTCCTAGGTAGATGCAGTTATACTGTACCCCGTTTCTTCTGCACCTCAGATGTGCATTTATCCTACCCAATGCTGGATGGGTAACTTTGACATTTTGCACGGATGGCTCCAGGGAATGAAAACCATACTTATGAAAGATTCATTGGTTCATTCTTACAGTCCTAATATTGTCACCTTGACACCCAGTGACAGTTTCATGATATGCACGGACCCTGATGGCCACAACCAGGGAAGGGAAAATGTCTCAGGATCATCTAAGGAAGAAAGAAGTTTGGAATCTCTCTTCCATAGACTGTAGCAGCAAAGGCATTTTTTTTTTTTTTTTAGTTCTGTTTCTTCTCTAGCTTTAGCATAGTTGCTGTCTTTTTTGGTTATTTTTAAATTATTCTATTTATTGAGGGAAGTACAGAGCAAAGGGAAAGCACCCACGTGGCTACAGATTCCACGTGGAGGGCCTGGGAAAAGTATGGAAAGAAAAGAGAGAAACGAAAACTCAAAGAGCTCCTACCATGTGGGGAGCTGGAGGAGATAAAGAACCCATGTGGAGAGTAACAGCTGGGGGGCTTTCTCTTAGGGCTCAACCCAGCTGGGGCTAGGCAGAGCCAGCCCAGGCCCAGCAGAGGGAAAATCTCACCTACATCTGGAAGCTCTCAAGTGTTCTGAGAGAGTGCCCTCCCTTGCCCCTTGCTAAGGTATTTACAACCTCCTTGTGGTGGGCTGTCTTCTGCCTCAGGTGAACCAGAGGAATGATAGCTGGCTGGTTAGGGCTAGTGAACGCTGCTATCTTAAAAGCAGTAAAATGCCAGTGTCCTGGGAAGTTTTGGAGGTCACAAAGTTCAGGTGTACATCCTGGTGAAAGGGGACTCCACAGTTGTGTGGGAATGGTAGCAGAGGTTCAAAAAGTGAAGAAGAAAAATCATGCGACTGCCTAAATGTGAACAACATGATCAGGTGAACAAGGAATTATGCTATTCATAAATGTAACATTCAAAATCCAATTAAAATTAACCACTCTTTGTAAATGACTTGTTTTCATTTGTAGTCTTATTTCACATCAATTTTTCTATGGTATATGTAGTCTATTTTAAAGATAAAATGGACTTTTTTTTTTTTTTTAATGAGCATTTGGGAGGGTTCAGTAGTAATTTACAAGCACTCCAGACATTTAAAAGTAAAATGTGGCTGACACCTCGGTGTCCTAGGAAATGCTAACATACAAAAAACTTCTTGGATGAAAAAAGAAAACAAAACAAAAGGATGACTGAAGCATTAATAGAACTATAATTACGGAGCATTAACAGCATCATACAGAGAATGTCACAGCACTGGTTTAACTACTTTGCACAAATACTCCAGTGACCCTCGGAGCCGTACACCATGGAGGCTCCACACGTTGCGATACGTGTCTTTACGCTCAATAATTACTTGCTACTGAATGTTTCTGCTTTGCTTGCTGGCATGTGGTACATAAATCATTGCAATATGTTAAATGCAAATGGCTGTTAATAGAGGAACCATCTGCTCAGCGCTGGAGAGTTTGTTCAAAAGAACGTGGCAAACCTCCTTTGATAATGTTGAAGAACTGAAATACCAAATTTCTAAACTGAGCTGCCTTTGTTAACCCCAACATTACTAATGCTCCCCTGGCCTTCCAAGTTCTGCGGATTCACAAAGCCACTCCTAACAGAGCGTGTGCTGTTTGCAGTGACCCCAGTGGCTATTGCTAAAGGTAGAACACCTCAGATGTATCACCCTGCCCAGACACTTGCAATGTCTTCGAATTGTGCTCAGAAATTTAAAACATCAATAAGTAATCAAGCTATCCTCTCTGTAACATCTCTGCTACCAGGAGTAAGGCAGGCTCTCCACCCCATCCCTCCTGGAAGCTATCCACTCAGAGCTGCGGAGCGCCAGCATCTTCCTGCCTGATGATGAATTGCCATGGGTACCATCAGCGCTTGCAACCGCCACCTCCTGAAATCCACAGTACTGTATTTTTCCAAAAGATGATCAGTGCAAAGGGGAGCAGTGATTTCTCTCCCAACATGCTTTATTACAGGCTGTCACATAGCATCCTAATAATGTCTGCCAGACTCTCTGGTGACGGTATAAAATATGGAAAAAAAATCAGTTACAGGACAGGACTCAGAACCTTCAGGTTTCTAATGCCATCCTCCACCTTCTGCAAAAGGGAGCGTTTCTTATTCTCACCCTTTTCTAATCGGCTCCTGGTCAAGGTTGCTATTGAGATATTTAAGAGCAAGCTGCCATGAGCATCTATTATATTAGTGTTCATTGGAAGTGGGCGCCGATGATGTAATACTCAAAGAGAACCTTGGCCATGAAAGGATGAGCTTAGAAATTAACTGTGTGGAAGAAAAAGGCTTCAATCACACAACCTTGTGGAAGCCACATCGATGTAAAGTGTGATGCTTGGCCTACTGCTAACTTGCCTTTCTTGACCCTACTTATTTCTTTTTTCTATTATTCACCCCCTCTTTCTTTTTCTCTCTCTGTCTCTTACTTTCATAATATCTGATTTAAGACTGTGCTTTTGGGGATTCGCCTGCAGGAGAAGAGGCTGCAGGAGAGCTCATTAGCTGCTTTTGAGGGCACCAAAAAGAGCCAGGGCTTTGTGGAAGGTAGGCAGCCCTGCAGGGCAATACAAGCTCTGTGTTTGTTAAAAGGGGAGTTTTGTACTAAAAACATTTCCCTTTGTTTGTTCTCATGAAAAGAGGAGCCTCCAGAAGCCTGAATTCATTTGATGAGTCCGTTTCAAAATGAACACTTGTCAGTTTCCAAATGGAGCCCTGCTTCGCTTGAAAGTTACACAAAACCACGCGGAGCGGGAGACGGAGACGGAGGCCGAGAGGCTGGCAGGATGATCAGACGAGCGATACCTTCAAGGCAGAGTGAGCTGGCTGCAAATTTGAGAAGCTAGAATATTGAATTGGCTTCTAACAAAGAACTTAGCCTTTATCAAGCCCATATTTTAGACTGGAGTTTCAAAAAAAAAAAGAGACTTACAGTGTCTAATTACATTAGTTTATTGAGTTGTACCATCACGGTGGCTCCCATAACACCACTTTAATTTAATTTAGATTTTGTTACTTCTTTCCACTCCAAAAGGAAAACATCACCATAGAGGCATATTTATTGTTTTTTAATGCTCATGTTTGTAAACATTTACTGATCTGTTTTCTCACATAATTATAAGGAACAAGAGGACTGCTACTTTAAACCCACAGATGATATTTACCAAGTTTCTCATGGAAGCACAAGCGGAAAGTTTCTCTGATCTAAAATTGTGGTCTGATTTTTAATTATTTTTTTTTTTATAAGAAGAGGACAGGCCATGTAGGGAGACATGAAGAGCCAAGAAAATCCAGCTGCATTCATCAACCTTGAGTCTTTTGTAGAGGAACATGCATTTGGGTCATTGCTGTCTTCCCAGAATCCTTTGGGACCCCCCCCCCCCCATGCACTCTGCTGATATTTAGTGATACAGACAATGCCAGCAGGGAGGGATTCAAACACATCCCATCTGGTGGTGCTTTAGGTTTGTTGATTATTATTATTTTTTTAATCCACTTGATGAAATTCTTGTCAGCAAATCAGGAAAGTTGTCACTGTTAAATTTTTGAGGACAGGGCAATCTTCTTCAGTGACGTCTCAGTGAGGCAAAGCAGAATCTCACAGCCTTCCTTATACTGGTGTTCAGCGTCCTCAATTCCAAAACGCCTATCTCACTTTTATTCTGAAACTCCACTGGGCCACACACTTCCAGCTGTGTCATTGAAAATGTCGGGTCTTTGCTTACTGTCAAATAAGGGCTGAACTCAGAAGTCTGAGTAAATGCTAAAACACAGAGATATCTCCCCAGGTTAAAGATAAAGATAATATTTTTTTAGGCTTGGTCTTCTTCTAGCCAATGTAATATTCTACTTTAAAACACAATACAAGATTGACCTGTGAATTAACATAAATGAAAACTCTATGTTTTCTTTTACTACCAGGAAAGACAGTCCCAACACATTCAAACACTGATACTCCTGGAGTAGTTCCGAAATGTCATACTTCTGTCTTCCTAAGCAGGATAAGTCCCAATAATTCCAAGAGAGAATTGGGATCTTGTTGTGTTGTAGAGTTTGATCATGAAAATCTCTCTAGATGTTTGAGTTAGTCTCATATGTTTACCTGGGAATTGAAATCTAGCATCCAAGCGTTATGCTGGCTGTATCTGTTAACTGAAATCTGAAATGTGGCTAATATCAGCTAACTTATTTGTACACTGCTGGCTGCCAGAGTTCATGACTAAAATGAAGAGGAGTTAATATGTTGAAGGCGTCTATCAGCTGCAATGACTCCCGAGCCTATGCTCTGAATAACCAGCATTTACAGTTCTTTCTATGACTCTGGACAGCCCAGAAGATGCTCTTCTAAGTCTGGGGATTATGCTGGAAGGCAGAGCACTCGGCGGGCTATGAGGTGGATGTGAGCCGGCTTGGCACAGAAGGTAGTCAAATAGCCAGGAAGCTCCTTTCTTTGCCCCACTTCTTGGATAAGGCATGCTTTTGCTCCGTGGTGGGAAAGGCCATAGTCCTTCACGTTCTTCTGACAGCCATCACCTCCATCTGGAACTATTGTTCTAGAAAACCCTCTTGCAGCATGGTAACTGTCCTTATCCTAAATAGCCTGAGTGTAGTCCACCCTATCTTTTTTTTTTTGTTAATTTTTTATTTATTTATTTGAGAGAGACAGACACAGAGAGAAAGACAGATAGAGGGAGAGAGAGAGAATGGGCGCGCCAGGGCTTCCAGCCTCTGCAAACAAACTCCAGACGCGTGCGCCCCCTTGTGCATCTGGCTAACGTGGGACCTGGGGAACCGAGCCTCAAACCGGGGTCCTTAGGCTTCACAGGCAAGTGCTTAACCGCTAAGCCATCTCTCCAGCCCCACCCTATCTTTTTTATTCAATGTTTTATATTTTATTTTTATTTATTTATTTGAGAGGGAGGGAGGGAGAGAATGGGTGCACCAGGGCCTCTAGCCACCACAAACAAACTCCAGACACACGTACTACCTTGTGCAACTGGCTTACATCGGTACTGGGGAATCAGACCTGGGTCCTTTGGCTTTGCAGGCAAATGCCCTAACCACTACTGCAGCCTCCTTGTTAAATATTTATTCTATGTTATTTTTATTATTCACTCTCTCTTGTATGCAGCCTTTACTGTCCCATGGAGGTGATTCTCTATCTGACATGCTGCCTGAGCTGATCTTTGCCATCTTCCTTCTTGCTCCAAAACTCTCTGGAAACTCTTCTTAGGTTATGCCTCTGATTTCCAGACTGACAGTATAGTCTTTCCAGAATTGAGTTTGTCCATTCGTCCATTCTATAAAGGTTGTGTGACTTACAGATCTGTTTTCTCAGCGTGCATAAGCCTTCATAACGGATCTTATAAAACACGAAGGTGCAGTTGTGATGCCAATAACAGAGTAAAAGGGTCCAACAGTGAGGCCTGGGCTTGGACTGCCGTCTTGACACTGACATGCTGCGGTGTGACTTGTCTAGACACTGACAGTTCCATAGGCTTCCAAACAGAGAAAACGTAAGTGAACAGTCAGTACAGAGCTGCAGCTATCCAGAACTGGCCGAGGACTTTCCCCGTCATGCACGTAGCTCTGCAGGCAGATTGCTGCTCCCTGGGCACTTCCGTTCTTTGGAGCAACTCCCCATCTTTGGCCTTGACTATGAGTTTGGTAGAGTGACCTGTCCATGGGCACACTGGCATTTCAGTGAGCTGTTTGGGCACCATGCCAGCTGGAGAGAAAGACTCCACTTGCTTGAGAGCAAGCCCAATGGTGAGTTGGAATTTAATCAGATAGAGTGTTCCAAGCAATGGCTCTTTTCTCTGATGACAACCTGACTATGATAGCTGCCCTGGACCTCAGATCCATTTCTCTCAAGGTATACTCACACATACGTTACATATTTAGATGTTATACTGTTCCCCCCACTTTGGCAAGTTAAAAAAAAAAAAAACTCTTCAGAGATGTCAAAACAAGTGAAATATTTATACCCGAGATAAAATCTTCAGTAGCAGGTCTAAAAAGAAGCTTTGATCTGGCTTAGGGAATGAAAATAGCATTTGGAAGTTTATTGCAAGGCAACTCTTATTTTATACATCCCTTCAAAATTGCTTCAAGATGGTTTTAGTACTGCCTATGTGACAGCCAGAACTTTGTGATTTTTCTATGTATATCTGCAAAGAACCAACACATGATTTTAATAAGAGGGGAGGGAAAACAGGGAAAAGGAGAAAACATAGTCATTTCAAATTTGTCCTCTCTCCCCAGCTATAATCCCTTTCTTGTACTGGAAAACATAAGTTTGTTTTGGAGAGGTGCCTTGATCCTGGAACGCGGAGGCAACAAGAGCCTCAGCAGCATGTTCTGGGGATGGGAGCAGGCGAAGGGAAAGGGAGCAAGAAAGCAAGAAACGCAGACCGCAGAGAGACTGGCAGGGCCACTCTACGCCAGCCTGATAGCCCGCAGTGTTGGGGTCAGAGAGAGTGGACTCGAGTCCATCTCTCCATCACCTGCCATCCCTGCAACTCAGGTGGATACCTTTGGCTCCCTGAGGGATCAGCTCCACATCAGCAGAGTGGGAGCAGCCACCTGCCTCGTGGGCTTCGGAGAACTGACATCCGCTGCAGAGTTGTAGGAGGGGCCCAGCAGAGACACGGTATGGAGCCGTGAGAGGTCATTATGCAACTGCTGCCCCCTCAAGCTTGCCCTCTGGCTTCCCATCGTCTTGTGTCACCACAAGGGTACCCTTACTAAACAGTTTTTCATGACTCCATGAGTCCCAGGCTCTGTGTTGAGCCATTTTCTCTGAGCAGTCGCTGCACTCCTTCACCATCCGTGCCAAGGTCTGTCCACTGCTGCCCCTTAGCAGCTGCACCTATAGGCCCTGTTTGAACCCCCAACCTCCCTCCCATGCACCCTAGTTCACTGTCTGCATCAAAAGCTCACTGCACCTGCTGCTGACAATGGCCGACGATCACATTAGTAAACTAATTTCAGCATATCGATCGATGTCACGGTGCCTAGGATAAGCTTTGCCTCTCCCGAAGAAACTTCAGGAAAGTGTTCATAATGCGATATGTCCAGCGCCTAAAAATACACGGTATAACCTTGGCTGCTATTCTTGTTATTATTGTTAATGGGAATATCATATTTCTCTCTCTTCTTTTACATAGGGTTCTCTGAGATCTACTTTGCACTATGCAGGCAAAGTTCCTTTTCAGAAACTTGATTCATACTAGTTTTCCTTCTTGGCACCCTCCAGGAACTTCCCAGTCCATGTGAGATAAAGCACAACCTGTGCTTTCTAAGCTCCAGCAGTGGGCCCCCACCTCCTGCCTGGGGTCTCCTCCGTGATTGCTGTCGCCTTTATCCTGTAGCTCTAGCTGAAGAGGCTTCTGTCTAGCTCTCAAATGCCAAGCTTGTCCCTCTTCATGACTTCTCCTCAAGATTCTGACTTTCTTGCCTAAATTGCACTTTGCATGGCACTTCATAGGCTCCTTCACATCACTCAGGCACCATCATCCCAGGGTGACCTCAACCCACAGCAGCCTCCCTTGGGTGCTGCTGCTATGGTTTTCTGGACACCTCGTAGCTTCATGTACCAAATAATTCTCATTACTTGTCTCCTTATTTCTTTAATTTTATTTTTTTCCCACTGCAAGCACAGGTATCTCAACTTAAATGCATAAAACCTTATTTTTGATCAAACATTATAGCAGCCTTTATTACAATCACTTAAAGGTAATTTTTAGCCAACATTAACCAACCATATATACACTCATAACTATAAATATTTTATCAGGTATGACACACTTCCTATGCTTTCCCCAGTAACAAAGTAATATACTAACTACCACTGGTATAATTTCTGCATAAAACACCCATTATTTTTTTCTACATCAATTGCTGGGGCATTTGTTTATTTATTTTTGGTACTGAGGATTGAATCCAGGACCATGGACATTCTATAGAAGCACTGTATCACCAACTTTTTTTCTTAATTTTTTATTTAAGAGAGGGAAAGAGGCAGAGAGAGAGAGAGAAAGAGAGAGAGAATAGGCATGCCAGGGCTTCCAGACACTGCAAACAAACTCCATATGCACGCATGCATGTGCCACTTTGTACATCTGGCTTACATGAGTCCTGGGGAATCAAACTAAGGTCCTTGCAAGCAAACACCGTAGCCACTAAGCTATCTTTTCAGCCCCCCACTGACTTTTGTTACCAGCCCTCTTACTGCTTACTTTGAGACAGGCTTACCCAGAAGACCTTGAACCTGTGAGCCTCTTGCCTCAACCTCTAGTGTATCTGTAATTACAGATGTGCAATATCAAGCCCAAAAGATTTTTTAAAATATTTTATTTATTTTGAGAGAAAGAAAGAGAATGATACAGATAGAAAGAATATGGGCACGCCAGGGCCTCTAGCCATTGTAAATGAATTCCAGACGCCTGTGCCACCTTGTGCATCTGGCTTATGTGGGTCCTGCGGAGACCTAATCTGAGTCCTTAGGCTGTGCAGGCAAGAGCCTTAATCACTAAAGCATCTCTCCAGCCCTCAAAGATGTTTGTCAACTGTTATAATGACACATGCATGTTCTGTTTAGAGAAAACCAGAAATCAAGAATCTTAATTCTACAGTGAAAAAGTGAAGTAAAATTTTCATCTGTTCTCTGCAATGCTTTAAGAAACTATCCATTAATAGATTTTATTATCATAAATATAATTGTTTATCATAGATGTTTTATATCTCTCTCGCCATGTGTGTGTGAGAGAGAAAGAGAGAGAGTGTGTGTGTGTGTGCATGCACACACGCACACGCTCAAGAGTCACCATGTACAAACAATGTGTTTAAAATGTGTTTGATGATAGTGAATGAGTAAATTAGTCAGCTATGAATCTTCCACAGAATTCAAGACACAGAACACTAACAATGCTCTTTGAACCCTTTGTAAATTCCTTCCAGTATTAACAACAGAGGTGCCAAGTGCTCTGACTTTTAAGACTCCCACACTGAAATCTAGAATGATAGCTACCTTGAATTATTTTTTCTCATCCTCTTTTTTTGTGATGTAATTTTAGTACCACACACACACACACACACACATATTTGTATATATATGTATACATATGTATACATATATATATACATATGTGTGTATGTATACATATATATACATGCACACACACATAGATATATATCCCAACCAACATAACATCTAGTTAGTTTCAAGTAACATGCTTTTTTTTCACATTCACTGTCATGCTTCTGAGATTCATACATAATGAAATTAAACTCCACTGTATGAGTGCATTGTATGTGAGTGACCATGCGTCTATCAATGGGCACTTTGTTTATTTTTACCTAATGCTTTTACAGATATTTCTCTTTGGAATATTCTGGTGCTTGGATGTCAAAAAGATCTTGGAAGAAAATGACTTTGTATAGGACATAGCACCTATTCAATATTATATAATAAACTCTATTTCCAAAATAATCATACTGATTTATATTTTCATTAGCTGGCCTAACAATTTTACATTCTATTAACACCTGCTATTTTCACACTTACTTCTTCCAGCCTTATGAATATGAAATGATAAAGCATGGTTTTTAATTAAGTCTCATTACTGATAAAGATAAGCATCACCTCAAATGTTTGCCACTTTATTTTTTTCCTTTATTTTGTGCTTTTTCCATGCTATAATTTGTCTTTTGTTTTTAGCTGACTCATCTGAATACGTAATCTGAATGCTAATTCTCCCTCAGTTTTATCTTCTGTTCTTTTACTTGTGACTTGAACTTTCAGCCTTTTTTAGGCGACTTTTAATGAACACATGTTCATAATTTTTAATTGACCAAATGCACCTTTCATTTTCTTTATGATTAGCATGTTCTTGCATTCCACTTAAAAAATTCCAATCTCTGTTTAAGTGCCATATGACCCAGTAATCTCACTTCTGAATATATATCCCATGGACATGAAATTAGTATCTTCAAGAGATCATGTCTCTCTCCTGTTTTCTGAGATAGTGTACACTTTTAGTAATGCAGAATCACTTAGTGTCCAACAATACATGAATGATGAAAAGGTCATGTATGCACACTTATGGAAGGTTACTACACCCTAATAAATAAGGAAATCTCATGATTTGTGACAACATGGGTGAACCTGGAGGAAATTGAGGTAAGTAAACCAGGTTGTTCAGTGAACTTTGCTAGAGATATGTGAACAAAATTATGCCTTCCCCAAATGGGGCACCAATAACAAACCAAAAACATGGTCTTTTTAGCCAAGCTCAACTTGAATGAATGAATGACTGGACTAGGCCTCTTTATAGGAGTGTGGGTGAGAAATTGCCTATCACACTATGGGGGAACCCCAAAACAGGAAAATCATACCCCAACATAGGTCACAACTTCCCCAAAGATGAAAGATAGAGTCCCTCTTCATTTAACCTAATTAAGATGTATTCTAGCATTTCTGTAGACTGTGTGCTGCTGAGGTGGGTCACAGGAGGGAGAGAGAGAGAGGCTAGAAACCTCACGGAGGCGCTACTAACCCTCCGTACCCATCCCTTCTATGAAGGAGTGACTCAGGCATGACCATGCTCAGGGTCTTTAGTTGGAATCACATGTATATGAAGATATAAACAATCTTTGATCACATGTTTATGAAGATATATATACACAGTCATTATCATTCACAAAATAGATATTCTTCCATTTATTTTTTTTTCTAGAATCCTGTCACACACACTAACATTCAAGATCTGCCTGATGTTAAATTTTAGTGGATGAAGCGATGGCTTGCTGGTTAAGGCATTTGCCTGCAAAGCCTAAAGATCCAGGTTCAATTCCCCAGTACCCACATAATTCAGACCCACAAGGTGGTGCATGCATCTGGAGTTTGTTTGCAGTGGCTGGAGGTCCTGGAGTGCCAACTCTTTCTCTGTCTATCTACCTATTTCCCTGTCTCTCAAGTAAATAAAATACTTTTTTTAAAACAATAAATAATAAAGACTTGCCTGATGTTAAAATTTATATGTAATCTTATGTTCCTTCTAAATAATTTCTTCCAGTTGGATAGCTAATTGCCTCAAGATAGTTAATTGAATACATGTGGACATAGGGAATTAAGTCCCCCCAAGTACTGTGGCATTAATTCAACCATTGAATACTTTCCAGTGATGGTGGAGACCTATATCTGCTCAGCTACACCCAAGATAAAATGACAAAGGTGTTCATTTATCCCATGTGGGTTGTTAAAAGTCATTTGTGTTCATTTATGCTGCATTTCAATCAGGTGTATGTAAGGCACTCCCTTTACGTCACTCTGGGCCTCACCAAGGTACGTGCTAGAACCTGGTACATCCCTAGCTTTATTGAAACTCTGTACCAGCAGACTGCAAGTGTCCTCCTCCCCTTCCACTGGACGCCCTCAGAGACCCTTTTTTTGGATGGCTTCTCCTTGCCTAGTGGAAACTTCTTTCAGGAACGGGTAATAAATATCTCATTTACTTGATAGAGTGTCTACTCTGAAAGACAACAGGGCAATGTTCCCGGTAGTTAATATCCTAAGAGCAACCCAGCCTGTCTGTTAATAAGCCTTCCTGTTAAAAGCCATGCAACATCTTAGCTTATATTGAGTTTTTCTCTTCATAAAACTTTCATGTTTCTAAATTTCAGTGAGTATGTCTTTTATTTCTAGAGTCATGTTTAGATTTGCTTTCTTCTAAACCTGACTCATCGTTTGTTTTTCTTTTTTTGTCTCTTGCTTTCTAATTTTATAATGTTGTCAATGTCTTCTTCATTTCTTAAAGCCATCAGAGGTCTAATATGGTCTAATTATTTTACTTCTGAAATTTTACAGATCTAATTATTTATGTGTTTAATTATTTAATTAGCTAGTTACTATTTTAATTTGCCTTGTTATTTTTATGTTTTCCATGTTTCTCAAATGGGATGCTCTCTCACTTCCTTGCATTTTTTTAAGTTGCTTTTTAAGCATTTATCTATTTAACTGCATATGTGTGCATGAGCAAGTGCGTGTGTGGGCGTGCCATTGCACAGCAAGGGCATTGCAGTTTGTGCTGCTCTTGTGTCCAGCTTGTATGGGTAACATGGGAATTGACACCAGGTCCACAGGCTTTGCAAGCAAGCACCTGTAAGCTGTAAGTATCTATGCAGCCCTTCCCTCTTTCAATTGTTTAGCTACAAATGAGAATAGTGTCATTGTATCAATTCTTTAATATTAAAATAGATTTATTTTTTCCTTCTTTCTTGTATGGGTGAGCAACGCAGATTGGATGAATTTAAAGCAATAACTCACAGACTAGTTTCAAGAACCATGAAAACAGGGCGCCTTGGACATAGTGACCCATGAGGCTGGACACTGATCACAAACAACCCAAAACATTTGCTGCTTTTAAGCGCTATCCAGAACTAAGCCAATATGATTAACTTTGTCAACTGTCTCTAGGGCATGTGCAGATTGCAACTGCATATGCAGATGTGAGTTTCTAAGGACATCTACATTAAGTTATCCTTTGTCATTAACTTTTATTTTTTTAATTTTATTTATTTATTTGACAGAGAGAAAGAGGCAGAGTTAAAGAGAGAGAGAGAGAGAGAATGGGAGTGACAGGGCCTCAAGCTACTGCAAAGGCACTCCAGGTGCATGCGCTACCTTGTGCATCTGGCTGTATGTGGATTCTGGGAAATCGAACTCAGGTCCTTAGGCTTTGCAGGCAAGGGCCTTTACCACTAAGCCAACTCTCCAGCCCTGTCATTAACCTTTCCTGTCCTCCCTCCCTATTTAGTGCGGTCTTTGACCCATGGAGCTCAAGGCCTTCACCGAGTATCATTCCACCCATGTGTACCTCAATCTCTGGGTCACAAACAGTCCAGCAATTCTGTGTCTTCACTCTTCACCTACTTATTTGGCATATTCCAGATGCAGTGGACTTTCTACACTTCTTAGACTACACAAGTGTTCATGAAGTAACATGTTATACGAAAGTTCTGGCTTACTCTAAATGCAGGCTGAAAAAGCTTTATAAGTGTTTAGGTTGTTTCTGTTGCTAACAATAAGTTCCCTGAGAGAAGGGGCCTAACTCAGGGTCTGGCAGAAGCTCTTGCATCCTGATCCACAAGGGGGCACTGACTATGGGGCTGCCATGGGCACATCCCAGGCTCTCTAAGGGTGCTTAGGAGGCTTTAATGAGTAGCTAGGATGGAAAAATATTGACCTGAAATATGCTTGGTGAGTAGGATAGTCTTACAAATGTTTATTGAATGAAGTAATGGGTTTTTCTTTTCTTTTTTGATATTTTTATTTATTTGAGAGGGGAAGAAGAGGCAGATCGAGAGTGAGAGAGAATGGTCACACCAGGGCCTCCAGGCACTGCCGACCAACTGGAGATGCGTGTCCCACCTTGTGCATCTGGCTTTATGTGGGTACTGGGGAATGGAACCAGGGTCCTCAGATTTTGCAGGCAAGTGCCTTCAGCACTGAGCCATCTCTCCACCCACCTTTTTATATTAATAAAGAAAATTCTCAAGGATAAAGGGAGTGGAATCCCTGGAAGAGATGCATTTGCCCTCAGGGTACAGATGGAAAGGGAAACTGGAGCAGGGAGGGTTGTAAGGGAACTGCCAACATCTAGGCCTACTTAGAAGTTCTGAAAAAGGCGGCGCTTTAAGAATCACCAGGTCACCAAGTGTAATCTGTGGATATACTCAGTTGACAAGACAGACAGTTGTGTAGGGCTGCTGTCCTAGGTCACAGAGGAGTAGCCAGCCTTCAATGCCAAAATTCAATGAGAGTGAGGAAATGAAGAAAGGCCACCAAGTGATTCACCGGAGAGTATAACATTTTTCTCGATACATTGATCTTATGATCTCTTTATGAAGAATGTTTGGATCCAGAATCCCAAAAGTGTGAAGCCCAGATTCAATTTCAGTTCATTTCTTCCACAGATATTACATGGTTCTATCTAAACTAGAGATATTTACATTCTTTTTAGACTGATTTGACAAAAATAGCTAGAAATGGCCAGAAGATATTGATAATAAAATTAAAATAGAAAGAGAGAGAGAGTGTAGGGGGTTTGAATTTTCAAGCTAAAAGGGAATCAAAGAAAGCTGGAAAATGTACTTAAAAAAAAATCTTATAGGGCTGGAGAGATGGCTTAGTGGTTAAGCGCTTGCCTGTGAAGCCTAAGGACCCCGGTTCGAGGCTCAGTTCCCCAGGTCCCATGTTAGCCAGATGCACAAGGGGGCACACGCGTCTGGAGTTCGTTTGCAGAGGCTGGACGCCCTGGAGCACCCATTCTCTCTCTCTCCTTCTATCTGTCTTTCTCTCTGTGTCTGTCTCTCTCAAATAAATAAATAAATAAATAAATAAATAAATAAATAAATAAATAAATAAATAAAAATATTATATTTTCTGGGCGTGGTGGCACACGCCTTTAATCCCAGCTCTTGGGAGGCAGAGATAGGAGGATTGCCATGAGTTCGAGGCCACTCTGAGACTCCTTAGTGAATTCCAGGTCAGCCTGGGTTAGTGAGACCCTACCTTAAAAAAAAAAAATTATATATATATATATATAATTTATTTATTTGCAAGCAGAGCGAGAGAGAGAGAGAGAGAGGGAGAGAGAGAGAGAAAGAGGCAGATAGAGAAAGAGAGAGAGAAAGAGAGAGAAATAGGCACTACTAGGGCCTTACTGCAAACTAACTCCAGATGCAAGCACCACTTTGTGCATCTGACTTTACATGGGTGTGGAGGAATCGAACCCAGGTCATTAGGCTTTACAGGCAAGTCCCTTAACTGCTGATCCATCTCTCCAGCCCTGGGAAAATGTATTTTAGTATAAGCATATAAACATTTTGTCAGCGGTATATAATAATTTGTTTCTCAATGGCAACTGTTGATTATTTATAACAAACTCCATACTCCTTAACTTTTCAATTACATGTAGATGTAATGATAGTGAGCTGCTAAGAAATAAAGAAAACTATTGATTAAAAAGCATGTCAAATATAGAAGGGGTCATTCAGCCAGAATGTTGGTGTAGCACTTTGTTTTGTACATGTAGAAGCTATCAGAACTTATAGTAGCACATTCTGTTTGCTGATCATAATCCTTTTTCTTTATGTAAATTTCTAACTACTCTTAAATGGTAACTTACTCCATTCAAATATGTGACTGAGACACTGAAGTGTCTTAAATTCCATGTACCCTTTTCTTGTAACACCTTTTTTTTAATGACAGGATTTCATTCTAGCACAGGTTATCCTGGAACTTGCTATTGAAGCTCAGACTGGCTTGTACTCAAGGCCATCCTCCTGCCTCATCCTTCTGAGTGCTATGATTACAGGCTAAAGCCACCATGCCAGGCTTTATAGACTTAAAACACTGTGAGGGCGGGGGTTAAGAGACTTCTTAGTGGTTAAGGTGTTTCCCTGTGAAGCCTAAGGATCCAGGTTCAATTCCCCAGTACCCATGTAAGCCAGATGAATGTGTGGCACATGCATCTGGATTTCCTTTGCAGTGGCTAAAGGCCCTGGTGTGCCCATTCACTCTCTCCCTGTTCCTCCCTTTCTCTCTCTCATAAGTATATAGAAATTTAAAAAAAAAAATTAAAAACACTAGGGAAATGTTCACTTGTCTTAAAAATATAAGAATATGCAAAACTTGCAAGTAAATATCAAAGTCATGTGTGTTTCTGTTTGTGTGGATTAATAAGACAAAACAAAAAGTTTACTGACAAAATATTTGAAATATTTGTCCTTTGCCTAAGAGCTGTTCAAGCATCTTTTTAAAAAATATTTGTTTTATTTTTATTTATTTATTTGAATAGGCAGAGATAAATAGAGGCAGAGAGAGAGAATGGACACTCCAAGGCCTCTAGCCTCTGCAAATGAACTCCAGATGCATGTGCCATCTTGTGCATTTGGCTTACATGGGTCCTAGGGAATCAAACCTGGGTCCTTTAGCTTTACAGGCAAGAGCCTTAACCACTAAGCCATCTCTCCAATCCCTGGTATATTCTCTGAATTATTTTTAAGATTTAGTTCTTTGTGTTTTCTTGAGAAACATGATACTCTAGAGATAAGCCCTGGAAATAGACCCGAATGAGGAGACAGTGCACGACGTTTCCCTCTTGGCACCTCTGAGTCCCCTGTTAAAGCCCTTAGACTTCATTCACAGCACAGGGCCACTCACACAATTACATTTGGCCAAAAGTGAGTACTTTGCTATTCTGGTTTTTTCTGGACAAATCCCACATAATATATATTTTTGTTACAATTTATTGGTTGTGTTGCAGTATTAATAATTTGGTTCATCTTTACCTAAGCCAATATCTTATTTTCATTTACTTACTTGAGAGAGAGCAAGCAAGCAAATGAGACAGAAAGAGATAGAGAAATAGGCAGGGAGAAGGAGAGAGAGGATGGGCACACCAGGGCCTCCAGCCACTGCAAAGGAACTCCGGATGCATGTACCCCCTTGTGCATCTGACTTATGTGAATCCTGGGGAATCAAATCTGGATCCTTTGGCATTGCAGGCAAGCACTGTTACTACTGAACCATCTCTCTGGCCCATAAAATATTTTATTCTTATTTAATTATTTGAGAGTGAGTAAAAGAGAAAGAGGTAAATAGGCAGGTAGACAGAGAGAGAATGGCAATATCTTAGTTTTAAAATATCTGTTTTGAAAGTACTAGGTCCTATGGACATGCCAAGAGGCTAGTCAAATTATTCCAGGAAAAAAAAAAGGCAGAGAATTTAATAGCCTCTACAAGCTGCTACTGCTTAAGACCACACTATTTGCACTGCAATTTGAGCATATTTCTACCCGTTAGACATTACAAACATGCCATAGAAGCCTGCTGTGAGGACAGCTTTGATGCCCCCAGAAGTAGAAGAGTTTAGCTGTGATTAAAGGATTGGAATCTTTGCCTTGAACTGACAGATTAGTTTTTGCTAGGTTTTCTCTGTTAATTCCAGGCTTGACAGCTCCACCGTAAATTAATCTAAACTATGTCAAGCTTCTACAAGGGTGATCCTTGTCTTGTTAAAAAAAAAAAAATCATAAAGGTAACTAAGTAAACAAGAACTTGTAGCATGGGAACTTGAAGCACACGCATTTTGCCACTGAGGAGAATGTACTAGACTTCTGTGGTCACTGATGTGTGAGCCTCGGTGGTCTGTCTTCCAGGAACTCATGACGATGTCATTACCTCTTGCCTGTCCAATCTGTCTCATAACTGGAGTTGATAAATATAAACTGTTTGTGAATGTGAAGTACAGCCCAAGGTATCCAGACATGGATGCTGATGATGGAGAAATAGAAATAGAAGGTGGTAATAGATATACCAAATCTGAACCCTATCACGGACCAGTTAGGACATCCAAGAATGCAGAGAATTTCCTACAATCTATAACATAGAGTCCCAGGACAGGGTGGTTAGATGTAGTGGGCCAGTAAAAGTTGTGTCATCTCATCTGCCTGATTCATGCTGCTAGGATGAGCGCGTCTCTGCAATTGACCTCTGCGGACCTGAGTAGGCATCAGAAGATAGAGGTGACATTTTCTATTTTCTCACTGTCCTTGGCCACCTAGCCCCCACCACCCTGACACATACACATTTTTTTGTACTCATTGAATACAGTCAAGTCGATACCATTGTTAGCCTTTTACTCCCCCCTCCACAGGGACCCTCCTTGTCGGGTAAGTGGGTAATGCATCGTGGGGTTTGTCATCAGTTATGGCTAGGAGGAAATATCTCTGTGTATCATGACCCAATGTGTGGCTCTGACATTCTTTCTGCCCCTTCTTCCACAAATTTCCCTGAGACATGTTTGGATTATTTTAGGTCTGCTTCAGTGGTGAGATCTTGGGACCTTCTGTATCTCTGGATATCTGATATGGTAGGGGTTGATTGTTCTCTGTGTCTATCTCCCTCACCCTTGTGCTGGGACCCGGTTCACCAAAATAACAGCACTCTTGCTTGTTTCCCCAATTATTCTTAGGTTCAGCTGGGGCCCTTTTGAGGTATGATGGGGTGATTCTCTCCTTAGGATCTGTGTCTATCTGGAAAAGAGAAGCAGATTCTCAGATGGAGAGTAGAGTTACACCAGATAAATGTGATAACCATTATTTTTTGGAGAGAGTTAAATAGGTGTAGGCCCACATGTAGTCCACAAGTGGTGGGAGCTTGATAATGGAAGCAGGCTCAATTTTGGATATGGTTCTGACTTGTTTCCTAGCTCCAGCTATGGGTTCCATTCCACTGAGTGGATCAGTTAGCCAAATCAAGAACAGTTGGCATCCCACCATAGTTGTGCACCACTATTGCACTTGTGTGAGCATCACAACAGGTTGTTTGCTGATAAGTAGGTTAGACCATGAGTTGCTTGGATATATATTGGTCATCTTCTGCCGGTCACTCATGTAGCGCCTTCTGGCACAGGACATGCAAACTGTCTGGGGACTGACTGTCTTCCAGCTTCCAGCCACATCACTCCATGTTACCTGACAACACTGTATGGTGTCTTCAGCAGTAGGGTCTTACAAGTAACCTTTGGTGCGTCATAAAACACTCTGACAGAAATCTGTCTTCTTTTCAGAGACCTTTGTAGGTCTCTCTGTTGAAAAATTCATTGTGGATGATATCCAACTGCTGGTACTGGGAGTTATAGGTCAGCGCCCAAGAAGAGAAGGAGGAAAAAGATAAGTAATATAAAAGAGATAGAGAGATGAGAGAAATGAGAGATGAGAGAGAAGAGGGAGAAAGAGAGAGAGAGAGAGAGAGGGAGAAGGAGAGAGAGAGAGAGAAACAGAAACAAGAGGACATAAAGGTTAGTTTTCATCATACCCTCTCCAGGGTCTTGTGAATCATGTGTTCCCTCTAAGGGCCTGGTAAATGCTCAATGATTTAGTCTGACTTTTAGGGTGTAGAATTTTATGGTACCATTGCTGTGTGGGTTCAGTTTTGTGTACCCCACCCCTTCCTCTACCCTACCCTCCCTCCACACCCTCCCTAATGTCCAGTTCTTGAGATGCTTGCTAGATATGCCAGAAATTTGGGTAGATTCAGGTTAGGAGCTGTAGGTGAGTGAGAGTATGTGGTGATTATCTTTCTGTGACTGGGTGAGTTCATTGAGAAGGATCTGTTTAGGTTCAACCATTTTTCTTCAAATTTCACTGTGTTGTTTTTCCTTACTGCTGTATAGAATTCCATCGTGTAGATGTACCACATCTTAGTTATCCATTCATCTAATGATGGACATCTGGGTTGATTCCAGCTCTTAGGTATTACGAATTGAGCATCTATAAGCATGGTTGAGCAAATCTCTCTGACCCGTGGTTTAAAGGTTTTAGGGTAGATATGTAGTAAGGGAATAACTGAGTCTGTTGGTATCTTCATAGTCAACTTTTTCAGGAGTCTCCATATTGTTTTCCAAAGTGGTTGTACAATCTTACATTCCCACCAACAGTGGATAAGTGTTCCTACTTCTCCACAACCTCACCAGAATTTATTTTCATTTGATTTTTTGATGTTTGCTATCCTTACTAGGGTAAGGTGGAATCTCGTAGTTGTTTTAATTTGCATTTCCCTAATGCTTAGGGATGATGAACATTTTCTTCAGTGTGTGTTTGCCATTTTCATTTCTTCCTCTGAGAATTGGATGTCCGGTACTTTGCCCCATTTTGTGAGTGGGTTGTTTGACTTTTTATTGTTTGGGTTTTTGAGTTCTTTATAGATTCTAGAGATTAGGCCTCTGTCAGTTGGATATTCAGCAAATATTTTCTCCCATCCTGTGGGTAACCTATGGGCTATCCTTATTGTAGTCTGTGACAAAATTTTTCAGGTTCATTATGTCCCATTGGTTGAGTGATTGTTTAAGGTCCTGTACTACTGTTTTTTTTTGTTTTTTTTTTTTCAGGAAGTCTTTTCCCATTCCTATGTCATGGAATGTTCCTCCTCTATTTTCTTCCAGTAGTAGCTGAGTTTCCAGTGTTATATTGAGGTCTTTGATCCATTTGGACTTGATTGATATGCATGGTGAGATGTGAGGATCAAGTTTCAATTTCCTGCATATGGTTATCCAGTTTGTCCAACACCATTTGTTGAAGATGCTGTCTTTTTTCCAGCCCATATTGTTAGGGCTTTTGTCAAATATCAAGTAGCTATAGTTGCTTGACCCAAAGTCTGGGTCCTCAATTTTATTCCATTGGTCTATACTCCAGTTTTGATGCCAGTTTACCATGGTGTTTTTATTGCTATGGCTTTGTAATACAGCTTTAGATCAGGTCACATACACATTTTCATCACTAATTTTATGTTCTTAAGTTTGCCACTTCCAGTTTCTGATCAGAAATCTGAACGATGGTTTTCATTTACAATCATGGTTCCTAGGTTTTGTACTGATAAGGAAAGTGAACAGAACACATGCTCTATTAATTTCACCTTTATATTCTAAAGAGAAATGTTGAGCATGCCAAGACAAAAGAAACATAGTGAGAGAGATGAGACTAAATCATTGGAAATAACATTTGATTTTCTCCCCTGCTATCATTATTTGATCACTGTCATCCATAAGTGCATAGTTTATATAAATCAGAACCAGTCAAGCCCAGTCTTTTTCTTAGATGTATTTTTTTGGTCATCAAAACATTATTATTATTATTATTATTATTATTAATTATTATTATTATTATTTTATATGTGTGTTCAGGTGCAGGTGTGTGCATGCATGTGCATGGGTGTGTGGAGGTCAGAGGATAACACTGGGTGTCATTCCTTCAGGTGTCATCCACCCTTTTTGAGACAGGGTTTCTATTACAGTTACCTTCTCATTGCTGGGAACCAACTAGAAGCAGCTTATTGTAGGAAAGGGTTCATTTCAGGCTTACAGTTCCAGGGGAAGTTTCAACATGGCAGAGGAAGCTGGCTCACTTCTCTACAGAGAGAAAACCAACAGCCAGCAAGCATGGACAGCCAAACCTCAAAGAGCTCTCCACATACCCACAAGGGCTGGGCCTCAAGGTCCACCCCCAGTGACACACCTCTTCCGCATGCCTGCCTGGAGACTTAAGTAGCAAGCTCAATCTTAATCAAAAATCCCTGAGGCTATGGCGGGGACGTGCATTCACATTCAAACCATCTCAGTCTCTCCTCATCCTGAGACTCACCAAGTAGGCTAGACTGTCTGGGATTGCAGGCACACTCGACAATGCCTGACTTTGTTCCATGAGTTCTAGGGACCAGATTCAGAAGGTCCTCATGCTTGCCAGGCAAGCATTTACCAGTTTTGCTGTCTCCTCATTGTTTTTCAATTTTTATTTATTATTTATTTGAAAGAGTATGTGTGTGCATGAGAGAGAGAGAGAGAGAGAGGGAGGGAGAGAGAGAGAGAAAGGGAGAGAAATCATTGGTACACCAGGGCTTCTAGCCACTGAAAATGAACGCCAGACTCATGAGCCATTTTGTGCATTTAGCTTTACATGGGTGCTGGGAAATTGAACCTGGGTCCTTTGGTTTTCCAGGCAAGCACCTTAACCACAGAGCAATCTCTCCAGCCCACTTCATTACCTCATTATTTTTTCTATTTCAGTGTCTTTTAAACTATCTGTATGGCAGCTACTTCCACCACATCTTGTCTTCTGCAGAGTGCCTGGCACTGGAGGCTTCTGAGTCATGACCTTTCAGCTTGTAGCACCCAACAGAATGATTAGGAAGCATGCCTCTTCTGTGGGATGTCTCATATTCCTTACTGAGGACATATTGTATAAATAGATAAAAAATAAACACTATGTTTTCATGTGATGACATATTTGACAAAGAAAAGTAAATTAGAGCAACAGAAAGAGAATGAGAAGGTAGCCACGTCAGAAAAGGTGGATGGAAATTTTTCTCCAAGGGTAGGGTATCAGAGCAAGAATTACATGTGTATGGAAAATATTCCAAAAACAGTAATTCAAAGTGTAGGGCTGGAGAAATAGCTTAGTGGTTAAGGCACTTGCCTGCAAATCCTAAGGACCCAGGATCAATTCCTCAGGACCCACAATAAGCCAGATACAAAAGATGTTACATGTTTCTAGAGTTCATTTGCAGTGGATGGAAGTCCTGGTGTACCTATTCTCTCTCTTTACCTCTTTCTCTCTCTCTCTCAAACTAAAAAATAAATAGATAAAAGCAAAGTGTAAAGATGATCAAGAGAAACAGGAAGTGTGGTGTGGAGAACTCAGTGTTGCATGAGTAGAAATCCAGAAAGGGTCAAGGGAGTTGAAGAAACGGGTTATCATTTAGTTCTCACAGGCTATTCTAAGGCAATGGGAAGCTATTAGAAGATTGGGGGCAAGGAACTCACATAATTTAATTTATATGATAATGGATAGACAATGTCTAATTCATAAGTGATGCATAAATATTTTAAATTCTTAAAAGTATTTGCAAAAATAAATAATGCTCCCAAAGGTTTGTTTGCATTATTAATCTCGACTCATCACTATATAAGTTAGATAACACTGAAATACGTTCTTTGTGTAAAAATCCTATGCTAAGTTCTGTGTGGATCAATTACTATTACTATGAGGATCAATTACTACAACCTCTTTGGCCTCAAAAATGTTGTTCCTCCTTATATCATTACAAGTACTCATTAACTTCTCCAGGCATGATTACCAAAGGGACCGAAGAATCTTGGTTCTGTTTTTTGTTTTGTGGGGTTTTTTTGTTTTGTTTTGTTTTGTTTTGTTTGTTTTTATTTATTTATTTGAGAGCAACAGACAGAGAGAAAAAGAGGCAGAATGGGCGCGCCAGGGCCTCCAGCCCCTGCAAACGAACTCCAGATGCATGTGCCACCTTGTGCACCTGACTTACGTGGGTCCTGGGGAATCGAGCCTCTAGCTGAGGTCCTTAGTTAGGCTTCACAGACAAGTGCTTAACCACTAAGCTGTCTCCCCAGCCCCGTTTTTTTGTGTTTTAATCAATGAATATATACGTTACATAAGTCCACCTCCAAATGAACATCAGTGGCACTTCATTAAATTGTTTGTTAAATCATTATGCATTATGTCACTTTTTAACAAAAAATCAGTGGTCATGTTACAATATGGAAGTTCATAGTTCCAGAAAAATAAGATGTCTTTGAAAATGGATGTGAGAAAATATTTTAATCGCTGCCAGCGCCTCCTCGCCTTGCTGAAAGTTGATGTCATTTTTGACACTCAGGAAGCAATTTTTGAACGGTGAAAATGAAAAGCCGGGGCTCCATCCTGTTACAATAAGCCAAGGAAAGAGCGCCTGCTATTTTAATTCTGAGGATCACTCCATCGTTGTGGAGTCAGATCAAATTAACATCTTGGCTTCTGTTAATGCTGTTTTGTAGAATCCCAGAGTGTGACTGACAAGGTCTGTGGAGCACTCAACACAAACAAAGTGGCTTAAATATGACAAAAGACAAGGACAAGGAGAAGGAGAGAAACCTGAGCAAAGCTGAAGGAGGAGCCAAGCATTTCACCTCCGCCCCGCACACGCCCAGTGCTCTCCATTAGCCATCACCACTTCCTCAGACCGTCCTGAAAGCCACTGTTGGAATTTTCTCTGTTCTTTCCCTTCTACTGCTTCGCCTCTCCCTCCTCCTCCTTCCTGCTTCTCTCCCTCCCTCCCTCCCTTTCTCTCTCTTTCTCGGTCTCTCTCTCTCTCTCTCCCCCTTTCTCTCTCTCTGCTATGATATTTCCATCTTATTACTGTAAGTGCATTTAAAAGAGAGGCTGTACCTTACCCAAAAGAGTAACCGGAATGACAGAGATTCAGGATGTGTTAAGGTAGAATGGAAGTGTTGTGCAGAAGGGACGTTTCTTCCTTTGGCGTACCAACACTGGATGGGTCACCTGAGGCCTACAACGTGGTTGTTGGGCATGTGTTATTGCCTAAACCCCTGGCAGGTTGCAGTGAGTTACTCATTTGTCCTCACTGCAGGCCATGTGGCCAACAGTTCACCATGATTCAACCGCCCTACCTCGGGGCAGCATCTAGGTAGGAAATGAATCAGTCCGCTTGTTATTTTCATGTACCGGTACAAGGTGAAGCGTAGTGGACAGAAAGGGAGCCTGGCAGCCCTTGGTCTCTGTCTCCACTGATAAGGGAGGGAGAGGGGTGAGTAGGTCCCTCTCTAAGACTCTTATATCATCAATAAAAATCTCAAACTTCTTGTGAATCTTAGACATAGGATATATACTAAAACACTTTGCAAACTGTAAGTCACAAAGCCAATGATGCTATTTCCATTCTAAGTAAAAAATAGAATAAGGGCAGATGAAATTTCAAGGCCTTTTAGACTTGTTTGTTTGTTTGTTTATTAGCAATCGGTTTTTATTTTGGCTAGTTTCTTGGAAATGATCTCAGAACTTTCTGGGTTTGGCTATAGGGGCTCTCAACCTTAGGTTCTAGGCTTTTCCAGAGCTTTCTCTTATCACAGAGATGGCTACCTGGATTCCTGAAGACATTTTGTGTATTTTGTCAACTTAACTACAAGAATTCTGCATTGTTTCTTCTTAAAAATTACTCAAAGAATTCATCATATTTTGCATTAATTTGAAATATGAATTTGTCTAATAATACTTTCCAAAAGAGAATTTCATAAAATTAAGGGATTTCTTGGCATCACATGTAATGCTACTATTAAGTAAAATATAAGAAATCATTACTATCAATTTTGAAATTTATTTGATCATTCTTTTATTTATTTTTATTATAAATTACTCAATTTGCCTTTGTTTTGAGACAAACTGGCCTTTCGTTTTTAATTTTTTTGTTCATTTTTATTTATTTATTTGAGTATGACAGAGAGAGAAAGAGACACAGAGAGAGAGAGAATGGGCACGCCAGGGCTTCCAGCCACTGCTAACGAACTCCAGATGCGTGTGCCCCCTTGTGCATCTGGCTAACGTGGGTCCTGGGGAATCGAGCCTTAAACTGGGGTCCTTAGGCTTCACAGGCAAGCGCTTAACTGCTAAGCCATCTCTCCAGCCCAGACTGGCCTTTCTTTATGAGACAGAGTGAGAGCAAGCGCCAGACCAGAGAAATAGAGAGAGTGAGAGAGAGAGAATTGGTGTGCCAGGGCCTCAAGCCACTGTAATCAAACTCCAAATTCATGAGACACCCTGTCCTGCACATATGTCACCTTGCGTGTCTGGCTTACATGGGATCTGGGGAGTTGAACATGGTTCAGTAGGAATTGCAGTCAAGCACCTAAACTGCTAAGCCATCTCTCTGGCTGTCAATTTGTCTTTTCACAATCACTTTATCTACCTACCTACCTATATTTATTTTTAATTATATATATTTATATATATGTATATATAAACAGGCTATATACTCTTATCCCCTCACCTCAACTCCCATTAACCTCAGGGTCCTCGTCAGTGGGGTTATAGTAAGCACTGTGGGGTTATGAAGGCCTCAATCAGTCTCTGTAGAGTGGCAGGGGACCGTGCTTCAGGGTATTAGGACTCATTCTGGGGCTCTTACAATCTTTCCACACCCTTTTTCAATGTGACCTGAGCCATGGCAGGCCTGTTGGCAGTCTGACTTAGTGTTGAGTTCTCTGTTCCCTCTGGGTTTCTGCCTGCCGAGATTTTGATTGATCACCATGTCTGTCTCCATCACCCTGGGGCTGGGGGTCAGCTAGCAGTAAGAGCAGTGTTCCTATGGTCTATTCCTCAGAAATTCTCCTGTTCCCTGGCAGATGTTCTACTTATCTTTTTTTTTTAATTTGTTTATTTTTATTTATTTATTTGAGAGCAACAGACATAGACATTCTTTCTGCCATTTCATCCACAGTTCTCTCCAAGTCTTAGAGAAGGTAATACAGATGTCTCATTGAGTATTGAACACTCCACTGTCATGTCTTTGCATCACTTAGATAAGCTTTGAGTCTCCCCATAGTCATGGCCATCTGGACACAAAAACTTCTCTGACCAAAAGTGAGAGAATCCCTAACATGTGTGTTTAAATATGATTGAACTCATTACCCTAATACTGATATTCCTACTTTTGCAAATTACCTTTCAATCCTTTTGTGCTTCCATATATATTTTATGTAATTTTTATTGTACTTCATGTACCATCTTGCATTCTGAAGTTTAATTTACATTTCCTATGATCATTTTAGTAATTTTGTATAGTTTTCATGTTTATTGCACAATAATCTATGGCTGACTACAGTCTATTAAGCAGTTTCACTCATTATAAAACTTTTGGCTTTTTCTCATTTATTTCCTTCAGCTGAAATCTGCAATAATAAAGTCTTTTACTTTCACTAACTTAGTTCGTTCAGACGTCCTGGAGAAGTAGGCTGGCATGGCTGAAGAGCATATTTGATTTTCTTACTGTTTCATCTGCACTTTCACAAAGAGATTCTATGGTCTCTGCAGTGCTTCCAGCAGGGCATAGAGCTCTTGGTGAGTTGAACAAAATTGTACCCTTTGCATTCATACCCAAGATACATCATCATCACCTTCCTTCTAATATTTACTGGCAGACAATGGACTGAGTGTATCAAATGCTTCCTAAAGCTGACACGAGTCTTTCCACTTTCTCCCTTTATAGAACAGAATGGCTCAGAATGATAAATTACATAAGGTCAATTGCATATTAAAATATAAAACCAGGAGGCACAGTCACTTCAGGGTAACATCTATCTGTCTGTTTATCTTTGGTCTCTCCTTGTTTAGAAAAATAGAAAAATAGGTATCAGACTATCACACCTATGGTGCTGATGGGAAATGAAGCAACTTTATACTATAAGTGATTGCACACACACTTCTTAATGAGAACTGGCATAAATATTGAAATACAAATGTTTCAAATTATATTAAATATATGATTAAAGTGAATTATAATAATTATTTTTAATGTGGCTCTGTAGAAAATTTAAACTTACTTATGTGATGTGCTTCGGATCTATGGCTTATTTTACATTTCTACTGCCAAGATAAAGTGCTGACTTAATGGACGATCGAGATTTATTATGTTGTCTGAGACCCTGGAGCAGAGCCCTCATATAAAACTTCAATTTGGAATGTTCTGAACCAACCCAGGCATCTTGCCTTCACTTCTAAGAGTCTCAGTCTCTAGTACAAGCCTGAAATAGGAAGCACGCTTCTCCCAAAAATTAATGGTCCCTCCCAAGAAAATCCACTGGAAGGATAATCAGTGTGGTGAATAGGTTATTGTTGCTGTGCATTAACCCTTGTTTATCTACCACAAGACCCATCAGGAAGACATAGATTCTAGTACCTATGCTTTTGCATAGTGTGGTGTGTGTGTTCATACATGTTTGGTATGTGTAGGCATGTGTGTGTGTGCATGCATGTGGAGGCCAGAAGCCAATGTGAGGTATCATCTTCAGCTGTGCTCCCCTTTATTTTGGAGAAAGGGTCTTGCACTGAACTCTAGAGCCCACCCATCTGGCTAGACTAGGAAGAAAGCAAGTCCTAGGAAGCCAGGAAGTCTCTGCAGGCATGTGAGGGCAGTGGGCAGGCACATGTGCCAGGCCCAGAGGACAACTTTCTAGTAGCCCTTCCCTTCCACTCCTCATAAGGAAAAACCTCCTCTCCTTAAAACCTCCTCTCCTTAAAACCTCCTCCCCTCTCGTTGTCTGTTGTTCCTGTTCACTACTGAGGTTGCTGAGAGCGTTAGGGAAATTCCCTTGTCCTTCCATCTCCCAAGCTGTCGGCATACTGCTATTACAGCAGTCACTGTGGCTTCTGGCCTTGAGTGGGGGGCGGGGAGATTGATTTCAGCTGCTCACACTTGAGCAGAAAGTGCTCCAGGCATGGTGCTATCTTACCAAGCCTTCAGTGCTGTTTTTGTTTTAATTTTTTAAATTTTTTATTTATTTATTTGAGAGCGACAGACACAGAGAGAAAGACAGATAGAGGGAGAGAGAGAGAATGGGCGCGCCAGGGCTTCCAGCCTCTGCAAACGAACTCCAGACGCGTGCGCCCCCTTGTGCATCTGGCTAACGTGGGACCTGGGGAACCGAGCCTTGAACCGGGGTCCTTAGGCTTCACAGGCAAGCGCTTAACCGCTAAGCCATCTCTCCAGCCCCTCCAGTGCTGTTTTTAAGAAAGACAGGGCTGGAGAGGTGGCTCAGTGGTCAATGGCGCTCATTTACAAAGCATGGTGCCTTGGGTCAGAATCCCCAGTACCCATGTAAGCAAGGATGTGCAAAATGGAACATGCAACTGGAGTTTATTTGCAGTGCGAGAATGCCCTACCGTGTCTGTTTCCTCACTCTCTCATTCTGCCTCTCCTCTCTCTGTCTGTTGCAAATAAATAAATAAAAATTACGAAAGAAGTTAAAAGATACTAAAATAATGTGCATGAATGCTATGTTCATTTGCATATAGGTAAACCAATAAAATTTTCTGTATCATCTTTACAGTCATTTACCATATGTGATGTAATGATGTCTATAAATATAAAAATTCAAATTCAACCATAATACAGAATTGACAGAATCCTCAATGAAGCATAATCATATTTTTGCATAGCTTTTGTCTGTTACTTGGCATAAGATATGATTTGTAACAACTGCTTAACATAATCCCTTGGGATCTGAATTCATAAGAGTTTAAAAATGTATTTTTAAAGGTCTAAAATGACATTGAGTTTATTGTGCTTGGGGGAGGGTAGATTTTCAGCCTACCACTGTTGCATTCTTCCAAAGCTATATTAAACAGTGTGACATTAACCTCTCTTGTTTCTCCAGCAGCTGTAAACAATTCAGCAGAAACTCAATTTTCTTTCAGATCATAAACGTAGCATGTTCCCCACTGAGTCAAAATACCTTCTCTCATTTGTTTCTCCAGTAAGCTGATGACAGATAAAGATTCTGCTACCCCTGTTTGTCCAGGCAACAAAAACAGTCGACACAGTTCTGTGACAACTCACCTGGGTGGCTCTGTTAGTGTAGGGGAAAAAGAAAAAACAAGAAGCTGGGAAGTGAGTAATATTTTTGAATGGCATTGAAACCATGTCCACTCAGATGATAATTTAATCCCCAGAATTATAGACCTCCCACAAGACAAATTGTTCCCTTTCCTTGGCACAGTAGGGGAAAAAGTGCCCAAAAGCAGCTGGCAGCTGCAGCTGTGGACCACTACCTACAAAAATGGACCGGAAGTTGTGGGTCATCAATTGCATGTCAAGAGGAATTTTTTTAGAATGGCATATGAGCAAATGTAAGGGCACTTTTAATTAAATATAGACCCAAAAATCTGTCGCAAATTTTGCTGTGACACATTCTCTCCAGAGATCTGGAAAATCAGAACTAAAATTAACTTTAGAACAAAAGTATTTAGTCAAGGATGGTGCTTGAAAAGACCCCAAATAATGCTAACATGTTAATATTATAGGTCTAGACAAGTCGACAAGACTTCTATTTCCATGGTTCTCACTCTCTCTCTCTCTCGCTCGCTCTCTTTCTCTCTCTCATTCTCTTTCTTTCCCCTACTGTGTGTATGTGTGTTGAGAGAGAGAGAGAGAGGAGAGAAAATTTATATAGGCATAAAGATATTTAAAATGAAAGTCATACTTTAAATCCTTCCCAAAGCACTGTCACATGGCTACTGGATAAAATGAGCCCTTCCACATTGAAGGTCTACATTGACTATCACAAAATTAACTCATATTATCTGCTAGGGATCTGGCATTCTTTCTGATTTTTAATTGGTTCCCAAGACGTAATATAACACCATGGTGAAATACCCATTTTAAGATATTTCTCTTTGTTTTGTCTGTGAAAGTTGTGAACCTTTGCATTTTTAGACATTTAGAACCCCATTTTAGTATTCCAAGAAGCCAAGGTTTCTCTGTCAGTTACTGTACAATATCTTGATTAAATATTTATAAATTTCTTAAAATGTATGTTGCATACTTGATCTATTGAATAAGCATATATTCATTAGTCTTCTCTCGCAAAGGGCTGCTACACGGGAATGATGTCTTTTATCTGTTTTCTCTCTGTCTAGCACACTATAGGTGCTCAGTAATATTTAATGACATCAAATCCTGTGATGAATCAGCCTTGTCACACAGGTATAATGGGCAGAGGGGCTGCACCCTGAATGGACATCTGGGTATTCTATGTCTGTTTCTGATCCAAGCAAGAAGTGTACACATTAACTTTGCCTCAAATTGACTGTTTGTTTCAATAGAGGCCCTTAAAATACGAAGATAGAAATAGAAACATGCACACTGGTAAGTCCTAGACATAGGGCAGTGAATCTATTAAACATCTCCCACAGATAGGCATGTCTAGCCTTCATTAAATACCCGGAAAGTAACTCTAAAGTGCACCTGCGCTATTGTGGCCTAGCCATGTCTAGTTACAGGTAAGGTCAGACGTGCTCTCAGGAAAGCAGTTCTGAGCATGACTCTGATGCCCCAGAAGGCTTTTATGCCTGTGGAACCCTGGTGTATCATGAGCAATCCTGCAATGACTGTGATATTCTTATAGAATGGGATTTTCTTTTGCGTTTATAAAACAGATGATTGTTTTATCATGAAATAAAAATATTTGAAATTAAGATCCCCACTAAATGTGCATAGACAAGAGGCTTGTCCTTATTCCTCAATCAGCTGTTCACAAAGCATTCATACTATGCTGGGTATTGTGGGTAATTTAGAGATGATTTACAGTACCTGGCCTACCGGTTTACCTGTGCTCACGTCTTTAAACCTTAGGTTTGAAACATGAACGTAACACAGTAGGAAGCTTTAGTCTATTGTAGTCGGATACCCGTTATTCTATTACCATATTCCTATAACTTTCAGAGTTATTTTTCACCTTTTAAGTTTTTGGGGGTGTAGAATGTGTGAATGCTGTGTATGCATATGTGTTCAGATGCACACACACGCACACATGTACCAGATCCAGAGGAAACCATGGGGAATCCTTCTTTATTGCTCCTCTGCCTTATTTTCCTGAAACAGAGTCTGTCACTGAACCTGCCCCGACCCTCCTATATCCACCCCCCTCCATGCTGGGGTAACAGGTGTGCCATGGTCATGCCTGGGTTGTTGTGGTGGCGGTTGTTGTTGGTTTACATGGTTGTGAAGAATCAAACTCATGCCTTCTACCTGCTGAGCCGGCCCCACAGTCCCACTCCCAGGGCTTGTGAAGGTGTCTCCTCTCTCCCAGTTAGTTACCACCTGTATCTGCGGGGTTCGTTGTGTCTTTCCCCCTACATCTCCCACTTGATAATGCACAAGAGGAGGAATTTCAGGTGTGCAAAAGCAATCGTACTTCCTTATTTCCCCAGCAAACTATTCAGCGGCATAATTCTTGAGTATGAGTTTCTCATTTTACCGTCTCTCATCATATCATATGGGGTAAATACTTTTCTACCCTCACTTGGTAGAAAAAGTAAACAGGGATTTGGCGAGCTGAGTAAACTACCTTCAATTCCACAGACATTGTCCAAAGCACTGGAAGTTGGACCTAACATGCCTCAGTTTACTTCTGGCATCTGAGATTGCTAGGATCGCTGCCTTCTTCATTCCAGCTACCATCGATGTGTTATCTGTAATGCAGCCCTTCTACTGGTTCAACCAGTCACAGATCAAAAACACATTTAAAAAAAAAATCTACACCAGGGGCTGGAGAGATGGCTTAGCAGTTAAGGTATATGCCTTGCAAAGTCAAGGGATCCCAGTTCGATTCTCCAGGACCCATGTAAGCCAGATGCACAAGGGGGCACAGGCATCTGGTGTTCTTTTGCACCCATTTTTTTCCTCTGTGACTCTTTTTCTCTCTCTCCCCCTCTTTCTCTCAAATAAATAAATAAATAAAACACATTTTTAAAAATCTACACTGAACACATACTGACCTATTTTGTCATTATTCCCTAAACAACTATTCACCTAGCATTTGTATTGTAATATACACACCGTTTTAACATATTCAGGAGTGTGTGAATAGGTTGTATACAAAGGCTATGCCATTTTATCCAGAGGATTTGAGCCTACATACATAGATGTAAAGATTATGAAACCAGTAACATGTGGAGTAAAAGGGTAACTCTTGCAAAGATGGGTGCTCTGCATGTAACGGTACTTTTCTGTGCCTAGTTACTGTTCAGATCAAGAATATGAGAACTGGGGCTGAAGAGATGGCTTAGCGGTTAAGCGCTTGCCTGTGAAGCCTAAGGACCCCAGTTCAAGGCTCGATTCCCCAGGACCCACGTTAGCCAGATGCACAAGGGGGCGCACGCATCTGGAATTCGTCTGCAGCGGCTGGAAGCCATGGTGCGCCCATTCTCTCTCTCTCTGCCTCTTTCTCTGTCTGTCGCTCTCAAATAAATAAATAAAAATAAACCAAAACAAATTTTTTTAAAAAAAAAAAAAGAATATGAGAACTGTATTTTCTAAGTTTGATGGCTGATGAAAAAGTGGCCCAAAAAAGTTAAGTATATTGTGTGTACATTATTCAATTCCAGGTAGTCTGAAAGCAGAGAATTTTCACATAAACAGTTTTACTGAGGTGTTATTGACATGCAATAAATTGTGCATATTTGAAGTATAGAATCTCTAAGGTTGGCCTATGTACACAGCAGTGAATTCACCCTAGCTCCATGAGGTTCAAGAGCATCTTGATAGTCTCAGATTGGTTCTCTATATCAATAGATTCGTTTATATTTTCTAGAGCTTCATATAAGCGGAATTATATAGTACACGTTCTTCTCCCTTGTGTTGTTTCTTTCACTCAGCGTTTGAGAGTTGTCCGTGTCATACATCATGATTATTATTGCCATGTAGAGTTTCTCCTCTCACCCACCAGTAGACCCTGGGTTTGTTTCTAGTTGCACAGATGATGCTGTCATAAGCATTCGTGCACATATCTTTGTATGGTCGTGTACTTTCTCTGGCAGAAATACCTGCCGTGGCTGAATAATATGTCAGACTGTCAGCAAAAGTAGTTCCCTTTTCCATTTCCACCAATAGAGATATTTAAAGGACCTTCATCATGATATTTGAATGAGAATCTTTTGTTGTTACTGTTGCTGTTTCGAGGTAGGGTCGCACTCTAGCCCAGGCTGACCTCGGTTTCACTACGTAGTCTCAGGCTGGCCTCGAACTCACAGTGATCATCTTACCTCTACCTCTCAAGTGCTAGGATTAAAGGCATGTGCCTAGCATTAACCAGAATCTTTTTAAAAAATATAAATTTGGGCTGGAGAGATGGCTTAGCGGTTAAGCGCTTGCCTGTGAAGCCTAAGGACCCCGGTTCGAGGCTCGGTTCCCCAGGTCCCATGTTAGCCAGATGCACAAGGGGGCGCACATGACTGGAGTTCGTTTGCAGAGGTTGGAGGCCCTGGTGCTCCCATTCTCTCTCTGTCTCTGTCTCTCTCTCTCTCTCTCTCTCTTTCTCTCTCTCTGCCTCTTCTCTGTCTGTTGCTCTCAAATAAATAAATAAAAATTAAAAACTAATTTGGGGGGATTGCACACTAGGGCCTTTGGCCACTGCAGACAGACAGGAGACATTTGCGCTCCATTTTGTGTCAGGCTTGCGTGGATGGCTTAGGAACTAAGCTCAGTCCCTTAGGCTTTGCAAGCAAGTGCTTTCACCTCTGAGCCATTTTCCCTGCCCGTAATTAGAATCTTTCAACTAATTAACTGAGCTATATACCTTTTACCTACTGATTTCTCATGTATCAGATCAAGTATAAGTTAAAAATCTTTGGCTAGGTTTTTATTTTTTTTTTTTTTCATTTTTATTTATTTGAGAGTGGGGGGGGGGGGAGAATGGGCGCGCCAGGGCTTCCAGCCACTGCAAATGAACTCCGGACGTGTGCGCCCCCTTGTGCATCTGGCTAACGTGGGTCCTGGGGAATCGAGCCTCGAACCGGGGTCCTTAGACTTTGCAGGCAAGCGTTTAACTGCTAAGCCATCTTTCCAGCCCTCTTTGGCTAACTTTTAAAATCATGTTTCCCCCCTAGTTATTGAGTAACTTAGTGTAACTGTCATCTGATGAGCAATGCATGTATTCTGATTAGATTATCAGCTATGTGTCTTACAAATATTTTCTTCTAGACTTGGGGTTTTCTTAATCTGTCATTTTTTTTTATTAACATGGTCTTTTAAATAAAAGGTTTTAAAATTTAGCAATGTTCTTTATGGATCATGTTACTGATGTCATGCCTACAGAATCTTTTCCTAACTTAATGTCACCAAAATTTTCTCTTATGTTTTCTTCTAATAAGTTTATAGTCTTATTTTTACAATTGAGCCTGTGATTACTTTTGAGTTAAAACTTTAAATGATATAGGTAGAAGCTCATTTTTATGTGACTGTATCTAACTTTTCTAGCCTAATTGGCTGAAGAGACTATCCTTGTTTCAAGTCAGTTGCCCATATATATGTGTGAGTCTATTCCTGAGATCTCAACACTGTTCGCAAATCTGTTTTATACCAATATCACACTGTTTAAATTAATGTAGCTTTATGAGTCATGGAATCAAAAAGTGCTAGTCACCCGTCTTTGCTCTTTTCAAAATTATTTTGTCCCCTTAGAGAGCCATATGAATTCTAGAATAAGATTGATTTCCTTAAAATAGGAGAAAAAGATTGAATGTGACAAAAAATGTGTTGAGCTTTTGGAAAGGAAGGGTGAGATGTTAGTTGGGATGATGCCAATGCTATCGAGAAGTCTGAATCAAAGATTTAGTCCTTTGACTCTTCGTCTAGATAGTTCTGTTGTCTTCTTTCTGTCAGTAACACATATTTAATATGTACAGTCAGGCACATGATTTATCATTTTAATCCCAAATATTTCACAATTTTGTGCTATTGTGACTGGCACTTGCCTTCAAGTATCCGGTTGTTTCAGACTCTTGTTTAGGAAGACTAGTGAGTTTTGCATATTGATCTTATACTCTTCATTTTGATGGAATTACATTATTAATCTGAGCAGTTTCTCTTAGAGTCTTGTCAGTTTTTTATGCAGATCCTGAGTGAGAACAGGTTAGAATAATAAATCTGTGTTGTTCTTTGTCTTATTCTTAAGTGAAAGCGTTCATTGGTCACTCTTGGGCAAAGTGTGAAATGTAGATGCCCTTTAGTACCCTGAGCAAATTCCCTTCTAGTCCTAATGTGCTAAAAGTAATCCGTAATGAATGTTGAACTCTAGTGAATGTTTTTTCTGTGTCTGCTGAGATGATCTTATGATTTTTTTTTAAAAAAAATTGTCATTTATATGCAGGGAGAGAGGAAGGGAGGGACAGAAAGAGAAAGAGGGAACAAATTAGCATGCCAGGGCCTTTAGCTGCTGTAGACAATCTCCACATGCATGCACCATTTTGTGCATCCGGCTGTACACGGCACTGGGAAATCAAATCCGGGTTGTTTGGTTTTGCAGGCAAGCACCTTAACCACTGAGCAAACTCTCAGCCAGATTTTTTTTTTTTTACTGTTTAGTTTTTAATATGGTAAGCTACATTGATATGATTTTACATGTTAAAACATCCTTGCATTTCTGACATAAAGCTCATTTAATCATGATGTAATATCTTTAGTGTATATTGTTGAATTTGATTCCCTAACATTTTTATTTAGATTATTGCATCTCTATTCATGAGGGACATGCATTGGTCTATATTATATTGTAATGACTTTGTCTTACTTGGGTACTAGGGTCGTTTCTAACAATAGAGTCAGGAAGTACTTCCCGCCTCTTCAGTTTTTAGATAGAATTTGTCTAGCATTAGTATTTTTGCTATTGTTGCTTCTGAGTGTTTACTAGGATAACAATTTGAGATTCGGTTTCCTCTCTGTGAAGATTCCAACAATACATTCAATTTCATTAATAGATACATGAGTATTCAAAGTACATATTTTCTTTGAAGTAAACCAAGGCAGTTTGTGCCTTTTAGGGAAATTTGTATTTTTCAACTAAACTGACAGATTTATACAGCTAAATTTTGGCAACATTATTCCTTAATTATCCTTTGGCTATCTGTGTAACATATCATGATGTCACCTTTTGCATCCCTAACATAGATAACTTTTTCTATGCCTTCATAGACCAGTCTAGCTGTAAGCTCACCAATTTTTAAAAGGACTAGCTGAATTTTTTGTTTTGTGATTGATTTTCCCCTTCTTGCTTATTTTTCCTCTTTTCCTGCATCTCTTTGAATTACTGGAATCTTTTTTTTAAATATTTTTTGTTCATTATTTATTTATTTATTTGAGAGCGACAGACATAGAGAGAAAGACAGATAGAGGGAGAGAGAGAGAATGGGCCCGCCAGGGCTTCCAGCCACTGCAAACGAACTCCAGACGCGTGCGCCCCCTTGTGCATCTGGCTAACGTGGGACCTGGGGAACCGAGCCTCGAACCGGGGTCCTTAGGCTTCACAGACAAGCGCTTAACCGCTAAGCCATCTCTCCAGCCCGAATTACTGGAATCTTGATGACTCCATTATATCTTCCTCATGTTCTTATGGGTTGTACCTCTTTGTCCTGCTTTTCTGGGATTTAAGGTGTGTATTAGAGGACTGTTACATTCTAGTCTGAATTCATATTTCTGTCAAACCACTCAGAGGTCTCTAGGCACTTTACCATCGTGCAATTCCACTTCTCTCTCCTCTTCTATGGCATGTTGTTGAAAACAGCACAAGTGTGTCTGCAGAGCCTCCATGCCAGCGCGTCACTTTAGGTGGGTGTGCGAATCTAGATTCCAGCGCTGTGTGCATTCTTCTTGTGTGGGACCTTCTCTCGTTGGTACATAGTGACGTCTTTCAGCTTTCATGCTGAACACAGCTTCATAGTGCCTTTTTTTTTTTTTTTTTTTTTTAGATATGGACATATTTAGTATGTAAACAACACATGTTGATAGCATCATTTCCCTTCTCTCTGTCCCTTTTTGGAAGAGGCCCTCCCTGTTGGGGATGCAGGTCAACCCCATGGGGATTATGGGTCATGCATTATGGGGGAGAGACAATGTCTTTGTGAAAAATGTCCCAACTTGTGGCTCTAACAATCTTTCTGCCCCCCTCTTCTGCAAAATTCCCTGAGTCATGCTGGGAGCATTTTAAGTCTACTTTAGAGATGGGCACTTAGGAGCCTCTGGATCTCTGGTTTGGCAGGTGTTAAGTGTCCTCAGTGTCTTTCTCCATCTCCCTTGTGCTGATATCAGCTTCACTAAGAAAGCAGCACTCTTTCTCATTTCCCCAACTCCTCTGTGATTTCAGCTGGGGCCAGGGTAGAGTGTACTAAGTCGTTTATCTCCTCAGGTCCAGCTCCTGTCTGAAAAAGAGAAGCAGATTCTCCAATGGAGAATGAAGTCAGCACTGGATAAACGGGATAATCATTATTAATTTAGAGAGAATTAAAAGTGTGTAGACCCTCTTATAGTCTAAGGTTAGTAGTAGCTTGGCAATGGAAAGCAGAATCATTATCTGGATATGATTCCGACTTGTTTCCCAATTCCAGATATGGTTTCCTTTCCACTGAGTGGTTCTGTTAGCCAATTGAAGAGCAGTTGATTACCCACCACTACTGCACTTGTGTGAGCATCACGTCAGGTTGTTTGCTTCTGAGTCGCTCTGAGTTGAGTGGACAAATGTTGGCAACTTTCCCCTGGTAGCTCATGCAGCAACTTCCAGCACTAGATGGGCTAATTGTCTGGGGATTGGTTCTCCTCTGGATTACAACCAGGTCTCTCTATGGTCTGTGTTGACAACGTATGGTGTCTTCAGCAGTAGGGTCTTACCATTAACATCTGGTGGGTAATCAAGTGCTCTGATAGAAGTCTGTCTTGTTTGTTTTGGGAGACATAGTAGGTCTCTCTGATCAACAGCTCATTGTGGATATAGACCATATCCTGGTACAGATAATTACAGGCCAGCACCAAGAGAAAAGAAAAAATAAAAAGACACAGAAGAAAGGGAAACAGGAGAAATTTGAGGCTAGGTTTCATCTCACACTCTCCAACACCCTTAGATTCAGGTGTTCCCCCTAAGGTCCTCTTGATGGATCCACCTTTTATTCTAACATCCAGAATATAGGATTCTATGGTGCCAATCCAGTTTAGGTTCAGTTTTGTATCCCCTACCTTTTCCCTTCCCCCAATCCCTACCTTCCCTATTGTCCAAGCCTTAACATGCTATTCAGGTAGATCAACAACTTGGGCCAACCCAGGTTAAGAACTGCAGATGAGTGACATCATGTGATAGGTATATTTCTGTGGTTGTGTGAGCTTAGAATGATCTATTCCAAGTTTGGCCATTTTTCTACAAATTTCAATGTGTCATTTTTTTTCTTACTGCTGAGTAGAATTTCATTGTGTAGGAATAACACATCTTGGTTATCCATTTATCCAATGATCGGCACCTGGGTTGATTCTAGATTTTAGCTATTATGACTTGAGCAGCTGTAAATATAGTTGAGCACATATCTCTGAACTGAGATGTGGAGCTTTTAGGATATATGCCCAGTAAGGGAATAACAGGGTCTGTTGGTAATTCTATATTCATCTTTTTCAGGAGTCTCCATATTTATTTCCATAGTGGTTGTACCAGCTTACATGCCCAGCAGAAGTGAATGAGTTTCCCATTTCTCCACAGCCTAACCAAAATTTGTTTTCATTTGATTTTTTTATGTTTGCTATCTTATTTTGTGTAAAGTGGAATCTCAGAGTAGTTTTAATTTGCTTTTTTATTATTGTTGTTTGTTTTTTGAGGTAGGGTCTCACTCTATCTCTGGCTGACCTGGAATTCACTATGCAGTCTCAGGGTAGCATCGAGCTCACAACAATCCTCCTACCTCTGCCTCCTGAGTGCTGGGATTAAAGATGTGCACCACCACACCCAGCTTAATTTGCATTTTTCCCTTTTGGTTTGGGATGTTGAACATTTTCTTAAGTGTGTATTAGCCACTTGTAATTCTTCCTCTGAGAACTCCCTGTTCAGTTCTCTGCCCCACTTTTGGAGTGGGCTGTTTGATTTTTTTTTTTTGGGGGGGGGGTTCAAGATAGGGTCTCACTCTAGCCCAGACTGACCTCAAATTCACTATGTAGTCTCAGGGTGACCTCAAACTCATGGCAATCTCCTATCTCTGCCTCCCAAGTGCTGGGATTAAAGGTGTGTGCCACCACACCCAGCTCTGTTTGATTTTTTTATTGTTTAGGTTTTTGAGTTCTTTGTAGATTCTTTGTAGATTAACGTATCAATATCTACTTGTTTATTTCTATTTGCTTGGAATATTATTTTCCAAACTTTCACCCTGGGGAGATATCTATCTTTAGTGAAGAAGTGGGTTTCTTGAAAACAGCAGTTAGAAGGGTCCAGTTTTTTGGTCCATCCTGATAACCTGTGTCTTTTGGTGGGTGAATTAAGATCATTAATATTTAAGGTTATTACTATGAGGTCTGAATTAATCCATGCCATGATGAGGTATTTTATGGGGTTTGGTGCTTTCTTGTGTTTTGTACTATTTTGAGCCTAATCAATTTTGGTTATTGTGATCTTCTTGTTGGCTCTTGAAATTTGTTATTTGACTATTCTGTGTGGAATATTCCCTCAAGTATTCTCTGTAGGTTTGACTTTGTGTTCATATAATCATAGAGTTGACTTTTTTCATCATCTAGTATGAGGAATACTTTTGCTGAGTAGAATAGCTTGGGTTGGAAGCCATAGTTTTTCACACTTTTGAATATTCCATTCCAGGCTCTTCCGGCTTTCAGGGTTTCCATTGAGATATCTGATGTAATTATGATGGAATTGCCTTTGGATGTTGTGAATTGCTTCTCTCTTGCTCCTTTTAACACTCTCTCTTTGTTTTCATTGTTAATAGTTTTAACTATGATGTGCCTTGAATAGTTTCTTCTTTGGTCTTCTCTGTTTGGTATTCTTGGGCTTCTTGTATCTGGCTGAGACTCTCTTTTGAAAGATTTGGAAAATTTTTTTCAATAATTTTGTTGAATATGTTCTCTATGCCTCTGGCCAGAATTTACTCTCCTTCTGGTATGCACATGATACAGACATTTGGTTGTTTTAGGGTGTCCCACAGTTCACTCATATTCTGTTTATTTGATTTTTCAAATTTAGTGAAGTTTTGGCCTCCCTATCAATTCTTTCTGTCTTGTCTTCCTGGTCAGAGGTTCTGTCTTCCACATAAGTAACTCTGTTAATGAGGGGTTCTAGAGAAGTTTTTATAATTTATATTTGGTTTTTGTTTTCTGTTGTGTTATTTTGCATTGTGTCCATCTCTTTTCTGAGGTATGATTTCAATTCGAGTTCTGATTTTCTTGATGCTTCCTGTAGTTCATTCTTGCATTTGATCAAGTCTTCATTAAACATAATCAACTGGATGTTGAGATCTTCCATTTCTTGACTTACCTTCAATTTATTCATATCTCTTTGGAGGGTTTGAACATTTTCTCCAATTAAGTTAAGCCTACTGTCAAAAGCTGAATGCTTTAGGAGATGATTCTGTTCAATTCCACTGATACAATGGTTGGTTCTTTGATAGTTTGCTTCTTGTTCAGTGATTTTTTTTTTTTTTTTGATTAGGGTCTCATTGGTTGTGGTGTTTTAATTTTGGGAATGAATTTCTGTTGCTTTCTCTATGATTTCATTGGAGGCTTTCACTGTAGGACTAGGCATTCTTGGTGGAGATCTCTCAGTTTTCTGACTTTCACTTGCTATTTAGCATTTTTGTCTACCCATTTTAGGAAGACTCTTTATTTTATTGAGGAGGAAGAAAGTTTTTGTCCTCTGGCCAGTACACCTTCTGACTCAGGTGAACAGGGATGTTGGTACCCAGTGGCTAGTCAGGATATCAGAGCAAAAGACCTGATTCCACAGCTCACATAGAGACCAGGCCTCTCCAAACAAAGCACAATAGGACCTACCAGGACCAGGGGACTGGGAGGAGCAAGGGAACAGGAACAATCTGGCCTATTCTGTGCCATGCCCTCCAGCACACTGACCAGAACTGAAGGTAGGAGGACAGAAACAGGAGGCTGGCCTACTCGCTCCAGGCTACCACATCTGCCCACACTCTGTCCATGTGAAGAACTCAGCTTGCCTGTATTTTTTAAAGATAATATAAATTAAAATATTATTTTATTTCATGAACTCAAAGGTTTTGCCCAGTTATAGTGTTTCTGAAGAAAAATCTGATTCTCCCTATGATTTTAGGGTATTTATATCACAGATTCAAGACAATTTTGCTTAGGGTGTGTTTGATGTCATTTTCTTCATGTATCTCATACTTGGAACTCATTGCAGTTTTGGTATTTGGTACAAATGAGACTTTTGAGTAGTCATTCCTTCAGATGCTCTCTCCACCAGTCTCTTTCTCCTACCCTGGCATTTCTAATTATATACCACAGGTCACTTGATGCTGGCTTCCCTTCATGGATTCTCTTTCCATTTTTTTAAATGCTTTGCCTCTTCTCTGTATATTTCATTTTCAAGAGCTTCTGTTATACTGTCTTCAAATGCACTATTCTTTTCTGCTAAATCAATCTAGTGCATTTTTCATCTCTGAATTCATTGCTTTCTTAAGTTTCTTACTTGTTCAGTTACTGTTTCTTTCTTGCTCGCTTACTGTGACTTTCAGCTTATGTGACATAGGGACAGGTGACTTGGTGGTCGATGCAGCATGAGAGAAAAATCTGCCAGATGGCTTCTTGGCTTTTTTTTTTTTCCCAACCTCCAGTTATGTCTTGCTGCCACCCATATTCCAGCCTGGACCCATGTAAATACCCTCATTCTCTTTTCCTTTCTTCATGATCATCTTCAACTATCTGAGCAATGTCTCTTGTTAAATGCCCACTTACTTGCAGCTGAGCAGCAAAGCCTCCATCACAATACCAGGCCACTCATGAAGCTAGAGCATTCAGCTCTGCTGGTGGAGACTGGCATGCCTGTGGTGGGATATATTGTACCAAGTTCCTTAAGTTTTCTTCTCACTAACATGGGCTATTCAACCTTCCAGTCTCATATTTGTTCTCCCAATTTCTAGCATATATTTCTTTTAAAACATGTCATTAGCATTACTCAATGGAAGATTTGAGGGTCATTAAAGAATTATAATCAGTATAAATGACCTGATATAACCATGTCATGAAAACCTTTCCCATGATCCCCAGCTGGGTCCTTCAGCCATTAGCAACCCTCGTAGTTCAGCTTCCTCAGTTCTTAACTCCAGAGACAGAAGAAAGACCTCTCTGATCACTCCAGGGCTCATCCAAGCTCTTGACTTAGAATGACTGCCTGGATAAAATACTTCTCTCAAAGTCATATTCCTGGGGAGTGTGGCCTGATCTCTTGGTCGATGTGAAAAGAACAGCCCTGTTTAAAGTATATTTCTTCAACTCTATGTCTTCTTCCATAGCATCATGTTCAAGGCTCCAACATAAGGTCAGAGTTGGTGCACCAAGTGCAGCCCAGTGCTTCTTCGTACAATTTTCTCCAACAAGAAGAGGACATGAATCACCCCATCCATTCTTTGAAATACACGCTCCTAATTTCGTATAAGCAGTTGCTAGAGAAAGACATGTGTGGAATTCCCAAAAGCAAGTGAGTTCTTTTAGACAAAGGGCAACATAAACTGATTTTCTGAGAAGTCGTCTCCAAAATCCGCCGCTGCATGCTACACACGTAATTTATATCAATAACCAAAAGGCTTAACAAACTGAAGCATATCATCTGTTTCTGGATTCTTTTACTCAATTGGGCTTTTGAGATTAGGACTAGCATTTGCATTAGATGAGGTGAATGTAAAGCTGATCTAAGGATGAATTGCAGAACTAAGGTTAATTCTACCCAACAGTCTATTATTCATATTTCTGACATAGACCCCCAAGTGACAATTTTGCAGCATTAGTTGATATTAAAATCCCTCCTTTACCAAACAAATATCCTCACTTAATGTAAATGCTTGTTTTCTAAAAATATAAATGAAAAGTAGAATAATTTTGCAGGTTTATCATGTGGAAGGTACAAATGAGATGAATTAAGCACCATATCTAAAGTGACATAGCAACTTGAATGGTGATCAAGAAAGTCATCATACATCTCCAGGTGAGATAACCACAGATCCTGGGGACCTCTGGTGTCGGCAATAGCAACACATCCTTCTCCCAGCTTAGCACACTGCGTTACTGACAAGGTGAGAACCTGAGGTACAGCCAGAAGGGTAGCCAAGTCCAGACACTTAGGCTTGTGATTGCTTTAAGGAAAAAAAGCCCATTCTACAGGAGTGATTAGAATGCAAAAATCTGGGCTGAACAAAGCACAAATCAAATCAACAAACACAGAAATGAAGGCAGATGTACATCCATCCTGGTTCAAATACATGATTTCATTCTGGTGTACGTGGAGTGGAGGGACAACCTTGAAATGAGAGTCACGGCCAGCAGAAGTGGGGTCAGGGGAGAGGTTGCAAATAAGATCCTTAAACCGGGTTCTCTAAGGCAGGACGGCAGGGACAGGGGCTGAGCCAGTCAGAGACACCAGATTAGTGTCACGAGAAGAGAAAAGCCAAAAGGATAGGATCTTAGATGAGACAAGCCAGAGACAGAGGGGCTGGACTAATTGGAAAGTCTGTCTTGTTGGACTTAAATCCCCAGAGGCACCCATAACAATACTTGCTCCTCTCAGTTTCTGAAGGCGGTGGGGTGTCTGCCCACTTCCAGGCAGGTTCCTAACACTAATCAATGGTGACCACACTGACCCACATATCAAGCAGAGGGCATTTTATCAGGCAGATTCACTATCAGCCTCTCTCCTTATTCTTTGTCATAAAGCTCTTGTGTTTACCAAGGCATTAAATATAACCCTGCAATAGAAAAGTCCTCATTTCCATGCTTGAAACACATTATCTAACAGCCATATCTATTTGACTTTTACTACATGCCTTTCATTTCTCTAAGTGAGGTAATTGACCTTTACTTAGCAACCCTGTGGATTAAAAGGCTATACCACACTCTGCATTTGATATTTCCAGTCCTGCAGGGAAAGCAAATTTCCATTTGCTTTTGTTGCAGGCTGCTGTCTAGCAAGCCCTCAAATAAAGGCAAACCTCAAGGCCCAGGACTTCATTGTGGCAGTTATTGCCATCACCATATGTCTTTTATGAGAAAAACCACAGGTCACTTCATTTCTATGGCCATGTCTGTGGAATCTTAAAGACCATGGGAGGGCTAGACTTCCAAAACCGTGTGCCCTAGCTTCAGATGACATATTCTCACTCCCTGAAGATTTGAGATCAACAGTGTATTTCAGATTTGGTTCACACAATTTGAAATTTTAACATTGTGTCCAGGCTGCATGATTTGTAGCAGAGAAAAATGCCAGTGTTATTGGAAGATCTTAAACTTCTTTGTCAGCCTGGAAACATTTCCTGTGATAATTTAGCACTAGTATTACACAGAACTGTGCAGGGCAGGAATTTGGAAGCTGTGATATTCTCTCCTTCCCACAACCAAAATAATGAAAATAAGGATCACGAAAGGGATGGCAAGGATAGCAGATGGTTATTATATGCCAACCCCATTTGTAAAGGTTCCAGAGAGAATACTTGTTTGTTCTTCACAATTACCTTATGAGATAGATGCTATCTCATAAAAGATAAAAAGGGGTTTGTACCAAATGAGGAGATTGAGCTTAAATTGAAACATTTTAGACTTGGGAGACAGAAGACCTAGATATATATTTAGGTCCTGAACCACCACTAGGTTTGATCACATGGCTTCTAGAAGTACGGGGCACTTTTTCCAACAGCCAGTGAAGGAATTCAGGAATGAATTGAGACTTGTTACATAAAGAAACACCTTTCCATGAGATGACTAAAGAGTTCACTAGCATAAGCTATGGGTGCTGGGAAAATCTTACCCCTAAGAAGAGAAAGTGTTGATTGCAGAGATCTTTGGTTCAATATTAACTTGAAAAGTAGTGTCCTTCCTGTAGTCTGATGCCTTGCAATTTCCTAATAGTTCCATGGGCCTTCTCTTCAATCATTCTACTCATAATCTTGGGTACAAGAAGTATACTTGGGAAATAGGCACTGCAGTGAGTAAATGTGAAATAAACAGAGAAGGAAGGAAACTTAATGGAGGTGATGTTAGAATTATTGCTATTGTCCATAAAACAGAAGTATTTATCCTCAAAGAGTTCATCCTTCTTTGTTTGAAATTTGCTTCTGGGAAGTGGATTCATCTGTAGCTTGTTCAACTTGCTAGATAAGTGCTAAGCACTCTGAGACAAGAGGAAGTCCTGGAGCCAGGAATCAGGTCATGTGGGAATTTGATCACTGAACCCTTCACCATGGAACACAGCAATGCTAGAGGAGCGATTGCAGGTCGGCTACACTTTGTATGATGGCAAGCATAACCCCTTATTTCCTCCTCTTTCTGTTTCATTAATAGTTTCCTACAGGTTAGAGTAGAAATGGGTGCTCCCATAGTAAAACAAGTGTTAACATATATTCCACAACATTCACACTCCCTAGGGCTGAGGGAGTTTGTTCTTCTTGTGTTTATTTAGTTTACTTATCTATAAAATGGGGAACGTGATCGCTGCCTGCCTTTGGCGGTTTCTGTAATGATGAAGTGAAGCATCAATAGAAAAATGCATTGCTGTGGATGCTCAAATAAACAATCTAAATTCAACTCCTTAATTCCTTAAAATGTATTCATTTATCTATAGGAGAGAGAGAGAAAGAGAATGGGCATGCCTGGGCCTCTAGCCACTGCAAATGAATTCCAAGCATGCACCACTTTGTGCATTTGGCTTATGTAGGCTCTGGGGAATCTAACCTGGGTCCTTTGGCTTTGCAGGCAAGTGCCTTAACTGCTAAGCCATCTCTCCAGCCAAAAACTTCTTCTTTAATCCTGCATTTTCATATTTCCATAGGAAAAGGATGAAACCTCATAATTCTTCCATCGTGTATTTGTTAAGTGCCTACTGCACAGCGGGCAGCCTGGAAGGCCCTATTCTGTGAGCTACGGGCCCAGCACTGAATATCAGAGTCCGATCCACTTCCCTCCACACTGCGGTGCCTCACTGGGCACCAAAAGCTCATTTCATTCTTCAGTCAGATGCAAACTAAAAATGAGAAAATTTGTAACTGTGGAGTCATTGAGCTGAAACAATAGGTCTATTCTTTCTCACTGGTGGGACAGAATCACCTGACTAGAATCAGCCTACAGAAGGAATGGAGTATAGTTTGGCTTACAGTTCTGCAGGGTAGAGTCAAATTATAGCAAGGGAAAGCATGACCTGAGCAGGAAGCCAGCATGACCACATCAGGTCAGCAGGAGGTTAGAGAATCCTACCAAGCAGAGCTGGCCTGTAGCACATGGCCTTCCTCCAGCAACGTACTTCCTACAGCAATTCTCCCCGGGCTGAGGGTTTACAGTCAACAGCGGGATACCAAGTGTTCAAACACATTAGCTTATGGGAGAAATTTTACATTCAAGACCTCACACCTTAACTTTATTTATTTATTTATTTATTTTTGGTCTTTCAAGATAGGGTCTCACTGTAGCTCAGGCTGACCTGGAATTCACTCTGTAGTCTCAGGGTGGCCTTGTTCTCTCAGTGATGCTCCTCCCCCTGCCTCCTAAATGCTGAGATTAAAGGCGTGTACCACCACGCCCGGCTTATACCTTAATTTTTACAAACTCAGTTCATTTCAAGCAGAAAAGAAAAGGACCAGAGAACAAAAGAACCTAAAGTCATAACTGGTATAAGCTGTGGGAGGCTCTGAAATTGTCTGGCACCTCCAATGCTCATCTTCTACTTTTGATGTTTCTCCACTTATCAACTCATGCTACCTTAAGCAGGCTGGAGACACTTCAAATTAATGCAGCTAGGAATCCTGGACCAAGCTAGATTCAGACAGGCTGGAGGATGGGCTATGTGCAGTCTGCAATACAATGTCTCTGCCTCTTGACTTCATGCCAGGATTGTTTGTGTTTGGGCTGAAATACCCTCAAGTATTTCCAAGATTTCCTTTCACTAGCTTATTAATACTGTATGAAGAAGAAATATTTTCTTCCTTGACTTCAAAAAGGCCCGGGGCCAATTTTCACAGGAATTGGTGTCATGTTCTCATCCTAGAACCAATCATTTCAGTCAAAAAGATGGAATGTGGGATGGAGGGATGGCTTAGCAGTTAAGGTCTTTGCCTGAAAAGCCAAAGGACCCAGGTTCAATTCCACAAGAAGACACATGCATCTCGGATTCATTTGCCATGGCTGGAGGCCCTGGCATACCCATTGTCTTTCTCTCTTTCCCTTTCTCTGTCAAATAACTAACTAACTAAATAAATAAATAAATATAACTTTTTTAAAAGATGGAATGCATTGATTGACTAAGCCTACATTTATATTTATATTTATATTACCTTTTAATTTTATTTATTTTTTATTTATTTATTTGAGAGCGACAGACACAGAGAGAAAGACAGATAGAGGGAGAGAGAGAGAATGGGCACGCCAGGGCTTCCAGCCTCTGCAAACGAACTCCAGACGCGTGTGCCCCCTTGTGCATCTGGCTAACGTGGGACCTGGTGAACCGAGATTCGAACCGGGGTCCTTAGGCTTCATAGGCAAGCGCTTAACTGCTAAGCCATCTCTCCAGCCCTATATTACCTTTTATATTTTGCAACAAAATATATAAGTAAATAAGAAAGAAAGAAGGAAAGAATAAATGAATGAATGAACTGAGGAACCTATAAAGAGAATGTCTATGGACAACAGCTTAGATATGTCAGAAGGTCAGATTTGTTAAGAAGCCAGTATGAGACATTTGTCAAACATGGACCAAATACTTCACATTTCAAAAAAAATAATGATAATAACTCTCAAATCTAGCTTATCCTCCTACATTAGCTGCTTTCCATCATTATAGGAAAATAACTGGCCAAATTGAAAGAGAAAATATTTGTTTTGGATAACAGTTTTAGATATAATAGTCTAAGATCAGTTGGAATCATTGTTTGGGGCCCATATTGTACTTCGGGCTAGGTGCATAAAAGAAAAAAAAAGGGACCAGTAAAAGATACCAAAGAGAGAGACAGAGAGAAAGAAAGAAAGAAAGAAAGAAAGAAAGAAAGAAAGAAAGAAAGAAAGAAAGAAAGAAAGAAAGAAAGAAAGAGGGCTGGAGAGATAGCTTAGTGGTTAAGCGCTTGCCTGTGAAGCCTGAGGACCCCAGTTCGAGGCTCGGTTCCCCAGGTCCCACGTTAGCCAGATGCACAAGGGGGCGCATGCGTCTGGAGTTCGTTTGCAGAGGCTGGAAGCCCTGGCGCGCCCATTGTCTCTCTCTCCCTCTATCTGCCTTTCTCTCTGTGTCTGTCACTCTCAAATAAATAATAAATAAATAAAAAATTTTAAAAAAAAAAGAAAGAAAGAAAGAGGGGGAGAGAAAATTAAGAAGAAAGTGCGAATGAATGAAGGCTGAAGGAGAGAGAAAGAAGGAACCAACATCTCACTATCTCTTCTGAGAGCATGTTGCCAAAACCCCAAGGGTTTCCCACTAAGCACCACTTCCCAAAGATTTTACTACCTACTGAAAATAGTCTCCTGCATATGTGTCTTTAATATATGGTCTTCTGGTCAGCATTCAAGATCCAAACTACAGCACTCATCCAACAGACTCTGTCAGTATCAGTCATTAAACCCAGGTATCTTTATTATATATCATTTGACTCTAACATATGACCTTGATCCATATTCAGTTAGTTAAGCTTCTCCTTCTCATTAAAACATTCATACATATGTACATATCCAGAAGATGCAGACCCAGCTTCTGGATGCAGAAGTCAAACAGTTAGGAGGGCTCATGCACTGTCCTTACGCCAGCGTGAATAAATCCAGTGGCCATTACCGAGTTCTTCTCCTTGACCATGTCATTTCATTTGGATCATTTCACAACTCACAGTTGTTATTCTTGATGGTTCACAAAGGTTTGTTCCTTTGCTTTAAAGTTTTTGTCTAAACTTAAGTAGCATAGCTGAGTTATTGGTCATGACAAGTAAGATCAGCATAGGTTGTAAGTTCAGGCTCATTTTCTGCTTCTTTTCTGTTTTTCTTTTGTAAAGAATTTTCATTGATAACCTTCATATTGAACATTGTGATGATAATCTTCTTGTTAGCTTCTCTCCCCCTCCCACATCTCCACTCCACTGAATATCTTCTTCTTTCCACGTTCTCATTCTGCTTGGAAGTCCTGCTTTGGAACTCTTCATGCAGATATGGTGGAATATCAATGAGCCCAATATTGTACCTTGTACAGTTAACCACAGTCACTGTAAGGTCATTAATGTAATGGCCATTTCACTCAAGAAGATGGCATTCCAAGTCACTCCTCCTCATCCCCTAGATCTTACATTATTTCTTTCCCCTTGTCTACAGTGTTCCCTGAGCTTTGAAGTGGATGATATAGATGTCGCAGTTAGTGTTGAGCACTCAATTGTCATTTATTTTCAGCACTGTGACAAGTTTTGTTACAGTCTTCTGAAAAGAAAAGGGCTTCTCTAACATTGAAAAGAGCTCTAGTCTATGGGCACAAACATAAATATGTTAAGGGCAATTTGGTGGGCATAACATATCTATTTAAAGGTAGTAGCTTTCCTATGGTCTACAACCTCCCTACAGATTTTTAGCTAGGTTTTTAATACCAGGTGTGAATTCTTTCCTGTTGAGTGGCTTAAATCCATTCAGAGAGCAGGTGGTTACTCCCATAACACTATGCCACTATTGCACAAAAACAGGCACACCTTGTCTGGCCAGCCAGGTATCTAAGCTTGCACAGTTCAGTGATACTTAAGACTGTTCAGTTCCCCTCCCTGAACCCAAAAGTCCACACAGCACTATGATGAATGTCCAGCAGGGACAAGGTTTCCAGCCATGTGCCCAGCTTGTTTTCCAGGACTCTACATGCAGAGCATGCGGTGTCTTCAGCGATCATCTTACCCTTTTCTTTGCATATTCTTTTTGATTGCTGTTTTGATTTGTTTGATTTCGTCTTTCAAACTTCACCCTTTCCCAGATATCACTAACAAAAGTAGGGCAACAAATATGATGAATAAACACAGTGCTTCTTTACAAATGCTCTTTTCTATTTGATATTATTCTCAGTAAAGGAGAATTAGAAGAAAGCTATTTCCCCCAATTTTGCACACTACACATGGGAATCTAATTCAATTTCCTTGCAAATTTTTAGAAAGTACAGAATAATACTGCTTAGTGAGATAGCTGGTATTCTTTCATAATGGCTTAACTTTTTGCACTTCTTACCAAAAAGCTATTTATTCAGCCTGCTCCATTTTAAGTCCAACTTTCATATAACCACATGAATAAGGCCTTTTTAAGAGGACAAGTATGAATATTCAAGAGCTGTCCAACCTTTACCCGCCAATTCCACCTAGTAAAGGAATGTGACAGGGTCAGATGGCATTTGGCCCTCTAGCTAGTCCCTAATCACACTCCAAGGCTTTGCAAAACCCAAGAGATCACTGGATTTATTTCATGCCCTATTTTCTTATCTCTTCAAGGAAAATTGTATAGTTTAATCTAAAGAAGTATAGAAGTTATCACAATGTAGTTCACATCACATTGAAAATAGAAACCAAGATAAAAGAAATAGTTCACTTGTGTGATTCTATGAAATGAAAAAGGGAATTTGATGTGGCAGTTTATTAGCATAAGCCAGAGAATAGACGAATACATGTGAAGACAGACTGACTACATCAAAAGTCTTCATAACTGCTAGGATTCTTGAATTTAGTATTCATGGCAACCCCGTATTATAGGCTGTAGTAGTCCCATAGTACAGGTGAGGAAACAGATTCAACTGGGAACAGCCAGACAGCTCCCACAGAGCTGGGATTTGAACTCATGTCTTTCTTTCTCCAGGGTTCAAATACATAACACCATGCTGCCATACTTCTCTTATAGAATGTGCCTGTTTGAATTCTGATAGCCTTTGTTTCTGACAGCAGAGACCCCTACATTTTCTACGTACTCCAGAAAAAAACCAGAATACCCAGTTTACTGTCTCTACATATACCAAGAATTTGGGGTCATGTATCAACTGCTATCTGGTGCAGGCTATCTTAGTTTTAATTTAACAGGCTCATCACCTGCCAGTCTTCAGAACAGTGTAGAGAAGTGTGACAGTCTGGATGGCAGGAATCACTGGGGTTCATCTTTTATTACCCATGACCCCTTTATCTAACCAGATGCCTGCAAGTGTAGTAATGTAATAATAATAATAATAATAGTAGTAGTAGTAGTAATAAAATGTAGTAATGATGGCACAAGGTGCCATCATTTCCCTGCACCAGTGCTATACACTATGCTACCTGGAATTTATGTTTCTATTTCTCTTTTATCATCATGGCACTCTAGCCTCACCAGCTTGCTTGGAAATAGAAAAGGGCTATTTTGAATATCATCTAAAATAACCAACAGGGGCTGGAGAGATGACTTAAATGTTAAGGTGCTTGCCTGCAAAGCCAAAGGACCTCGGTTTGATTCCCCATGACCCACGTTAGCCAGATGCACAAGGTGGCGCATACATCTGGAATCCGTTTGCAGTGGCTGGAAGCCCTGGTGCACCCATTCTCTCTCTCTCTCTCTTTTCCTTTCTCAAATAAATAAAAATAAAATATGTAAAATAAAATAAAATAACTCATGTAATCAGATACTTCACTATAAACAACTTCAGGGTTTCAAGTGATCCTTATGTGAAACTTGTAGAGGAGTTTAAAGATGCCAGGATGTCTAAGTCACTTACTGACTGTCATTCTGGCCCTTTATGGGGACAAGTATATTGCCGCATGTATGTGAATGTCTGTTTGAGAACATGTGTTTTATGCCATAAGTGCCTCTCAGAAGGTAAAGGTCCCACCTTCCAGTAGTACTACCCCTAGGACCAACCCTCTAATACAAGAACCTATGGGAGACAGGCAAAATATTGTGACTTTTATTGTTCTACATGCCTTCAATGACAACAGCGGTTCCTCTGATAGTTTAAGTCAAATGCATCATCCCCAACATAAATACAACTCAGAGTCATCACCCTACCTTCCATTGGGGTCACGATTAGACCTAGAAAGTATTACCCTTTGCGAGGCCTCTATTCCGTGTATGTCTCCTCTTAACAGACTTCACTTTTTTTTTTGGAATCCCAATATCCCCCTGAGGGCGCTAACCACAGACCTGTGCCATTAATATTTATTTATGTGTTTATTTATGGGAGAGAGAGAGGTAGATAGATAGAGATAAGACAGAGAGGGAGAGAGAGAGAGACACAGAGAGAGAGACAGAGGGATAGAGAGAGAGAATGGGCACACCAGGACCTCCAGCCTCTGCAAACGAACTCCAGATGCATGTTCCACCTTGTGCATCTGGCTTATGCAGGTACTGGGGAATTGAAACTGGGTCCTTAGGCTTCCTAGGCAAGTGCTTTAACCACTACGCCATCTCTCCATCCCTTGCATTATTACTACTGGTAGAATCATTCATTAGCCCAATCTGAAGCAGATGTAGTAACTATAGAAATAATTTTAAGCATATTAAGGCCTTTGTACTTGATAGTGTTCTGAGAATTCACATGCTTTTTGTTCAGTTTCCACAAACTTCCTTTGAACCACATCTATATGCTGTCTCTCATTCATATATGAAGGAGCTTAGGCCAGGCCATGCTGAAGAAGTCTAACGTACCCCAGCAGGTCTGAGACCAGAGCTGTGGTGCTCAGAGTAACCGGTGCGTTTTGTTCTTGGGTTTCATAGCCTCTTCCAATTCAAATGCACTGGCTATAATTGTTGACACCTGTCTTGTGCAATAGTTGTGATTATATAAAATAATGTGTGACCTATTCAAAAGGCTCTCAGCACATTGACAACTGGATGGAATTATTTAGTCCACATTCGCTCTGTATAGTTTTTCATTTGGTAAGTCTCTCATTTATGGCCTCACGGCAAGTGGCAAAGGCAAGATTTGGATTCAGGTTATTCAACGCCAATACTGTAATGTATATAACCTCTCTGTCACCTTGTTTCAAATTTGATTTCAAATATTGCAGTGAGGTAGGAACCAGAAATTCAGGTGCCAAAAGACAAGGAACTGCAGAGGTAGGAAACATATAAAAGAAGACTTGCATACTAGGTAACATATTTTAAAAGATACTTATGAAGCTCTGATATTAATGCTGCTACAGTTTCTAAACAAAGAATTACATAGCTGTGACCAATTCAAAGTGGAAAGTGAGGCCAATAACTAATCAAAGCTAGGTCAGGTAGAGCCTGAAACATTCCTTTCAGTGCTGTTGGAAAGGGATATTGATGCTGCATTTGTTCAGGAAAATCCCTCATTAACATATGTAAATAATGCCAAAATTGGTGGAAAGCATAGGACCACAAGACCACGACTGTAGCCCTGCTCTGCACTGTAAGACTTCTTCAACTTACACTTGTTTGGCTTTATAGTGAATCCTCCAGGGAACAAAAGTGGCCCCATAGCTGACCGGCAAGGCCGGACATGACCTGGCTTTCAGTTTCTCTGAGAGCCAGATTCTCCTTGCCTTGGTGCCCCCTTGGAAACACTTGAATTAGGCTCTTCAGACCTCTTGCTGGCAGGAAATTCTGCTGGATATCATGCTTCTCAAAATAGATATATTAAGTTATAAAGAAAATTCAGGCAGACTGCCTGAGTCTTTTCATACCTACTGGCAGGTGGCATGGAACTAAATGTTGGAGCATTTTTATGAGCAAGATTAAATTGACTCATGGCAGCTGGTCACTAAAATACAGGAAGTACAGACCCAGGAAAAAGCAAGCACACACCAGTGTTCATTACGTTTTTATCACAGAATAAAGCTATTTTAAGTCCATCTTAGAGGAGCCCACATTTGACAGTGTCTGGAGTTTGTTACTTGCATACCAGCAGACAGATCTGCAAGGTATATGCGAGTTATTTAGTTGTTCAGTGTGTCGGCAGGTGGTCTTAATGTGTAAACAGCATTGGGGAACAGGCTCTGCTCTCCAGCGTACCATATTTAACCACGTTAGCAAAGACTTTTAGATCTCCACTTGTATAGTTCCTCTCCTACCAAGACAGCAGACATTGGAACTAGATGGCCATAGATATGAATAATGAATTACAGACAAGTGAGATGTCACAGAAATCTTCCCTCTACCCACCACAAAGCCAGAAGTCACAATGCCAGCAATTGAAAGCAATCTCCCCGCATTGTAAAATCCATTTTTTTTTTCCCAGTTTGGAGGAAGGGCTGCTCTGGTAATAAAGGATTCCAGGCTCTGATTGGAACAGGAGTAATAAGAATGAACTGAGTTATGGAAAGTAAAAGGGAACTATTTTCAAATACAAGCCAGTGTTGTGATACCACACCACTCTTCCAATATTTGGCCCCAGTATATCATTGTCATAAGTACTGAAGAAAGACAGTTTAAAAGCTGCAGTAGGTCAGGAGATTTATGGACAGACAAGTGGAGAGTTTGAGCTGCTGTCTAAACAATACTCCCAAACTCCAGCTAAGCCAGGGTTTACAGGAGGAGTCAATGTGAACAGGCATGCATTCCAAAACAATTACATGACACAGGCTGTGCGTATCCTCTCCCTAGAGCAGTTGGTGATCTTTCCTGGGTATTTCACAAATGTTACAGAATAGCTCTTAGGCTAGATTTCAGTCATCTGGACATAGCTTTAGAGTTTAAATTAAATTAAATTGGGTTTAGAAGATCTCGCCGGTTTTAAAGAATCTCTTTTGCCAAATACATGCTGTATTTTGATCATATTCACCTATTACCTCTTTTTTCCTCTTACGATTCCTTCAGATCCTCTTTCTCTACCCTTTTTTTTTAGATTTTTTTTGCTATATTTTATTTATTTGAAAGAAAGAAATAAAGAAAGAGGTAGATGAGAGAGAGAGGGAGAGAGAATGGGTGCACCAGGGCCTACAGCCAAGGCAAACAAACTACAGACACGTGTGTCACCTTGTGCATCTGGCTTTACAGGGTTCTGGGAATCAAGCTGGGGTTCTTAGGCTTTGAAAGCAAGTGCCTTAACTGCCAAGCCATCTCTGCAGCTCCTGAACTTTACTTTTGCAATTTAAGGTTAATAAGAAATACAATTAAGGACTAAAGGGAAAAAATACTGAATATACAGAGTACAGAAGAGGGCCTAAAGTGAGTGTGTAAACGGTGTTGGGCCCAAAGAAGAGCACAAGCAGAGGTCAAGCAGAAGAGGGTCCTGAAAATGAGCTTTGGTGTCCAGTGGGGACAGTGTCAGGGAAAATAGAGTGGTCCACAGCCAATGTCCCTGGGGAGAAAGTATGCCTTGGATTTTTCCCTAAGGAGAACTTGCATGATCTTATCAGTAGAAGCTGTGTTCAAGTAGAAGGAATTAGTGAAGGGCCTGTTAATGGAGATGGCATGGCAGGATGGTCGAGACAGGAGACCAGAGTTAAGGAGGTGTCTGGAGAAGAGCGGGTATAAACTGCTCATGTACTAAGTAAATAATGTTTAAGAGCACAGAGAAACTTCAGTAACAATTTTTCAAATCAATGCTCAGAAGCCTCTTAAGAAACACAGAGTAAGCTTTGGATGTCTATGAGATTTCAGAAAGGGTTGTGAACAGAGGTGAACCCTGAATAACGAGTAAGCTTTTGGACAGGTGAGAATGAGTCATTCACTGGATAAAATTTGAGCAAAATAATAGCAGGCAATTCATCTGTTCCCTCCATTTGCCTCTTTTTGTTATTCAAAGAATATTTTTTCCATCTAATATAGTGTGCTAAGAATGGAAATTGCCTGTGCCTGTAACTCAGAGTGATGACAAGTATACAAGTATTAACAGTTACAAGATATATAATCCAATTTACAATTATTGCTTGCACATTGGTCTTCACACGTGGACCAGCATATTCACTAGAGTCACATTGTTAACGTCTCATTGGGAATTCTTATCACCAGATAACGTGTTAAATCAGTATAAACTGGGGTTTCTATCACCGGGGTTGTGAACATCCTCCATACATATATAAACACATCCATAAATAAAAGTGTAAAAGTTGGAAAGGGGGAGATCCTTTAATAGAATACATTCGCACAAGCAACTGTTTGCGTGCAGGAGATTGACAAAGGGTCTGGCTCATAATTAAACACTATGTAAATGAATCCTGCCTTTTTGAAAGGTTGTGAAAAATGTTAATATCCCAAAGGTGCTGCCTATATTTAAGTTAATTTTCTAGTCTTTCAATGGCAGCATTCCATCTTTTCATTAACAAGTATATGGTGGGCAGCATGTAACTAGAAATATTACTAATTGTAGGAAAGCCACAAAGTAGCAGAGGGTTGGCGTTCCCATGAGATGTTTGTGCATGGGGATGACTGCTGTTTTAAGAGCTCTGCCTCCTTAGAAGAGAGCCCAGCAGCTCTCAGTTGCAGCCCCGTACCCTCCTCTCCTTTCTTGTCAGGAATTGCTTTTCATCGAAGAGAAACCTGAACATGGCTGTGCAGACATTATAGAACCCAACATCATTGCTAAAGAAATTAATTTTCCTACCACAGGAAACCTATGTACTGTTCCCAGTTCATGACATCTAGCCCCCAAGAAAAGACACAAAACACCACAATATCTCTTTCTGAAGCTTTAAATTTGTGTTGTTTTTTTTTTTTTTTTTTTTTTTGGCCTACTTTCTGGTTTATTTCACCACACCTGCATGCGGGATAACGTTTTAGTAACTGACTCTGACATATGTTGGTATTTTATCCCTGGCCGGGGAATCCATGTTCTTTCCATGTGAGCATGTCTCTTCCCACACGTCTCGGGTCAGGTCATTCTGTCAACTTAGGCTACGCCTTTCTGGAGGATGTGTCCTAAGTATGTGAGATGATTTATAACCGCTGCCTCCTCGAACCTCACGTTGGCCTCCAAAATTTTATAGTCAGACTTTGAATGTGGGAATGGGACTTACAGAAACCGCATGTTCTACTATTGCCTGTTGCATACGATGGCTTTGCCTACCAACATTAAAGGCAAATACTCAAGTCGCTGTCACATACAGGGTTTTCATTGTCCAGGATTCTATGCATCTCTTCGTAGAGTCACTTGTCTGTCTTTGAGGGGCTCTGTGATGGCCTTGCTTGTGGTGAAAAGAAACTGTGAGGATTAGCCTCGTCTCCGCACAGGTCAGGTAGAACCCTTGCTGCAAAAGCTCCTCCAATCTGAGGAAGCATCATTTAGTGCCCGGAACGAACATGCCCGGTAATAATGTGCCAGGCCCCTGGAGAAAGACTGAATAGTAACTTGTTTGGGTGGTTTTCCAACAAATAAGCATTGTCCTAATGAACTGAGGAAAAGAAGATAGAATCATCCTTTAAAATCAGATGAAGTCATAAAATTGTCGTAAATCTACTGCCTCAGGAAAACTTCATGCTAGTCCAAGATTTCCAGTGCCTCTTCTTTGGAAGCATACCTGTTGGTCCAGAGCCTTGGGCCCCCACATCACTGTCTAGTTTTGTTTCCTCAGAGTGTAGGGTGACGACAGGCTACGTTATGTCGATCCCTCTCACGAAAGGGCACTTGTCGTGAGCCAGAGAGATGGCTTTGCGGTTAAGGCACTTGCCTGCCAAGCCTAAGAAGTCATGTTTGACTCTCCTGGTCCCACGTGAGCCAGACACACAAAGTGATGCAAGTGTGCAAGGTTGCACGTACACACAAGGGGGTGCACACCTCCAGAGTTCAACTGCATTGACTGAGGCTCTGGCATGGCAATTCAATCCTTCTCTCTCTCTCTCTCTCTCTCTCTCTCTCTCTCTCTCTCTCTTTTTCTCTTTGTCTCTCTCTCTCTCATGCTTTTTTCTTTTCTCTTGCATAAAAAAGGAGGCCAGAGCTAGAGAGATGGATTAGGGGTTAAGGTGCTCGTCTGCAAAGCCTAAGAACTCATGTTTGAATCTCCAGGCCCCACCTAACCAGACACAGGGATGCAGGCACACAATGTCCCACGTGTGCCACAAGGGGGCGCACGCATCTGGAGTTTGTTCACAGCAGGCTAAAGGTCCTGGTGCGCCCATTTTCTCTGTGTATCTGCCATTTTCTCTTTCTTTCTCTGTCAAAATAAATAAATAAATAAATAGATTCATTAAAGAAAAAAGAGGCCAGTCTGTTGGACTTGCTTCCAAAAAAAAAACAAAGAAAGGCACTTGGGGAGGTCCTGAGGGTTGAGCCTGCATACCTCTGCTTTCCCAAGTGACGTGGGGTACCCCTGGAGAGCCCCACACAGCCCCGGGAGCTAGGTCATCGAGGCCCCTTTGACTGACGGCGAACTTTTTGTCTCTCCTCTGCTAGGTGCAAGTGCAACCTGCACGCCACTGTGTGTGTGTACGACAACAGCAAGCTGTCGTGTGAGTGTGAACACAACACCACAGGTCCCGACTGCGGGAAATGCAAGAAGAATTACCAGGGCCGGCCGTGGAGTCCAGGCTCCTACCTCCCCATTCCCAAAGGCACTGCAAATACCTGTGAGTAACTGTGCTTGGTGACACCACATTCTGTGCACGTTGAGCTGGGAGTAACTCAGTTTCCCTCGGAATTGCGACATGTCTCCTCTGACCTGTTGCCCCATTCCCTTCAAAATGCAGCTGAGAGACTGGAGTGATGGCTTAGGGACAAGGCGCTTGCCTGTGAAGCCTAAGGACCCAGGTTTGATTCCCCAGTACCCATGTAAGCCAGACGTACAAAGTGGCACATGCATCTGGAGTTCATTTGCAGCCGTTAAAGACCCTGTTACATCCAATCTCTATCTCTATCTGTCTATTTCTCTCTCAGATAAACAAATGATTAAAATATGTTCTTAAATGCAACTGAAGTTTTTGATCCCAATTTAAATTTTTTTGTGTGTTTTATTTTTATTTATTTATTTGAGAGTGACAGAGAGAAGGAGGCAAAGAGAGAGAGAGAGAGAGAGAGAGAGAGAGAGAGAGAGAGAGAATGGGCACGCCAGGAATTCCAGACACTGCAAACGGACTCCAGACGCATGCACCCCCTTGTGCATCTGGCTAACGTGGGTCCTGGGAAATCGAGCCTCAAGCCGGGGTACTTAGGCTTCACAGGCAAGCTTTTAACTGCTAAGCCATCTCTCCTTGATCCCAATTTTACCATTTATAAGCATGTTTTAGCACTCTGATCATCTACTAATTTCAGTCCACTAAACTCCCTTTAAATGTGTTGGGAAATAGTTCTTAAAATATACCAGAAGTACTTTTTTTTCTAAGTAAGTAATATAGGAGGTATTTCTTTTTTCTTTCTTCAAATTAGTTACCTATTTAAAAAGCATAGGCTTTGAATATTCTCCATAGTAAGTAGTTATAGAGAACTTCCAGAAATTCTTTGAATATTTACAGTAGCACTTTTTATACTGGATAACTGGTATATGCTTTATCAAAAAAAAGAGGTTTACCTTTTCATTCAGTTTTGGCTAGCCACCAACAGTGCCTAGTGAGGTGACTGGCTTTTCCCAAGTGCCAGACATGCTTGCATGGATGCTCTAAGCAGGCACCACCATCCCATAAGGGGCATGACTGTAGTAAGACTGCCATGCGTGGGGTGCCACGTGAAGAAAACGTGTCTTTAATGCATACGAAAGAATACAGACACTTCCTGTGTCCACGTGGGCTGTGTGAGGTGCCTCACAGCATTCATGCGTGTGGCCTACGGAAATTCCTGAATATACAAAGATCAAATTCTATCATTCTCAATAGATCAGTGATGATTTCCCAAACAATTCACCCATTTACACAGATGAAAAGATTCCCCAACTTCAAAAACCCAAGGTCTGCCCACTTAAAAAAAAAAAAAGAGGCAAATATAAGGCAAGGTTAGCATAGAGCCACAAACCAAGAAATAGAAGGAGCTGCAGAGGAACGGGTATATGAACAGCCGGCCCTGGCTCAGCGTAAGGATAAGAATATTGTCAGGTATTTTAAACTAGCAGCTGGGAGCAGCCAGAGCTGAAAACGAATGTCATAGAAAGCCAGGCTTTATGGAGTTACGTGCTGGAGTAATGGAGCGGGTAACAAGCCATGATGTGTGAGAACAGGAAATTGTGATAAAATTTCTGTACAGCAGAAAGGAGTCCTCCCAAAGGTTAAGAGCGAGATTTCCTTTGAAGGCTGTTGGCCTCCTCCCTATGTTAAAGGAGTAACTGCCTTCCTGATCTTAAAATTAATACACAAAGCTCTGTTGAGCAGAAACATTGATTTTTTTTCCATGAAATTTTATTAATGGAGATTCTGAGCTTTCTGCTATTGTTGAAAAATCATAGCCTCACGAATTTGGAAGGAATATCGTGAGGCTATTTGTTGCAATGTCCTCTGTCTGGTTACCTGAGACCCATTATCAACACAGCTGTCACACTTAGTTTAAAATTTTCGCAAGTGAAAATGATTCAGGTTTCATTTTCAGCATCCACCCCTTCTTCGATGGGACAGGACGGAAGCATGCAGAGTCCCCACACACCCGCCTTATCCTTAGGGCTGTCCAGTCTGCCAAGGCCACTGGAAAGGCTTCTAAGCAGGCTTCTGTTCAAAACATTGATTTCTATCTGAACATCAGCCTACTCTACTTGTAACTATACAGCAGAGACTTTACTTCAAGTCATTTTCACTCAGGAGACCTTCTTGTTTCTGCAAAAATACAGGCTTTTTGTTACATTGCTAATGGGAATGACTTATACTCTCATAACCCGGTGCATATTGAAGATCACCAAGGTAGGCCCTGCCAATAATGTAACTTCCTTTAATTTTCCTCATAAGGCTGATTATATTTCCACTCAAAGACCTTTATTGGCCTTCTGTGGACTTTATTTTTCTACACAGCTAAGGGGGAAAATTCGGTCACTGATGTGCAGGGATTTAGTGAAAGATTCTAGAAATTATCTATGATGATCCAGAAAAGTCTTGAAATCAGTACATTCTACATCATATTAGACAGTGACTTCTAACACACAGGGTGGTGGAGGCTCTTTAGCAGTTTGGTATACATGTTCTTTCATCAAATTGCCTCTATTTACTAGCTTGGTCACCTTGGAAAAACAGTTACCATCTCTGAATTCCCATCTTCACTGTGAGAGTAATAACAGTTCTTACCACACAGGGATCTTAAGAGGACTGAATAGGCTAATGTATGCAATATATTTAGCAGAACACCTGTCACTAAATGTTCAAAAATGATTTTATATTTGAGAATCTTTTTCCATGAAGGCAATCTTTTTCAGAGTTGGACAGTTTTATTATAGAACTTATTTCTTAATATCTATATGGGTTGTCTCATAACTTTTAAATGTTTAATTTATTTATTAGAGAGAGGCAGACATATATATATGTATATGTATGCATATATACATACATTCATACATACATGGAGAGAGAGAGAGAGAATGAAGCAGTGCACCAGGGTCTCAGCCACTGCAGATGAACTCCAGATGCATGTGCCACCTTGTGCATCAGGCTTTTCAAGTGTACTAGGGAATCAAACCTGGGTCCTTTGGCTTTGTCAGCAAGTGCTTTAACTGCTAAGCCATTTCTGCAGCCCCTGTCTCATAGTCTTTTAAAGTAGTGAAAAAGATTCTACTGGCCCTGGTTTCATTGACTCTAGATCAGCCATCATCTATTCCACTTGGCACGTGAACACGTGTTCACTCATCTCTCGCCTGGCTGCCTATCCTGTCTCAAAAGTCCTCTGGCTCATTACCGTGGTGCTTCAAAACAAATACCAAGCACCGAAGCTGATTGTCCTTCCATATTGTTCCATTTTGACACACATGTATCCTCACTTAACTCTAACTGGAGCACTGAGTCACCTATGGAACAGAGACTCTTAGGATGCCATCGGATTACAAGAAACTTCAAATGTTAGAAGTAAGAAACAAAAGCCTGGAACTTCCACCATGTACCTCAGTGGACTAAAACTGCTGCCCATCCTTGGTAATCTCTAGACTTAGCAGCATTTCACGTAGCCAGGATAACATGGACAAGAGAGTCAGTCACTGTACCACTTTATGCGTTTTACCTGAAAGGCAGGAGGCTTTTATCAAAACAGGTAATTCTGAGAACCCACAAAGAATGCTCCCTTCATGGTTCAGGAACAGCCCAGACTGGGAGCTGGCTGGGCTTTGAAGGTCCTGCATTTGAAATCAACTCCAGGACGCCTTCTTGCTACACATGTGGCACCAAGCTAGAACGAGGACTCCAGGCATCACCACTCCAAAATGAAGCCTCCACGGTCTGGGGGCTGCTACGCATTTCCTTCTCATTTTTTGCTACACTAAATTTGGCAAAAGCCAGTTGTTAGCTTTTATTATGACTTTTTCCTCCTGCTTTTATTTAAGACTTGATGTTTTCTTAGACATGTTTTTAAACTTTATTTATTTATTTATGAGAGAGAGGGAGGGGAACGGGGAAATGGGTGCGCCAGGGCCTCTAGTCGCTGCAAACCAACTCCAGACGCATGCACCACCTTGAGCATCTGGCTTACGTGGGTCCTGGAAAATCAAACCTGGGTCCTTTGGCTTTACAGGAAAGTGCCTTAACTATGATAGATGTGCCACAGAACCATATTCTTTTGTAATGCTTGTGTTTTGTAGAAAAGGCATCTTTCTCATCTGAATGATCTTAATTCTTCTTATCAAATTCTACTTTGAATATATAACAACTATGTCCAACTTATTGCTTAATCATGATTCCCTTGATTTCCATGGCATAACTTATGAATAAAAGTATAAGAAACAACCTTTAAACTCTTTGGGGGGGGGGCTTTTTGGAGGTGGGGTCTCACTCTAGCCCAGGCTGACCTCGAATTCACTATGTAATCTCAGGCTAGTCTCAAACTCATGACAATCTCCTACCTCTTCTTCTCAAGTGCTGAGATTAAAGGCATTTACCACTATGCATGGCCTAAACTCTTATCCCTATGAAATAATATATATTTTCTACATACAACTTACTAATCTCCCATTAGAAGACATACCACCAGCAAAATTAACGTAATACTTAAATATCTGTTTCTCAAAACATATTTTTCTCATCTTAAAAAATTACATTTTGTTGTTGTTGTTTTGTTTATTGAGGGTCTCACTCTAGCTCAGGCTGTTCTGGAATTCACTATGTAGTTGCAGGGTGGCCTCGAACTCCTGGAGATCCTCCTATCTCTGTCTCCCAAGTGCAGGGATTCAAAGTGTGCACCACCACACCCAGCTTACCTTAAAAAATATTATAGTAAAATAAGCTTTTAAAATGCAGTGTCTTATACAAAGTTGTACCTTTACATATCACCTTAAAATATCTGAGAAGTCCTACAGTAAAGTAAATGACTTTTTTCCCAGTATTTCCCACTTATTTGTTTCACGAAAAACTTAATAGCTTTCTACAAAACACTCATTTGGGGACATGCTGGTCTGAACAATTTCTTCAGCCTAGTGTTAAAAATGTCATGGAGACAAGCAAAAAGCCCAGCTAGTTCAGTTGTATTTAATGTCTTAGTTTTCTCTTACGGGCACAGTCTAATATTCTTCAAACAAGGAAAATTAAATTGGCCTGACACTATTTGTTTGATCATAGATCCAACTGGAATTGTTGCACAATATCTAGAGCTTCTCTAGGTGGTGGAAAACAGTTTAGTGGTTGCTCGATTATTTTCTCTAATATTGACTTTGTCCTGGCAGCACTCAGCACTCCTGGACATACACACAGCTGTGTCCATATTTAGACAGTTTTCTAAGTGCTTGGAGTACATTAGGCCATTGTAAACACCCAGCAGTCTTGTAACGTGGATACCATTACTTTTATTTTTCAAAAAATGAACGCTTATGATTATGAAACTGCCCTGTTTAATATTTACCCAGATAGCAAGCATGAGATGTCATCTTGCCTCTAAGACTTCACTCCAAAGCATCTTTTTCTTCCCTCTTTATTGAAATTCTGTTCATTTTCCAAGATTGTGCCTCAATGCCATCTCCTCAATGAAGCCTAAGTCAACTCTTACATGCAGAATCAGGTGTTCTCCTCTGTCATTCCTTTCTCTCTCTCTCTCTCTCTCTCTCTCTCTCTCTCTCTCTCTCTCTCTCTCTCTTTCTGTCTCTTTCTTTTTATTTATTTAGTTTATTAGGGAGAGAGATGGAGATAGAGAGAAAGATTTAGAATGGGCACACCAGGGCCTCCAGCCACTGCAAACAAACTCCAGATACATGCACCACCATACGCATCTGGCTTACATGGGTTCTGGTGAGTTGAACCTGAGTCCTTAAGCTTCACAGGCAAGCACCTTAACGGCCACGTCATCTCTCCAGGCCCTCTAAATTTTTGATAATGTTCTAGACTTAACAAAATTGCTTTACTATACTTAACAAAATATATGAGAAGCCAGATAGCCACTGTTGCTCATTTGGGCTTCTGTAATTCATGAAATGCTTCATGTACCTTCCTTCCTCAAATCATTTCAATATTCTTACTGGGTTTGAACTACGATCATTCCAATTTTAAAGCCAGGCCTCTCTTACTAAAAACATATGCTAAAACATATGCATTTTGATAGCATGGCCATGCTCTGTGCTTGGTCTTTACAAATGCTTATACAATAGTTATTTTGGTAAAGTAATAAGCAATCCGAATAATACCAGACTGTGTACACGGCTGGATTGTCTTTCCATTCATCTTCCTGTGTCGTCTGGAATAGGTAGCCTACACAAGCAGGTCACACTAACAGAAAAGAGTCTTCGGTCTCTGTCGGGGAGAGATCACCTGAGATCTTGGCAGAGTTTCAGTAGGCAGCAAGCTCACGGCCCATCCTTCCATCTAGAGGCGCCGCTTGTGGCGGGTGGGCACTGGTCTTCCCCAACACGCCTCAGCAGCACTCCCTGCCTCAATAATCATCTCCAGCACTTTCAGTCTCTCGCTCCAACCTTTGAAAGCTCAGACCGTGGCTGAGTCTGTGCGGCGCCTAGGATGCACACACCAAATTCTCAGAACTAAAATGTGCAACAGGAACACCGAGGTGGAGTCTGCAGTCGTTACCTGAAGCACATGGGACCGGCTGTGACAGGAAACACAGCACTGTCGAGACTTTAGAATGGTAACGAAGCACATGCGCATCACATTAGTAAATACCACAATACACGGTCAGGCAGCCTTATTTAATCAGACGCTTTATTTTTTTTAATTTTTTTAATTTATTTATTTGAGAGAGACAGACACAGAGAGAAAGACACATAGAGGGAGAGAGAGAGAGAATGGGCGCGCCAGGGCTTCCAGCCTCTGCAAACGAACTCCAGACGCGTGCGCCCCCTTGTGCATCTGGCTAACGTGGGACCTGGGGAACCGAGCCTCGAACCGGGGTCCTTAGGCTTCACAGGCAAGCGCTTAACCGCTAAGCCATCTCTCCAGCCCATAATCAGACACTTTATATAATCGTTTTCATTAAGAATATGGTGAGATATTAAACACAAACCTTGTCTCAGTTCCACTCTGGTTTTCCCTCCAAATTTACTTAGATTGAATTAGGTTGTGCTCTTAAGAATATCTAGAAGGAATTTTTCAATTTCCACTTGATTTTTTTTTTCTAATTTAAGAATGGCAAGTAAGAGATTAGAGTCTATAATAACTTGAAGAATGGTATAAAGTGGTGGTAATAGGTCAAAATCTAGAATCTGGATTTCTAAGTTCCAAGTTCAGTTTTCTTCTCAAATGGTTGAAGTGATCTTGGGCAAGTTACCCATCCTGTTATGTAGCTGCATTTCCCCGTCTGCAAAATCAGCATGGCTGTTCATAAGGTTGCTGTAAAAATGAAGGGGATGAATGCATGCATGGCACTGTCAGAGTAAGCACACACCAACTGAAGCTACTTGCTATGGCCATTCCGTCTACACTGACATCTAATACGGGACCAGCACACGCTCCCTTTGATGAGAGCTATGTGGAAAGAAAAATTGTGGCCAAACACCTGTTTATTTGCCCACAATATGAAATAACAGTGACAACATTAAGAATACTCAAATCCTGGTGACCAGCATATACCCCTTCCTACAGTTAAGTCTATGGGCAGATCCAGGTAATAACCAAAGGGGCTGCTTAGTGAGCATATGCTCAGGAAATTGCAATGGCCGAAACATCCTGATGCATCCGCTCCACCTCAGGGTCAGGCTTCCACATGCCTATGCCGCAGTTACAGTTTGCAGGTTCCCACCCCTTCCTCCCGAGGCAGTGCTGTGACAGTGTTGTCATTGTGTCACAAGATGTTCCTTTCTCTAGACTTCCACTTCCACAAGCTTATTCTTCCATTTGACAGATGGTTACCACAGTAAGTCAGGTTAATGTCACCCCTGGCACAGCAGCCGCGCATACTAAGTCCTGCGGCTGTCTACAGCCACAAGGGTGATGTTGGCTCTCTCTGTGGATCATTCACATCCTGATTGTATTTTATGGCGGCAACCTCTCCTCCCTCACTTTTAAAAATCCCTTTGACGCAGCTCATCGCACATCCTGGCCATAGCAACTGGCGAATCAGGGACCCAGATTGGGAGGGTGTTGGAATCAGTTACTCTAGAGGACAAATCCTAATCCTGACCTACCACTTCAAATGGCCTTTTGTGAGAGAGGCAGCTCAAGAGGAGTGAAAGATTTCTCACTGTATTAATCTGCTCCAGCAGATCAGGGACTTTCATTTTAAGATCTACACCATGTTGCATTTTTAAAAGCTTCATTACATACTCCTTAGCTATTTTTGATAGGGGAAGAAGTAACAATCAAAAAAAATAAAGAAAAAATGACAATATAATTCTGGTGGATTCTTATTTCATTTTCAGTAAAATCCTTTTAAATATTTTATTTTTATTCTATTTATGGGGGGGCAAATAGAGAGATTGAGAGAGAGAGAGAAAGAGAGAGAGAGAGAGAGAATGCAGTGGCCTCTAGCCACTGGAAACAAACTCCAGACACATGCAACACCAGGTGTATCTGGCTTACATGGGTTCTAACGAATTGAATTTGGGTCCTTAGGCACCAGAGGCAAAAGCCTTAACCATTATGCAATCTCTCCAGCCCCTCAGCAAAATTCTTTTAAATGAACATTAAAATAAATGTGGGAATAGGAAAAAGACAACCTATTTTGTTCCTCTTTGGCATGTGACAGAATAATGGCCCTCTGGGTTACTTAACTTTTATATATTTCTCAACTGTAGTGACATTCTGATCCTAGCAGAAGTGTTAGTCCTAAAATGTGTGTGCATAGCTCTCCATTAATGCTCATGCACACCTGTGTTTCCTTTTCTAGGGACAAGCTTAACCACTCCTCAGATAGGGACTAGGAGCTACCTGCTCCTGTGCTGCCTGTAAAAGGATCAACGTGGATGTAGCAGACAGCTTCAGGTTCACCGAGATGAACTTCCAGACCAGGCACAGTTATGGAGGAAGGGATAGTTCTTAAAGCTTACAGATCTACGGGAAGCTCTATAATGGCAGAAGAAGCTGGCCTGCCTTCACAGGCCCAAACAGAGAGACAGAAAGAGAGAGAGAGAGAGAGAGAGAGAGAAAAGCACAAGCCAAAAGCCACACAGCACAGCACAATATTTAGGGCCTCCAGCAAGTCACACTTTGCATATCTTTAGATTGGCATCTCAAACTCACCACCACCTGAGGGCTGGACCCTGAGATCCACCCAGTGACACAGCCTACAGCCAGGTGAATGCAGATCCAAACTACAAGTCAATAAACCACTGAATATATTGGGGGCCATAGATTCAAACTACTACAGTAGACAAACCACTTGCATGTTTTTATGCCTCTTCTGTGAAGGGAAAGGCTGAATAAGGTGATTTCCTACACCCCATTCAGCTCTCCAGTCTTTCCCAACTTTCAAGGATTAGGTTATGTTGCCTCCTCCTCTTTCTCTTTTATCTACTATCTGTTTTTTAAAAATATTTTTATTTACATATTTGCAAGCAGAGGAAGACAGACAGACAGAAAGAGAAAGGCAGAGAGAGAGAGAATAGGCACACCAGGGCCTCTAGCCACTGGAAACAAACTCCAGGCTCATGCACCATGGCTTTATGTGGGTACCAGGGAATAGAACCTGGATCTTTAGACTTTGCAGGCAAGCACCTTAACCACTGATACATCTCTTCAGCCCCCCCCCCACATCTGTTTTTATTCTAGTACCTTTCTCAAGTATTTTTGAGGTTGTTGCAGATATAGATTTAAGCTAACAACATATAACCCTTCACTGAATTCTTTCTAAATGAAAAATTTCAATTCCATATCTGTTTATACCTCAATGTTATATTCTTCTTAAAGAGAAATATTAAAATTGTATATTCTATGGGAACCACAAAACTTATATTCGCCTAAGGATGGCAGGGAAAAATAGAAATGAGAGCCAAAATAGCAATTTCAAGAGAAGATCTGAGAAGAGAAATAGAAAGAAGTATTCAGTGCTAGACAGATTCTCCAATTGATCATCAGATGGGGCTCACACCAGTGAGGTACCTGGATGGCAAAACCAAGAAAACATGTGCATGGACTAACTCTTGTTATCAGAAGAGCATCTTATATTCAAAGATGACAAAAGTGCTCATTATTCTAAACTCCCATCACAGTGGGACATTTTATAGAGGACAAATTCATTCTATCATTAGGAGTGATATTTTCTTAACTGATAGAAACCTTCATGGAAACAAGGCATAATTTTTTTTTTTAGGTAGGGTCTCACTCCAGCCCAGGCTGACCTGAAACTCACTCTGTACCTCCAGGCTGGCCTTGAATTTATGGCAAACCTCCTAATCTCAGCCTCGCAAGTACTTGGATTATTCTTTCACGTGCCAACATGCCCGGCTATGAGTCATACTTTTTTTTTTTTTATTCAAATATACCCTATAGAAGGTAAGGCTCATCCCACAGACCTGTAATTGCAGCTATTTCTGAGCTAAGAAAGAAGATTAAGACCAAATTTAAGGCCAACCTGAGCTTCAGTGAGCTCAAGGTCACCCTGGGCACTTACTGAGACACTGTCTTAAACTACAACATAAAAAAAAAATGTTGGGCTGTAAAAGCACTTGCATAAATTTAATTCCCAGTACATACATACATACAATACATACCTACATACTACATATACAACATATGCATCTACATATATGTACACACACATACATACACACAGAGAAATACTTTGTGACCCTTTTCTTTATCAGGCATTGTTCCTGGAAGATATGAGAACATGAGAGACACAGAAATGATATGACATTGGGCTTGTCCCCTGGGTACCCTCAGGCAAACACAAACCAACCGAAGTGAGCAGATCAATTCATCCTAGCAACCTGCACAAAGAGCTGTGAGGTCACGGAGCAAGGAGCGAACTCACGTTAGGACTATGGAGGAAGAAGTAAAGAAATGACTTCTAAGCTCAGTGGTGTTTTTGTTGTTATTGTTGTTGTTGTTGTTTGTTTGTTTGTTTGTTTTGGATTTCTTTCCTTGGGTGTATATTGCCCACAGTACAAACATCTTCAGGAACACTGTCCATTTCTTTTTGAGACAAGGATCTTCCCTTGACCTAAAAGCTCAGCAAGTAGGCTAGACCAGCTGGGCAAGCGAGCCCCAGGAATGTTTCTGTCTCTACCTCTCTAGTACTAGGATTAAAGGCATGTGCTACAATTCTCAGCACTTTGGTGTGGGTACTGGGGGTGAACTCAGGCCCTCAATCTTGCAAATCAAGAACTTTACTGGCAGAACCATCTCCCTGGAAACTGAGCTCAGTTTCAAAGGCAATATATATATATATCTTTGTACAAGTTACAAAAACACAGAAAACACACACAACACAGAAAACACACACACACACACACACACACAAAGATAAATCCCACAATGTGCCTAGACAATTTCCCCAACCACAGTCTGATTCATTTATTGCTGATGGTTGTGGTGGCCATTGTAAGATGGGATCAAATTCATTGATTTATTTTTAACACCCCCTCAAAGATGTCCATCTTTCATGAAATGAATTTCTATAACTGATTTTAGGCTTTCCTGCATTTTTTGAAGTGTTTGAAGAGCATCTCACCACTTATTTGCATCCTTTTAAATGGATACAATGGTTTACTGAGCTCTTTAGTTTACGTATCAGCAGACAACTAAAAGAACACGGTATTTGGACATTAAAATGAGAACCAGTAGGGAGAAACAGCAATGGGAAATAAACTACTGGACATCTCTTGGTGTTCAGGTCTTTTCAACTTTAAAATTCTTTATTCAAATTAGCATTTTCAAAATCTGCTCTGAGTAATTCCCATTGCACAGCCATGGAATCAAAAGTGACTCATCTGGCAGAACCTCAGAAAATAAGCCATGGTATGAGGAAGAGTCTCAATTTTAAATACTCAGCCTGAAGTAGCCACATTTTCATGAGGAAAATGGAATCTCAGAATAGTCTTGTGTGTATTTGGGATGAACATGACTCTCCTAGACTTGTATCCCTAAAGGAAAAGAAACATCTCCACATCTTTCTGTACTCAGTGGCAGCAAGTAATGCAATAAATAGACTTGCAAGTTTGTTTTCCATTGTATCTAGCCAGATACCTTGAGACCTTGCCTCACATTATGATGGCTATCTAATGCCAGTAAATTCGGAAAATACCTGAGAAGTCTCCTCCTGCCATTTTAGCTCCCATTTCCTTTCACAGATTACAATAGGCGAGCAGCACCTTGCACTGAGCAGGATTTGCAATCATGAGGAAATCTGGGGCTCCTGCAATTGATACTAAAATTACGATGTTATCACCATACCTCCCTCAGCATGTGATTTGCAAAAAAAAAAAAAAAAAGGTAGATTCAGTACCAAGTCAATGTCACACTATAGCAAAGGCAGTCTACCGAGGTGTCAGGTCAGGAATCCAGCTGTTCTTTGCACAAATTGCATGCAGCTTGCACTTCTGTTCACAGGAGAGAGTTGAAATATGGAAATTTAGTTTTCCAGTTTTGGTTGAACAGAGATCAGCAATTAAGCTTAAGTATAAACTTCAAGCATTTCAAATCAAGAGATGGTTTGTGGATCTAATAACTGAAAATAAGATTTCATTCCTTCCTCACTCCAGGGTTTTAAAAACATCACAGTTACCCTTTATTCCTCATTCTGTCTTCCCTAATCAGACACAGGGAAATAACTGTAGGTTGTTAAGAATCCGAAGCTAGACGTCTCTGTGCAAGGTACAGTGATCAGTTCAATTAAGCAGAGTGCAGTTGTCCTGATAAAAATGCTAAAATAGAAGCTTAACAATTCGTATAGTTACCACCTGTGAGTCCATTTTGGCGATGTGGAGAGCAAGTTTGAACAACTCATTAATAGCTCTACTCTGTTGGCTGTATACCCTGTGTTGGGCAGGCTTATAGATGATTTTGTTCAATCCCCACAGCCACTCTATGCAGATGAGGAGACAAGCTTTAAAATAAGTTCGGATACTTGTCTAAAATTACCTAACTAGTCACTAGTTGCAAAGCCGGGCCCTCACTCAAGTAGACAGAACACCTGTCTCGTTCTGTCACCCACAGCACCGCTGAAACTCAGTGGCACAGATATAAATCTCCGATATTTTATTAGCAATATCTAATGGGAGGTTGGTGAATGGATGAGCTAGAAAATGATGGGAATTAACACAGGACAAACTTCTTGGAAAGCCGTGGTCTGAGTTCTTTCCATGCATCACCTCATATCATTTTCACAACACAACAGTGAGAGGAGAAATCAAGCTGGCTGCACTAAGGGTGTAAGCAACTTGCCCTTTGCTGAAGAGTTAGGAATTGAAGACACATTTCAAATTCAGACAGCCTGGCTTCGGAGCACCTGCGTTTGACCGCAGTTTTATATTATTTGGCTGGAAGTCCTAATGCGGACACAGACTAAGTTCATTTACAAGCCAGACCAGATTCTGAAACGGCTTTAATACAGCTTGTGAAGCAAGGTACAAGCTGAAAAAAAAAAAAAAAAAATCAATGAAATCTATGATTCGTATGAACAACCTAATGTGTTCTTGAATTATTCTGCTCAATTAAGTTTCCATTACAGAGTCTGATTCCCATATCTGACAAGTAAAAGAGGAGTGAATTTTATGGTTATATGAAATTAATCAAACAAAGCACCAGGTGATATGCAACAGTTAACATATGCATCTCATAACACTTTAAAAAGATCTGCTGCGTATGTACCTATATTTGCACAGGCGTAAGTAGTATATATTTGGTTTTCTGTGTCCAAAACATAATCCTACTTTAATATTTCTTTTGAACCCCATGAAACTGTCGTTATAGGCAAAGCTTACATGCGAAGAACCCCTCCCAGCTTGAGAGCTTTTGGCTTTACCTTCCTAAAATAATGTATTTCTAGAGACCACTTGTGTTTTATAGGAACTCTGCCTTCTTTCTTTCTCTTAAGCTCTGCAATCAAATCTTTTTAAACCTGAAACAAAAGCATGCTTTATGTATAGGCAAACACAAAATGTTCGATGTTACCAAGCCTCCTTAAGAGCTACTTAAGATTAACACTGGCTTCTTAACTCTAATGAGCCTAGCATACAAGATTTAAAACAAATTGTCGGGCTGGAGAGATGGCTTAGCGGTTAAGCGCTTGCCTGTGAAGCCTAAGGACCCCGGTTCGAGGCTCGGTTCCCCAGGTCCCACGTTAGCCAGATGCACAAGGGGGCGCACGCGTCTGGAGTTCGTTTGCAGAGGCTGGAGGCCCTGGCGCGCCCATTCTCTCTCTCTCTCCCTCTGTCTTTCTCTGTGTCTGTCGCTCTCAAATAAATAAATAAAATTAAAAAAAAAAAAAAAACTTTAAAAAAAAAATAAATAAATAAAAAAATAAAAAAAAAAATAAAAAAAAACAAATTGTCTTCAATAATATATATTCTGTACAAATGTCCTATCAGTCTGTGTTATCAAATGTCAAGTTTCTGATATTTTAATGTGGAGTTGAAGATGCCATATGCTAATCAATATCTAACCATGTTTCTTTCTTGTTTCTTTTCTCTACAGGTATTCCCAGTATCTCCAGCATTGGTAGTAAGTAAACATCACCATGCCCAACCTAGGCTAGCTTTGCTTTGTTGCTCGGCTTCTCAGATCTATTTTGCCAATGTCCATTTCTGATGTCATGAAACATTTTCCTTCCCCGAGGACACAAAACACCTACCAAAGCAGAGATCCAGAGGCTCCTAAGAGCTCATCGCTGAAGTAGACTTGAAACTCACCCACCACAGCTCAGGGAATTTTGTGGAACAGGGGGCAGAAAGATTGTAAGAGCCACAGGTTGAGACATCATGCCCAGAGGCATGTCCAGCCCCCAACAGTAACTGACTGCTGCTCCCACAGTGCAAAAACACAACCCCATAGGGAATACCTGCAACCCCACTGAGGAGCATTCCCAATGGAATGGGGGCAAGGACAAGGAAAAAGAGGACACCAACACATGATGTGTCCATATGAACTGTGTTGTTAACAATAAAACATATAAGAAAAAATACCTACGAATTGTATTTTTGTGCTGATTTTAGGTGCAGATATTGTGGGAAGACAGATGCAATGGTGAATGTGTAGATAACATATGTGCCCTGAATCATTTTGGTTCTTAAAGGTCACCGTCATAACATAGTAATTATTTAGATAGCCACAGCCCACTTAAGATGTTTAAAGAGTACTGCTTAAAATATTCCATTTATTTATTTATTTGAGAGAGCATGAGACAGAGAAAGAGGCAGGTAGAGAGAGACAGAGAGAGAATGGGTACACCAGGGCCTCTAGCCACTGCAGACAAACTCCAGACACATGCACTACCTTGTGCATCTGGCTTTACGTGTGTACTAGGGAATCAAACTCAGATCCTTAGACTTTTCAGGCAAGTACCTTAACTACTGCACAACCTTACCAGCCCAATAGTCCTGTGTAACCATACTTATAGCAACAAGAAACTGGTCTCTAGGACTGGGAATAGATTTCTGCTTTAACATAAAGAAACAGATAATAAATGCCAATGCATATCTTGGGCGTATTTATTAAAACCCAAGGAAAAGACAGTAAGTCAGTGGGAGGAAACTTTAATATATGAAAATGTAGATTTTTGTCTTTGTCCTATAAGAGGAAGGTCTATGATTATTTATCTTTCTGGAAGAATGAAATAGGAGAAAAATCAGGATATACAGAACCTATTTTTCTTTCCTAAACACACACACACACACACACACACAGGTCCATGTGTTCTTAAATACTTAGATTTAAGTCCCACAGAAAAGTAGCGCATATACAAATCCATGCAAATGACCAAAAAAAAAAAAATCCCTGCAATAAATTTCTTAGTATAAAACCAAGCAATCGAAAAGAAATCTGTCTTCAACACTATGCATAACAGCTTTTCAGTACGGCTGCAGAGAACATTCTCGACCTGCTTGGGAGTCCCAGTCTACCTCCAGCTCCTTTTCCCACTCAATGCAATGCCAGCCTAACCCCAAGCCTGAAATGCTTATTACAAACATATCCAATAACATGCTGGCAGGATTTTTCACCATTTTCTAATTTCTATCCTTTCAGCTCTGTTGGCTAAAACCTTTGAGCAAGTACTGAATAGCTGATTGTAAGTACAAAGTAACAAGGAGCATCAATTAGACGTGTAGGTGAAGAGGGGAATGGCCCCTAGCGTGTCACCCCTTGAAGACTGTGTCCTAACCACGGTGCCAAGTTGAATGAAGACAGTATCAATAACAGCAGCTGAGTATTGTCAAACCCAATATCTTTCTAAACAGCAATATGATGATAGTTTTAATAAAATAACATACTGCTTCTGCTTCTTATAAATGCACAGTGAGGTCTTCCAATTTATGTCTCATCCCAGTTTACTTAAGCTTATAAATAAGCCTGGACACAGATTTCTTAAGCACTAGACATGTTAAATATCAGGAATATTGGCTGCTTTGTGAATAGAAGTTGCATTCACATCCACTTAGACACAAGCCTGCTCCTGTAGCACTCTCTTTGTGATTGACTAAAATTGGTAGCATTGCTACAAACTTGCAAAGGAAAATTTTCAGCTCCAATGGCCTGACTTTTTCTGCTTGAGCCCCTCCCCCCATTCCATATTTACCTAACAGTGCTCCTTTAAGACCTGGACAATGACATCTGTACATGTCATTTAGAGCCAAAGGGAACCCAACTGAGATGGCCAACGAGACTGTGAGGGTGATGGAGCCTGTGCAGGATTTCAGAAATGGATGAATGGGAAAGTAGTTCTTTGGTGCTGGGGTGTGTTTTTGTCCTGAGAGCCAGCTGTGTGTTGCATGGCCTCCTCTGACTGTCCCTGCTCACTTGACATCTCATCTGGCAACCTCCACCCCATCCCCATCACTGAGCATCAGCAGATGTTGACCTTTGACACACGGAAACTAAAAATTACGATTCTGTTTTGCTTTGTTATACTCTAAAATCAGTGGTGACCTGAAAGGATGCTTTGTTTGCGCCTTTGGGAAACATACAGATCTTTATCATCAGAAACCTAAGAGCATTTCGCCACTACAACCTGTGACAATAACCCTGTGACTGAAGGTGATAGTTAGTAGGCTGCTTCAGGACGCCTCTGGAGTGTAATGGGTGTTTCCTCAGATTTCCAGCCAGCCAGGATGTAAGAGCCCTCAAGAGTCACACAGGACTACCTTGCCTGCTGCGTGGCTTTGAAGGTAAAAGAGATTTAACATAACACCATCAAACATGATTGTATCTTCTCAGCAGCTTTAATGGCATTGACAAGTTCCTTCTTTGTGGGTTTATTCTGAGCTTTTTGTGTGCACTGATGGATGCCTTGCCTCTCCAAAGGACACAAATTCCCATGCAAATGACTCTCTGCCTGTCCCAGAGGGCACAAGAAGGGCTTCAAGGTGCACAGCAGAGAAGAGAAAGCTGCTTGGCTTGTTAACTAAGTCCAGAGCTTGCCAGGGCTTTTCTTTTTACCTCAAATAAGGAATCAATGAATGTAATTCTACCAGCTATCTAGGAAGATACCATTATAACATATGCAACCCTCATGGGACTCCAGTCATCAAAGTGTATCTCAAGGAAAATAAACGATGCATATTTTTGATGTGGGTCATTGATGTATGTAACCATAAGCTTACATATGTATGCTGTCTATACAATGACTAAAGGTCTTAGCGCTAATAGATTTCAGCCTAGATCTCAAATTGCCAATGTCTGTATTAAGTGTCAAATGTGTAGACAGAGCGGTCATCCTTTCTGATCATCTGCTAAATATATTTCTAAAGCAAATTTCACATTAAGGTCATTTGTACCTGCTGCTGTCTATTAGGAACTGAGCTCCTCAGATCTCCCAAGGATACTTAATCTAAATTCAGTCATCTTGAGGGGCTTTTGTCATATATATATATATATATATATATATATATATATATATATATATATGAAAAAATATATATGTATATATATGTATGTATATGTATATGATATTGTCAGCAATTTATGAATCCCAAAATAGATTTGTATCTGTCAACCTTAGGATCATTTTTTTTTTGCTTTACTTTGTTTGATAGCGATTCACTCAGTCTTCACTTTTCTTACAAAGTATACTTGTAATTCAGAGTGTTTTTCAAGTGAACATTTGTTGATGCTGATGGTCCAAATTAACAGTTGTTTACTGTAGGTGGTGTTGTTGAAAGTGATAAAACTCATCATTACCTACTCACTTACATGATCAGATTCTGAGTCCTGCAAAGCAAATTATTTCGCTAATTATGTTAAACAATATATTATAAATAGCATCATTAGGCCATCAAGAATTGGCTTAATGTGCAATAGCTTTGCATAGGTCATAATCACGACTTACAAAAGGAGATGATGGATGAGTCAGGGGTTACAGAGAGATCATCCAGTAGGTGAAAGATGACATCAAGAAAATCCATTTTAAAAAACCTTGAAATTTTAAAAGAAGCAGACGTATGCATTAACACATCAACAAAAGAAAAGGGCGATATAGTTTGTGATCCTGGAAATAAATTATTTCCTTGAATATCTTTGAAATGACTGACGTGATGGCACAGAAAGATTGTTGATGCAGTACTTTGGCTGACCCTCTCCCCACCCACCATTATTGAATTTGAAACAGCAATTCACTTAAGGGAAATATCTCATTTTCCTGTTTTCTCTTATAATGAGCATTGCCTCCATCACAGAGTTAAAAATTCATCTCTAATTTGATTAATCTGGCAGATCTATTAAATAAGGGAAGTGCTACCTGTGGGGATCCATCAGCCTGTTGAGAAAGCGCAGACATGTTTTCATACTTGGAAACATTTGATGCCAGTTGGAGACCTTGTAAAAGTTGTTTCTTCACACAACATCCAAATATTTTTATGTGGTACCAATTTATTGTTAAAAACCTGGATGTTGGAGAGGAAATAACAAGGTTAATCATCTCCCTACCCAGGGGATATTAATAACCATGTTCATGCTATCCAGAGAGCTGCAGTATGTGTTTGCTTTTCCCCACTTTGCTTTAATACTTCTAAATCCCCCAAATAAAAGTTTTATTGAATTGCCCTTTAACTAATTAGATTTTATATAATGAGGGAAAAGTCATCAGGCTAGTGTAGCGATATGGCAAATTGCATGGTGCACTATATTAATTTTAAACGGTTTGCTGATGTTCTAGAAGGAAAGCTAAGGTCCCAGGCAAAAAGCCTTTGGGATTGTTGTATAATGTGCCCATGACCTCATCACAGATCCATTTCATATTTGTGTAACTAGCATTCCATGTTCATGAAACCTATACATTTACCCTAAACTTGAATGAACATTAGGACATAGCTGCCTCTTGAATCTCGAAGAATAAATCAAACATTCCAGGGAGGGAGGGGGGAAGAATCTCCTAAGCCAAAAGAAAAAAATGAAAATAAAATAAAATAAATAAATAATAACAAAATAAAAAGAGAGCTTTACCAATCTTTGTTGGCTAAACTTGTCCATCTGAAGAACATTGACCCTTTCTTTTCATAGGCAAACTAAGATTATCAATCCACTTTTTTTTAAGTGTGAGCTAAAATATCTGCTTTAGCTGGTTATCTTTGTAGAGTAGATAAACTCAAGATTTCTAAAAGATATATTGAAAGTTCACAAATATGTTAAATGAATTTCTGACCTGTATTAATCCATTCCAAGGTTAATTGAAGTCTTCTTGGAGCTCCCAATGGAAAGCTGACCAACTAAACATTACACTTCCACACTTAGGCTTAAGGAACCAAAGACTTCTGATAGAAACAGATCATTTTGTGGTACCTCACTGTATTGATGACAGAATTTATAAGAATGGTGACTGAGAATATGAGATGAGGGACTGTGGATCATTTCTCCATCAAAACATGTCCTCCTTCTATCCACAAGCAAGCCAACAAACAGTTCTGAGGAATAAGGGAAGTATATAAGTGTTAGAGATGGTATACAATATGAAACAGTTCATGAAGTTAGCTATGCCAATTGTGATACGTGCTTAAGCATATTCTGTGAGAACAACTCTCAAGAGCTGCTTGTAGAGAATAAAATTGTCTGTGCCATCTTAAGGAGAGACCTACCACCATCACCCAACTTCCCCCCAGCTCAGTGGCGTTGCATCTCTGAAAGTAGCTGTGAAGGTGGTAAGATCACCTCCAAGGCTCTGGATATTTCTCCAGTAAAGCTTCAGAGTTTTCTGTAAATTTCTTTATAGAGATATCAATAATCATATCCCAAGATTCCCAGAAGACTAATATCACCAATATATTAACCCATAGGGACATGACAGTGTGATTTCCACCCAATTTTTCCCCATATTCTTTTGGAGGAGAATATTTAGTGAAGGTCCACTAACATCCTCTTGTCAGTGGCTTTTCACATCATGATGAGATTTTAAAATCAAAATATTATGTCCACATCAGTGTTGTTGGGGAACTTAAAGAGATACTCATCTAATTTCATTTTTAGAAAGAAAACCAACAAGGCTTAAATGAATTGTCTAAAGCATTCAGATGGCAATAAAGATAGAATTCTAATTTCTGGTTTGGATTATCAGTCCTCTTTATTTTCCACCATGACATTAGAATGAACCCTCTCATTTATTTAATTAGGGTTTTCTAGGAAAAAAAAAAGTAAATTTTCTATTTGATGGAGAAGTATGGAAACAGTTCACTTTGGCCTTAAAGGCTGTTAACAAATTGAATTGAAATCTACTTACTCTGTATGCTTACAGATGGCCCATATGACAATATTCTAAAACAATCCTACCTGTAAAAGTTTCTTGATAGAAATAAAATGTCTTTAGCTTTCTGCTTCAATCTTGCCTTTCAGCTTGGTTCCCTATGACATAGAAACTAGATAGTCAGGTTGAACAATTCTAGCACAGGCTCTTCAACTTAGCACAGAACTCTTTCTTTGGGGCACAGCACAGGGGGAAAAATCCTTTCCCAAAGTTTTCATTTTTATAATGAGAATCTCAATTTTTGTGATTATGTGAAAGGATTTCAGGTGCCACAACTGAATTGTTACTTAACAATTTTCTGAGGAGTTCTTAGCAAATAAAAAGAATTCAAAAACAAATACACATTTGAATCATGTTCGAAGCTAGTTTGTTTCTAAACTGAAAATACTTAGAAATTAACATTCTTATACTGCTAAGGCTTCAAAATCAGATATTTCTCATAGTATTGAAGATAACTTATATTTCTTTCTGAACTTTAGTATTAATTATTTTCATAATTAATGGAGTCTCGAGAACTGGATGGTACCTTAGATAAGGTGCACTGTCTGTGAGCTTCCCTCTGTATAAGTATCACTTGCTTTGGGAACAATTAAGATTGCAAAAAAAAAAAAAAATGGAGAACACTATTTTCTCTACTTCAGGTCAGTAAGAACTGTTTATACTACAGGAATCTGTTTTTTTTATTATAAGTAACCACAATCAAATAGGAGTTAACATTGATTGAATGGCCCAAATTACAATGTTGAACAAATCTTGAATCAACATTTTGCCATTCCATTTTCATATCAAGTTATTATACCAATTTACCAATGAGAAACTTTGGTTCAGAGAAATTAAGGAATTTGCCAAGAGGTAGAATTACGGTCCCCACCTGAGCACTGCTTTCTTATACTTTTCCGCTAAGTAGATATTTTCCTGCTTTTCTTATAGGATATAATTCAAAACTTTAAAAGAACAATGGGACAATAGCCAGCCACTGTGGGCCTTATGCCTATTTTGCTTTTCATTCAAGAGGGAACTTATGGAGTAGACGGTTCTCCCTGCTCTTTATATAAGAAATCTCTGAAGTCCAGTCAAAGCAATCATCAAGATAGCCTCATTCCATGTGGGGGGCTGGCGCAGCATCCTAAAGGAGGGATAATCCCTAGACTGCCCTGCCTGAATGGCTGACATAATAGTGGCCTGCCCTTGACAGCGCCTTCTCAGCTCCAATGAGGGTTCACTGTGATGAGTGAAGCGTCCACAACTATGGATGCAGCAAGGCTTCTCTTCACCCAGGGAAGCCTTTCTGTTACTCCAGAGTCTCCACAAGGCCAGCACATCATCCTGACAGGCTTCTTGCTGGCATGAACTTTAGTGCCATACAGCTAAACCCTGAAGGAGCCACTAGAGTGGTAGAATTTGTCTGTTCTCCAGCATCTTTATCTAACAAATAAGGAGAATGTGGTTCAGAGGAATTACCAACTCCTAAAGGGTAGAACTGAGACCAGACTCCTCATCTCCTGACTCTCACTGCCATTTGCTTTGTAACAAAGCACCACTGTGAGACCCAGAAAATTTCCCTAGTTGATTTGTGAAGGAAATGAAATGAATAAATTTGGAACAGTTCACCCAAAGGAAAAATATAAATATCTTTGACGTATTATATTTTTCATATTTTCAGTACTTAACTACGCAAAGCAAGTTGCCCAATGGCTAAGAATTCTCAAAAGGCTTCATGTTATGCAAAGAATATCACTGAATTTGGATATGATATGATAGAATATGTATCAATTTTTCTATCAATATAGCCTCCAATGTGCCTAACTTACTTCTGGGAATTAAATATTTGTTAGTATTTATTGACTATGAATTTCATGCCAGAATCTTAAAAGTAACAAAAGAACTAAAGAGCTAATATTAAGATATTTTCTTAGTTAATCTTGCAATTATAAAACCAATAATTGTAAATTTAAGTTAACATCTCTTTCTGGCCAAATTTTAACACATATATGAAAAGACTGTAACCTTCTATAATAGTTTGAAAGCTGCACAGATTAATATTCATGTCTAGCGACATTTTTCTCCCAAGAAAAATATCTAACATAGTATTTGTCCCACTGGATATAATTATGGGTCAGATCAGTATTTCTATATACTAGCTACTGGTGGCTCTGTGTTTTACTAGTTCAGGAAGACAAGGCATCCTACCAAATGAAAATTGCTCAGAAAAAGAAAAGTCTAATGATATTCACAGGCAAAAAACAACCCCTGCTTAAGAAACTAGGTTAACTACAGTACACAGTACAGAAAAAAATGACTCTCCAGGTAGAGCATACATTGTAAACGGAGAGCCCACTTTGAGAATACCATAGAGCTCAAGTAGTATTGAAATTTAAAAAGTCAAATGGCGTTAATTTGTTTCAGTTATAAAATAACAACACTAAACTACAACTTCAGAGTACGAAAGAAATCATAAATCAACAAGGAAGGAACTAAAGGGGTGGAAAGATGGCTTAGTAAAGGTGCTTGCCTGTGAATCCTAAGAACCCAGGTTCAATTCCCCAGGACCTATGTAAGCCAGCTACACAAGGTGACACATGTTTCTGAAGCTTTGCAGCATGCTAGAGGCCCTGATATGACCATTCTCTCTCTCTCTCTCTCTCTCTCTCTCTCTCTCTCTCTCTCTCTCTCTCTCTCTCTCTCTCTCTCTCACACACACACACACACACAAATATATAAAATATTTTTTAAAAAGAAAAGAGGTAAAGTATAGGAGTGAATGAATATTTAATTTAGTGGGATAGAAAATAAAGTTTAATTTATGGAGTTAATGTCTAGAATTCATTTCTAAATTATTACAAAATTACTTAATTTTTTTTTCATTTTTTAAGGCTGGCTCTTACTCTGTAACTCAGGCTGGCCTGAAATCATTATGAAATCAGGCTATCTTGGAACTCACAGTAATCCTACTGACTGAAACTCCCAAGGGGAGAATTTCAGGCATGCACCATCATGCCTGGCAAAATTGCTTAAATTTCTTGACAAAGCTTACTAACAGATGATATACAGTGATTATCAATATGTATATTCCATCAAGAAAAGGTCAATAAATGCTTAAAACTTGCAAGCACCACCCTCACTCATAAACTCTATTTGCCACATGTAACAGAAAAAAAGAACTATTTCAGCAGACCAAGACTGTCTTAATTTGGTGCTAATATAATATAATAATATCATATGAATAATATACTTCCATTAAATATAATATTATAATAATATAATATAAATAAATAAAACCATCCCAGTGATTTGAAAGATTCTAAATAACAATTCTTCCACAATGTAAAAGTACAATTTTCCAAAGGTAATCATGAGCTGATCAATTAGTCTTTTTCTATTAATCCCTTATCTGCCCATTGTCAAAAATGGTTAAGTGAGAAGCTACATCCCAGCAATCACCTGGATATTTTGCCTATACATGTTACCAAGTGCTTAGTGAGTTAATAATGCCCAGATACAAATTCAGAAGAACACGACTCTCTTAATCTCCTCATCAACTTGCATAGGTATGGCAGTCTCAATACTAAGTCTCCCTTTGCCTTTGCATGTAAATGCATGAGAACAGAACACTGCAGGGCAATAGACCTGTATGACTTTTCTCACCAATATTCTACAATGAGATTTACAGTGAAAGTTCCATGGGTTATCCACTGCCGTCTGACGATGGGGAAAACAACCGGGTAGTATCTGTTTACAGTAAGCCCAGCCATTCGATATCAATTTTTCAATTATCAAAAGGCTTTTGTTTCTTCAAAGACAGCCAATCTAATTAGGGGGACAAAAAATAGACTTGTGAAATTTGACCCAGCAATATTGCAACTCAGTGCCCATCCACACTAGCAGTGAGAAGTCAGCAGCACTTGGTGTCACGTGTTGTGGCAGGGCAGAGTCACGCTGTCCTGGTGGACTGGGTGGTCCTGGCAGATGACACAAAGATGTCATGTTGAGCAGGACTTGATGAATGATAGGATTTGAGTCATGAAATAGTCATTTTTCTAGTCATGGTCTTTGCACCTCAGAAAAACTAGTTTCAGACTTCAAGTATTGAACCTTCTTGGTGGTCTCTTACCTTCCATACTTTTTTCCCCTTTTGTTTTAATTGGTCAGGTGAAAATAGAAATAACAATAATTTTTCAACGATGTTTTAAATGCTTTATGAGTTGTAACCAGTCACTTTAGAAATTTATTTTGAAGAAAACACATTGTGAAAACCTCGTAGCCACACTTACAAACTTTAGATATGAGTGGAAGAACCTCCGAAAGAGCCTCCAGTAACCCCTTTTTCTCCGTCTGAGATATTGCATATATAAGACTAGGAAAACAGATCCACCTCCTTTCAGAGACAATGGCTCACACTTAAAACACACCACAGAGACGCGCCCATGAAAGACCAATGCAGTTACCTCATGTCTGTAAACAAAAATTGAGTCGAGTGGACTCTTCAAGTGAGAAATTATTTCCTTTGCCTTATCTTCAAGCTTCAGGCACAAGCTTGCTATATTGGTTTGGGTTGCTGAAGCTATTTGGTTATTTGTGTAAGAACACTCTACCTTATTTCAAAAGAAAATGCATAGCTTTGATAAGGAAGGGGCTATGTATACAATGCGCATTCAATGTCTTGGGAATCATCAATTGCTCATTCTTGTTTGGTGTGGACATTGTGTTTTGTTTAAGTGCATCATAGTCAAGTTGAAATTCAGATGTCATGGTTTGTGTCTTTGTCCAGATTATTTATTTTGTTTAGACCAAATGAAATGATAGCTGAAAATAACATTCCCTAATTTTTCCTGATGCATGCAGATCCTCCAAAGTTTAATAGGATATGGCCGAATATTTCTTCCCTTGAGGTTTCTAACCCAAAACAAGGTAGGAGCATCTAAAATTCCTACTGATCTAATCAAAAACTCCCATGTTTGGGGAAAGATCCTATGTATTATTTAAACACTAAATAGAACATTATCATGAACACCTTAACTCTGAAATAATCATAATTCAGACGTTTTTCTAATATGAAGATCATCCCAGAAAAATTATAGTCAAAGAAGAAAGAAAAATGAGATGGTATAGAAGCCATAAGCCTTTGACAAATTTACACTGACTGCTAGTCAGTCCCAAGAGACGCCTAAAGGTGTCATCACAGCATGGTATAAATCTTAAAGGCCTATGAGTACTGCAGCCTCCTTCCTTTCCTTCCCATTCACTTTGCCTAAGTAAAGCCACTGATACCTTAGTTGTATTGAGGGTCTGGGTAAGTAGATAAAGGCAAAATTAAGACACCCAATAGATCTGCACTCTCTCTCACAAAGAGAGAGAGAGAGATCACAGTGAATTTTCTTTGCTTGGACGTTCTCCTTTTTGCTGTTTGTCAATGAACATTCATATCTACCAGCATGAAAAGCAGCAACCTGCCTTCTGTCTGTCCTCACAGCAGTAATTATTGCCTGACTTCTAGTGGACAGAAGCAAGGAAGAGAGGAAGGAAAGAAGGAAGGGAGAGAGGGAGGGAGGGAGGGAGGGAGGGAGGGAGGGAGGGAGGGAGGAAGGGAGGGAGGGGGGAAGGAAGAGGAGAGAAGAGGAAAAAGGAAAGGAGAGGGAAAAGAAAAGGAAAGGAAAGGAAGGAAAGGAAGTAAATAAGGAAAGGGCAGGAGAAGGTAAGGAAAGAGTACAAAAACAGTAGTCTGATTATACAGGAAAAAATAGAATTTTTGAAAATGGACAATAAATGTCATGAGCTTCAGGGTAATGCTGAAGTCACATTAACATCTAAGCTATATGTGCGTGTACTTTTTAATACAAATAGGAGTTTATCTTAATATAAAACTGTATTCTTCTGCCTTGTTCTCCAAAAATGAAAAATATGCAAGACTCATCTCTGACTTCTACCTCCCTTAGTTATTGCCAGGATGTTCTTTTTAAACTCTAATGAATACAGATGGAGGAGGAAATGAGCAAAAAGAGGAATCAGGAAATAGCTGCTAAGCAAAACAAAACATATTAGCCCTTTGTTGAGGAGTCACATTGGAAGGACTGCCTTTTCGCTCCTGTATCAGAGTGATGAAATGGAGGCTGTCCTAGATACATACATTACTAGCAAATGGAATGATCTTAATCATCTGCTCTGGATAAATTGCTTCAACTTTCTACATACATATGTGGAAAAGGAAATACAGATCAAGCTGTCCCCTATTAGTATAATTCGGTGAGGATTCAGAAGAGGTACAGTGGCTTAATTCCCTGGCAATTTCAGCAATAGTTCCTTGGTGAAATGATGCTCAGTGTTACCCATTGAGTTTCACAGTTCAACGACTTATGCAAGAGAGGATCTAAGATTTAGCACATCTCCACAGTGGATTTCCAGTTGAATGAGATTATGCATTGTTCCAAACCTGAAATAGACCCCTATTTAATTATTTTGCCATGTTTTCTGCGAGTGTCATGGGACAAAAAGCTTTCGAGATATCACGAGGGAATGCCAATTTCACTTTTTGGGAATGTGGATAATGAGCTCAAATGAATCTTTTTTTTAAAAAAAGTGGCACAGTTGAATAAAGTGCTTGAACTTGAAATTGCAGTGAATGGTTTCTAGCAGAGACCTGGTCTGTGGAACCATAATTTAACTTGTCAATGACTGCAAAGAACTTTATATTCCATTCTGTTTCTTCCTATTTTCACAAGCAGCTTTTCTGCTTGTGAAAATGGCAGGCAAACTTAGAGAGAAAACAAAAACCACTGTCATTAAGAAACTGATATCATTACCAAGGTAACAGACACAGAAAAGCACCATTTTTTTTTTTCCCAAGGGCCATGTGTCTAAAATGACTCTGAGATCAAATGCTGCTGAACAATTTACCATTGTGACTATGTGCTGTAATGTCTTAATCCATTCAACAAAAATGGTCTCGCTGCCTCACAATCAGACAGTTTATGGTGACAAATAGTAACGGAGTCACAGAGTCAATGGTAAGGCTAATTACCTCAAAAGTATACAACTGGTACTTTAAATCAGGAACATTCAGGGATCCTATTGTCAATGTTATTATAAGGGAAAACTTTGCTTAACTGGATTCTTGGCTTATATGGTATTTCCTTTGTCTCTGAAAATAAAAGTTATGAACCTTATGACTTTACACTGTTGAACCCTTTGCAGTAAAATGGAAGCTGTCCTTTGTATTTGAAATTAACTCCCAGGAAGAGCAAATACAAATAGTTATGTCATTTAGGGCTACCTGTGGAGTGGGATGGGTAATAAGGTATTAATTATAGTTGGAAAGTTTCACTGTGTCTAATTTACTGTTCATTCTTTTAAACCTATGCAGTTGCTCCCAAATTAGCTTTGCCAACAGTTTCTTCTGTTCAAGTTGCAAACCACAAGCGAGGTAGGAATTCTTGGATTCATACAGTGATCCCATGGTGTTATGTGTTGTGAAGCATTGCACTGTATGAATCTGGAATATCTGTGAAGTGTACCCATCAGCTTATTGGTGAGGCATGTTGACATACCAGCCAATGCATCAACCAGTAGTAAGAATGTCATCCGTAAGGAAAAAAAAAAAAAAAAAAAAAAAAAGCTTCACTCAGGATTTTGGCTACAATGAAAGATGCTGCAAAATTTGCTTTCAGAAAGATTAATGCTTGAAGAAGGATCATGATAGCTTAGGCTACTGGCCAGACCATGAATATGAGAGCAGTACTATTAATGCTCACGTGCACCGAGAAGGAAACCATGGCACTGAGTCTCAGAGATGCCCTTCGTGAAGCCCAGGAGGGCAGGTTCCATCTATAGTGCCCATTTCACTTTGCATCAAAGGAAACATCTTGGAGTTTATAGCTCCAAATATCGTTTTGAATGAACTTGAAAAAAAATACCCATGAAAATCTGCTCTGGATTTAAGTGCCAATTATGACCTTAAAATAATAGTCGTGTGTTACTTTCTTTAAATGAAAATGAACAGTCTCTCATCCATGACTCACAAATGGCCCATTGCAGCTAGCATCTGTCATTTACAGAATGAAGATTTTTCAGGAAACATTAAGAAGCTATTTTTATTTCACCGATTCCTTTAAGTGTCCTTGTAACAGGTGTGTCTTGTTTTCCACTCTTCACTCCTCACTGTTGGACACGTCTTCTTTCTTTTCTTTCCTTCCTTCCTTCATTTCTTGCTTTCTTTCTTTTTTTGTTGTTGTTGTTGGTTTTGGGTGATGTGTTCTTTTGTCTTTTTCATTAAAAATGTCTTCATTAAATCTGAACTTACTTTGATCCACATAGTGAAAATGACCATAACATCTTTCTTCTTTCTTATAGAATTTAGTCATTTTCCTGATTTTTGCAAGTGTTGAATTTGCTTCTGTGGCACACAAAGGAGAGGAAGAAACTGGTTGGGAGATGGGCAAAAGGTCGCTAGTTGTCACAGTCAGCTTCTTGTTGCTGGGACAAAGCACTGGAGGAAAGGGTTTATTTCAGGCTTATGGTCTCAAGGGGAGGTTTCATAACAGCAGGGATCTCACAGCAGAGCAAAGAGTGGGTGTCACGTCTTGTCACATCAGCTGGGAGGCAGCAGAAAGAGTGAGCTAGTTCTGAACACCCAGAGTGCTGGACTGATAAACCGCAAGGTCTGCCCCAGCGACATACCTCCACCAGCAAGGCTCCATCTCCCAAATGCTCTACCAGCTACGGATTGAGTCTGGGGGCTTAATCATAAACGCTGCAGAGGATACTTGACATTCACATCACCACTGTGGTAGTATTACCCATGTCTTCATGCCTCACTATGTGCTCTGAATTAAGAAATAATGAAGGTGCCTTCTGGAGGGGAATGCTACTGGGATGGATATTTGGGGAAATAAGGTAGAAGAACAGGTTCAGAGGGGTAGCAGCAGACTTGAGCATGAGGGGGATGGCGTGGCAGTCATCACACTACTGTAAAAAGCCATTCCTGGGCTGGAGAGATGGCTTAGCGGTTAAGCGCTTGCCTGTGAAGCCCAAGGACCCCGGTTCGAGGCTGGGTTCCCCAGGTCCCACGTTAACCAGATGCACAAGGGGGCGCACGCGTCTGGAGTTCGTTTGCAGAGGCTGGAAGCCCTGGCGCGCCCATTCTCTCTCTCTCTCCCTCTATCTGTCTTTCTCTCTGTGTCTGTTGCTCTCAAATAAATAAATAAATAATTTAAAAAAAAAAAAAAGCCATTCCTCCTCCATGGTGGGAAATTCTATGGAATGGAGTCAGAGAGGTGAAGGAGAAAGGAGGTAATGGGAGTCTATAAAGTCCTTCACATTTATCCAGAATACACAAGGCTGCTTGACCTAGAGTTAGAGGCTTCCTCACTGACTCTCTCATTTCATGAGGCCAGAGCACTAATGAGGTCCAAGCACAGCCCAGAGGCAGGAAGAAACCACTTAATGAAGACAATTTGTCATTAGAATTAATATGTGTAGAAGATGTACAGTAGCTGAGTAAGGATGTAAGGCAGTGTGGAGCAGGGTAAGGACCAAGAGAACACGAGCATCGCCTCGCTGCCATATCTAGGAGAGGTTACAGTGGAAGTGTTATTCCATTAATGCAGTAAAGAAAGATACCTCACACACTTTTGGCTCCTTTACCATCTATCTAAAGTGCCTTTCCTAAGTCTTTCCCTTTGAATGGCTACAGTGAATTTTCATCAGCTATGGATTTGAAAAAGCTTTCTTCATTTGGGGAAAAAAAAATGTGTATGACATACCCAGTGTAATTTTTGTCATACTCTCATTGACAATGTAATATTATGTAAGTGTGAGCAACAGGAGAACAGTGAGAAGGAAGACACAGAAAGGAGATCCAATCCCCTCTTCTTATGATCTTCCTTTTCTTCCATTGTCCTACTATCCATACTTTCTTTTCTTGGAACTCCTGCTGTTCCGGGTCTTCCCAGACCAGTGCTAATCAGAAGGCACCTTGAAAACCTCAGAGAAGTATGGGTCTTTGCTGATCAAGAAAGGCACCTGTAAACTCCTTTCCTTCTAAACCATCTCTACCCTTTATTGCTCTTGACTAACCATTACTAATACCTTGTAATCATAAGTGATATTGATATATATATATATGTATATATATATATAGTATATATATATATATCTTGCCACTAGACCATTAGTCTATAGCAGTCAGAGTGTTTCAAAGGCTAATAATGCTTCAGAATTTCCTGTGAGACATAGAGTAGATTGATCCAACACAGCATTTGGCCCTGAATGTCAATCATAGTTATGAGCCTGTTTACCCTGTCTCCTGGCACAGGGTGCCTGGTGCAGGGTAGTCTTGGATAATAGACGCTGCCAGTGTTTACCCTGCAGTTTAGAGATCTTGTTTCTTTGTTTACACACACACACACATACACACACGCGCACGCATGCACGCACACACACCAATATGATCTGAAATTAAAAACTTTGTTACCACAGAGATTTTTCAGAAATCTGTTTTTTTTTTCTTCTGCCTAAACTGATATGTGCTTTGATGTCTGATCAATTCTCGGCTAATATATTCACTTACTCAGTTACATATTGTTCTGTGGCTGTTGTTTTTCTAAAATCTTTAAGGTATAGGATATAGCCAAATTCTCTGGGAGATTTGAATGATGGAAGATGAACTTAAATATAACTTTCCTCTGAATCTTCCTCTACCTCCCAAAGCAGGGTGTCTGAGGATTATCATTCATTCATTTATTCATTCATTCAACAGCATTTTGGAGTGATTACTATATGCCAGGCATAGATTTACATTCTGTGGTTAAAGCTGTGAACAAAACAGAAACTGTCTTCACTTGTGTATTTACCATCACAGCATAGGAGGAACTTTTCCCCTTTTCACATGTTATAAGATCTATGAAAAACATTAAACAGAATAAGAAACTCTAAGATTAGGATGTTCAGGTTGGAGGACTGTTAGTTTAGATAGTGTGAACAGAGTTGTTTGTTTTTTGGTTTTTTGGTTTTTTTTTTTTTTTGGTTTTTGTTTGTTTTGTTTTTTTCATCCAAGACCTAAAACATGAAGAGAAGAAGCAAGTGCTAAATAATTTCTAAAGGGATGTCTGGAACAAAAAAAGCATGCCTAATGGAGCTGTCAGCAAGTGTGAAGGCCCAGAGAAGAGCTCAGCATGTTTGAGGAAAAAGAAAGAAGGGTGTATAGCAAGGCAGGAAGAGAATGAGAACAAGTTGCCCCAGAAAAGCCAAAGCCAGAGCATTTGGGAATAACCTTCTTTTTTTACTGAATGAAATGAGGAGCCATTAAGACCATGAGCAGGGGTAGGAGGGATAGCTTAGCAGTCAAGGCACTTGCCTGCACAGCCTAAGGACCCAGATCCGGTTTCCCAGAACCCACATGAGCCATATGCACTTGGTGGTGCATGCATCTGGAGTTTGTTTGCAGTGATTGGAGACCCTGGCATGATCCTATTTTCCCTCTCTCTCTCTCTCTCTCTCTTTCTCTCTCTCTCTCTCTCTCTCTCTCTCTCTCTCTCTCTCTATCTGCCTCTCTGTCTCTCTCTCTCAAATAAATAAATAAAAATAAAATAATGTGAGCAGTAAGGTGTCATGGCATCATTAGTTTTGAATGATGAGATTATCCAACAGGAGAGAGCCAGGAAAGTTTGAGGAAAATGGCAATAATTCAGAAAGGATCAGTTGATGTTCCATTAAAGGTGAGATGCTGGAGATGGAAAGAGGTGCTCAGACTGGACACATGTTTACCAAGCAGACGTAGCCAAGAGGGTCTATTAATGTTGTAGGGAATGGGAAAATAAATACATCAACAATTCCAGGCTTTTGATCTAAGCAAATGGAGAAATGAAGTCAGTTCTTGAGATGGAACTGTCTGTTAAGCAGCAAGGTTAGGAGCGGGATCCAGGAGCTCAGTTTTGAACATGTTCAAAATGAGGTGTACGGCAGTTACCTTCTAGTTCCTGAAATGAAACACACAACAAGAAGCAGCTTATAGAAGGGAAAGGGTTTAGTTTGGCTTATAGTTTTAAGGGTAAGTTTCACCATGGCAGGAGAAGCAGGGCAGAGAAGTCAGCTAGGGCATCACATCTTATCAAATCAGCTTAAAGGAAGCAGAAAGCATGAACTGAGTTCTGTCAAGTGGTCTGGGCTATAAAGTCCAAACTCAAGCCCCTAGGCTCTAAGGGTCTACTTCCCAAAGGTTCCACCAGCTGGGATTAAGTATGAGGCTTAATCAAAAACACATGAGACTATGGGGGGATATTTCACATGGAAACCACCACAGGATAATTAAATGGAGAAATAGAGATGCTAAGAAAGCAGTGCAAGATGTGAGTCTGAATGCAGTCTCACTAATGAGGGAATTTGTCTAATTAGAAATTACTCTTTTGGGCTGGAGAGATGGCGTAGCGGTTAAGCGCTTGCCTGTGAAGCCTAAGGACCCCGGTTTGAGGCTCGGTTCCCCAGGTCCCACGTTAGCCAGATGCACAAGGGGGCGCACGCGTCTGGAGTTCGTTTGCAGAGGCTGGAAGCCCTGGCGCGCCCATTCTCTCTCTCTCCCTCTATCTGTCTTTCTCTCTGTGTCTGTCGCTCTCAAATAAATAAATAAAATTTAAAAAAAAAGAAATTACTCTTTTGATATTGTCTATATATATATTTTTTTCAAATCATGAAGCTTGATAATAAAAAAAATATTGAGAGTGAACCTAAAGAATAAAGAAGTTCAAGGGCTAAATCTTGAGAACCAAAAGCAAAAGAAATTTTGAAAGCAATAAAAACAAGGGGCAAAGACGAACTACGGGAGACAGAGAGGTAGTCCAGAAGTCCCTGATTTATGAAGAACTGCCAGGTAACCTTGAAGTTCCCACTGAGGCTAATGAGCATAAACTTGAAGTGGGGCATGTTTCGAAATGATTGGAAAAGAAATTGCAGCCATGTGTAGCTGCTGGGATTTTCACATAAAATGGGGGAACTGATGTTATCAAGAACAGGTTTTCCCAGGAGGCTATGATTAGGGGCAAGAGAATAATGGTGTATATAAAAAGAAATGATTAAGCACCAGGGTGCAGGAGACAGACCCTGATGATACTCAACACCTGCAAAAGCAGAAGTCCAGAGGCTCCTAAGAGCTCATCACTGAAGTAGGCTTAAAATCCACCCGCCATGACTCAGGGAATTTTGTGGAAGAGGTGACAGAAAGATTGTAAGAGCCACAGGTTGAGACATCCTGCCCAGAGTCATTCCCTCTCCCCCACCCCCAAATAACTGACTGCTGCTTCTACAACAGATAAACTACAATTACAACCCCATGAAGAGTACCTGCAAACCTACTGAGGAGCATCCCCTAATGGAATGGGGGCAGGGACAAAGGAAAAGAGGGTACCAACACATGATGTATCCATATGAACTATCTTGTTAATAATAAAAAATATTTTAAAAGAAATGATTATAAGGATGGGCCACAGATTCTCTACTTCACCAGACAAGAAGGGAAGGCATGGTAGGTTAGTAAGCTGGAGAATTAAAGAATTATTAAACCATTAGTACCTCTTCAGGGTCCTTATATGAAAATGCAACTCAAGCTATGTCATTAATGATCATTATTGGGCCCTGTGTCTGAAATGGAAGACTAGATACTACAGAGTGGTAAACAAACAGGGCATTGGAAAACAATATTGTAGTCAATTATATTTAAAATATCTTACACTTATATAAAGTTCTAATGTTTTCCAAATCACTATTTTTTTCTTATTTTATGTTCACAAATACATCATTTCCAGAGAACACAGCTTTACAGATGTCTCAGAAAAGTCTTAGAAGTCTTCAAAGAATTAAGTTGTTGTCAGCCAACCTCCTAGTATAAGAAAGGCTTTAAATCTTTGGAAATAAACATATGATAATGTATGTTTAGCTGGCTATGGTTCCTTACATAATTATCAAGTTAATGAGTTAATTTACAAACAAGACATACGTGAAGGTTGTGATCATGGAAATGATGGTATTGTGGATTGGGGTGACCGCTTGCTATCTTCCTAGGGGATTAACTTCAGATGTCTTAACTTGGTAATCTTTGGTGGTGGTGTTTCTTACTTGGAGCACCTGAACTGATGAGTTGGTTTTTGCATACTTCCCTACACTGAGGTGCCTTCTACTCTCAGTTCATTGTTTTCCCCTCTGGCTCCTCCCTGTTATCGTCAGGGACCCCACCCACTGACCTCAGATAAAGGAAGCCACTTGCCTTCAGAACCCCTGCCTTCTTCTTCTTCTTTTCTCTTTTAAGCAACTAGGTTCCACAAGTTGCCGACTACTAATCATGTGTATCTTCTACTCCCCACCATCTCCAATATCCTTCTCTGCTTCTAGACAAATTGGATTTCTTTCTATCAGGACCTTGACCATGATCCTCAGCAGCCTAATGGTGTACTCTGGTTGTTGATAAATGAATACACACTTTCGGATAAATGGTGGAATGAATATGTGTGTGTGTGTGTGTGTGTGTGTGTGTGTGTATGAATGATAGATATAAGCTAGTTACCTATCCTTATTCTGCCTTATTTGATAATACCCACTTTTTACTCTGATCACTAAAATGTTATATCCTTAAGTGATTTATATAAGCTAAAAGACCAACAGAGTAAATTAGCACCAATCATAGTTCTTATAGTTCTTAGTTCTTAGCACATAATAGACTAACTCAATGAAATATTGAATGGATGGATGAATGAATGGATGGATTGATTCCAAACAGTAACTGCTTGACTTCCTGGTTAGACAAAATAGAAGCTAGACAAAAGTAAGAAGAGATTTTATAGACAAACAGTTGGTAGAATTATAGTTTACTTTCATTTAAAAGTTGAGCAGGGCCTATCTCCATATTTTGAAACAGTGGAATTGATTTCCACCTAATTTCCGTCCCTCATGTAGGCTTTTTTTTTCTGTTTAATTTAATATTTATTTCTACCAATAGGGGCATTGTCATTATCATTTCATTTTTAAAAGTTGAATTATATTAGCAACGTCTTGGTTTGATCGAGATGCAAGAGAGGAAATCTATTCACCGGCCACTTCTCCCAACTTCTCCTGTCCTCTTCCTTTTCCTCTCTCTTTCTCTCCCTTTTGTCTTTCCAACATTACTCCTAAAGCCTCAGAGGCATCTGTAACACTTTAGAGTGAAGATGGGGAAAAAAATTGGAGCATCATATCTCTCAAATCTATTTTGAAGCTGACTTAGAAACTTGAAAGAGGAGATCTTAAGGCAGCTTCCCCCCCCCCACCCAACACACAGGAATAATCTCCCCATGTTTGTGTGTGTTTATCTCACACACTAACAAATTTGGCTCCAAATAAAGACATAAGAAGGCTACCTCCTCCTCTTAGCATTGGGAGGGAAAAAAATCAAACTTACAAAGTGCAGAGTTGAATTTGCCATGATGTCTATGGAACCTTGCCTACATCCTAAGCTAAAACTAGTTAGACAAAGAGGCCATGGATGGCAGCAGATCCAAGTTCATGCTGCTCATGTGCATCCTTCCCTCCTTTTATGGCTTAAAATATAAAAGGAAATGGAGGAAATTATGCAAAGTCAATAATTATTTTTTTTTCCATGTGCAAAAATTAAGACTTTTGCAGCAATGGAAATCATGCCTTCCCAAATTTTCAAAGGTGCACACCTGCAAATGCTTCTGCTCATCTTGTCTGCCGAGAACTAACCATCTTCTGCCGTGTGTTCGTCTGACCTTTCTATCCTGCTTGAAACAGCCAATACCCCCATGCCAGTCTCTGCCACCTGTTGCCTGGTATCTTGTCGATCCATATACACGTGGTGCCATCCCACCATCTCTTCTTCGTCCCTCATTTCACCCAAGCATGCAGTGGGCTATTGCTCTGCGGCTGTATACACTCTGTATACATTTCTGTTCTTCCTTGCAAGACTGTGAATGCTTCGGCCACTCCAATCGGTGCAGTTATATCGATCTGCTCAATACAGTCATTTGCGTGAGCTGTAAACACAACACTAGAGGGCAGCACTGCGAACTATGCAGGCTGGGCTTCTTCAGAAACGCTTCCGCGCAGCTGGACGATGAGAATGTGTGCATAGGTCAGTTCCCTTATAACGTCAGCTTTTGTTCTGTGCCTTGTGAGCTATGGGGAGCTGCTCAGGGTGAAGAGGCAAGTGATTTGCACCACTCCTGGGCCAGAATTGACATTCCTAATGGAAGAAATATTCCCGTGGTAGACATTCACTTTTTGCCTGGTTGAAGCCATACTTGGGGGCTATGTTTTGAATCCTTGTACTGCTGTTGCTTTAAAAATGATAATCTGATGACTTATGCTCAAGAAATATATATATATATATATATATATATATATATATATATATATATATATATATTCCTAAAACTTGGTATTTTTTACCTGATTTTACTGCCTTAAATTACATATTCAACTTTTACTATTAAAAACAATAATATAAGAGTTAATGAGAAATGAAATGTTGAGGGTATCAACTCTTTCATATAATTGGTGAACTGCAGATATTGGTGCAGTAAAAACATTGCCATTCAGAACTGAATGCTGCTAGTAATTGGAAATGTACAAGTTTGTCTGACTTTTTTAGTCACAGTAATGAAATTCCATTTGTTTGAGTTTTTTCCTATTGTCCTCCAAAGGAAGAGTAATTTTTCAAAACTATTCCAAGTGACAAATTCTCTTCATTTTCAAGATGAGTGATGCCTACAATACAGGGTCCTTAGAGGTCATCTCATGAGCACATCCCCCCCATGACTACTGGTCTTTTCATAGTGGGGACAGGGAGACCAGGGACCCTTCTTATTCAGAAAAATTTTCCTACCTTTTCCACAGTAGAATTTGTCTTTACAAAAGGAATCTGAACCTGGTGGTGCATGCCTGTAATCTGAGCATTTGGAAGGTAACGGCAGGAGGATCAGAAGTTCGAGGCCAGTATCGGCTATATCATGAGATCCTGTCTCAAAACAAAATGACAAGAACAACAAAGAAAGGAGAAGGACTGGGAGGAAAATAAATAATAAATGGAATTTCATTCTAAAACTTGCACTAAAAAGATACATATGTTTGAAAATACTGTATCTGTTTTCCCACCAGTAGTTATCTAAGCAGGTCACCAACGTTAAAGATAGACTTTTCACACTGAGAGTAAGTAGAATAAAATAATATGGGAAATGACCGGGGTTCTTTTATTTAAAATAAAATCCCAACTGGGTTTCTAACATCACTATGTTCTGACTGGGTTGCCAGAATCACACAGGTTCTTGACAACCGTCACAGAGAATGCTGTATAGTTTCTTTGAATTTAATTGAACCAAGTATGCACAACACTGTTTATGTCTACAATATTTTCTATTTTTCAAAGTGCTTCCTAATTTGTTGTCTGTGAATTAGTGGAGAAAGTACTGGACTTAGATGCTGGAGGTCTGGGTTCAAGTCTCAAATTGCTATTTCATAGCTGAGTGCCTTAGGTAAGTCATTTGAGCCTCCTGATTAAGCTGGATCGAATGTAATGCATAGGAAACACTTGGTCAATGGCGAACTGACTTGCATTTTGGAAAAAGTTAATACTCATTAATAAAACAGTAGGGTAAGTATTACACTAATCATTTTCCCTCTTTTGTACTTGAAGAAAATAAGTCAAATTGACCCAAAGTGTACAGCCTCAGCAAGGGCATCCTGACTTCAAAGACTGAATGCTGTCCTAGCCACCGTAACACGATTAGCAGAACTCAGCTTGTCAGATTATTCTTTTGCTCCTACTCTGCTCTTTGGATGGTAGCCGTAATTCCATTCTGAAGTCATGAGCAGCGGTTCAATGACCTTCATAATGCTTGGTTTACAGAGATCTGAAGATATTAATAAAGGCATGTAGATATCTGAATTTTAAATGCAGAGTATATTTCATGGAATTTCATTTGTGAAAAGTATATACATGTCATGAAAGAACAGAAGAGGTGAAATAAACAGGAACATGGGAATAAACCACCATTTTTGCAAGATGCATATAAAACAATGTTTCACATTCTTACTATCTTAAATAAAGCAAAGGAAATAGGCCTTGCTAGAAAAGATTCAAGGAAAAGATTGAATGTTAAATTTGCAAGGATACACCAAAAGCAATTGAGAGAGTTAATTTTAATGTCATTTAGTCTAAAAGAGCTAGTGAAAGGAAATGGATATTTACCTCACTCATTTTCACACAGTGAGGCACTAGTGAAAGTGAATGGATATTTGCCTCACTCATTTTCACACAGTGAGGCTCTAATCCTGGAAACTTTGGAGTTTCATCTGTATCTTCTCTTTTTTTTTTTTTTTTTTTTTTTTTGGTTTTTCAAGGTAGGGTCTCACTCTAGCTCAGGCTGATCTGGAATTCACTCTGTATTCTCAGGGTGGCCTTGAACTCATGGCAATCCTCCTATCTCTGCCTCCCAAGTGCTGGGACCACGCCTAGCTCTAAATTACTTTTTTTTTTTTTTTTTTAAGTAGGCACTTTGCCAGTTCTTTTACAATTGGCAATTAAAATCCCCATCCTGGCTGTAAGGAGGGAGGGGCAGCTCATCTCTCCGATAAACTTTGATTCTCTGTGGAGCTTGAGGTTCTAAAGCACTTGCATTGTTTTATATTATAGCAGATATACGATGCAGCTGGCTAGCTCATGTTGCCACAGTGATGGTCACTTTGTCATAACTGGCAAATTTTCCCATTTTTCAAACCATTCCAAACACAGCCATGTCTCCAAAGACGCATGTAATCACCTTGTGGTGACGCAACAGTGACATGAAGAAGCCAGCCTTGAATGCTTCTGTTTCACGTAAACCTGACCATCAAGCAGGAAGCTAGCGGATGCATGGCTCGCGACCTTGGCAATCACTGTTAATGAATCCTGTTAGCAGCCTCGGCATCAGGATGAAACGCGGTGCTGCTAAGCACATCTCAGCGTTAGGAGGCATTAGTTTTAATTCACCTTGAAACTCAAGATCAGAAAACCAGAGGTGGTTCACACAGAACACAACAAACTCAAGACAACTTTAACACCAACAAATCAACTGCACTACAACTTTTTAACAAAGCTACCAGACATGTTTCACGCTGTTTTCCAATCAGATAGCCTTGTGTTGTATTCTGCATAGTTTCATGAAACACAAAGCAATCCTCCATGGTCATTCCCCTTACTCTATCTACCATCAAATACAGCTCCTTCAGTGATATATTTGAAATTTTGAATGATTCTTATGCAAGCAAATAAAGGGTAAAACCATATTTTTTCTTATTTGTTTTCATGAATGAATAACATTACCCTTCCCACCTTTTCTCATGGAAAACAATAAGATGCACTATAGTTTATTTGCTATGCTATTTATTTTTTTGTTTTGCATCAAAAACATACACTAACTAATTGTGGTGGACTAATACAGCAGTGTGTGAATTCATGCTGGCAAGATAAACCTCTGCTAACTGACTTACAAAGTGTTGGTTATTTATTATCAACTTATGTACTTTAAGTAGTAATGAACATATTACAGTTTTGGTACAACTTCAGTACAGACTTATAGGAGGCATACAGATGTACAGACAAACATGAGAACCCACAACCAAATTACCACATTAAAATATTTTTAAAGCCCCCTTATACAATACATTAGAATAGAAGAAACCATTTTAAAATAAAAATGTGTTCAGCCGGGCGTGGTGGCGCACGCCTTTAATCCTAGCACTCGGGAGGCAGAGGTAGGAGGATTGCCGTGAGTTCAAGGCCACCCTGAGACTACAGTCGGATTTCAGGTCAGCCTGGACCAGAATGAGACCCTACCTCGAAAAACCAAAAAAAAAAAAAATGTGTTCATTAAGTACAACTCAGCCAAAAAAAAAAAAAAAGAGGGAACATTCCAGAGTTTAGTTTTATTTTTTATCTCTACATATATCATTGATATTCTTATAAATGTTTATTTTATACAAATTCTGTGCTCAAAACTGATTTAACACAAGAAATCATGACTCCAAGGTATTACACATTCGTTAATGAAATTCTAATTAGTCCCTGTGAAACAGTTAAAGCACAACCCATGTGTCCCTCTGCAATGATAAGCCCTGAATACCCACTGCTAATCTGACACTAAACCTGCTTATATTACACTGAACTTCTCGGGATTTAGTTAAAAGTTGGTTGCTGGCAGAATTTTATTTTGGATTGTAGCAAAAGAAACTTTTAATGGACCCATCTTAAAATAGAGAAAATCCCAAACCAGAAAGGCATGGTACGTGCCTCATAACACGATAGCAAGGAAAGCCACTTTAGCTCAGAAATGTCTTAAGCTTCAAGCCTTCTGTGCTTGCCCTCTAGCTCAAAGGAAGCATATGGAATTCCCCATTCTGGATCAAGCTTCGCACACAATAGAGCTTCCAAAGTGAAAACACCCTCTCTAAGAGTGTGTGAGGGCTCATTTGCTTTTCATCATGCAATGTTGCATTGCCCTGCCTGCCAGCAGGCAGGATAATGCAAAATACACATCATAAATGATATCTACGTTGAAATTTATTTGGGAGGATGAAATTTATTTTTTCATTCATAACTTCTAACCTAAGGCACATGAGAGCAATACTATAATGCCTAGCAAATGCAACATCTAAGGGCTCATCTCCTAATAGCCTACATATAAATAAGTTAAGGCACTGTCCCAAATCACATAAGCAAAGTACCTCCGAATGACTAAAGTGCTTCCATATTGTGCTTTAAAATGTTCAGCAGTTCTCAGATACTGAGTGGGACAGATAAGCCCCTTTGAATAATTTAAAACAGATTTTACACTGATGGAATATTGATTTATCCTTGATAGCCAAACTTCTCCTGATGTTCATTAAGCTACCTAAAAAATGGACTACCAAATGGAATGCCCATTATGGTCTGTTTACTAGTGAAAAGCATGATGTTTTATTTCCTTGGAAGTTTTCAGCTGATTTCCTCCCATATCATAAAAACGATATCATGGAAGGCTGGGCAAGTAAATAAATGGTTCTAAAATAGCCATATTTGCCGGAGCATTTCATTAACGGACGTCTTTCTTTAAGTAAGTGGTGCATTTACGTAAGTGACGCTCCCCTGTTGATAACCCTGCTGATAGCCGTGTGGATCTGTCTCCAGCCTGTGTGTTGTCTCGTTTCTACAGAGTGTTATTGTAACCCTTTGGGCTCGATCCATGATCGTTGTAATGGCTCAGGATTCTGTGAGTGTAAGACTGGAACGACAGGGCCTAAATGTGATGAGTGTCTGCCGGGAAATTCCTGGCACTACGGCTGCCAACGTAAGTAACTCTGGGAGCTGCCTCTGCCTGTTCCAGCATGGCTGCTAATGCTTGTCTAGGCCAGTGCGTGCAGCTTCTCAGAGCAGAAAAAAGACCCAAAATGCTGACAAGCTCCAAAGGCTACTTAGTGCCCCAGCCTGCCTGCCTAGAGGAGAGCAAGCTGTCAGCTGCCCAGCTAGATTCTCAGATGCTCGTCTTCATCCTCACTGATGGCTGGTGCAACTTATGCTGAGATATTACATGGAGATGCGGGTACCTGGACAGACCATAAATTAATGTGGCACAAGAGGGGCCCGGCTTGGCAATCCTCACCACAAAATGAAGTGTGATGTGAATGTGGTTAATAATTCTCTTGAGCTGGAAGCTACTTTGGAGCTGCAGAGTTCATAAATTAAACAAGATCTACATAACTTATAACCACCCTTTCTGTCACGCCCATCACACAATCTTAAATGAAATCCTGAAGGCAATAAATCTAAGGCATATTAAGATGCCAGAGTAAAAGAAATGACAAAAATCAATATTGGTTTTAAGCTGTGGAGGGGAGGTGGGGTATAGCGAGTCTTAGATGCCCTTTGGTTCAATCTCATTTCTCTGGAGATGATCAAGTCTTCTTAAGAGCTTGTCAAGACAAGCCATGTCACTGGGCACGGAGCAGAAAATTTAAAAACCTGAGCAAACGCTTCTGCCTGTCATCTGTGACCATGTCTCTTTTAAATTCTGTACATGCTTCCCTGCCCATGACTTCATAAATGCAGTGATATTAAATAACCACAAGCCACATCCTCCGAAGCAAGTCGAATAGGAAACAAGCCAAACCACAGGCACAGTCTTGGTTCTGTTGCTATCCACAGGAAAAACAGGAGGAAGCGGGAGAAATCGACTTTAACAATTAATTGTCCTTACCCTAAATTATTGACAATATCTTCATTTCAGCACTTAATAGGCACCAAAATTACTGAAGGTTGGGGTCTGAGTAGATGGCTCAAAGTTTAAAGGTGCTTGCCTGCAAAGCCTGGTGGTTTTGTTTCAATTGCTCAACCAGATACAAAAAGTGACACAAGCGTCTGGTGTTCCTTTGCGGCGACAAGAGAACTTGGTATACCCATACACACAAATAAATTAATAATAACTTTTTTTAAAAAATTGTTTTATTTATTTATTTGAGAGAGACAGACACAGAGAGAAAGACAGATAGAGGGAGAGAGAGAGAATGGGCGCGCCAGGGCTTCCAGCCTCTGCAAACGAACTCCAGACACGTGCGCCCCCTTGTGCATCTGGTTAACGTGGGACCTGGGGAACCGAGCCTCGAACTGGGGTCCTTAGGCTTCACAGGCAAGCACTTAACCGCTAAGCCAACTCTCCAGCCCAATAATAATTTTTAAAATTATTATGGCCTGAGGAAGATGATGTGTGCTTTTTAGACTTACCAAACATCTCAATTAGGAAAGTCACATTGCAAGACCTAACAGCCATGCGTCTACCATGCCGGATAGCATGGCTGGATTTCTTTTTACCTACTTCACATTTGAAGGAACTATCAGTCCTGTCTAGAGCCAATTTCTGCAGGAAATTATCTCATTTCTATCATATAATCATTTTTATGCTATACCTCACATATTTTATATGATATATTTTATCATAATAATGAACAACAGCTGATTTTAACAGAAAATAATAGACTCTGTGTGACACTTATAAATTTTATGGTTGTCTGGTAGCTATACATATATAAATAATACAATGAATTGCAATGGGCAGCAGTGAGCTGGGGCAATAAATAGAAATGTTTTGCATTGAAAGTGTCAATGTTACAAAGGGATCCAGGAGCTGGGGGCTGAGAGGAGCATTGAAAGTCATTCAAAGGGGTCAGAGACAGGAAAATCATCAGTGAGACTGGTCAGCCAGTCTAACCCAAACACTGGCTATTCAGATTTAGTGAAAGACTCTGTCTCAGGGAAATAATGTAGAAGATCATAGAGCAAGGTATCCAATGTCCTCCTCTGGCCTCCACATGTATGCACACAGGTAGAGGGGTGTGCCTGAACATACATGAACACAAACACACACATCAGAAAGAAGGCACTCAAAAGCCAGAAGTCAGTCTGGGAAGATGGCTCAGCACTTGCCACGTAAGCACAAGAGCCTGTCAAGCCAGAAAACACCAAGTTCGAGTCCCCAGAATGCATGTCGAAAGTTTAGTATACATACCTATAACCATATATGTCATTACATGTCAACCCTAGTCTTCAGGGTACGGAGAACGGAGCTGGGGCTTGCCGGCAGAGAGCAGTTCTAGGTTGATGGAGAGACTCAAGGAAATACTTAGGTGAGCAATATGGGAGGAACCCAATTTTCTCTGGCCTCCGTATGATGTGCATGCAGTGTGTACATGTGAACATACACATGCACATGTACCACACACACACATGCAGAGAGTGAGACAGAAAAAGAAACGTTAAAAAATGCCAGAAGTCTAGCAAAAATGCTTGCACAAGAGCTGCAGATCAGACATGGTTTAGATGTACTAACGCCACACATTTGCTGCAAGCACTCATCCTCAAAAGTGAATCCCTGAGCTACCTGAGGAACAAGACTCAGAGGGCCCCATCAGTCCTGGAAGGTCCGGGTTGGAGGCTAAAGGCTGACCATTAGTCACAAGAGGAGAGTAAGAGACGGGATAGAAATAAGCACCCAGACACAAAGAGAAGAAATTAAGAAGACTGTAACTAAGATATACTTCTCAAGGAGAAAGCCTCATGTCACGTTTTGTTCTTCTGGTTTTGAGATAAGAAGCTGCTATACAGTGCAGGCTGGCTTCAAACTCACGTTATATCCTGCCTCAGCCTCCTGAGTCCTGGTTTGGAGGTATGCAACACCGCGCCTTGCGCCTCTGCTGACGTCTGATGATTTGATTAACTAATGGGCTCCTGGAGGGAGATTTTGGAAAAGGGAATAAATTAATCTTGTTATGAGGAAATGTTACCACAAAAGAACCTAGCTCAACTTTTCCACATGAAAAATTATTAGAGAAACATTAGAAGTTATATCACCAGTTTTTTATTTTTTCTTTCTTTCTGGAAACAGAAGGCTGGATTAAGCTTGTGACAAGCAAACCGCAGCCATTTGGGCCTCAGCCTCCATCAGCCCTGGTGCATTAGTGAGGGTCACTGGCTGTGGAGAAAGTGCATTCGGTCTTTCTAGTAGGATCCGAATCGTGCCCATGGCAGAGGCACTGGGTTAATGGCTGAGGCTTCAGGGATGAAAATAGACAGTGGCTGTGGACATGGGGTTTGCCATCTGGGGTGACAGGTTGTCAGGTAACCCATAATTATGACAGAGGGAAACAAGAGCAAAGGAGTACATTGTGCCCATAGTCTAGACAGACAGTAAAGATCCCCCCAAAATTATCAGTAAGTACTGAAGAGTCAGTAGAAACTTTCCAGGGTAAGAAGTGAGCAAAAGTATGTGAATCAATGTACTGTATTCCACAAATATCAAATAAATTTGATATGACTGGAGAAGATGCTTTTGTAATCTTGTGGCCTCAGAAGAAGAGGAGCATCAGTAAATAAGGGCAAGGGAACCAATTCATGGTGTTAAGTAGAAGAACATAAGGAAAACATTTTCTTTTCTGGAGAGGTTTCGCTGGCTATTCATTAAAGGATTGATTGAAATGGGTTGAGACGAGATGTGACGTGTACATTTAACATATTTGGAATTTACCTTGGAGCATGCAAGAGATGTTTATTTTTTTTTCTCACTTTGAAATATTTTTATCCTATCTCAGACCTACATAGTTCAGGCTGATCATGAGTCCTTGGCTACATGGTAAAATGTTAGTTCATTGAGTTGGCAATATTTTTAATTATACATATATATTTATAAATATTTTTATATATTTATATATTTTTTAATTATATATGTACATATATATATTGTTTTGGGTTTTTTTTTTTTGAGGTAGGATCTTACCCTAGCTCAGACTAACCTGGAATTCACTATGTAGACTCAGGGTGGCCTTAAACTCATGGTGATCCTCCTACCTCTGCCTCCTGAGTGCTGGAATTAAAGGCATGTACCATCACAACCAGCCTTAAATTTTAATATATTTATTGGAGGGGGGAAGATAGAGAGAATGGGCACACCAGGACCTCTAGCCACTGCAAACTCCAGATGCATGCAGCACCCTGTGCATCTGTCTTATGTGGGTCCTGGGTAATTGAATCTGGCTTCGCAGGCAAGCGTCTTAATTGCTAAGCCATCTCTCCAGCCCAACCCATATTTTTGAAGTATTTTTATTTCTGAGGGATAAAGTGTGAGTATGGGCACATCAGGGCCTCTCGCTGCTGCAAACCAGCCCCGGATTCATGCACCATTTTGTGCATCTGGCTTTACATGGACACTAGGAAATTGAACCAGGGTCTGCAGGCTATGCAAGCAAATACCAAGCCATCTTCCCAACCCATGACACATATGTCTGATCAGTACTATATCATCACAAACATGAATACACTCAAAACATCCCTTGAATCCTTCTCTCTAAGTCAACATTTGGTTCCTCCTTCCCTCCAATACACACTTCTGCTTGCCCTAAATTGGATCTATCTTTGGATTAGCCACAGTATTGGTGGCAGAAATACTAACCTAAATATTAACCTAAATATTAACTCAACCGATACCAAGAGGACAGGTAGAGTAAGACTGCGCGTGACACTCGCAGGAGTGCGTGTGGACCAAATAGGCGTTTATGTTGACGCTGTCCCTGATGACTCTTGAGAGACACTAGGAATTGTTGGAAGTCCAAGGGGTTGAAGCACAGGGCGCCCGTCTCCTTCCAGTTCCTAGCAGGCTTACGAAACAAGCAGCAGGGAGTCGTAGCCCCAAGGGGCTTGGACTTAGAAGAGAAATGAACAGAAAATAAAGGGGAGCAGCTACTACACGCAACATCCCATGAATGGAATTAAGTGAGTTCACTCTGAATGGTTTCTTGAGCACTACAAGACCTGGGTTTGAATCCTTCTCCATTGCTTAGTACCTGAAAAGCTTGTAGGAAATCACTTGGAATTTCCAAGGCTGGTACTTCATGTAACAACAATGATAATATTAGGCCCTAAAAAATATGCAACTTATGAAGAGTCAAGAAAAATAATGAGGGCTGGAGAGATGATTTAGTGATTAAGGTGCTTGCCTGCAAAGCCAAAGGACCTCGGTTCAATTCCCCAGTACCCACATGAGCCAGATGCACAAGATGGGGCATGCATCTGGAGTTCATTTTCAGTGGCTAGAAGCCCTGGCACCCACATTTTCTGTCTCACTCTGCCTCTTTCCCTCTCTCAAATAAATAAATAAAAATAAAATATTTAAAAATTTAAATAAAAAGAAAATAATGAGTAATGACCTCGTGGCACATAGCAAACAGCTCTTATTACCTAGTTCTAAGCAAGTGTTGAATAAAAGAACACTAGATAAGAATTCATGTCCAAAAATTTGGTACAGTCTTTATACAAATCTTAAAGCCAGATTGACCACTATTGAAATATCAAACTGTTGGGCTAGAAGCTTCTCAAAATCCCTTAGGTTAGAGACAAGGCTGATATAAAAGGCTTAAATAGGGCCTGGAGAGATTGCTAAGTGGTTATGGTGCTTATCTGAAAAGCCTAAGGACCCAGATTCTATTCCCCAGGACCCATATAAGCTAGATGCACAAGGTGGTGCATGTATTTGGAGTTCGTTTGCAGTGGCTGGAGGCACTGGCATGCCCAATGCCCATTCTCTCTCTCTCTCTCTCTCTCTCTTCTCTTTTTTTTTCTTTCTCAAATAAGTAAACATTATTTTTAAAAAAGAAAATTTCCTTTTTATAAAAAGGCTGAAACAAAGCTATCCCCAAAATGTATCGTGTGACTTCAACCATGAAGCCAAAAACCTCAAGGCTCATTTGTGAACTGCCTGCCTGAAAACTTTGCACCACTTCTATGTCCTATACACATAAACTAGAGTGTGTGTCAAAAAGGTAAAAATACTTGAAAATGAGTATAATTAATTATCGAAGATAGCATGAAACAAATAATCTAAACAAGGAAACAGAAATAGAAGCACTCTATCTAGGCATGGTGGCACATACCTATAATCCCAGTTTGTAGGAGGTAGAGATATTAGGGAAATAAAAAGTTCAAGGTCATTTTTAGCTACATAGGTCATTCAAGACTAGCCTGAGGTACGTGATACTGTTCCTCAAATTTTACATCATAAAATTCAAGGAGGCTATTGTAGTGGTTCGAGTCAGACGTGCCTCCCCTCAACTCATGTATTCTGAAAGCTTGGTTCCCTAGCTGGTGGCCATTTGGGATGGGTAGGCTTTCTGGAGGTGGTGTCTTTCTGGGAGTGGGTTTATGGATGTGATAGCCAGCTCCCCTTTGGCAGAACTCAGATCACTCTCTTGCTGTTGTTTTCCACCTGCTGTGGCAGAGGTGATGTCCAGCCTCTGAGCTCATGCCATGCTTTCTCCTGGCATCATGAAGGTTCCTCTTGGAACTGTAAACAAAAAAAAAAAAAAAAACCTTTCCTCCCATCAGCTGCTTTTATCCCAGCAATGAGAAGGTAACTATGATACTTACCAGGATCAAAATTAGTTTGCAAGTTGTACAAAGAAAGCATGGGGCAACTGAGAAGAATGGATCTCAAGTTAAAAAGACCTGTTTGGAAATGAGAGGAGGGGCCACGGCCAAAGCTGAGTAAGCAAAGCTAAACCTGCTGAAAAGGAAGCAGCTTTCCAGGCAGCGCATCCAATACAGTAACGAGGTCAACCCACATTGCAGGCGCCAGTAGAGACTGGGCATGGGTTTGTGACTTTTCAGTTGCGCAGAATAGAAGCACCCTCACTGTAATGAATGAAGCTGGTGGCTGCCAGGAGGGCATACGTAAGAGACATCCAGAACCTGGCATTGTTCCTTAACACTACCCATGGTTGCTCATGTTTAACTATCTCATATGAATGTTAATGATGTTTTCAGAAGAAGTCGTAGTTTGAAACTTGGTATGCAATCAAAATGTTGGGTGATATGAATTAGATGTTTGAATTTTGGGGTGCAAATCTAGTAAATCTGGAACTAAACACATTCAGCCAGGGGAAAAAAGACTGAGATCCACTTGCTGAGCCATGGCCTTTACAGGTTCTTTGAAGGGATCAGGATGGATTGTACCAGCAACAGGGAAGCATGTGTTCACTAAAAGCCATGGCCTTATCAATAAGAGGGTTTTTTTTTTAATTCAATTTAGTTAAAATATTAAGGCAATACCTGGCTCTGAAGATCAAATCACAGAGTAATTATTTCCTATGTTATTATAAGAAGGAGAATAAGGGAAAAAATTGGGAACTTCATGGCTTAGATGTGTCTGTCTGTAGAGGGGCACTGTAAGAAAGGTATTGTTTTCTATGGCTGCTTTCCCCAGTTACCATACACCCAGTGGCTTAAAACAACATGAACATATGGCCTGATAGTTAAGGACTTAGAAATCCATGTGGATCTTACTGGGAGACTCTCCTGTAATCTCTAAGGGTGAATCTATTTTCTTAGCTTTTTCTAATTTTTAGACATATCCTATATTTCTTTGCTGTGACTCCCATCTTCCTCCATCTCCATTTCATCTTTCTCTGACTATAGCTAGAAAGTAGCCCCCTACATATACCTTTTTATTTTCTTTTTGTCAGGGCTTTCACATGGTGTACAAGCACTCTACCACTAAGATACACCCAGGCTCGAGTCTCTCTTACATTCTTGAGGCAGGGTCTCTTTTTTTAAATTTTTTTTTGTTTTTATTTATTTATTTGAGAGTGCCAGAGAGAGAGGAAGAGGCAGATAGAGACAGAGAGAGAGAATGGGCGCGCCAGGGCCTCCAGCCACTACAAATGAACTCCAGACGAGTGGGCCCCCTTGTGCATCTGGCTAACGTGGGTCCTGGGGAATGGAGCCTCAAACTGGGGTCCTTAGGCTTCACGGGCTAGCGCTTAACCGCTAAGCCATTTCTCCATCCCTAGGCAGGGTCTCTTTTTATTTTTGCAACTGAGAAGGCCAGCCCCACAAGCTTTCTGGATGCTCCTGGCTCCACCTCGCATCATCATAGACAATCTGGTATTATAGACATGTGCGCCACTTTGCACCAGCATTTATGTGCATGCTGAGGGTGTGAACTCTAGTGGGCAAGCTTGCAAAGCAAGCACCTTATCCTCTGAGCCATCTTTCCAGCCTGAGTTCCTTTCCCCTAAAAACTGGGTCCTTAATTGCTCTTGGAATTGTAGAATCAATAACAAGACCATGCCACAATTGAGAGTGAAGGAGACTATTATTCTTGGGCAGGAACAGTAAAAGTGGGAGATACCCTCACAAATCAACTTCTGGCACACTGAGGATTGGGGATTTTTTTTCCCAGATATTGAGGAAAATTCAAAATATTTAGGATGAAAGAGATAAGATCTTACACCTTCATTAAAATATGCATGTGTGGAAAAAAAACCCAATGATTACTTATGAGGTCTGGATAAGTGTTTAGTCCTTACTATGATCTGGCATATATATATGCTAAAAAAGATACACTGTGAACACACAGATAGTGCTCCATCCTCAATGGCAAAGTGTAAAGATACCAACATGATTTTAGCTAAACAAAGATCAAAGACTATGGTCTCACTGAAGCATGCCCTGAGAAGACTACACAGGAGTCCATTTATTAGATACAATATTTTAAACATAGTACACAGTGATGCTGGCAAGTCATTGTTCTAAATTGAAAATAGTTGAAACACACTGGCAAAAACTTAGGTTGGCATGTTGCCAGTGTCTGCCCAAGCGTGCAGGCTGTGCTGGTTCAGGTAGACCAGCTGGTTCAAGGAGCTTGAACAAGGACCGGGAGCAAATGGAAAAGAAGTAACTTTTTGTCCCACAACGATTTTCTCTACAGTTCTCGGGATGTCATGGAGAGCACCGGGTAATGAGTGTTTCCCCAGATGCTGGGAAAGTCTAAACAGAAACTGAACATAGTGGTACTTCAGGGGAGCCTTGCCACACATGGAAAGTCCAATGCAAAGCCCTCTTCCATTTTCTAGCTTTGAATTCTGACCAAGGTAACTCAGGAATGCCCAGGCCCATTGTTATATTACAGGACAGTTTGGCCACTCCATCGTCCTCCACACTCTTCATTCCTTACCTACCAATTTCAGACTTATATATTCCACTTGGGTTTTTTTGTTTTCTGTATCCTCGCAAAGTCCCAAACCTAACTCTCTTTACTCTAGAGATCACATCTCCAGTGCTACTCTATCATGGAGGTTTTCTCCATTTATTTTATTCCCTTTTTCTTCCTGTCTTTTGCTTTATTTCCCTTGGGATTAACTTCTGCAGGCCTGACAATGTGCGATCATGGACATATTAAGATGATGCGTCCAATTGCTTCTATGAAATGAAGATGATACCTCTCTGAACAAATACCTTGAACCTAACTTGTAATTTTTCAATTGCCTCTCGTTGCTGTCCCTTCCTATTTGCTCTGTCACATTAAAATGTCCAGTTCACATTTCACCAGGTGACCTCACATGTGGAAGTCACTGACAGGCAGCGTGTCACTTACATGAGGCTGTGCCTGAGAGCATTTACAGCCCGAGACATGCGATGTCACTCATTTAGCCACCTTATCTCGATCACTGAAGTCTCATCTTGTCAGTAAGATGAATGGCATCATTGAATCTCAGCTCTTAATTTCCTAACTAGCAACTCGCACATGAGCATCACCTCCCTTGCTGTGTAGCACACCCCTAAAAGCAATGAACAACAGCTCTCCATAGAGCGCTCTGGTGCTCCTGCTGCCCAAATGCTCCACACAGCAAGGCAGTGCTCCTTAAACAGAGCCAGTCACAGCCTCCCAGAGGTAACCGAAGCAGGAAAATTTTAGGAAGACAGACATAGGAAGTGGTGATTTGTAGGCATTGCACTTTATGGGTAGTCCTCCTGAGAGACAAAGGCCCGAGGCTCATTTTGTCTGCTGGCTGATCACAGCTCAGGGCCATCCCCAGTTGTGAAATTTCTCCTGATTCAGCAGGAAGGTGCCACACCATGCAGTCAGGCTAAGAGCTGCATCTTTCCAGCTGCGGTTTTTATTGCCCCTTGGTTCTTAACTTTACTAGGGATCTGGAACGCCCCCTTGAGTGATGGAGACAGGGTGTCAGAGCTTATGCCGTGGAAAGTGCTGGAACTCGCCTGTTACTAATGGCTCTATTCAGAACAACCGTAAGGGGCAAATACTTACACGGACAGCCCGGCAGGAGTGAGGGTTCCAGGTTGCCCTCCAAGGTAGGATTCCATTCTAAATAAATTCCAAACCCACAGTTTCTGAGTCACTGAAGCTCTACAGGGGGGCAAGCGTGATAATGTGCAGGTTAGGCAGCAGCCCTGAGCGTCTCTGGCATTCTCTGGCATTCTGAGATGCATACTAGCCGCTCCTCAGCTACCTCATGCTCAAATCAGAGAGGGACCTGGTTATTGCTCGCAGGGCAGGAGCTCATATTGGCTTGGCAGTCTGTGTTGATTTTCCTCTTTATTTAAAGACAATGTTGAGAATGAAAAGTACACCCAAATGTAATCATTTCACACCACCAAATGATCCAAGCTTAACGGGAAAGGCAAGGCCCATGGATGAATTCAGGTTCTGTTGCATCCACTAGCCCAGGAGGCCAAGTGGAAATTCAGTATATGAAGCTCTGCTTTTAATTTAGTCTGAATCAACATGGGGGTTTACCTTGAGCCATTCTTTACGCACTAGTGAATGGATGTTTGAACTCAGTTTGGGTATGAGAGAGAAAGAAAATGTCAGAATCTTTTAGGGCTGCATCAATAATGTCTAGAAGAACATCAGCCTGACTTCAACAAGCCTGCCTCACTAGAGCGCTTGAAACGCGTAGAAAAAAACAATCGTTAAGGTGAAGGGTCTGACCTCAGCACCCATCGGTACTGAACTGGAGGGTTGAACAGTCATGAGAGATCATGATTGGAGAGTTCTTACAACTTAGATCCTAGGAGTCAATACGAGGTATGAAAAAGAGGCTTAGGTTCGGAGTAGGAGATCTTGATTGTGAGTATAAATGCTGCCACCTCCCGAAAGAATATGTGATTAACCACACAGGCGAATCCCAGTGCCAACCTTGGGATGCTCTCACAATGGCCCAGATATTTAAAGGCTCCTTTCTGGTCAGAAACTTTTCATGGGCAGAGAAAATGGCTTAGCGGTTAAGGTGTTTGCCTGTGAAGCCTAAGGACCATGGTTCGATTCCCCAAGACCCATGTAAGCCAGATGCACAAGGGGGCACATGTGTCTGGAGTTCGTTTACAGTGGCTAGAAGCCCTGGGGTGCCCATTCTCTCTTTCTGTCTGACTCTTTCTCTATCTCTATCTCTCTCTCTCTCTCTCTCAAGTAAATAAATAAATAAATAAAAATACATTTATTAAAGAAAAGAAATTGCCTACTCATGAAATATACATGGTCCTAAACTAGATACATATGGACCAATTTTTGAGAATAATAATGATCATTTTAAGATAATGAAAATTATATAAAGCTCTCTCTACATGTAGAGCCATTTATGTATTATCTCATTCTATAATGAGGTGAGATTATTTCCCCCACATTATAGATGGCAAAGCTGAATTTAAGAGGGTGATGTTCCCAGCTCAAACACCCGATAATCAGCAGAGCAACTGTCAGTGAAGGTTTGTTATTGGTCATGTTTGTGGCAGGATTTTCTAGAATTTTGTAATTGCTTTCTTTCATTATTTATGTATTTGCCTTATAAAATTCAAAGAATTGAAACCCACAGACCAGAGGGTAAGGATTAGAGAGACATTACTAGATTGAAAGAAGGAAGGAAGAGTGCAGGAAGAGCGCCTGCCCATGAGAAGGCAGGAGCCCATAAAGCCCCGAATTTTGCACAGATGGAGAGAGAAGCTTTGATGGTTTCTTCCAGGGATCAGTTTTTCTTTAAAGAACAAAAGACTGTATGCTAAGGTCTGTGGTCCACACAATTCCTCTCATGACCACTCAGTCCTGCTCTCGGGGCAAAAAATCAGCCACAGACAGCACTCAGATAGAGGACAGTGACGAATTCCATGAGACTTCACTCATGGACACTGAAATTTGGATTTTATTTAATTTTTACATGTCAAAAATATTCTTTTCATTTCTTTGTAACATATACATCACTGAAGATTATATATATGTATATGATTATATATATACATGTATATATACATACATATGTATAATATATATACGTATATATGTTATAATATATACGTATATATATATTATACATATATAATGTATATGTATGTATATATTTTTTCCCATAATTAGCCACAGCAAACAAGAGGTAGTCTGGGTATTGCCTGAAACCATAGCTTGATTTATTCCAAACTTACACAGCAATTTAAATGAATAAACAGAGGAACTATTAAATACAACAGAGAAATGATGAAGTTCAAAAGTCAGGAGAGATCATAAGAACAAAATACATTTCATTAAATCCTGATATGGATATCACAGGGAGTTGATCTCACTGGTTCATATTTGCAAGGACCTAATTGACCTTAAGAAAAATGTTAAAATTCCCAGAAACATGAAGGCTTTGACCATTTAATTTCCAGGACAAGATCACAGACATAGTCGATGCCAACTGCTAAAAGGACTTAAGAGCCAGCCAAACCAATTTAGCATCAAGTTAGCACAATCAGCAACTAATGAAAGAGAAGGCAGGATGGCCATAGATGATCAGAACTGTTCCTGTCAGTGGAAAGGCTTACCCTGCTGCTTACTGTGGGAACAACACTTCACCCTGACTATCAGCCAAAAGCCCTACCAAGAGGGAAGGATGGCATTAATATGATGCTGTAACTCTGAGGGCAGAGGAAAAAACACATTCATAATGCGCTAAGAAGGTAGCATTCTTAACATTGTCTTTAACATTGCTAGTAATTACGCTAAGTAAAATGCATGTCAATGCTATGAACCTCAGACCCCCTTCTGCCCCAATTCTCTTTTGAGTGTGACTGAGCCTATTAAACCGTGTACAGTCTGAATTGCCCACAGCAAGAATGTTATGACCCGCCTCTATTTAAATGCATATATGTATTCATCCCATCTTTGCTAAGCTTTCAGTTTTTAAAAAAGTTATGACAAATCTTCAGTTATCCTTTGCTAAAAGATGAAAAGACCTTGGTATATATAGAGAAAAGCTGATTCTTGTGGTATAAATTCCAATAAAGTTTGGTTTCATCTCAGACAGATATGCACACAAATATTGAAACACACACACTGTTTATCTGCTCAGCATCCAGATTCAATCTCTAACTTCCTGGCTTTAACAGCCAAGGTCATTCAAATTGCTGAATATTCATTGAGATGTTCATATTAAAATAGAAATAAGTGCTGGAGAGATGGCTTAGCAGTTAAGGTGCTTGCCTGCAAAGCCAAAGGGCCCAGATTTGATTCCTTAGGACCCACGTAAGCCAGATGCACAAGGAGGCACATGCATCTGCAGTTCATTTTCAATGGCTAGAGGCCCTGATACACCATTCTATCTTTCTATCATCCATCTATCTATCTATCTATCTATCTATCTATCTATCTATATATATATATACATATATATATATATCATCTACCTCTCTCTCTCGTAAGTAAATAACAAATAATTTCTAGGATATTTGCCTCCCTCTATGTTATAGAAGTATAAGATTAACATGATATAATGTATTATTTTTTCATTTTATATTTAGTTTTTAGTTAGCATTCAGAATTTTAGGTATTATTATGGCATTTTTAAACACTATTTGCTTCAGTTTATTCCTCTCCCCAGCTCATCTCTCCATTCCCCTTTCTGTTCCCCCTTGTATTCCTCCTTCCTTTCTGTTTGCATGTTACATGTGTCCTTCACCTTTCCCCAGTCCCCCTTCCTTGTTGTTTCTTTTATTAAATTATTTATTTGAGAGAAAGAAAGAAACAGATAAGGAGGGGGAAATGGATGTGCTAGGGCCTCCAGCCATTGCAAATGAACTGCAAACTAATGTGCCACCCAGTGCATCTGCCTTACGTAGTTATTTGGGTCCTTATGCTTCTTAGACAAGTGCCTTAACCACTAAGTCATTTCCCCAACTCCCTTGTTATTTATTAATATCCACTCTTGGTCACAATTCTAGCTTTACCAACATCCTCCTCACTTCAGATACATACATACGTGTGTGTGTGTGTGTGTGTGTGTGTGTGTGTGTGTGTGTGTATAAACTAAGATCCAAATATGAGCAAGAATATGTGGTTTTGGACTTTCTGAGTTTGGATCACCAGGCTAAATATAATTAACTTTGGCAAACAATAGGCATATTTTTTAGAGTTGAAACACAGTAAAAACTGATGAACTATTAATGTAATTATTTTTAAGAGTCATAGGTAGAGAACACTTCTTAATTATAACTGTTGAGCATATGGATGTAGTTCATGTAGTAGTTTGCATTCTTTACCATGAAATCGATAACATGGGTGAAGGTGGATGCCACTCACTCCCGGGGAGTGGTCCCAGAGGTTGTCCTCTGGCCTTCACACACGAGTGCATACGTGAGAAGGTGAGCCAGTACACGCACACGAGCCGGCAACACGCTGGAGCAGCTCCGCGGTTTATCAGTGACATCCCGTCCATGGCCACAATCACTCCAATCTCTTTGGTGTTGCTTACTCAGCTTTTATAGGTCTCGTGTGGAAGTCTTTCCTGAAACAATGCACACCTGTTCTTTCTAATTAAGATTAAAACAAAAGTTGCTGATTGTGCAACAATATGTGGATATAAGAATTCCAGTTAATTATATTTTGCTTTGAATTAGTTTTTTTTAAATCTTTTTTATTAACAACTTCCACAAATGTAAACAATTCTAGCATGATTATAATCCCCACTCACCAGCATCCCTTGCCCGTCTCCCAAATCCCCCTTCCACTGAAGTCTATCTGTTTTCCAACTAGCCTCTTGTTGCAGTCAGGTTCAAATTACTGATAGAAATTACCTAACCAAGAGCAGCTTATGGGAAAAAAGGAGGTTTATTTTGGCTTATAGGCTTGAGGGGGAAGCTCCATGATGGTATGATGGCAGGGGAAAATGATGGCATGAGCAGAGGGTAGACATCACCCCCTGGCCAACAGAAGGTGGACCGTAGCAACAGGAAAGTGTGCCAAGCACTAACCTGGGGAAACTGGCTATAACACCCGTAAGCACCCGCCCCCAACAATACACTGCCTCCAGTTAATTCCCAAATCTCCATCAGCTGGGAACCTAGCATTCAGGACACCTATGTTTATGGGGAACACCTGAGTCAAACCCCACACCTCTCTTCTATTTAGTTTTTCAAGGTAGGGTCTCACTGTAGCTCAGGCTGACCTGGAATTCACTATGTAGTCTCAGGGTGGCCTAGAACTCATGGAGATCCTCCTACCTCTGCCTCCCAAGTGCTAGGATTAAAGGCATGTGCCACCACGCCCAGCTCTCTTCTATTTTGATGTCATTATTTTCTTTCCTCCCATTATTCAGGTCTTGTGTAGGTAGCATCATAACAGTTTTATTAAAGGAATTTGTGTATATCTTGATAGAAGCATCAAATAAAACATGGTTAAATAATGTTAATAATTCCTTCATATACAATAAAGATCAGGCCATAGTCTACAGTAAATACATGCCTTTCAATTTATAATTAGTTGCTAAATTTAATAAACTTGACAGAAGATATTTCTCTCTCTCCCTCTCTCTCTCTCTCTCTCCCTCTCTCTCTCTCTCTCTCTCTCTCTCTCTTTTGGTTTTCGAGGTAGGGTCTCTCACTCTGCCCCAGGCTGACCTGGAATTCACTGTCATCTCAGGGTGGCCTCAAACTCATGGCGATCCTCCTACCTCTGCCTCCCAAGTGCTGGGATTAAAGGTGTGTGCCACTACGCCCGGCTTCACAAGATACCTCATAATAGAATTGTACTCAATCTTTTGAATTCTCCTCTCTGGCAAACCTGTCTAGTTTATGTATAGTCCAAGTAGTTCAGTTGTTGATTCTTGCAACCTATCACCTTTCAGCAGATAGCTCTACGACATTACAACAATAATAATCCATTTATTCATTAATTCATATTATTGCTTGCTGACTAAACATTGAAGTTCTAGTACATACCAGAATTATGCTAGCTGTTGATACCAAAAGGCAAATCAAATGTGACCCTCACCCTCCACTGGCTGCAGCTCAGGAGAGACCTCAGTCTAACAGCACCTCATTCTGCTCTCAGTAAGGGATGATGGACTTCCAGGACCAATTTCCTAGTTACCATTTCTTTAAAAAATTTATTTTTATTATTTGAGAGAGAGAGAAAGAAAGAGAGAGGGAGAGATTGGGCATTCCAGGGCCTCCAGCCACTACAAACAAACTGCAGACATGTGCATCCCTTTGTGCAGCTGGCTTAAATGTATCCTGGGGAATTGAACCTGGGTCCTTTGGCTTTGCAGGCAAATGCCTTAACCACTAAGCCATCTGTCCAGCCCCTAGCTGCCATTTCTAACCATGATTATCCCTGACCCATATTCTTTGATGTTTATATCTGAGTTAGGATTTTACTTTTACCAGTCTTTTTTAAGTCATATATTAATTTTATTAGCATTTAAATTATTTGTTTGTGTGTTTGAGGCAGGGTCTCACTCTACGCCTGGAACTCACTCAGCATCCCACGCTGGCCTCAAACTCACGGCAGTCTTCCCGCCTTAGCCGCCAGGTCTCGCTGTTTATTAGTATACAACCATACCGACAACAGCCATGCTTGTTAAGTACCTGTTTTATGACAGGCAGTTAGACTCTTTAATCTGCATAAAGGAATTCCATTAGCAGTCACCCTGATTGTATAGATTACATGAAGCTCAACAAAGCTAACTAACCTTCACAAAGTCAGCCAGGTCTCTGGTGCTGCTTGAAGTATGACCCTTCAACCAGTAGCATCAATAGTGTAAGGGGAAATTGTCAGAGATGCAGAATCTCAGCCTTCACCCCAAGTCTGCTGGCCTGTCAGGATTTTAAAGTTAAAATCTCTAAGTGATTCCTCTCTTTTCTCTTGTTTCTTTTCTTCTCTTTTCTCTTGTTTCTTTTTAAAGGCAGACTCTCATGTACCCCAAGCTGGCCTCAAACTCACTATGTAGCCAACAATGACCTCGAACCTCTGATCCCCATATCTCCACCTATTGAGTGCTAGGATTACACTTGTGTGCCCCCACACCCAGTTTTCTTAATCACATTAAAATACAAGAAGCGGGGGCCTAGAGAGATGCCTTAGCGCTTAAGGCACTTGCCTGTGAAGCCTAATGATCTATGTTGGTTCTCCAGACTCCATGTGAGCCAGCCGCACAAGATGATGCAAGGGCACAAAGTCACACACGTGCACAAGGTGGTACATGCATCTGGAATTCGATGGCAATGGCTGGAGGCCCTGGAGCACTAATTCTCTCCCTCCCTCCCTCCCTCCCTCTCTCTCTCTCTCTCTCTCTCTCTCTCTCTCTCTCTCTCTCTCTCTCTCATAAAATAATGTAAGAAGCAGAGGACTAGATAATCAGGAGAGTTAACCTCAGCTAGAATGACTCCCAAGCATAATTAATGTATTTTTTTTTCAGCTGCCATTGCTATGGCTATTTGCTTCCATCACTGAGAGCTCATAGAATAATGCTGCCTGTAAAATCAAGGGTATGCATATACCTCAGAAAACATTCAAAGACGGGCAGAAACTCAAGGCATCTGACCTCATCGTTTTTATAGGCATGTGTTGTACAAATGGGAGTCATATTAAAATAAGGAGAATCATGAAAACTTAAATAAGTAGCCTATTAGTTTTCTTTCATCCATACAATTTTAAAAGTGTTTAATATTTGATAGGTCAATGATAAATATTTTAATATAGTATATTACATTTGGTTATGAACATATCTAAAGGAAATACAAAGTGAGCTCCCCAGCATAAACTTTTATTAGGCACATGACATAGCACATAAAATTTGATGGCAATTACCGTTTAATCTATTCTTGTTTGGAAACATATTGAATGGGAAACTCATAACTCAGTTAATTGTTATGAATTATTAATTACTCATTTGAAAGGCAATGAGCAGAACTACACTTGTTTAAAAACGTAAATTCTCAGTGGCTTTCACCTTTGCGTCATTGGCTCTATGGGAACAAAAATGAAAGGAATGACGGCAAGGTTCTAGTCATCCAAAACGAGAAAGTGGCAAGACAGGGAACATCCCAGTGCCTGAATAAAGGTTGATTGAGACTGAAAGGAGAATCACCACTCGTCCCACTCCAGCATGCTTAAGAATGATTCTGTGAGGGCAGACCCCAGGCATCTGGATTTTACAAAACTCCTCAGTGAGTTCTGATGCACATCCAGGATGGAGTACCTCGTCCGTAATGACACGGTCTCAGAAACATTTAACCCAGCCATGCATTGACTCATAACAGACCAAATCCCAACTATCATGTCTAGTTGGCCTCCAAACTGCCAGCCCCAGTTAGAGTTGGAGCTAAGAGGGCGCTCCATGAATGCCTGTGCATCACAGATCATGAAGCACTCTGTAAAGATGGTTTTCTTAGATATACAATGATTACTGATCCAAACATGCTAAAATCAAGAATATGCCTTGCTTAAAGATACCTGAGTGAAATAATCCCCTATTAAAAAAAATCAATGGCATATGTTTCTCATCCAAGATATAGAAAACAACCCTTCAAAAAGTGGCCGCTTCTTATTAACGAAATCTAGAGATTTATTATTTCAGATCAGCAGTATAACTACTTTATAAATGATTTTTTCCTAAAGAGAACTGAAAACTTAAATCACCTTATTTCCTTTATCTTGACATACATGATTACCATTGCCCTGAAATATAAGTCACAAGGTTCACAATTACTATTTTAAAAATCAACTTCTCAGTTACATACTTAGTTTGATGAAATATTTCTATAGCAGAGGGAAAACAATCGTGAAGAAAAATACATGTGACTCCATTACTGTTGATAGCTTTATCCTTTACAAATTTCTATTTCAGCTGTTTTTTCATAATAAATGGAATTATAAACATGCATTAATACCTGTTAATTTCTTTAATGTTATAACATAGAAGTAAGGATACTATGGACCATAACATCTAGATTGAGACCTTACCTCGAAAACAAAACAAAACAAAAAATATCCGGCATGGTGGTGCACACCTTGAATTCCAGCACTCGGGAGGCAGAGGTAGGAGGATTGCCGTGAGTTCGAGGCCACCCTGAGACTACACAATGAATTCCAGGTCAGCCTGGACTAGAATGAGACCTTCCCTTGAAAAACAAACAAACAAAAATAAGAATTTTAAAGACAATGAAATAATATATAGTATCTGTGGCTAAATGCAAAACCATGTGATCATCTAGTTAGTCTATTATTGTTTTACACTTCAATACTTTATGTTGAAAAACCATCTGAAGCCTCATTTAGCCTTAATTTGCTTATGCCAGGTGAAGAATGAATTGAATTTATCTCATTGTCTGTGAGAGTTAAACAATACAATGTATTGAAATGCCTGACCTGGTTTCCATCATACATAAGAGCATGCAGAGAAGTAACCAAACCATAAGAACCATACCTTCCCTCACAGTTACATCAGCAAGGGTTTGGATTGACAAATTTAAGGAAGTGCTCAAGTTACAAACAAATTACAATAAAAGAAAGATAGAGTAATCATGGCTTATTCTTGAAAGACAAAAGTCTAAAAGATGTATAGGATTTAATTGCTAGTATGCCTTTTTGCAGTTATTTTCAACTGTAATTGTTTCCTATAAATTTTGTTTTAAACAAGTGTCTTTAGTTTTTCAGTAGGAAAACAAAACCCGTTTATCGTAAATTTTTATCCAATGAAATTCTCCCTAAATTGAGCAACAGTTTTTCATCAATTTTAGTATTATACAAAATCCCAGATTATACCATAATACTAAAATGATTGCCAGCCAGGTAGATCTTGAATTTTAATGATTCTTAAACATATGAAAACTAGACCAGTTCTCCATTTGGACAAAAATCAATTTTTCAGGAGTGATTTTGTAACAGTTACAATACTTTGAGCTTCCATCAGACCTATTGGATACATGACTTTTTTGGCTTGCCTATTGACACCCTTCAGGATTTGTATGTTAGAAATGCATTTCGTTCCCTCAGTTTTTTTTCAGAACCTCTCAGGAGACTTTCCTCAGGGTTATTTGGCTGTTCTTAGCAGGTTCATGCTATGTGCTATTTTTTTCAGCAAAGTTAAAATTTCTTATCTTAACACTAGATGGATATTCTGAATGAGACTCTCACTTTGAAGAGAATAAGATTTTTTATTCCTGTAGATCTTTTTTTTTAAGTGAATAACAATTTAACCACATGTCATGCTGCCCTTGAAAAGAAACTGAATTTTCATAGTGAACCAAAAGACATTAGTGATAGTGTGTAAGTTAATATATCAGCAGCAGCCCTAACAATGCTGCTGTCACCAAAAATGTAAAATTGAGACAGAAGTGTAATACCTCCAGAGAATAAAGAATGCCAGTGTGCTCGTCACCAGAAGCATATTTATGCAGGGTGTAGTATCAGGGGTCAGTTACCTGTGACACCTTAAGTGTGCTTTCCCTCAAAGCACTACATTGGCATATTATTTTATGTTTTAACATGAATATGTAAGTCATTTAAAATGCATGTTGAGTGAAGAATTATCAAGGGACAGAGAAAGAGTAGCAGAGTACAACTCTGAAAGAGACTATTGAAAACTAATAATATGAGAGCAAAATGCATGAAGTCACAGAATGAAGTTTGCTTGCTGGCCATAGTAGATGGAATCCTCTGGTTGGCCTCGGTTGTGTAGGGAGACTGGGACTATTCTAGAACGATTCATGTGGAACAGCTTTCTCACATAGTAGCTGGCATCCTTCCCCTTACTAAATGTATATCATGAGACAAAATTATATGTTCTATGTGTCTTGAAAATTTACTTCTCTAAAAAAAAAAAAAAGAGTATTAGACCTCATCAGATTATTTAAAAATTACAGTTTAACTGCTTATGCAATACTGAGAACAATTCCTGGGATGTAATAAGATCTGTAAATCAACATTATTGTCGGTTATTACTCTGATATTAAAAAAAAAAAACAGTAGATAACCTTGATGAAGTGTGAAGAAGGATTTTCAATAGTCAATGAGTTGTTAAACCTGTAAATGTAGATCCCAATCAACATTGGTTTTTTTAAGCAGGTTTCGACAAGGCAGTTAATCACAAGTGCCCCTCAAAGGAATATAGGAAGTCGCTGCTGGTGGGCGTAGCCCTTAATACAGATTTCTTAAAGCAGAAGTGTCATGAAAGGAAAGGACCCGAGCACTCTTACTTCACTCAGGAAGTTGCTAGCAGAGCTGGTCTGCTCTCCTGGCCCCAAAAGATTAGCTAAATTCAACAGAGTCCCTGAGCACTGACTCATTCTCAAGATTCCTAAAACCTTCCCTCGGGCTCCTCAGAGTGAGAGGATGGAGCTTCTCCTCACCTGCTTGACCATCATTTCACATCCTCAGACAATGATCCACATCACCCTTCTGCACAATAAAAGAGTCCTCTTATGTCTGATATTAAGGTTACCTTTCATTATTTGTTAAAACAGCCCAGTCAACTGTATTTGTGAATACATTGGAAGGTAAAGAGAGTCTGTTATTTCTCTTTAACCGAAAAACCAAGGTGCTCGCTGATCCTACTTACAGCAGTACAGAAAATTTTGTCCCTTTAGAGCATGGAATTTGTGTGTGTGTGTGTTTAAAACTTCATCCATAAACTGGCAATCTAAAAGGACACTGCCAACACATTTTCTTTCAAAAGAAGACAGGAGTTCACTGGGGATCTTTTCTGTCCCTCAGCATGTTCCTAGTTCCCAACTATAGAATATCATTACCCACTGAAGAGTGTGTTTCAAAACATCACTGGAGATCATGACCAAAGCCCCCCTGGAAAGAATTCAGTCAGGCATCAGCTGTGGTTCTTTTCTTCCAATCCACTTAAGATTTTCCTGCTGACAGCATCTTTCTTTTTAAACTGCGGGTGACTCTAACAAATGGCAAAGACGAATACCATGCAGAAAATAGGACAGACGTAACAAAAAAAATGAACCATGTTCTAAACAAGTTATAAGTTAAATTATATTCAAAAATTACATTAAAGAACAAATATCACATGCCCTGAGTGCTTGTACATGTTATACATGCTACATTTATTCTCCAAATAACCCTGAAAAAGTTACTCCTAGAATACAGATAAGGAAACCGAGGCCCATTGGTTCAAACAAGGATGTGATAGGAGTGCTATAAAAAGCAAATTGTAGGGTTGGAGAGATGGCTTGGCAGTTAAGGCACTTGCCTGCGAAGTCTAAGACCCATGTCCAACTCTCCAGAACCCGTGTAAGCCAGACACACAAAGGTGAGGCAAGTGCAAGGTTTCACATGCCCAGTCGATGGAGCAAGTGCCTGTGTTCCATTGCATTAGCTGAGGCCCTGGAGCATCAATTCTCTGTGTGTGTTTCTCTCCCTCTCTAAAATAAAAAAGCAGACTGTAGCTCTGGTTCTTTACTCAATGTGCTCTGCAAACTCATTGCAACACTTCTAGCACAGAGCCACTCTGAGCAGAACCACCCTGGAGGGCTGCAATGAGCACGGGTATATGATGCTCTCATCCTGGAGCCCCACCCGGCTACAGGATTGCGTCACTTTAAGTTAGGTGGAAACAGATCTGCGTTCATTAAAGAGTGCCCGTGGATCTAAATAGTGCCAATAATGGAGAAAGGGCTCTCTGGATAAAGCAAGAACCAAGCACAACTGTTACTACCTCTCTATCACTTGCTATTAGTTCAGCTACCAACAAGGTCAAATCTTTTTCAAGCCCTGTATGCGCAGTGGGTTTATTTCTCTGGATCAGCAACCAGTGCACACACACACACTTGGAACAGGAAAGTTACGCTCAGCTTCTCAGCTCACAAGAGGTGATTCTCAGATATGTATAGCAAAATAGACCATGCGATGATGTATCACACTGTTGTGAAGCAGCCGGTGATTCACACAGGCCTAGGTGTCCATCAAGACAAGGATGAGTCATCCTAAGTGGACAGAAATTCAGATGTGAAAGCCTCACTCACGTTTTATGATCAGTTCCTCAATTCTATCAAAAGTTCAAGTGCCCAGTTAGTAGACCTTGTATCAGGTAAGAAATCAAGATGTCAGAAAGGAAATAATATATGCCACTAGTTCTCATATGCTTACTCACAAGTTCAGATTTTAGGAGGGAAAAAAGGTAGCACTAGTCTCCCACACCATCATGGCAGGCGTGGGGTGTTTTTTTTTTGTTTTGTTTTGTTTTGTTTTTTGGTATCTTCCTTAGTCTTTCAGCATCCCTATAACAGAAGACACTGCCCTTAGCATCTCACAAATGAGGAAACTAAGGCTGAGAGAGGCGAGACAAATTTTCTATGGCCGTGAGATTTTAAGAGAAAGGAACAAAGCTCAAACTCTGTTCTGTATCTTTCTAGTACACATCAACTCTTCCTCATTCCTCAAGTTCCACGTGCAAAGCACTATGCCAGGATTACTCAGTGGTAAAGTGGGCAGAAAAGGTGAGGCGAGGGCTCATGTGTAGTGAGGAAGACCACTGATCACCAGACACTCAGGTGATGACTTTTTAAAAATATATATGCATTTTTGTTTATTTTTATTTACTTATGTGAGAGTGACAGACAGAGAGAGAAAGAGACAGAGAGAGAGAGAGAATGGGCGCGCCAGGGCCTCCAGCCACTGCAAATGAACTCCAGGTGCATGCGCCCCCTTGTGCATCTGGCTAATGAGGGTCTGGGGAATCAAGCCTCAAACCAGGGTCCTTAGGCTTCACAGGCAAGCGCTTAACCATTAAGCCATCTCTCCAGCCTACAAATATTTTTTAAAGCAATACGATTTTATTATTCACAGCATTGCCCTGTAGTGTAGTGTGGGACTCATTGGGACCATGCATCTTAATACTGGGTGCTCCCATTGGAAAGATTCCCATCTCTTCTACACAGAAGGCTGGTTATTTTTCTTAGGGCTTGTGAAAAGTAGTAAGTGTCTGATTCACTTTGAGCAGGCACTATTCTCAGATAGGCAGGGCAATTGACTCCACAAGGCAGCTCTGTGGTGAGATGGGAATTAACTGGGTTGCATCACAGTTATCTCTATGAACGGAGGAGACAACAGTGGGGTAACATGTCAGAGAAAATATGTGGAAGTTGCTTTATTTTGGTAGCAGCCTTCACAATGCCATGTCAGTATCATATGGTCAGGTCCCTCGGTTGCCCTGGAGACCAGGGAAACCATGGATTCCCTTCATCATCAAATCATTAGCTTCTGGTGGCAGACACACTGTCTCCCGTTCGTGTCTTGTGCCTGTCACCTGTTCTAGAAGGGTGTTTGAGGAGAGGTGTAGAAAGCTAGGGATGCCGGCAGCGGGTGCTGCATAAAGAAACTTGGTAAATACGAAAGAGTCTCGATGGGGTTTGGAGAGATTTTCAGAAAGGACAGAAATATTTCTCAGACCACAGTGATTCATCATGGTGGAAGGCAGGCTATTTTATTTTTAAAGTCGGGAAAAGACCAGGCTGAGGAGATAGCTCTGTGGGTAAGGAACTTGCTACTCAAATGTGAGGAGCTGAGTGCAGACGCCAGCACCTGTGTAAAAGGGTGGACTCGAGGGCCTGCGCCTTTAATCGCAGCCCTGGAACGAGGGAGACATGAGGATTCCTGGACTCGAGGGCCTGCGCCTTTAATCGCAGCCCTGGAACGAGGGAGACATGAGGGTTCCTGGACTCGAGGGCCTGCGCCTTTAATCGCAGCCCTGGAACGAGGGAGACATGAGGGTTCCTGGACTCGAGGGCCTGCGCCTTTAATCGCAGCCCTGGAACGAGGGAGACATTAGGATTCCTGGACTCGAGGGCCTGCGCCTTTAATCGCAGCCCTGGAATGAGGGAGACATGAGGATGCCTAGCCCATGCTGACTGGCTAGTGGAGCCAATCAGTGAGTGGTAGTTTCAGTGTAAAACTCCATCCCTCAAAATGGAAGATGGAGAGCGACCAAGATCACTGAATATCTACCTCTCACCTCTATACTATGTGCACACGTGTGCATGAGCAGCCACACACATACAAATACACACATGTACACACACACACACACACACACATGCTGTAGTAGACAGCTTCAGGTCACTGAGACGATCTTCCAAACCAGGCACAGTTATGGAGGACAGGGTATTTATTGAAGCTTACAGATTCAGGGGAAGTTCCATAATGGCAGAATAAGTTGGCCCCCTCTTAAAGGACCCAGCAGAGAGAGAGAGAGAGAGAAATAAATAAAATAAAATAAAATAAAATAAAATAAAATAAAATAAAATAAAATAAAATAAAATAAAATAAACCACACTTCAGGAAGTCTGGGCAGAACTAAACACTTTGCATATCTTTAGATTGGAATTTCAAATCCACCACCGCATCTGAGGGCTAGACCCTAAAAGCCACCCGGTGACTCCTCCTCCACTCAGGTGGCTGCAGACTGAAATTACAAACTGTAATACAATGCTGACTATATTGGGAGCTATCTATTCAAACCACCACACACCTGCCAAAATGAAAATCATCTTCATATACAGGGGATGACTAATAAAAGACAAATGCTATGAAATGGGCCAATGGAGGGCATCCCGGAACCACGTGGGTCGTTAAATGGAGGAAGTAGATATTCGTAGGAAAAGGACTGGGATAACGGAAGAATAACAGAGACATGCAGGAGTTCCTGACACCCTCTATGTGTGCCTGATAAACTATGGGCTTGTTTGGCTTTCGTCTACCTGACAACACAGTTATAGTCCCTTAAATTCCAAGTGGATATCTACATCCTTTCTGTGGTACTTTTGGAAGGAGAATCAAATTTGAACACAAGAAGAGAAAGTGTCTATTAACTACAGTGTCTGTTGTAGGTCCACATATAATTCTGGAAACTCTGGTCTGATAGGACCACTATTGCTCAGGGGAAGGAGCCAAGCGTCTTTGAGAATGCTTACCTAAAGCAAAGGAATATTTGTAAAATTTAGAACAGCCTTAAAGGTGCCACACTGCAGAGACTACATTGCATCCATCTGTTATAGTCAGGGTTGCATTGCCGGTAGAAATCACCTGACCAAGAGCAGCTTTTGGAGAAGACTGGGTTTATTTTGGCTTACAGACTTACGGGAAAACTCCATAATGGCAGAGGAAAACAATGGCATGAGCAGAGGGTGGACATCACCCCCTCACCAATATCAGGTGGACAACAGCAACAGGAGAGTGTGCCAAACACTGACATTGGAAAACTAGCTATGACACCCATAAGCCCACCCCCAACAATACACTGCCTCCAGGAGACATTAATTCCCAAAACTCCATCAGCTGGGAACTTAGCATTCAGAATATCTAAGTTTATGGGGGACACCTGAATCAAAACACCACATTCCACCCTTGGTTCCCATTATCTGTTAACTATCCATGATGTAAAATGCAATGCATTCAGTCCAAATTTAATAATCCCCATATTTTTTACCAATCCTAATGATGTTCATACATACTAATAGTCCAAGAGCTGTAATCCCAAAAAAATCCCACAACAAAACCACAATGGTACATGATAAATACTCACACTGCAAAAGATGGCATTGGCATAGCACAAGAATATTCAACCAATACAAGTTTTAAACAGGGCAAACATTAAACTCTGTAGCTCCAAGTCCAACAACTCTAGTCAGTGATTCCAAGTCCAATAATTCTAACCAGCAACGAATCTCTGGAATTCCAATTCTGCCCCCACAGCTAGGCTACTCACAGTCCTGGAAAACTTCATCCGGGGCCAGCAGCTCTCCTTGGCAGCCATCTCGTGGTCCTGGCATCTCCACTTAGACTACAAAATGAATAGCCTTTTCTAGATCATGCAAAACAAGCAAACAAGCCCTAAACAATTCTATTCAAGCTTATTTGTTGTTTTGTTTTGTTTTGTTTTTTTTCAAGGTAAGGCCTCACTCTGGTCCAGCCAACCTGGAATTCACTAAGTAGTCTCAGGCTAGCTTCAAGCTCATGGCGATCTTCCGACCTCTGCCTCCTGAGTGCTAAGATTAAAGACATGCCCCACCATGCCTGGCTTCTAATAATAATTTTTTTCATCAATCTTTTATGATAATAAAATCAGATCATTATTTTGAAAATATTGCAGATCAAATCTTACACAAACATTCAGAATAAATTATAACAGGAGATGTATAAGTCTATAGTGTGAGGATGTGTGCCTCTAACGTATTAGGAAGCTGCGATCTAATACATCACTGTAATATATAAAAAAGAACATCAACTTATTAGCATTCGTGTGTTGCTAGTACTATTGTCTGAAGATGTTTTTAATTTATGTATCCCAGAACACTTATCAATACAGAAAATGATTGTGCCCTCAATATAGTATGTCTTATGCATAATCCTAAAAAGCAGGAATGTTGTTTCCCACTAAAGTTGATCACATGTGTTCTAACAGTTCAAATGCAGACGCGTTTGGCTGAAACATGGCCTTATATGAAAGTCTGGGAGCATTATTTACCATAGGCCTACGGTCAAACACGAAGACACACAGAATCATAAAAGGCTGGTTTGCAGTCCTCTGACTTCCAGTCTTGTAGTCAGATGAATGGGAAGAGCAGGCTTGTTCCGCTGTGGTGCCGCACCGGAAGCCATATTTTAATGTTACTGCCAGTCCCTGGAAAGGAGAAGAACTCTGTATCATTTTAAATTTAACTTCATCCTGCTCAGGAGCTATCACAGCCAATTAAAGATTTCTAGACATATGCAGTCCAGCAGTCTTAAAGTTCAAAAGGCAAAAAGCACTTTTCACCATAAACTGAGAGACAAAATTATTTTCAATGAAGTATCCATTTCAGCAGGAATAAAGTAGGTAATTACATTAGCTATTATTGAGATCACCAACTTCATTAACCATCTGGCTTAAGAGTAAAAAATAGGGATCATTTGAGACATGGGCAGAAATGAGCAAAGTGTCCACTACTTCCTTTTTAAAGTCCAGCAAATTCAGTTAATTCACATATTAACAATTTCTGTGGAACAGTTGCTGGGCAAGGGGATGCCCAGTGATCTTTCTGAAGCTGAGCAACACGGAAGGCAGGGGAAATAAAGCAAATAAAGCAAGAAGCATGTCATGCCTAACCATTAATTATCATTTCCTCATTTCCATAGTTCCTATTTTCATATGATGGTTCATTGCACAATACCATCGCATGCCAAAAAGTGCTGGGCCAGATTTACCCTACCAATTTCCGTAGTTTTTACACACAGCATCCTACTTGTTGGATGCAAGCTTTATTTTCAAGTGAGAAACATCATTCTGTGGTAAGAAATAAAATTTAACTTTCATCTAATTCTGTTCTACCTTTTATCATCTCAAAAGAGAACAATCAACAGCTTTGAAAATTGGAAGGTGCGCAGTTTCAAAAGCCAGTTTTCGATGTATATTGCTTATTTTATTTTTATTAACCTCTCTGTCTGAAAAATGTCATTGCTGGATTTTGATATATACTTTGCTGTTTCCTGTTGTGCCTGAAATGTATCAAAGAGAGCTGGTCGTGGTTCTGCGCTGTCTCTTCCTTTGCGACTGAACAAAGACTATTCCGAGAAAGACAAGAGTTGCATCTAATTTTATTTGATCAGCAACTTACACCTAAGGATGACTTTATTCATATAACTTTTGTAAAAACAAACAAACAAACCAGGCTCTCTTCTGTTTTCCTAACACAGAGGCCACTGACGTCAGGTTATGCTATTCATTTAGTCTCCAAACAGAAATCATGCCTTGTGAAGATGCCATTTGCTCTGTCTGTTGGGCATCTTTTAAGAATTCCCCTGCCATTGTACAGGGATGTCACCCTAAAAAAAAAAAACAAGGAAAGAAAAGGTGGGGTGGAAAGCAAGGCAGTAGTAGAAAATAAGTTGCCAGTAGGAAAACAAAAGAAAGCCGGCATTTTCAGACTAAGGTTATTTGCATTCAGTCAAGTTGCTCAGAATTATTCAGTCAAGCTTAATGATTTAAATATATATATAAAATTTATTTATTTGAGAGAGAGAATGGGCACCCCAGGCTCTTCAGCCACTGCAAATGAACTCCAGATACATGTGCACCTTGTACATCTGGCTTACATGGGTCCTGGGGAATCAAACCTGGGTCCTTTGGCTTTGCAAGCAAACGCCTTAATCACTAAGCCATCTCTCCAGCCCTAAGATTAACAGTGCTTTACCAGTGTGGAAGAGGGGCTGGCAGACTTAGTGGCATTACCAGCAGCTGAGCGTAGCCCAACGAAGGCACAATGCAGGGGGTTGGGATGTGGAATAAGTGGATTTTCAGATAGACCACACCAAGGGGGTGGATGAATACTTGTGGAGCCAATTATTTACTCACGAATTTTTATTTATTTATTTTTTCCCCCACTGGGAGAGTTCAGATCACAAATCAGCTCCTCCCTGCCCAACTAGCAAGTGTAAGCTCAGGAAGTGTACACTTGGGGCTTTTGTTCTCCCCTATTTCTCTCTGTTCCTTTCCATTCCCTGCCCACCCACCCCACCCCCCGCCCATTTCGTTAGAATATTAAAAGCAGAAGATAATTTGCTCTAAAAACAGTTCTCGGTGCCAGGAGCATGCGGGTGGCGCACCATGCGGTGGCGCAGGGTTGCAGGGTCACAAAGCCAGAGCTGGCTCTGGTCGCAGGTTTCAGGAACCTGCCCAGGCACTCACAGCGCCGCGGTGACAGCCCACCGGAGGCTCTGGGCTCAGGGGCAGCGTCCTTTACCACGACATGGCTTCTGCTCTCTTCATAGAGATAATATTTTATCAGCCAGGACCAATTTGACACTTTGGAACGACTGTGGCAATGAAACCATACAAAGAAATCCAATAGTTTCCTATTTGGGATGTGAATTGATTTCCTCTATGGCCCATGGTTTAATATGGACTTCTTAAGAATAGTTATGCCTGGGGAAGAAAAATAAATAAAGGCAACCCTGTGTGAAATAATAGATGTAATTATTTGATAGGTTTTTTGTTTTGCTTTGTTGGCAGCAGACCCTCCTTCTGCTTTCACTTTTATAGCAAGCTAGGCATTAGAAAGTAGCCTAGCTGTAGAAACCAATGCTAGACACTGCTCATCTGTCCTGGGGAATGAGCCTTCCTCTGAGGGGAATTCTCTGCTGGGTTGCCAGCTGCGTAATATTCCCCCTGAGCTAGGCTGCGGGAAGCAACTGGCTGTGACATGTTCTGCACCGTTAACTCCAGAGGGCCTGGTCACCCTGTGTGATGTTTAACTCTGGAGGGCCCAATGGCTCTGTGTACTGGGGTGCTAATTGTATCCTACGGTTTGCATGGATTTTAAAGAATTGTTTATTTAATGGGCTGGAAAATGGCTGAGCAATTAAGGTGTTTGCCTGCAAAACCAAAGGACCTAAGTTTGATTCCCCAGGACCCACATGCACAAGGGGGTGCACATGCCTGAAGTTCGTTTACAGCGGCTGAAGGCTGTGGCATGCCCATTCTCTCTCTTTCTCTTTCTCTCACTCCCTCTTTCTCTGACAAATAAATAAATTTAAAAAATAATTGTTTATTTTATTCCAGGGTACATGAGTAATTAAAATCTATCACAGCCACAAGAGGTTCTACCATGCCAACCAACTATCCCCCTGCTATTTGAGGCCCCTTTATAAAAATATTTTATTTGTGTGTGTGTGTGTGTGTGTGTGTGTAAGAAAGAGAGAGAGAGAAAGAGAGAATGGGTATGCCAGAGCCTCCAGCCACTGCAAACGAATTCCAGACACATGTGCCACTTTGTACATCTGGCTTTACATGGGTACTGGGGAATCAAACCTGGGTCCTTTGGCTTTGCAGACGAGCACCTTAACCTGCAAGCCATCTCTCCAGCCCAACTTTAGGCCCTTTAAGGATGGATGCTAGGTGCAGTAATCAACAGAGGCCTTCAATTGATTCCATCAATATGTATCCAGCTCAAACACGGAGGACACTGTAGTTAGAAGGCAGACATCAGAGGCTGGCCCACATGCTGGTGAACCAAGTTGAGCAAATTTTGTTTACTCACCAGTAGGCTTTTTAGAGAAGGCACTAATTCAGCTATGACCCAAACAGTAATGAGAACCCCACCATGAAAAGTTCTAGAAGAAGAGTGTTCCAGAAAAAGGAAACACTTCCTGCCAATGCCAGAAACCATGAATGGTCCATTCATAAAATGAAAGGAAGCCAAGTGACCCTGGAGAATGTTACAAGTGAGTAAGTTCCAGGGGAGGGGGAAGAAGGAGGCAGGCCTCCGATAAAGACCCCAGAAGCACAAGGTGGTGGGTTCTATTCTAAGCACAGGGATCAGTTCTCTGAAGAGTGGCAGGATATGGGTGTTGAAGTTTGAAATGGTAGCTTTGGGGCTGGAGAGATGACTTAGCTGTTAAGATGCTTACTGACAAAGCTTAAGGACCCAGGTTCGATTCTCCAGGTCCCACATAAGCCAAATACACATGGTGGCACATGTGTCTGGAGTTTGTTTGCAGTGGCTAGAGGCCCTTTCATGTCCATTTTCTCTCTCTCTCTCTCTCATAAATAAATATAGATATAATTTTTAAATGGTAGCTCTGGTTAGTATGGCATTGTGAGCGATGGGTTTACTGGGGCTGTGGGGATTTTCATATCAGCACTGATAAGATCAGTCCATCTAGGGGAGAGGTATGAATGACTTTTGCTGTGTTGGGAGGAAAGCAGGTAAAGAAATCAGAATCCAGTTCTGTGGGCGGCCTGGATCTTCCTTTACAGAGGAATTCAGTATTTAATCCTGAGGTAGTTAGCAGCAGAGATGGGCTTCTGTCTTTTGTTATTACCCCCGGTCATATAGATACCTTGCCATGATAGTGCCTACCTGTTTTCATTTAGTGGAGGAAGAAACAGAGGATAGAAGTTACACCATTCACAACTCCGCAGCACGTTGATGAGGAGCAAAGTGCCCATGCCCACTAACTGGACGGGCTACAGGCCCTTGCTGACCTTGAACAGTGTAGCATAGATGCCTTCCTTGAGTCTCAGATTGCTCATCCACAACACAGCCTTGTGAGGATGAGGGAGCCTCCCTTCCAAGATAGTCAGGAGCACAAACTACATGGAAACATGAAATACACTCAGAAAAACGCTTAGTACAGACCAAGTGCTCAGCAAGAGGAATGGCAGCCTTAGGATGATTCTGACTTATCAAACCCTGGTACACATAATGATGTGTCAAAAATGTGCTTTTCCCTTCGGTTACTGAACTGGAAAAACAACTATGTAGAGATTCATTTTTAAAATTATCTCGCCTAAGGAAGACAGGAACTGACATTTGTTAGTTGCCAGATGTTTCATGTTTAATTCCATCCCTTGCAAATCTTTCTGTAATGAAAATAGTTACCATTTGTTAGTAAGCTTTTTTATACATGTGCATCTATTCTCATCTTAAAAACTATCAAACAAGGTAACAGTATGACACACCTAAGTTTAAAGGTGTGCAAGCCAAGACTCAGGAAAGACATATGCCATCTCAAGATCCCACAGCCAGTGAACTGAAGACCTAAGACGCGAATTTAGGTCTGTATGACCTCAGAGTCATGGGTAAGATCATTTTCTCTAACCATCTCTCGGATCTCTTGCCACAGAGACCAGGAAATTGGGTTATCTTCTGTCACTGTTCACCCACCACGCCAGCTCAGGTTTTCCATGTGGCTAGACTTGTTTCCAATTAAGAATGTTCTGAGCTACATTCCTAGCCTTATTAGCATGTATTGATCATACATTTTGATGTCATTAGTCAAGTACCTAACATCAATATGAATTCATTATAAGTTTCTTAGGAAAGAAACTTTAAAGGGCTGAAAATCCTTTAGTTGTTTTTTTTTTTTTTTTCTCATATGACCATGCAATCTTTTCCCATTATTCTCACTTTATTATTCTTGGCAACATAGTTTAGGATCTATTGATGTTAGTCTCATAAACTAAATCTATATTATGTCGTATATCATTTGATCATAAAATTTCATTTTTCTTGAAATTTTGACATCTCTGTTCTGCTGGCAAAAAAAAAAAAAGGTCATAAATTTTTTACTAACCTGGTGTGGTGGTGCATGCCTTTAATCCCAGCATTTGTGAGGCTGAGGGAGGAGAATCACTATGAGTTTGAAGCCAGCCTGAAACTAATTCCAAGTCAGCCAGGGCCAGAGAAAAACCCTACCTGAAAAAAAAACAGAACAATAAAAATTTTTTTGAATGTTGTATTGGTTATACAATGCTGGTAAAAAACAAGATATGATTTAAATTTATGATAACTTTGACACTTCTTCCCTCAAAATAAAATGATGAATTTAGAATGATAAATGAGTAATCTATAATATTAATTACAGAATTTTTAGCTGCTTAAGCATTAGGGCAAAGTCTGAGTTCTCAATAGAAAATTGTCAGAAAAAAATACTTATGATTTACAAGACTTTTTAAGAGTTTATTATGTGTTATGTCAGACAAGAGCCCTGAATATGTCCTTAGGATTCACTCCCATATGTTTATTAGGTTATTACTTTGTTCATTATTCATGCCATTAGACTTTAAAAAGTGGCAGAGCCTGTAATAAAGGGAAATATGATATATTCATTTCCATTTCCAGTTTTGGTCAGTTTGCAAGATTTGTATATAAACTTTCTTGTTGGACTATACAAAAAGGGGGCTTCTAAAACAAGTTTTTTGAAAATCAAAACAACGAGTAATGGGTAAGAACAGGGCTTCGATACTCATGTTCATAAGCAGCCTTGGCCTTGACTCGGGGTCTTGGGAGGCGGTGTCCCTCTCCTCTGTCAGCATAAGCAAACACTTCAGCTCTGTGCTCAGAAGCCCTCCTACCTCACTGCGGGAGAACCAGCCAGGATTACAGAGTGGTAACACCTAAAGACATATCTTTGCTCCTCAAATTGCTTGCTGGGATCTTGGGAGAGCATATAGTCTCGCAGAACCTGTGCCTGGGGTCCGTGCTGTCTCCTGGGGAAACATGAACATACCACCCCAGATAGGACAACAAAGCATAGCTCCACCCAGAAGCTGCTTAGTAAACCAGTGGCTTTATTAGAATTACCTAGAGGGCCTTAGATAAGGAATTGGCTACTTAAGGGGGCATGGGTGACAAAGTCAATTTAAGCACCGAAAAGCCCACGCCAGCATGAGCAACAAGTCACAAATCTGCATCTGTGGAGCTTTCCTCCTAACTTGCAGGCAGAGGTCTCCTCTCCCCCAGCAATGTTCCCTAGTCATCTCTCCTCGGGGGCTATGCCTTGTGAATTGTATAAATTATTTTTCTAAATATTTTATTTCTGTATTAATTTGAGAGACGGGGGAGGTGGGGAATGGGCTTACCAGGGCCTCGAGCCAGCCATTGCAAATGAATTCCAGACACAGGTGCCACCTTCTGCATCTGGCTTGATGTAGGTACTAGGAAATCGAACCAGGGTCCTTTGTCTTTGCCAACAAGTGCCTTAACCGCTGAGCCATCTCTCCAGCCCTTATGGAACTCCTGTATGAGTTTCATGAACCTTCTCCCTTCTCTCCACTAGACAATGTTTCAATGCAAAGGAAATAGTGACACAGAGACTTCCATAGCTAGAGAAGAAGTACAGTCTGTGTTCACCTAGTCAGGTAGTTTTGAAGTCCATATGATTGTTTTTATTTTTGAGATCATATATATATATATATATATATATATATATATATATATAGAGAGAGAGAGAGAGAGAGAGAGAGAGAGAGAGAGAGATTATATATATAATATATATATATATATATATATATATATATATATATATATATATATATAATATATAGATAGATGGATAGAGAGAGAGAGAGAGAGAATAAGCCCATCAGGGCTTCTAGCCACTGCAAACAAACTCTAGACACATGTACCACCAAGGGCATCTGGCTATGTGGGTTCTGGGGAATCGAACCTAGGTCTTAGGCTTCACAGGCAAGCACCTTAACCACGAAGCCACCTCTCTAGCCCTGAAGTTTGTTCTTTGTTGTTGTTGTTGTTGTTGTTGTTGTTTTCACAACCTCTGACTAAGCTGCCCTACCAAGCCCACCATAGCCTGACCTTTAGGCTAGAGCATTTACCTTCGTAGCAGACTTGACAGGCATTAAGATTTATAACCTGTAACATCATTAACACAAAGAAATTGCCTAATTAAACTTTGGTTTCACGTGAAATGCATTTCAATAGGCTGGAGTGATGTTCAAAAGCTTTGAGACGTTGGGAGCACCGGTATTTAAAGCACCACTTCATGGAACCCTATGACGAAAGAACAGATTTTTTCAAAAAGGGACTCAAGTCTCCCAGGGTGTGAGGAAGCACAGGCATCTGCAGGGAGAGAGTGTCTGCTGCACTGAGGGGTCGCAGCTTTGGTCTCAGAAGGCAGAATGGTCACGGGGAGGGTACCAGGTGGAATGTCTGCCCTTCATCCTTCTGAACATTCTCTTGTGGACCATAGGCATCATTCACAGGTCCAGCCCTTGAGTAAAGAAGCCTAGCCAGTGCCTACATCCAAGATACAGGTTAGTGTAAGGTCTTGAAAGTTTTACACTTTAAATATGATGCCCACTGGAAGCATCACAGGGCTGGGGATACCCGCTAAGTGGAGCGGGCACCACACTGCGTGTAGGTTCAGTGCGCATTGCTTTCCCCTCAGCCTAACCGCGCATCTCCACCCTTCTCTCTGTTACCTTTGCTTAGCACTCTAGGCCACTCCACTTCTTGACAAGATTCTAGAAACAGAAGCTCGAGGTATGGAAACTTGCTAAGTGAAGGGACTTTTCTGAAGCTGCTACTTGAAGGCAGTGAGAAAAGCTCAGCTCACTTTCAACAGCGTGCTCAGGACTGATGATGCCTTCCGCTGCCTTGGAAGTACAGAGGCTTCTTGAAAAGTCATCATTGAAAAGAAAAGAAATCCCTGTGAATCGCAATGAATGTGACCTAAAATAAAATGGAATAGATGCTTAGGATTCAAAAATGAAAGATGTGCTTGAGGTTATAAAGACAATAAGTGATCTCTCCTATCCTCATTGAAAAAGGCCGGGAGATGTGCCTGCGAAACAGGCACCTGCGCAGTGTGAACAATGAGAGCGAGGAGGTGACCCCCGGCCCCAGACTGCTTGTTAAGTTTTAGTCAAGAACACAAGAAACACACATGGAGGAGGAGTGTTTGTAGAAGGTTTAGAAGAGTACACTAAAGCCGAACATTTACTGAAAGACCCTCTGCAGATCAGGCATGATTTACGCAAATTATAAGCATCGAATAATATGTGCACTGCAGAACAGGTGGACATCAGGAATTAAATTACACGCTTTATGAATGAAACAAAGACGGGGTGAATGATACACACAGCTCACCCAGGTCATATTTAGTGAAACCAGGGTTTAAATCCATCTGAATTCATATCTATCATTGTATCAGTGTGCAGACCTCCTGCCATCTGGCTTCAAAGGTGGGATAAAATCTGGGGTTCCAGAGGGTCAGACAAGTTTTCATGGTGAGAGGTGCTTTGGAGGTAGGCCTCAAAGATAGATGAAGGGTTTGGGAAAAGATACATCAGGACCCAGAGACAACGAAAGGACAGGACGGCAGTGTGGACGGTGCTTACGAGTAAGACGGTGTCACTTCTAGTCATGCTTCTGCTCTTCTGCCAATGGGGCCTTGTGTTAGATCCACACAGCTCTCAAAGATGATATCATCGGGCTGGAGAGATGGCTTAGCGGTTAAGCGCTTGCCTGTGAAGCCTAAGGACCCCAGTTCGAGGCTCGGTTCCCCAGGTCCCACGTTAGCCAGATGCACAAGGGGGCGCACGCGTCTGGAGTTCGTTTGCAGAGGCTGGAAGCCCTGGCGCGCCCATTCTCTCTCTCTCCCTCTATCTGTCTTTCTCTCTGTGTCTGTCGCTCTCAAATAAATAAATAAATTATATCATCATAATAATAAATTTTTCCTATTATACTACGTTATTGGAACTATTCAGTGAGATAGCATGTAAAACATATGTACATTTTTTTCCTGGCATTTTACTTCCATATTTTAAGTTGAATTGTGTGTGTTTATGTATGTGTGTGAATGTGTCAGCTTTGAAGAGAAGGCGTGTTAAGTGGAGTAACGGCAGATGATGGGAAGATTCCAGTCACGTCCTGGGGGATCCTGACTGTGGAATTATCCAATTAGCAGTGGGGAGCCACTGAAGGTTGCAAGTGAGAGAATGAGTGAGAAGTGTTGTGAACACACTTTGTGAGGAAACTCAATCTGGCTAGAGCACTCCTGTGCCATTTAATTTAGGGGCGAAAGAACCGACACAGTTGGGAAGCTATTTTCGCAGCAGAAAGGAAGCGATGGATATGGAAAATGTGAATTTTTTCTATATAATTCATTTATTCATTCACTCAAAAATACTCAGATATTCATTGAGCACAGTCTGTTACAAAGTGCTGTTCTGGGCATTGCACACCAGTGAATAAAATGGAATCCTTATCTTCATGGACTTTATATTCTAGATTAAGTACTATTTTTATATAAAAGCACAGAGATTCAAAAAAGTAACAGAGAGAAACATAGAGGAAGGAGAAAGGCATTTTAAAAGTGGGCCCTGTGATGCTTTCCCGAGTCCAGCCCATCCTGTTCCTCTCTGCTTACCCTAACCTTGGTACATCTTACCCTGCTTCAAAGAGAATCTGTAACATCTTTTCACTGAGGTTTAGACAATGCGCTCACCTCCCAAGTGTATCCAAAGCAAGTCATGATCTTTTTTTCTTTTCCTTCCACGTCTGGATCTGATATCCCCAAAGGCACAGTTTTCACACAGTTCTTGCCAGAATGATTTTCTTCATCCAAGTAGCTCACCCACCTCCTGAGGTGATGCTACAGCCTTGCTCTTCCTGGGACAAGCCTTCAGCTGTCCCTTTGGATACCACCTGAGACTTCATCGCCCCTCTCAGGTCATGCTTCACACACCTTATTCTTAACTAGTTAATAACTGGATAAGAACGGGTTCCTGTAGATGTTAGGAAAGGTCTGTATACTCGTTCTCCTGCCTCGGGCTTTTATCAAAGCTACAGCGCACAGAATAGGAATGTCATAACATGATTCATGAGCCTGCTTAACGCCCCATAAAAATCATTTTAATTAGGGGCTATTGTCTGTTTTTCATTTTAAAAATGAACAATCTTCAACCTGTAAGCAGTTGGTTTATCACTACAGGTGTTATAAAGAGTAAAAGACATGCTATATTTTTTTTTTCCGAAATGACAAGTATTTATCAAACACCAAGGAAGGTGGAAATTATTAGTGATGAAAATGAACTTGGAAGCACGGGAATATGCTCTGTGTGCAGTCGCATTATCTAACGAGATGTAAACATGTGCACCTACAACAGTCAGCACTTTCTGGCACTCCTGGCACTTAGAAAGTCCTTTACCACTGAGTGGAATATTTTCCTCTGTTCCTATCAGCCCTGTGAATGGTCTCTTCTACAGATTAAAAAAAAAAAAAATCAGATAGTCAAAACTCCACACTGCAGTGTACTGAATGGTGATTTCAGCATTCAGTCTTCGACCTTTAGACACCACCATAGTAAAGAAATAAATTCTAAGCTTTACATTACAAACGTTGGGCGTCTCAGAACTCTGTAGATGGGAGGGAGGCGATGTGAGTCGCAATGATCAGCACTGATGTAATTGAATAGGTCTGCTTATGACTGGTCTACAACTTTAACCTCTGACCTTTTTAAAATATATTTGTATTTTTATTTCTTTATTTGAGAGAGGGAAAGACAGAGACAGGGAGAAAGACAGAGAGAGAATGGGTGTGCCAGGGCTTCCAGCCACTGCAAAGGAACTCCAGATGCGTCTGCCACCTTATGCAATCTGGCTTACTTGGGTAATGGGGAGTCAAACTGAGGTCCTTTGGCTTTGCAGGCAAGCACCCTAACCAGTAAGCCATCTCTCCGGCTCACCTCTGTCCTTTTTTAAACCTCAGTAACATAGTTGAAAAAAAAAAATTAAACGTTTGGGTCTCAGTGCAGTAACAAATGCATTGTTGAAAATTAGCAATCATCTTTACTTGGAGTCAGTCATGCCTAAATGGCTCCTGTCATCCTGTTGCACATTCTCTTGACTCCATAATGTTGTTTTCCTCACCTTGAAGCTATTGACACCAATTCATTTTGCCTTGACATTGGCATTAACAGGGAAATGGCTTTGCTTCAACCTGACATTATAAAATCACCTCCCAAGACTTGGTTTGACATTGTCAGGAGGTGGTAAAGGTGACAGCCAGGCCAGAGCAGACAAGAGTGAATAACAGTGATTCCCAGAGAAAAAAAAAAATCATTAAGAAAAGTCACTGTTGTGCGATTTCAGTAGCTATTTTTCATACTTAAATCTCCCTGCTGCTTAAAAAATCCTAAGAGGACTTACACCATAGTTAGAAAACTCCTGCCACGTGTATATGGGAAAAATTAAGTCTTTGAAGAACTATTTGACTATAACTTGACAAACAGGAACCTCAAATTATATTTTAGCTTTACAAAGTGCTAAAAGGCATTCAAATTCTATCTTTAAAACCTAACACACTCACATTGGAATTAATGACACAATTATCTCCTCTCAGACACAGAAACACATTTCTAGATGCGAGATGAAGGCCGGTGTTATTGCCCTTTCTCCTAGCCTGCATATGGGGTGTTGTAGAGGTTTGTCCTCAGCATAGTATAGGGCTGCATAGATAACCTTTCCCCATTCCCAAATTGTTCCAAAGAATTTCGAATTTTCATGCTTGTATCCTCCGATGACCCCATAATGGTCCCTCACCTCCCTGCAACCCACACCTGGGACAGTTCCACCTGGACTTTCCCAGAGCCTGGGTTGCAAATTTAACTAATCACCTTCCTGATTAAGAAAAATAAAAGTTGCTGAGTTCTTGCAGGGCGTTAGGAGCACCTCTTTATTATACTGAGAGAATTGTTAAGTAATATGAAGGTGTTTTCACCTTCATATTACTTACAATGCTCTCAGCATAATAAGAACTAATTTAAGTTGCTAAATGAAAATTGAAAGGAATGCTTGCGCCTTCCAATCACTCCTGCCCACCCTTCCATTCCCCAGGTGTATTCTGTATCTCTGAAGGAAGGAACCGTAACGCCTGCCCCCACTTTGTTCTTGTGAACATTTTCTCTCAATAGTAAATGCATGGGAGGGCTGGAAAGATGAGTTTAGCAGTTAAGGCATTAGCCTACAAAGCCAAAGGACTCAGGTTCAATTCCCCAGGACCCACATAAGACAGCTGCACAAGGTGCCACATGCATCTGGAGTTCATTTGCAGTGGCTGAATGCCCTGTCATGCCCTTCTCTCTCTCTCTCTCTCTCTCTCTCTCTCCCTCTCTCTCTCTCTCTCTCAAATAAATAAAAGTAAAAATGAAAATGAAAATGCATGGGAAGCTCTAACAGATAATGGTATTTAGCCTGAGTTGAAGAGGACACACATATGAGCAATGTTCCTAGATTCCTCTTTATTTCCCTACCAAATTTTCACCCTCCCTTCAAAGCAACACCGGCTAACTTGCCTTCTCACTCTTATCAGACAGATCTGTCAACGACTCAGCCATGGCTAAAATCAAGTCAAGGAAAAATTCCCTTCACGGCCTGCTCTCCCAACCTATCAGCTTTCCGTACATACGTTTCCATCTCTATTAGCTCTGCTGTATCCATGCATTCCTTAGGCTATGAAATGTTTGGTAAAAATCCACTGTCTAGGACCCTTGATGAGTACGGTATTGTGTAGGAAATTGTTTCTTTCCAAGACATGTTTTAGATATTTGAGATAATCATTAGCTTTTTTTTAGAAACACATACTCAGGGGCTGGAGAGATGGCTCAGCAATTACGGCACTTGCCTGCAAAGCCTAACAATCCAAGTTAGTGTCCCCAACACGCACACAAAGCCAGATGCACATGGTGGCACATGTGTGTGGAGTTCATTTGCAGTAGCTAGAGGCTTTGGTGCTCCCATTCTTTCTCTCTCTCTCTCTCTCTCTCTCTCTCTATTTCTATCTCCCTCCCTCTGTCCCTCCCTCTCTTTCCCTCAAATAAATAAATACAATACTTAAAAAAATACATAATGATATCACAAATACTGAGAGGTAACACTCAGTTCTAAAATGAACTTATTTTAATTACCTCAGTTTAAAAGATACCTTTATTTTATTTTTAAAAAATCCAGTAAATTTCATGGTGGCTCGCACCTTCAATCCCAGCACTTGGGAGGCAGGAGCAGGGAGATCGCTGTGAGTTCAAGGCCACCCTGAGACTACATCGTGAATTCCAGGTCAGCCTAGGCTAGAGCAAGACCCTGTCTCAAAAAAAAAAAAAAAAAAAAACCCAGTAAATTATTTTCCTACTATATACAATCATAAAACTATTTTAGACAATTTGGAAAGACAAAACTTAAATTGATAATATCAACTCCACTCTTACTAGCCAGAGTTAAACACTAGTCCTATTTTGGTCACAGATTATTCCAAGAATTTTTTGCTAAGGCGTTGATGATACAAGGTCTATGTAGAGATGGATATATGCATGCCCTTTGGGGGCTCAAAGTGGACAAACATTTTGCATCTGCTGTTCTCCTGCATAATGACATGGACATGGGAAGGGTGACTTATTTCTTGATGCATGGTGCCTTTGAGTGTGAGTGTGCCTGCCAGGATCACCATCTTTCATCTGAGCCATGAGTAGAAGCTACACCTTCTTATTAAAGTACACAAGGGGCTGGAGAGATGGCTTAGCGGTTAAGTGCTTGCCTGTGAAGCCTAAGGACCCTGGTTCAAGGCTCCATTTCCCAGGACCCACATTAGCCAGATGCACAAGGAGTCACATGCGTCTGGAGTTTGTTTGCAGTGGCTGGAGGTCCTGGTGTGCCCATTCTCTCTCTGTCTCTGTCTCTGTCTCTCTCTCTCCCTCTTCTTCTCTGTCTGTCACTCTCAAATAAATAAATAAAAATAGACAAAATAAAAGTACACAAGCACCTTTTCTGATAACCAAGGGAAATATCTGTGATATCTCAGACTGTTTTTATCACTGTCCTTCCTATTCTATGTCTGAAGGTATGACCTAAATAGGATTTCAATATGTCATTAATGATCAATTTGAGAAAGGTTCTCTGTCTCTAGCACATTGTAGGAGTCTCCAGGACTCTTTCTTCTTTTTAAATTTCTTTTGAGGCAAGCCCAAGAAAACTGGCTTTTTTTTTTTTATGCTAGAGGGCAAGAGCTATAGAGAGAGACTTGGTGCCCCAGGGCCTCCAGCCGCGTAATCGAACTCCGGATGCACGCGCCCCCACGTGCACACGGGCGACCTTGCATGCTAGCAACACTGTGCATCTGGCTTACGTGGGATCTGGAGAGCCAAGCAAGAGTCCCGAGGCTTTGAAGACAAGCACCTTAACTGCTCGGCCATCTCTCTAGCCCCGATGAATTCTTTCTTAACATCAACAGGGGCCTTTGCAGTTTGTAAAGCCAAAACACTTCAGGGTGCTTGGACAGTACCTCTTTCCCCTGCCTTAGAGTCACATGTCACCGCTTTCTTGCCTCCTGGGATGCTGCCGACTGTAGCTCATCAATGAGGCTTTTCTGTATCATGTTGTAAGCAATGCTTCCTGTGTTTGGAGCACAGAAAGCACCATTCCTACAACGTGTGCCTTGCTATTTGGTTAAAAAGAGTGGACATGGCTGCTCCCTGGGGTTAGAACCTGCTGCCCGTGAGTAAGGAGACACCCTGACCACTCAGCCCACAGCTTCTACGCAGCCCCTTCAGCCTTGCTCTTTGGGTTCTTTTCACTGAAATCAAGCAGGCTTGATGCTGTTGCGTGCAGGCCATGCTACCAGGACTGCAGTTCCTGAAGGACACAAACAAGAGCCAGGAGCCTAGACTAGGAGCAAGCTATCAAGGGTATTGCTACACCGTGGCTCCCAGGTTTCAGTACATCACCTGCATCTGCCCCGGCCTCTCCCTACCTTCGACATTACAAAAGATGAGCTATGGAATAGCGGAAGCAGACGGATGGTCCTCCTGTCAGCCCCTCCTTGCTCCTCTGGAGACACAGCTCACCTGTGTATGCTTACTGACACAGGACAGTACACATTGACTGAGCATACTAACGACACCTCTGAGAAAATGGGCACTGCCACTCAAAGATTACACACAATTGAGTGTAAATGTTTATAAGAACCGCATGCTTTGACCCCAAGCTCTCTCAAGATTCATAACCACAGAACATACACAGATGCCACCCTCAAGGGAGGGCATTTGCCTTCTTTCTTGCCTCCAGTTTCTTGGATTGGATGGGTAGTGACAAATTCGTTATCCTGGCATAAATAGGAATTGGCACCTCAAAGTCCACCCCCAGCTTCTTACATTAAGAAGCAATGAAGAAAAACCTTAATATTAACAAACTGCTCAGGCTGTATTTGTGAGGTTTTTATGTTTATTTTTTTATTCATTTATTTGACAGCAACAGACAGACAAAGAGAGAAAAGGCAGATAGAGAGAGAACGGGTGTGCCACAGTCTCCAGCCACTGCAAACGAACTCCAGATGCAAGCGCCACCTTGTGCATCTGGCTTATGTGGGTCCTGGGGAATTGAACCTTGAACTGGGGTCCTTAGGTTTCAAAGGCAAGTGCTTAACAGCTCAGCCATCCCTCCAGCTCCTGTGGTTGTGTTTTGCCAGAACACTCTCACATACTCATCTCAAGGCACTCAACGCAAGGTGTGTAAACAGGATGAGTGCTGTTATCTTGATTTGAGGAGCAAGTAAGGAGAGCTACCATGAGATCCAGTGATTTCTCCAAGTTTACCTAACATGTTGACCACAGAGATGGGACTGTCATATGGAGTATTTTCCCCTCTTTCCATATGGCCTCCCTAAGAGAAAACCCTATCCTGTTCACTGAGTCACCAGATCAGACTAACAGACAAATAAGCCAAATGAAAACAGTCACAGTAACCCTCAACATGATATTACAAATTCTAGCAGTCATCACATCCAAAAAAGAAAGCTAGGAAAGGCGTGGTGGTGCACACCTTTAATCCCAGCACTAGGAAGGCAGAGGTAGGAGGATCGCCATGAGTTTGAGGCCACCCTGAGACTACATAGTGAATTCAAGGTCAGCCTGGGCTAGAGTAAGACCTTACTTTGGCAAACTAATAATAATAATAATAATAATAATAATAATAATAATTAAAAAAAGAGAAAAGAAAGAAAGAAAGCCAGCCAGACTGGAGAGATAGCTTAGCCATTAAGTCACTCACCTGCAAGGCCAAAGGACCCCGGTTCAATTCTCTAGGACCCATGTAAGCCAGATGCACAAAGTGGTGCATAAGTCTACAGTTCGTTTGCAGTGGCTGGAGGCCCTGGTCCACACGTTTTCTCGCTCTCTAACAAATAAATAAAAAAGAAAAGTAGTTTCCTCTGTCACGTCAAATAAAAAAAATATTACAAATAAAACTCAAGAGAATTTAGACATTCCAACTCCACACCTTTTCCCTAACATTGTGGTTGTCACCCAGTGGAAAACCACACACAAGGTAGCAAGGTTGGCCCGTCCCATCCCTATATGTCAGTCAGTAGAACAGTGTCTGGTTAGATGATGGATGGATGCATCTTAGCTACTGAACAGTTCCATAATAAAACTCACGCCTCACAGTGAACTTGTGACTAGTAAGAACTAGACCTCAGTATTCAAGGTCCCTAACCTGTTTAGCTTTTTGTTCCATACATCTCTCGTCATCACATGTGAGAAGAAGAAAGAGAACATAGATGGCTTATCTAGGACTCCTACCAAAAGTCTATCAGATTGCAGTCTATAAAGTTTCTTCTGTACCCCAGGATCTGACTTGCGTGTTCCATTTCTCTCTCTCACCTCTCACAACTTAGTAGAGCAGCTGTAAATGCTGTATAAATGGGTCATAGTCACAGCTCTTCGACTCCCTGCTGCCAATTCTCAAATGCCTAAATCAGACCTGAGTGTAGCACATACTTTTGTTATCGCCCTGTTTGGTGGAGGTTATTCATGCTTCGACATTTCTTTGCAAAGGATGGGAACAATTTGGAACCTCTCTCCCTCCGAGATCCTGGGCTTGTTTCAGGTGGCAAAGGCACGGCGCCTTTATTAATACAGCCATCAAGGAGAGCTGTCATGGCAACACATCACCTCGATTCCTTGAAGTGCAGGAGACAAAGCCAAAAAGAGAAACTTTCAAGTCTATAAATATAGGCCCAGCATCGCTCAAGCATAGCGGCTCAATGACAGGGCCAGCCTAAACGTATAGCTTTGAACCAAACACAAACAGGGTGAAAGCAAGCTTCTCTTTGCTAACGCTATGGATCACTGTGCCCATATGGGAATAAGTGGCCCTTTGGGCTGCTACAGAAAAAGAAAGAACAAAAAGAACAGAGCAAGTAGCATCTCTGAGTCCCGGGTGGTGACCTATTTGAGCATATGGGTCCTGTCTCCAGACCTGCTGTTCCATACCTTCCAGAAAAGACTGATATTGGAGAAAGAAAACAAAATTTCAAAATTCACATTTCGAAAACATACGGTATCTTGGTAAGGGCAAATGAGTGTGATAACCAAGACCTTCGCTCCCTCCTTCTCCCTCCCCGCACACACCAGAAATAATTGAGAATATGAATAATTTAGTGGCATCCCCTTGACTCTGCATCCAAGGAACCAGAAAAACAAACAGAAGTAATGGAGGAGAAACTGTGCTCATTCCTGTTGTTTCTCACTGTGAAATTCTGAGTATTTGTATAAATCATGACAGTTGTGAGAGCTTGTTTATCTGCTAGTGTGGCTTGCTCACCAAAGCTTTGATCAGAGCAATTATAACACCTTGCTGACTGCAGCCTTTCCACAAGATTCCATGCTGCATCCTCTGGCTACACAACTTTGTTTCAGACATGATAATCTCCGCTGCCAAAGCGCACAGGTTACCTTGAGTACCCTATGTGAACACTTCATAATACTGTAACATCAGGTTACACACTGCATGGTCTTATATTGGACACACTATAAATAACTTATTCTTACCATTACTATAAGGAAAAATAGCAAAAACAGAACCTTGTAGAAAATAGAGAAACAATAACCAAAGGTTCATTAGCTTTTATTATAACTAAATCATATTTTACTATAAGAAAAGGACTTATGGCTATCAATTAAGCATTTGCATCCAACACTGGATCAAGTGTTATATAGGGGACTTAAAAATGAACCTTCTTAGCTGGGTAGGGTGGTGCACATCTTTAATCCCAGCACTGTGGAGGCAGAGATAGGAGGATCACTGTGCGTTTGAGACCACCCTGAGAATGTAGAGTGAACTCCAGGTCAATCTGGGCTTGAGTAAGACCCTGCATCGAAAAACCAATAAACGAAAAAAAAAAAAAAAAGGAAGAAAATGAACCTTCTTATTTACTAAGATCCAATTATTTTATTATACTCTAAGAAACAATAAAGAATCTAGATAATATTAAAATACATGTGTGGGTGGAGAGGTGGTTTCGCACTTAAGGCACTTCCCTGAAAAGCCTTCATGCAGAAATCTCCAGGTCCCACATAAGCCAGATGCACAGTGATACAAATGCACAAAGCAACACACGTGCACAAGGGGGCGCACACGTCTGGACTTTATTTCCAGTGGCGGAAGGCCCTGGCATGCCTATTGGCCCCCGCCCCCGCTCTCTCTCTCTCTCTCTCTTTCTCTTTTATTCTGTCTCTCTAATAAAATAAAATAAATATGTTACAAATTGTTTTCAGCTTGAAGCCAATCCATACATGAAGAAACACACCAAATACAGTTAAGACTGAAAGTTGCATGTTGGGTGAAAATTCTCAGATGTCCCCTTTTGGTATAAACCTGCACAGTAGAGGATAGAGTCAGCATTGTGGATGGATGTTCATCATTATTCCAGTTCTACCAGTGAGTGGAGGATGCATGGAACCTTGATTAAAATGTATCCTGAAGCTCAGCGCAGTCATGCATATAATGCCTTAAAAAAATCTATATTTATGCCTTAGTCCATGTCATGTTGTCATCAGAATGTCACAGAGTAGTTATGGGCTCAAATTATGAAGGCTGGAAAGCCCCAGTGGCTGGTGAGATTGGTCCTTCTTGCTTCATCATAAAATGCTGGGAGGCGTCACATGATGGAGAGAGAAAGAGCGAGATGAATGAGCCTATTCTCATTCATATATTGACATTGGTTTGTTCATGAGAATACTTCTTAAAGGTCACACTTGCTAATAATGTTACAGTGGCAACTAAACATCACCATAGATTTTGGAAAAGCCAAAAGCATTCAAACCACAGCAGTTTCCTATACACAGGAAGTAAAAAATATAAATGACAATATAAATCAGGCATGATAGTGCATGCCTTTAATCCCAGCACTATGGAGGCAGAGGGAGTTCAAGGCCACCCCTAAGACTATGTAGTGAATTCTAGGTCAGCCTGGGTTAGAGCAAGACCTTCCTTGAAAAAAGAAAAAGAAAGAAAGAAAGAAAGAAAGAAAGAAAGAAAGAAAGAAAGAAAGAAAGAAAGAAAGAAAGAAAGGAAAGGAAAGATAATGTAGATGTCAGCATATTTGTGGTTCTCAGCCTAAACCTTTGACATTTCTGATTTTACTGTCTTTGTGAGAATCTGGAAGTCCATTAGAACACACTGGAATACTCTAGAAGATGTACCATTAACTGCCGTGATTAGAGAACTTCACCCTGCCGCTGTGTAGCGTACAGAAGTAGAGCAGTTCGTACACCTGGTGTGCGGTCTACGGAGTGTGTGCAGAGCACTCACGCCACGCTCCTTGCAGCGGCAAAGCTCACCTCACCTTGAACGTGGCTCGTGTGCAGCGTGACAGGCGCAGTATCCTGCGTGTCTCAAAACTGCCTCTTTCCATGTGAAGAACAGTAACCTGTGAATCGGGAGATCTGGTCTGTCCTTCTAGGTCTAGATCGATATCAGTTTGCCCTTGTTGATCTTGTCTAGGTGGTTTGTAAGCTCTCGTATCTATTGGACAAAAGAGAACAAATTACATGAGAAAAATGCCTTTAGCCCCTCTTGTCACTCGTGATGGGTAGGGTTGAAGGGTCTACTCTAGAGCTAAGTGTTCTGCATTTCAGTCTACTCTGAGATTTAAGTTGGAGTTACTGTGATCTCCCATGGCTCTGCTCCTGAAAACTCACTGCCATTCTGAGCTAGAACTGAAAAGCCCCCTTTCTGTTCTTTCTCCCAGTTTACATCAAGAACTTAGTTGCTGTAACCACTCCTTGACCCAGGGCATTCTTAGTTTTTCCTTTAACATTAATTTATTTTAGTAGGATTTTCGTTGTTGTTGTTCGCTGCAGGACACTTAGCAGTACCCCTCACCTCTTCCCACTAGGGCCCAGAAGCACACCATCCCTACCCAGTTATAAGAATCATAAAATATCTCCAGACGTTGTCTAATGTCCTCTGGGAGTTAAAATTACCCACATATTGTGTGCTCTTCCTATATCCTGACATTCAAAGAACTCTATGAAGTGATTTTTTTTTCTTACATATTTCTAATGCTTTTTTGTAAGAATTTTAAAATCTTTTCTGGTTGATTCAATTTTAAGTAGTGTTGTAGTCAGCTTCATGTTACCGTCCAAAAACATCTAACCAAGAGCAGGTTGTGGGGGAAAGGGGTTCATTTTGGCTTCCACGCTTGAGGGGAAGCTCCATGATGGCAGAGGAAAATGATGGCCTGAGCAGAAGGTGGGCATCACCTCCCGGCCCACATCAGATGGACAAAAGCAGCAGGAGAGTGTGCCAAACACCATCAATGGGAAGCTAGTTATAAGATCCATAAGGCTGTCTCCAACGATGATACTCTCCAATGTTCTAGACGCAATCCTCATTTTGTATTTATTCTGCCTCCTCTCACCATGTGGCCCTCTCTGTCATTAGCTTTATAACAATGACCTTCATCACCCACATTTCACATCTGTTTCTCCATAACTGACTATCTGCTGAGTTAGTTTTATTAAGAACAAAGCACCTATAGAAGACTCCTCAAAGTCAATGGGTCCCACAAAACGAAGCTCATTTTCTTTTCTGACCAAATTGTTTTCCCTAGCTCCTTTTCTTAGCAAGTATCTTATGATGTATCTACATGCATTTTGAAGGTGACTTTAGGATCTCCTTTATGTATTTCCCTCCTTTCTTTCCTCATTTATCTACCATAACTCCAGCCTGGCTTGCTCATGTGTCTGCTCATCTCACCTCAAACCCATCATATTTTTTCTCACTTGATAATCAGACCTGGCTCATATTTATTTGAGAGCTTCCTATTGTCCATAACCTAAGCCCTGTGGTGTGCACAAAAAGCTTTCACAACCAGAATACCCAGCAGGCCGGCCTCCATTGTTCCCCTTGCCCATCCAGCACTCCAGCCCCAGCCGGTCCATCATTTTCCCTTGTGCCTGTGTACATCTCTGGCCACAGTGCAGTCAGAAAACCAAAACCATGCTAGGTATTTTGACAGAGAAAGTTTTTATTAAAAAGGGATAGGAAAATAGACATTTGAGTATTTAAAACGAGAATACAACATTGAAGTTACTCCTGGAAGTAAATGTCCTCACAAGTGATAGCTACCCACTCTGGAACTGACAAATTACAGGAATAAATGAGGTTTTCAAAAATGAAACTATAGGTGAGAAACCTCATATACCTGAGACCGGCACCTCTGAACATGGATAATGCCTGGCTACTGTCTGAAGCAGCCCCTTGGATCTGGAGTTCAAACCTAAGAAAGGGATGCTACTGAGAAAGAGCTAAAAAGGAGCCTTCAAGGTTCAGTGAAAGCTGTTTCCCAGTAAAGCTGAGCAAGGGATGAAGGGCTATTGCCAGGATGATCCTGTTGGGAAGGGTCAACAAACAGGAACATGGAAATGTCTCCATCCCATCTTCATTCTCTGGTCCCTCTGGTGCCCTCATTGATGGACACTTGCAGCGTCCTGGTTTCAGTATCAAAAGGGTGGTGGATTTAGAGATCGGGGGCAATAAACATCACCATATATTTGCATCTCCTTGCTCTTCCTCAGACATCACTCTATCATCTACCGTCATCCATCTGGGGTACACCTTTGTGAGAAGACAACTTCTGTCATCTTCCCTCATCCTCTGCGAGATAATTATTTCCACCACCACTTGGGATCCCTTAGCAGCTCGCAAATACTTCCTTTGTATTCTTTTAAAACTGTGCCTTCATATCTCTGATTGCGTTCATTTCTCTTCCGCCAAATTGTGAGCCTCTTTATGAAGGGGAGAGCTACGACCACCGTAGGATTCAAGATGCCTGGCATGAGACATAGTGGCTGAGCTGGGTGGAACTCATAAGATGTTTTACTGAAACTGATACTAGACAAATTTATGGCATTTATTTTATCCCCCTAAATAAATTTTAACTACACATACATAGAGCTCATGCTTAGTATTTGTTTTATTTTTTTTTTTCCGAGGCATTTTGTACAAGTGCTGAAGAAGAGGTCAGTGATGCTAACCCACCTAGTATGTTCATTAACCAACATAATACTGGTAAAAAAAAAAAAAAACTACATAAAATGGAGTATGAGTTTATAAACATCAAGTAAGACCTACAGTTGGTTTTAAATATAATTGCAGCATGTGATTCCAACTGCTAGGTCACACTGTGTACATGGTAAGCTTCTGTATCTATTAAACTTATTAGGACTAACCCAAGACCCCAGCTGGAATGTTTTGTTATAAATTCTAAAATAACAGAATATATGCTAGGCCATATGTATGTATGTAGTTCCCCAGTACATGAAATAATTGACCCTAAGCTACATCTGTCCCTTGTATGTTTATTAAATTTCTCACAGGCATCAAATTCAACTAGCAGCTCATTTACATGTAGGAAAGTATTGAATTTTAACTTAATCACCAGCTTCCCAGAAAAAAATCCTCTGTCCAAGAACTGATTTACATTCAGGACCAAGAAGAAAAGAAATCATTTTTGCTGAAAGAGAAAAATAAAAGAAAAAAGAAAGAAAGAAGGGAAAGATATTTAATTAACTATTGATTTCTTCTCAATTAGTCAAGGCAAGCAATATTGATATTGATGGAACAGATATTTTTCTACCTCTAGTGACCCAGCGAAAGAAAATACCCCACTCAGTAATCTGCTACCTAGAACAAGAAATGGCTGAGAATCCTTAACTTTAGGAAACAGTTGAGTTTCTTTTTATTTTTCTCCAACACCCCCCTTTTAAAAAAATGTACTTTATTTATTTGAGAAAGAGGCAGAGGAGGAGCGAGAGGAAGAGAGGAAAGAGAGAGTGGGCACATTCCAGAGGGCACCAGCCACTGCATATGAATTCCAGATGCATGTGCCCCCTTGTGCATCTGGCTTATGTGGGTCCTGGAGAGTCGAACCAGGATCCTTTGGCTTTGCAGGCAATGCCTTAACCACTAAGCAATCTCTCCAGCCCCTCCAACCCCCTTCTTTTCTTCTTCTTCTTCTTTACTTTTTGGTTTTTCAAAGTAGGGACTCGCTCTCCAGTTGAGTTTCTTTATCCCATGATGCCCTGACTAAATAGATATTTCTTAAAGTGTAAGCAGTACAAAATCATGAAAGCCTATGTGTGCTTTTCATATTAACAACAACCAAAAGCAAACAATTAAAAAAAAAAAACTTCAAATTTTGTCCGTGTGACAAATCACTTGGTAACTTTGCTTCAAAGCTACATATCTTGGCATGTTTCACCATAAAATACTGCAATTTGGGTTTAACATTTTTTATATCTAAGCCACCCAATAGCTTTTAAACCCATGAATCATTGCTTTGTATATCAGCACTTTGAGTCTGGAGTATGTCAAATTATATATATGTGGGGGGGGTGTCACTGGCTTAATTAAGGTCACCAATAGAATGATGAGAAAAGTTGACAAATTTATTATAGGGAACTTTGTTATTTAGCTCTGTGTGATCTTTCCTCTACACAAGAGCTTTGATATGTCTGTGTGTGAAGTTGATGTGACTCTAGAACAGGGTAATGAACAAGACAAACATTCTCTGTTGAGAGATGACCTGGAGGGTGAAGATGATTTTTGGAAAGTAGTTTGTAAAGCTGGAGAGATGACTTAGAGGTTCAGGTGCTTGCCTGCGAAGCCAAAGAACCCAGGTTCAATTCCCTAGGACCCACAGAAACCAGGTGCACAAGGGGGGCACACTCATGTGGAGTTGGTTTGCAGTGGCTGGAGGCCCTGGTACGCCTGTTCTCTCCTCTCTTCCTCCCTTCCTCCCTCTCTCTCTCTCTCTCTCCCCCTGCCTATTTCTCTGTCTTAGGTAAGTAAATAAATATAAATAAAATTAAACAAAGTAATTTGTATTTTACAGAATATAGAGTGCACTACAAGTGTGTGTGTGTGTGTGTGTGTGTGTGTGTGTGTACGCAGACGCTTGTGCGCCCACGCTCATGTGTAATTCTTATGAACTCGCTCCTGAAATCTGACCAGGACAATTTTTAAATGAAAAAGAAAAAAGTTAGAGTTTATTCAAAGCCTCCTTTTTCTGCTCTGTCCCCACCCCTGTCCAGAGTGGTCTCTGTGTTAAGTGTGTCAGCAGCATATGTTGCTGGAAAGTGTTTGCTTTTTCACGTGCCTGTTACGTTACTTTCCCTGGGTTCTATTTAACGCTCTGCTTAATCAGTGAAACCTTGATTATCTAAAAGAGTAAGAGACATGAAATTAACTAGGATAACCAGAATTTTGAAGACACGAGAAATTATTATAGGTGAAGGCTCCGTGGCAGAGGCCGCATGAATTTCAGTCTCCAACTGCTGTGTGATTTTTTTCAAACTGATTCTATTAGTTGATGAATGTAATGGAATTTTTGGTAATCAGGGTTTCACCACTGCATATATTACTGTTCCAAAAAATCAGGGTGACCTTGGGCTCTACGTCCCATATTTACAAGGCAATAAAACTCCTGATAGGCTGTCAGGGACAAATGCTCTTCCTCACACTGCTGCCATGAAACCAGCTTTTTCCCTCTTCCCATCTGGCTGTCGCCTGCCTGGAGCATGCAATGTCCCCGGAGTCCCAAACCTTTCTTCTCCCGCTTTCCTGGTGGGCCCTGTCTGCATGCACAGAGTTATTGATGGAACAAGGGCAGGAAGAATGGCCCTGCCCTTAGAGGTTCTTGGTCATTTTGGCAACAGTGCTTTGCATTTTAAACAGCACTCACGTGGCTTCGAAGCTTCTTGTACCAAACAGGCGCTTGTCCTTAAAAAAAAAAAGAAAGAAAAGAAAAGAAAGAAAGAAAAGAAAAGAAAAACAGGTTACAACAGATCCGGGCTCCTGGAACTGAACTTCCATGATGCAAGGATTACTTATTTCCTATTCGATAGTCAGAAATGGAAACTATCCAAGATTGCAGGGAGGGCGGTGGTGGTGGTGGGGGGGATCTATCTAAGAAAGACTAATGTGATTGGGGGGGCGGGGGGAACAGCTGCCAACTACATTTGTTTGTACATCCGTCCCAGGCTTAGCTCGAGGAGGAAAAGAACGGGGTGGGGACGCTGAAGCCCTGATGTACGCTATGAACGTAAATTGATTCTGCTTCTCCCCCCTGGCTCCGCAGCGAACGTGTGCGACAACGAGCTCCTGCACTGTCAGAACGGAGGGACGTGCCACAACAACGCGCGCTGCCTGTGCCCCGCCGCCTACACGGGCATCCTGTGCGAGAAGCCGCGCTGCCAGGAGGCCGGCGGCTGCGCCTCGGGCGCGGGCCAGCGGGCGCCCCCGCGCGGCTGCCCTGCGCTACTGCTGCTGCCGCCGCTGGTGCTGATGCTGCTGATGCTGCTGCCGCCGCCGCCCGCGCCGCTGGGCACCGCGCGCCCCCGGCTGTTCTAGAGCCTCCGCCCCGAGCAGCCGCCGCGACCTGCGGAGAAGTCTGCGATGCGGGGGAGGAAGCAAACGGCGCGCAAGCAAGCCTTGGCTTCTAAAACACACCACACACACACACACACACACACACACACACACACTCCAACACCGTGTACAAGAGAGGAAGGCCTAACTGAACTAAGCCATATCTATCAGACCCGGACGGGCACATCGGAGTCAAGACTGATAACGTTATCACTGGCGAATCGTCGCTGCAACAGTTGATTGCCCATCAGAAAAGGCTGGTCGCAGCTCTCCCCCACCACCATCCCTCTCCCCCTCCCCAACCACACACACCCCCCCCCACATGGATAGAAAAAAAAAAAAAGCCTGCAAACATTCGCAACTCTAGAGAAGGGGCTCCCTAGTACCGCTCTGCCCCAGTGTGTGGACCAACCAAATAGAAGCAGTCTTTGCTGTCAAGTGCATCGTGGATATAAGGAAACCTGTTACAAGCTGCCATATTGGCTTGCTTCAGTCCTCCTACTTCCTTCCAAACTGTGCTTTAGTGAACGTTGCTCTGTAACCCTTGTTGGTTGAAAGATTTCTTTGTCTGATGATAGTGGAACACATGTGTTAACAGCCCCAAAAAGCGCAAGCCAGTCATACCCTGTATATCTTAGCAGCACTGTATTCCCCAGTGCTCACACCCACGTTACAAGTGACTAGAGGGGGAAAAAATGTGTATCTATCCTTTTGTATTCAAATGAAGTTATTTTTCTTGAAATACTGTAATATGTAGATTTTTTGTATTATTGCCAATTTGTGTTACCAGACAATCTGTGTTCATGTAGCTGGTTCGAATCAGCAAAGACTGACATCTTATTTTGTCCATCATTCTGTTTTTTGTTTCATTGTGCAGAGATTTCTCTGTAAGGGCAACGGACAGGCTGGCATCAAAGAATTATCAGTTTACATATATGACAAGTGTAATAAGATTCCACCAAAGGACATTCTAAATGTTTTCTTGTTGCTTTAACACTGGAAGATTAAAGAATAAAAATTCCTGCATAAACGATTTCAGGAACTTGTATCGCAATTTCTTGAGATGAAAGAAGCAACCACCCAGCCATTTCACACTCACTTTACTGATTTCTGTGGACTGAACACATCCAGCTGACGAATTTAGTGCCCAGGAAGATGAATTGATGTTCACTAGCTTGGACAACTTCTGAAAAAATATGAGACTATTTCCACTTGGGAAAAATTATAACAGCAAAAAAATAAATAAATAAAAGAGAGAAAATCCAAGTTGATTGCCAAGATTATGCCAATGCCTGTTGGCAGAGGACTGAAAGACTTTTATTTTGAAGGCGTGCTATTTTCACAGATTGATGGCGATCTCCTAACTCTAGGGATGCTGATGGATGTATCTTTCCAAATCCAGTGTTTACATGGAGTATCCTAAGAGGCCACCTGGGGAACCAGGACAGCAGCAGGGAAATTGAGTGATTAGCAATTTGACTTTGAATATATTCAGACTTAAGTATTTAAATGAATTATCAAAATATACAACAGCAGCAAGTAGACATAGCTGCTGTTCCTGAAAATAAAGTTTGTTTCAAGTACCGCCCAAGGTGTAATAGATTCTTGCTTCTGCCTTTTATGAGGCCGATTTCTGTACAAGACAGCAAGGGAGGCGGTGGGCGGGGGGGCAAACACTGCCAAGTTTGCCAGGGGCTTACGCAGCGCGTATTCCATTCCTAGCACACTGCTGTTCTACTGGTTACGAATATGTCATCAGCAACATCTGGAATCGGATACAATGATGTGCCCGAGTCAGAATTTAAGGATAACAAAGTCCCCCGTGACTTCAAGGAACAACAGCCTCTGACAGCGTAAGGTCAAAAGCCTGGTTCCAGGCTGGCTTGTACCCTCTGCAGCCAGTATTACCTGAAAGAGGGGTGGGTGGTAGGGGAGACTTCCGGTAAATAACCCCAGTCCAGACTAGATGAAGGAACAGTGTGTCTTCTTGGTTATTTTCTCAGAAAAGCCAATTCAAAGAAAGCAATAAGAAGCCAACAGGTAATGCCTGCTCCACCCACCACCCCACATCTCAGTTGATTGACTGTTTGTTACTCAAACCAACAGCCTCTTTTGATAAAAGAAATAGGGACAGATGAAAAATAAATCAGAGCTTTGGCTTAGTGCCAGAGTGGCCAATCAGAAATGTGGGATTTGAATTAGAAGCATAAACAGAAAATTATATTCCAGGCTCACCAAAGAGCGCACATGAAGATTCTGGTAGCATACGAGTTTGTGATTACTTATAATGAGGTGGATTTCTGATATTAACATGGAATATAAGTTGTCTTATCATTTATTAGCACAAACCAAAGGCAGACTGTGTTATTTCTGGCACCAATGCACTTTATCATGACCTGCTCAGGGCTTTGTCACAAACGCAGGATTCCAAAAGCTAATTCTAAAAGTTAATGAAGGCCTGATTTAAATCTATTCATCTGCATTTTATCTTTATGACACCATAAGAATCTAAATTGATGAGGAATATCTTGCACTCAGTGTATTTAGATATAGTTTTTCTGAATTTCCTGAAGTGATGTGATCTGCTTTTAATAAAAATTCACTTTTAGGTCTATCTAAAATGGAAATTAAATGTTCTTTTTAATCTGGATTCTCAATTTCTTTCAAAAGCTGGTTCCTTTAAAGAAACCCCAGCACAGAGAATTTTATTTGTCCACTGCTTTCTAGCATTCTTTCAAATGTATTTCATTTATAATATTGTTTCCCCAGAACAGTATTGGGGCGAATAGGATATACTAAGTGGTGCCCACAATTGAGGTCCTAGTTCTTTTTCTGTTGCTACCTTTGTAAATCTTTTTTTTTGGGGGGGGGGGGGCGGGATAATGAAGTTATGCATATGAGTTCATGTATAGACTTTCCTGCTGAAAATACAATTCCATCTGTCAACAGTGTTGATGAATATACAATTTTAAAAATAGGATAAAATGTCAATCATATAGAAAGGGTTGCTATTTGCAGGAATTTAACTTATCCAGCCTATCTACAATAAAATGGGAATAATTCATTTTCAACTCGTTAAACACACCCTAAGATCAAATGTTAGCCCCGTCAGGAAAAGGGGCTGCTGCTAAGAGTCCCCGCCCTCACGGCCTTCCAGCATTGCTCCAATCGTCGACTTCCCAAACGTCTGGACTTACTCTTCAGGCAGGAAGTAACTTCCTGCCACTTTGACTCTGGGGTTCACACTCCTGTAAGCAGCCTGCGTCATAATGGCTGCACACTTGTGGGGCACACGACATCAGGAAGCAGAAGAATCACATCTGAGACCTGTACAATTCCCCCTGGGAATTCACATGTGACCAAATGACCGCTTGCAGTTCAGTTGGGAGCACAGAGCTGGGAAACACAGGGGTAAGAGATGGCAAGAGGATATATAAGGCAAACTCAGGACCAGAGCCCAGTACCAAAATCTGGAAACTCCAAAGATACTAAGTCTATGCCCAGGCCTCTTATGAAGCCTCAGAATAACCGGATAGAATATATTTTACTAAGACTTGCTTAGAATGATGTGTCACTTTCAGATTTTTAGATACATGGCATGTGAACCTCCATGGATACATTGGCCCAGGGCCCTAAAATGCTTCAGTGAATCTGCCTGGGGACAAGTCCTTGATCTGGTGCCAGTAATTTTCCCAGGTAGCATTAGGAAAAATTTAGGTTGGAAAAAGACATAGAGTCTGCAGTTTAACTACTCTTGTCTCTCTCTATCAATCAATCTAGATAGATAGATAGATAGATAGATAGATAGATAGATAGATAGATAGATATCTTTATATGTCTTTGACCTATGGATTCACTGGAGCTTAAGAACCTTTTGATAGAAATCCTGAAATCAAATTTTTGTTCCATCTTCTTCAACCTGCACCACCAATAATCCAGTATTATAGCGATATAAAGACCACGTATTCTAAAATGAGATGTGCTATGCTCTATGAGAAATGGTCTACTGCATTGTACTTGTTGCTATTTATTAAATAAAATGCCTATTTACAGTTTCTCTGTTCACAGGATTGGGCAGGATACATGGGGACTTTGAATTACGTGGTCTCCATCCATTGTGTGTGGACTCTGCACTAGTTAAACCCTCAGTTTCAGGGGGAGTCTGAACTTGAAGTCCTTTGCTCTTGCTTTGACTCCCAGCCTTTCTGATAAGAATGTAATAGGGACTGAGCCACAAATTAGAAGAATATGACTAACCAGTTAAAAACTAGGATTCTTCAAAGGAAATCCAACGGGGTCCTTTATAATATATAAAAATGAAAAACAGAGATAAGAGGTGTCCCTGAGATTTTTGATTTAAAAGTCTGGTCATAAACAACTTTCTTCTGCCTCAGGAAATCATCACTGGATCCTAATCAATTTTTTTTCTAAGAAACACCAAATATTCACCTGATGCAGATATTCTGAAAGTTCTGACCATTTACATATAGAATGGCTTTTATTTTTACTTTCTTACATTAAAAGTAGCTTTTTTCCATTAGTTGCCTAAAACAGAATCCAAGAAACTCCCCACATAAGCCACACATGAACATAATATGATGTCTGAAGGAAATAAGTGTGCCAACTTTCATGTTTTAAATATTCACTGCCCGATTTGGGAACACAGAGAACTTTTATTCCTTCCAGCAAACACCTGGTAAGATGTGACTCACATATTACCATCTTCATTATGCCTCTGAAGAGTCAAATTACTAAGAAGCAGATATGTCCCTTGTATAATAAGCATTATTGCATTTATCTAGACATAAGAAAACAACATTTGTGAAGAATGTATCAATATTGAATAAAGCCAGTTACTTGAGATATGTTTTTTATTGTTTTGGGCAGGGAATCACTCCAGCCCAGGCTGACTTGGGACTTTATAACCAAAGCTGGGTTTGTACTCCATAAGATCCTCCTGCCTCAGCCTCCTAAATGGCTGGGATTAAAGGCATGTTTCACCATGCCTGGCTACTTAAGATCTATTCTAACAGGGAGAAAAAAAAATGTGACCTACAACATTTTGGAGGTAAGTTCTGAAATAAGTCTAGCAAGAATGTTTAATAATGTTAAGGAAAATTTAAAACAGTTGAGCATTGAGTGGCTGCTGGAATCTCCCCTCAGCTTTCTGCCATCACCCAAAACCTGCTTTTAATTGATGGATGAATTAAAATGGAATAGTAACATTTAGGATTATGTGATGTTTTTATGAATCTGAAATGATAGCTGGTAAAATGGGCCATTATTCTGTAAAACCTAATTATTGTTAGCTCTAAGGATTTATCAAGGCTGACTGAGGCAAACTGCAGAGGATTTGGAAGTAAAAATAATCCCCATTTTCTTAAATTAGTCCCATTTTATTCAGAGGTGTTACATTCGACTATTATTTAATTAGTGCACCACAAGTTCTACATGGGGGAAAACTGACTACAAAGAAAAAAATAATAATTACTCTCCCTACCTCTGTGTGAATAGGTTCCAGAATTGCTAAGAAAGTGTCATATTCCTTAGAGACATCATGTGCCACACTTGTATCCAGAAGCTGACTTGATAAGACCACATTACAGCTTGCCTGGTACAAGGGGCAGTCATTCTAATCTAATAAAAGAAAGAAAATGGCAGAGAAATCACACACCTGAAGTCCAGTTAAGAATAAGAGATTCTTTTTGCCCCCAGACAGACAAGAGCATAATGTCGTTTTTGTTCGTTTGTATTTGTGCACAGAAGGAGGGCTGCTCCTGTTGGGGAAGGGTTTCCCCTCTGCCTTTGTGAAATGCTTCAAGAAAATATCCTCCAAGGAAACAGCGTTTTGCTATTTACCAGTCTTGACTAACCCCATGGAGCCCTGAGTAATTGTTTTGGCTTTTGTGGTGTGATAAACACCTAGAGGCAAAGTGATGGGTGTCATTCCTCTCCTTCTCTTTTTCTCTCCCTTTGGAAAGAAAAGTGTGGTCAGAGGAGACCACTTGTGATGTAGTATGACAATATTTGCAAAGACCTTCCAGTCCACTGATGTGTAATTATGAAGACCCTAGACAAATATTCAGTTTATTAAATTAATAGTGTGACAAGTATTGGAGCAGTTTTATAACTATTTAAACTCGTGTTTACATGGTGTGTAATTACAATTCATAATTGGGAAATCAGTCAAATATAAATGCATTCTGATCAATGGCTCACAGGCTGCCAACTAGACCATAAGTGGCTCTTTTTAAATTTATTTTTATTATTAACAACATATTTTGAAGTAAGTGGCTCTTAAAATTGGGACTTCCATACCTAGAATTCAAACCAGACTTGGGGAGGGTGACATTGGAAGTTTATCAGTAAAATGTTTTAAAATATGTATTCAATTTTTGTAGCTATGAGCATTTGGGGCATTTTTAGGGTTGAAGAGATGGCTTAGGAGTTAAAGGCACTTGCTTGCAAAGATTGATGGCCAAGGTTCAACAATCCCCCAGTATCCATAATCCATATCAAGCCAGATGCACAAAGTAGCACATACATCTGAAGTTCATTTACAGCAGCCGGAAGCCCTGGCATGCCATTGTTTCCCCCCACCCCATTCTCATAAATAAGTAAATATTTTCAAAAAGAAAACTATATTTTAAATCAATGCTCAAAGGCCTCAGAGTAGAAAGATGATTGCTATCGTGCCTAAGATTAAGATTTACCCCTCCCCCTTGGGCAGAAGGAATGTAAGAGCAATGAGTTGGGAAGGCTAGCTCTAAGGCATTGTCGCTTCTACACAGACTGAATGGTGCATTCATGACCCTACAGTGATTACCAAGAACTCCAGTGAGGAAGGCCCTCAGTGGAATGGGGGTAGGAGAGTGGGGAACATAGAGTATATAACCCGAACAGAATATGATCAATTTGCTGTGTGTTTGTATATTAAAGTTCTCAATATAAAAACAGATTTATCTGTACTTTAGAAAGTTTCATCAAATACTGCTGTCAAGGAAGGATGATGATGATTTCCGGAGGTACAAAACACATTTTCTAGCAATCAGTGCCAATTTAAATTGACTTCGTCTCTACCTGAGCTGCTAAGAGCATCCACATTCCCTCTTGTCTATACCTTGTCTCTATCTATGTGCTTTCATGGCTCTTGAATCCATGTATAATTCAAAAATGAAAATATGGCTGCAGAGATGGCTTAGTAGTTAAGGTGCTTGCCTGTGAAGCCTAAGGACCCAGGCTAAGTTCCCCAGAACCCACGTAAGTCAGGTGCGTGTGGTGGTGCATGCATCTGCAGTTCTTTTGCAGTGGCCCGAGGCCCTGGCATGCCTATTCGCTCTCCCTCCACCGATAAATAAATAAAACATGAACAAATGAAAATAGCTCAGATCCAAACTACCATATGATTGCCAAATAGTCAAAATATCTTGAGAACTTTGGCATATTTTTCATAGAAGCAGGTAGGATGACTGAAGATTCACATTCTCTGAGTCCCTGAACCATCCTTTTTTTTGATTGTGAGAAGTATCAATTCTAACCAAGGGTACCAAATAAACCCGAGAGAATACTTCAGAAAAAAATTAAACACTTGCATGAATATTTTGATTAAAAAAAAGCCCTCTCATCTCTTACCTGGTTTCAGTTCAATGATAATAAAGTTCTGGCAATTAGAGTTATGTTCTTAATTCAGTCCAAATATGTGCATGTTTTCATGTAAATTCTCATTTTAATGCATACAACATTTCTCTGTGATAAGGGCTATCACTAATTAAAGGAAAACAGTATTCAGTTACATGAGACAGGCATTTAAAAATCCTCTATCAGTCACATTTCATCACCAGAGAAGTGGTAATAACGAAAACATTTGAAGTAATGTTTGTGCAGATTCTCTTCGCAGGTTGTAAGAAGCACACCACATTCTGAGTTGTCTATTGCAGGTATTTTACTAGGAAGATCTTCAACCATATTTCCCCCACATTAGTTATAGAATACATGACCCTCTGGATTGAATAGCACACAATCATTTTCTTTTTTCTTTCTTTTCTTTTTTTTTTTATTTTTTTATTTTTTGGCTTTTCAAGGTGGGGTCTCACTCTAGCCCAGGCTGACCTGGAATTTACTATGTAGTCTCAGGGTGGCTTCGAACTCATGGCAATCCTCCTACCTCTGCCTCCCGAGTGCTGGGATTAAAGGCATGGGCCACCACGCCCGGCTTCTCATTTTCTTTTTGGCTGATATCTTCTATATTTATGGTTATTCCGCCTTCCAAGCATGTCATCAAGAGCAAAGGTCTATCTCATTATCTTCACAGTTCTCTGAGCTGTGGGCAGTACTGAGGACACCAGCCTGAACCCCTAGATCTGTACAGAAGACTACACATGAGTGCCTATTGAAATGGGATCATGGAGTTCCTTGCCAATACACCAACATATGCCAACACACCGATAAGTCTGGGGTATCCCTGGATTCTTGTCTTTTGGATTCAAAGAATTGAAATCCACAGAGCAGAAAGTAAGGTTTAGAGGGACTTTATTAGATTGTACGAAGGAAAGTATAAGAAGTACAGAAAGAAATCCTGCCATGTGGAAGGCAAAAGCTGGTAAAGCCCATGTGGCAAGCTTTCCAGGGAAACTAGAAAAGGGAATCACACATTAGGACAAAATAAATAAATACAAAAGCTAAGAGGTCAGATAGTAAGGGTCCCCTCCCTTCATCCCAGGAGAAATGCCTACCAGAGCAGAGACCTGGAGGCGCAGGCACCAAGAGAGATGAACCACCCAGAAGGGGCCTTACCCATCGTCAAGCCTCTCTAAATAATCTACTTTGGTGGTCTTCACTCTCAGGCTCAGGTGAGTTCTGAGAGCTGGTGAGTCTGGACTCGGGGCTGGCTCAGTACGAGTTCAGTAGAGGACGCTGTGGTTGAGGGGCGAGACTGCATCAGAGGCTCAATTCCAGTTCTCCAGGAGCAGGTGGTGTGACAAGTCTCTCCTTTCCTTCCTTGGGCCTTCCCCTGGCTGACTAAAATGAATGATCTTGCTCCTACTTCTCTCTCCCTGTGACTATCAAGCCCTGAATGTGCTTTGTCTGAGATGATGTGTCCTATGAATGTAAGATTTCAGTCTTAGTACAAACAAGATGTAGACTGTGAATCAGCTCCTTGATAATTGTCACATTCATCACGTGTTAGAATGATAATATTTTAGATAATCTGGATTAAATAAAATACACTATTGGAATTGATTTTAACTGTTTTCTTCTTTTCTAATGTGGCTTCTGCTGATTTTCAGATTCTATATGTGGCTCACGTCATATCGGTATTGGACAACACTGCTCTGGCCACTGAAGGTTCCTATCAATAAAACGGGACTAATGGATTCATTCTCGAGAATTCATGTGAAAATCAAAAGGATCTAATAAACCTGAAATTCTTGGAAAATTGCAAAGTGTAGGAAAATTGTGAAGCACATGTTGCCATGATGACAATGATATACATGGCAGGATTTTCGGGTGCCTTATTTACATTTGCATATTTTCTTATTAGTTTTTAGCCCAAGGTATCACATGGCCTCTCAAAGTGATCAAATATGATGGATGCAATATTTTCAATATTTCCAATGATGTGGGCATGAAACTCACATAAGTGCAAGGTCAACCACTCAACTAGTGGTGGTTCAATAATAATTATAACAGCAGTAGTAATAATAGTAATGGCATCCCCAACTTTTACTGAAAGCCTTGAGCTATGTAGCATGTTAAATGTTTTTACCATCTTTATCAGGGAGGAAAAGGGCTTTTGTTCCTATGAAACAGAGGAGGAAATTGTAGGCATAGAAAAAAATGTGATAAGGACTTTAATGAAGCAGTTTGCTAAAGCTAAGCCCCAGAGTCCCTCTTGCAATGTTCAGGTAGATGGACAGGGTTTCATACCCGAGCTTCATACCACAGGCATGCCATCGCCCTTAAGTTAATTAAAAACCTCACTGCAATTTAATGAGACTCCTGGAGCTCAGTTGCCTGAGATCAAAATGAGCATCTTCATTCTTACCCCACAGGGCATGGTGCTGGTGATTCAACGAAGTAATGTACGTGAAACTCCCTGAGGTCTGTACTCAGGAAACTTCAGCTGAAACCACAGAATTTTCATCGAGCCATCAAATATGGCTGAAGCATTGAGTTCACCAGCCTCTCACTCAAGCAGTTCTATTTATTAGGAATTCTGGTCTCTAAAGGCTCAACTATTTTCAGTGACAAAAAGAAAAAGAAAAAGAAAAAGAAAAACTAAGATGAGACGGTTTGGCAAAAGACCTTGGAAATTTTCTGGGGTGAGCAGTTAAATGTTTTGGAACGGGTGAAGAGTCAGGTCTTTTTGTTTGCTGTTTTTAATCCAATAAAGCAATCAAAACAATTGAACAGGTTGCAGTATCATTTCTCATCTTGAATATTTGGGTTTTCTGGAATTGAATTATTTGACCACAACAAACTACATCCAGACTGGAGGGAAAAAAAAATAAGAAAAAAAAATGGAAATGAGTTTCTCCATTTTTCTTCTCAGCTAGTGGCGATAGCTTCCACATGGGTGTTCTGAGGCCCCGTGAGAGCCCAGTTAATTAAAGCTTGGTTCATTCTAACGCCTGCTCGCCCACTGCCTCACTCTGCGACCTCTCTCTGTGATGTTTCTACCCACTAGAAAGACTCAGGGGGCTGTTAATGCAAGGAATCGATGGTCAAAAATTAATTTTAAAGCCTGTGGTAAGAGTGCATTAACATGAGCAGTGCAGCCTACCATGTGGCGAGCCACGCAGCAGAGCTGAGGGTTTCCAGAGGACCTGAGGACAAAATTTTGCAGCTAGAATGTACGCGAAGATGTCACCAGTAATCCAGTGCTAAGTTATAAGCTGAAATTGGAGACTTTGCAGAGGAATATACAGCCTCCGTAATTTTCAGTTCCTTGTAAGAATGTGGAAATGACTTTTGGTGGTGGGATTGGATCAGCCTAAACGAGCTGGAATTGACAGCTGCCTGTAATACTTGAAGTGGGAGAGAGCGATCACGTCTGTGTCCTTGCTGACTTATCCAGGGCTCTCCAGATGATAAATTTAGGGAATGAGCCTTTAACTGTGTTATGGAAACGCACTACTATATCCTGCAGCACAAAGCAAGGTACTTCTAAAATAGACTCAACAAGAATACAGGATGGGGAGCCTCATTTCCCAGGATGGAAAGGGCTTTGGTTCCTATGAACAGTAAAAGGAAGTAGTAGGCATAGGAAAAAAAAAAATGGAATGTAGGTATTCCTGGGCAACAGGGAATTTTAAGCAGAGCACTCTTAGCTCTCACCTGAAGAACTTCACAAGTCCGTATCCACTCTGCCTTCTGAAACATCACAATCGAGAAGGCCGACATCTTTACCCTTTCTCATGGAGAGGGGTGGGCAGCATAATGGACGTGGGAAGACCGTCTCCTTGCACTTGTGATTGAAATGCCGGGGCTTAGGTGCCTTTGGTCAATGACACGGGGATGGAGAACTTCTTTTAGGTTTTCTACAAGAGATAGCATCTCAGGTGTTGTCTTACTGTTCATTTCATTCCGAATTCATCATGGCTTAGCTAACTTATCAGAACATGGGGGTCATAGGCAAGTTGACATCAGCACACATGGAATGGAGCCTTATGAAGGCCTGTGTAATGCATGGAAAGGCCCCCTATGATGTGGGCTCTGCACATTTCTTCATTTTGCCTACGCTCCAACAGAATGCAGTTCTAGAGACGCCAGTCTCTGTTGTAATAAATGCTTTTGCGTCCATCATGTCTTCTGCTGGCATATGTTCTTCTTCATTGTGGCCATCTGGGAATCTCAACATTTAACGCCCAGTTGACATGCCCTCCTTTTTGATTCCCTTGTCTGGTTACTATTAATGCATAACAACCACTCAAAGTTTGGTAAGATTAATTTCAATGAACAAAGATGGTTTGTCCTTATTGCCGTCAGGTTCACATTGCTGGTAGAAGTCACCCAACCAAAAGCAGCTTCTGGGAAAAAGAGATTTATTTTGGCTTACAGGCTTGAGGGGAAGCTCCATGATGGCAGGGGAAAGCGATGGCATGAGCAGAGGGTGGACATCACCCCCTGGCCAACATAAGGTGAACAACAGCAACAGGAGAGTGTGCCAAACACTGGCAAGGGAGACACTGGCTATAATACCCATAAGCCCATCCCCAACAATACACTCCCTCCAAGAGGCATTAACTCCCAAATCTCTATCAGCTGGGACCTAGCATTCAGAACACCTAAGTTTATGGGGGACACCTGAATCAAACCACCACAGTCCTCCATTTTACCTGACACCTCAGTTGTGACAGTCCCAGGATCTATGACTTGTGATTTTCTAGGACAAAATATCTGGCCAGAAGTAGCTGAAGGAAGTCTATGTTTGGCTCACGGTTTTGAAGGGAAGTCTATTATTGTGAGAAAAGTATTACCCCTTCCTGCAGGGTGGGGGCTTTCTCCTTTGTATCCCTTGTATCTGGTTCTCCCTCACAGAGCTGTCTTGGGGCTATGCTGTGTGGCTTACCAATTTCCATGTAGACCATGAGCTTCCATGGACAGTGCCTGGCCAAGCTCACCAGCCACATTGGACACAAAATGCTTACATGAAATTGCCCTGAGAATTGCCCGTATGGGAATTCTGAGAACTCAGAGACGCCTTTCAGCAAAGGTCTAAAATGCATAGCCAGCCCAGCTTACCATCTCTCCTGTGGGTAGCACTGTTTCTGAGAGAAGGACCCAGTGGTGGGGTGTGGTGGCACACGTCTTTAATCCCAGCACTCAGTAGGCAGAGGTAGGAGGATCACCATGAGTTCGAGGCCAGCCTGAGAATACAGAGTGAATTCCAGGTCAACCTGGGCTAGAGTGAGACCCTACCTCAAAAAATAAACAGAGAGAGAGAGAAAAAAAAAAACAAAACTAAAAAGGGCCCAGTGACCATGAGGAATGCAGACTCAGAACTCTTAGCTCCATCACCAGTGATCAGGGCAGCCCACGAGCTTCCCAGAAGTGAATGATGAAAGACAAATGCCACCTTAGAACAACCCAAGGAGGTCAAGCAGGGAGGAAACCTCCCAGTGCTCAGGCAGGGATGATTTCAGATGCAAGGAAAAGAATCCATGACTACCAGACATCATAGAAACTCGACCATGAGACGAGAAAAACCTGGTGCTGTCAGACAAAGTTAAAGTCATCACTCAGGCTGCGGTGAAGAGCCTGCCGCTTCAGTAGCTTTCTGTCGCGATGAAATCATGGTCCCCAAACAATCATACATGAAAGGCTTTGCCACTCCGCCCCCTCTTGTTAACGGTATTTGGAGGTGCAGCTTCTAAAGAGGGAATGAAGATTAAATGAGGCTGAATGAAGGGAATCCTAATCTGATATGACAGGTTTCTTATAATAAGAAGCTCTGGGGATATACACGCAGAGAAGAGGCCAAGTCAGAAAACAGAAACAGGCGGCTTTGTACCTGTTTAGGAAGCTGTCTTCAGGAGAAACTAATCCATTATCTGTCACCTTGATCTTGGACTTCTAGCGCCAGAACTGTGAGAAAATAAACATCTATTGTTACCTCAGTCAACCTGCAGGACTTTGTAACGGTAGCGCTAGAAAGCTAACACACCAGCCAAGGAGAAGTCTAAACAGTGGCCGGAGGTGGGCGTGGGTGGCTAAAATAGACTCTCTGCGGTGGTGCCCACCTGTAATCCCAGCACTTTGGGAGATGGAGCTGTGGAGGGTCAAGCATTCAAGGACAGTTTGGGCTACTTGAGACATTATCTCAATAATAGATGTTTATAAATGTCTCACTTGTTCCTGTAGATTAGCACTGGTCGAAGCTTGATCACACAGGTTTCTTACTACAACGGGCAGTGGTTAACGTCAAAAGAAATAGCTGTTAAAATTATTAAAAATAAGTGACTGTTATGTGCTCCGGGTCAAACAGAACCACCTTAAAGGCTCCAGGGGCCTCACAGGAGAGAGGACAGAAATTATGTAAGAGCAGGATAGGAGGGATGCAAAACACTGTTATCTGGATATGACATGGCTGTTATACACTCACAAATTCACCACAGCTGTGGTTTCCTGCCCAAGATTTGGTCTGTGAATACTTTGCCATTGATGGGGGATGGATACTTGAGACCCCAGACCACCCAGAGGGGGTCAAGCTCAACATTGGTGTGGCCACTGGAAAGTTGCCCATTCCACAGCAACAACAACAAGGACAAAAAGGCATTCTTCCCATGATCATGCAAGCAACCCTAATTGAACTACATGGGTTAGAACAAAAGGGCACGATGGGACTGGAAAGATGGCTCAGAGGTTAAGTACGACTCCTTCCTACAAAGCCTATTAACCAGGTTCAATTCCCCAGGACCCACAAAAAGCAGTGGCTAGAGACTCTGGTATGCCCATTCATTCTCTCTCTCTCTCTCTCTTTCTCTCTCTCTGCTTGAAAATAAATAAATAGGAATAAAGGTAAGGTGAGGATATGTGGGTAAGAAGAAAGATGCTAATGGAGAAGGGATAAGAGAATACTTGGGGAGAATAAGACCTGCATACATTATAGACATGTATAAAAATGCCAAAATGGAAAAATAAAGAAGTAAATTTTTAAACTAAAAACAAAAATGGGCAGAAGAGGACTAAAGGTCTTTCCAACTATTTGTCGAGGACTTAGGTGTCCAGCGTGATTTTGGGCAATGAGATCCTGTTCCTTGCGAGCTCAGCCATGGGCAGGACATGTCAGACGGTGCTGATGATCTGGGCGTAGAAGGTGATGGAAGGTTCATACCACCGGAGATGATATTGAGATGAAAATTGTGACAAATGTCACCTCGGCAGGAGCACAAGGAAAGTGAGGAAATGGATCTTACCAATAGCTAGGGGATGAAATTGCCTCCCAGGCGGCGGGTACAGTAAGAACAATGCTCATGAGGCAAGAGTGTGTCTTGGGAACAGCCAAGAAGGAATTGTGGCCCACCCCGAAGAGTGGAAGGGGAGGTGAGGGATAACAGGAGCCACATCACCTTTCCTGCTGGTCATAAACTCGTGTGACTGTTGGACTGAGAGATTCTGGAGAAAATGATAAGGAAATGAGGAAACTAGATAGCTTAGAAGGGTCTGTCTTATTTAGTCTTGTTTCTATGTTGCATGTGACACTTAAAAAGTAGCAAAGTGTTGGAGGAGGTGCTCCATAAATGCACCCGAAGTGAGTGTACTGGTCAGTGAGCCAGTTCCGTAAGAGTGTACCCAGACATTTGGTCCAGTCACAATTTCGAAACATCAATAGTTCTCAGAGCATCGATGCCAGGTTTTGATCCAGAAAACAGTATCAATAAACTTCCTATGGTAACCTGCATTTCTCCCACTGCAGGTCTTGGAAATGTTACCAGAGAACACATGTAATGTTCAGGAAGACAGGACGCCCAGGCAGCCACCAATGGTGTCAGACCCTGACACCCATGCAGTAGCCTCCCTCCTCGGGTCATGTGCAGCCTCTTCCGGGACTCCAGCCTCCTGTGCTGAGGGCCTGTGGGACATTTTCCTTGGAGGTAGAGTAGGAGAACTAAGCCAGTATGTCTAAGAGGCCAGCCGCAAGGCCTGTTCCACCAACCTCTCTCTGCTTTTGCATCTCAGTTCATGCATCTCCCCATCCCCCCCCCCCATGTCCTAGACCATGAAGCCTGGACTTTCTAGCATACATCCCGTCAACAAGCCCATCCACTGCTCTTAGAAGTTCCCCATGAGCGCATTTCCTACCCGGTCTACTGTGATAACATCCTGACTAAGTGCTTGTCTCCCAGCTCGGCTTCTCCTCGCTGCCTCACTCGTTTATGAAAACATCATCATGCCTGTCCTCTTCCTCAAACCCAGCAAGAGCTTCTCTCCGCAGGACAAGTCCAAAAGGCCCCTCAACTACATCCCATCCTAATTTTCATTTCACTGTCTTCCATTTCAAATGGGTCCCTTGCCTTTCCCTCAGGCATGTCTGCTCGGAGGCTTTCAAGCTTCTTTTTCCTGTGTCTGGGATCTTCTTCCCCAGATAGTTTCTGCAATTCTCTGAAGATTTGGCTCAAATGTCACCTCATCCAACAAGCCGGTTTTCCTCCTCAATCATCTTCTGTCCCTTTGTCTTGCTTTGTTTTGCCTCCTACTGCTTCTCTCTGCTGACATTACCTTCTGTGGTTGCTTTGTCTGTCTCCTTCCCCTAGCATGTCTGCCGGCTCACTGCTGCTGTGTTCCAAGTACACAGGACAGCGTCTGGCACCACCAAAGTCACTAAATCAAGGTTGTGAGATCAAGGAGTAAATGAACGAAGGTTCTGGAAGACACTGGGGATAGTGCCCTTGCCTGCAAAACCAGGGGCAGGCCTTGGGACCCTTCTGTGCAGTGCTTCAAGTGGCCAAAACCAATTTCATTATTTCAACCAAGAAAATGAAAACAGCGTACCATCTCAGCACCAAACTGAGAGAAGTTTGTGTTTTTGTTGTTTGTAAAAAAAAAAACATAAAAAGAAATCAACAATGTTTTATTTCCTTAGTCAGAGGACCTGAGAGTGCCTAGGACTAACACATAGTCAGCAAGTGCTTGCTCAAATCATGCTCAGTAAACAAGGAGATATACAGAAGATCATTTTGGATATGAAAGCCCAGGTCAAACTGTGAAAACACTTCTCCCTTCTCTCATTGGTGTCTCCTCTGAGGCCTTGAAAGGAAGGGGAAGACATAGCTCACCATTGGCCAGCTCCTTGAAAGGGAAGAACATCCCATCCAAACTTGTGATATTCCTCACAGAAACCCCTCTAGCAGCTGGTCCCAGGGGGAGTGTCAAAAGGGGTTTGGCTACTCACCCTGACCGGGCAGCTTTCCCGGGTCACGTGGAGAGAGGAGATGGTGGCATCTCTATCCTGTACTCACACAGAACTTTAGGGAAAGTATTTCTTCCCTCTGTGACAAGAGCCCTTCATTTACATTTGACATTTCCTGTCTTCTGACATTAACACCCAGTCACTCAGGTGGCAAGACAGTCTGATAGGTCCCAAGAGCTTTCTGCATTGCTTTGAGCTGGAACAGCATCCTTGTGACAGGTGCTAAATAAGGACCCAGACAGACAGAAATTGCACCCTGTTTGCAAAAAGTTCCTTCAGTCAACCCTCTCTGAGCACAACACAGCCATTAACAGGAATTATTATCCCCACTTCATGTAAAGAGGGGAAACATTTGATTTCTTTTGTAATAGCCTCTTATAATGGTTTCCAAATGAAATTATGGTTGTTGGAAATGCCAACTTATGCAATGAAATTTCCAGCACATGACTTGAGACAAATAAAAGGAACTAATGCATGATGGAGCCCATCAAGTGCAAGCAGAGCTTCCTCCAGAGCCTGATCCCTACCCTCCATGGGGGCCAACCATGGGCTTTGCCGCTGTGAGGGGGTGCCAAAGCAAATGGGTCATAATGTTCTGAGACGTGGCTGAAAGCCCTTACATTATCTTTTTCATTTTATTTTTTATGTGAGGGAGAGAGAGAGAGAGAATTGGTAAGCCAGGGCCTCCAGCCACTGCAATCAAACTTCAGACACGTGTGCCCCCTTGTACACATGTGTGACCTTGTGTGCTTACATCACTGTGTGCCTGGCTTGAGTGGAACATGATTTCTTAGGCTTCTCAGGCAAGTGCCTTAAATGCTAAGCCATCTCTCCATCCCCAAGCATTATCATTTGAATACGCGACCAGCTATGCACCTGGAATTGTGCTAGAGGAAGTCCCAGACCTGATCTCTGGTCCTGCAGCAGTTACCTTCTCCCTGTTGGGACAGAACGCCTGACCCAAAGCAGCTTATGACAAGAGGGTTTGTTCTGGCTTGCACTTTCCAGGGGAAGTTTCACCATGGCAGGGAAAACATGGTAGAACAGAGTCTGGGCATCACACCTTGGCACATCAAAGGGGAAGCAGCAAGAGTGAGCCAGCTCTCAACACCTAGTGATCTGGAGCAATAGCCATCAAGGTAGGTCTACCCCCAGTGACGCACCTCCTGTAGCCTGCTTAGCCTCCCACCTGGTGCCAAGGAAGCAATGTACTATATATATAACCTCTGAGAATTCTGAGATGCCCATTCTCATAGTCAATAAAGTCCATATGTCTTACCATTTTCTGATATCCACTGGCAAATCCGGCTGTTGGCTGACCCCAGGACACATATGCCTGTACCTCTACTGAACACACGTTTGTTCAGTGCCTTCTCTGCTTCAGTCATGCGCAGAGCTCCAGGATGCACACTTAGTTCCAAAACACCCAGGACCAATGAGAATCCGTCAGGAGCAGCTGTTCACAATCCATCTGGCCACATCTGCACAGCAGTGCTTGCTCTCAAGAGGGTTTTCATTTCAAACACCATGGGCATTGAGGAATTTCATTAATTAGTGGCTTTAATTAAGAGAAAAAAATGGAAAAGAGGGTTCATATGCTATTAAGGAACAGAGTAAGAGAGTGTTCTCCATTTTGCCCTCCCTCCCCTCCCCAACACACCTATTTGAGCCCCTAATGTACAAGAACATTGACCTGGAATGGATTGAGACAGAATCAGATAGCTTTGTCAGGCACTTACGATTATCTGATTTCTTATCTTTTACCTAGTTTTTCACATACCTGAGCCCCTCCCTGGGAAGGAGGTCTTTTTCTAGAATCCTGACAGTGTGGTTGGTCAAGCTCAGACCCCAGAACTTGGTGTCACAGCTGGCCTCTTCCTGAGACAGCTTCTAGACCAATCAACTATCTCTCTGTGGTTCGCCTGAACCAGAAGGCTCAACCCACCACAAGAAAGTTATAAAAATGTTTTATCAGGAGAGGGCAACCTCTCTCTCTCTCTCTCTCTCTCTCTCTCTCTCTCTCAGCTGCCTAACCATCACTAAACCTCAAGCTTCTGGTGAGTCTCCCTTTGGCTTGGGCCGATCAGAGGGGAGGATCCGCTGACCTCTACTTCCCACGTGGGCTCCTCACCCACCCTGCTCTCCATAGGGCAGGAGCTTTCGGGCTTTCTTTCCTGTCCTCTCCTCTGTTCAGGTCCCTCAAGCCATGCATTGTACTTATTTTCCTTCCCTTGATTCTGTACTTCCCTCAATAAATATAATAACTTAATAATTATCCTTCTCCATCATATTGTATTTAATTATTTGGTTAAAAGTAGACGTAGACACAAGGGCCAGGCATGGTGTCGCACGCCTTTAATCCCAGCACTCAGGAGACAGAGGTAGGAGGATCGCTGTGAGTTCAAGGCCACCCTGAGATGACACAGTGAATTCCAGGTCAGCCTGGGCTAGAGTGAGACCCTACCTCGAAAAGAAACAAGATAATAATAAATAAATAAATAAAATAAAATAAAAGTAGACACAAACCTAGGGTTTGGGGTTCAAGGATTTTCATGAACTTCTAACACCCCATTTCAGGATCACACCCATGACTAACAAAGAGCAACTGAGTCAGGTATAGCAAGAACATAGGATGGTGTTGCAGAGGGGTCATAACTTAACAATCAGGCAGGGACGAGTGGCAAGGTCATAAGGAATGGTGAATGCCTTACCAAAAAGCACTCACATTCTATTTCCTTTCAAAACTGCATGACAAGCCAAATAGTTCAGTAGGGCAGGATCACCCTGTTGGAAGCCCTTTGAAAACTGCCCCAGTGGGATGAAAGGACCAAAGGACCTTGAGTTCCTGCCCTCCAGATGGTGGTGTTCCATTGCCTCTAAGGAGCTGTGTGTCTTTGGGCAAATAATGCAAATTCTTTGAGTCTTGGTCTTCTGCTTTGAAAACTGATTTAACAGTTTCTATACCATACAGTGCCCTGGGACTAATAGTGTGTGTGTGTGTGTGTGTGTGTGTGTGTGTGTGTGTGTGTGTGTCTCCAAGGTTTGAACCCAGGGCATTGTGAATGTACACATACACTCTACCACTATAGCAGTACTATTAAATTAGGAAAAGCAGAGCCAGAGGTATAACCATATAAGAGTTTGTGATATTACCTTAGTTTTCCAGTTATAGATAGCATTAAACTAACTACATAAACTTAAACTCTAAACAATGGACCTTGTGTTCTTCTGGTTCCTAAACCTTCCCCCCCCCCCCTTTTTTTTATGAAGATCTCTTTCTCCTCCATATAGCTGCTTATAGTTACAACAATTCTCTGGGTGGTTCCTTGACCCACCATTTCCTCGAGGAATTATTTTCTGAAGATAAGAATGAACGTATGCAAATGCAATTTCATCCCCTTTGGTGATAAAGCTTTAAGAACAAAATATATTTTCCAAGATGTGGTGATGAACTGTTTGGCTGGGCCTTACAATCTCAAGGCTGTGAATAAAGAGAGAGAGAGAGAGAGAGAGAGAGAAAATAGTTTTAAAAAGGAAATTTCAACCAATGCTGCAAAACCACACCAATAAAAAAGCCATTTCCTGAACAACATAGCGAAACCATGTGACATTTGCTGCCATATGAAGAGCGAGAAATTCTCTAAATTAAATCAGTCGGAATGGCGACCCTGTGAGGAGCCTCCTGACTGAGACCAGAAATCAAGCCAAATTGGTGTGCCCCCAAGGGAGAGAGCAGTATATGCTATGCCAAGTCTCCCCTGGCTGACGGGCCATGGCCACTCACTTGAGTATACTGCCTCCGTTTTGTGTGTCTGCTTCTACACGATGGCCCTGTAAATGGCACAATGTGATAACGTGACTACAGCATGTCTCTGTCTCTCCCTCTCTCTCTGAACCAACACCTCAGAGGTCACTCTCAGCTATTCATGTATATTAGGACAAAAGGTGACGCAAACTCATCACTTCGTAATCTGGGCCACACATGTTCCCGGGGGAAAAGCAGACCGTCCTCTCTGGCTCCCTTTGTGCCTGGCCAACCTGCAGCCGCATGCAGCCCACGCATGGTGTTAGGAGCGATTGTTGCCCACACGGTGCCAAGAATAAAAGGAAAGCATCGCTCCTCTTCCTTGTCCTTCTCACTCGCATATCCCTGAGTATCTGACATTTTAGAACAACAACCTAGGTTCAATCACACCCAAGACCAAATTACAAGAAAGAGCAGAGGGAACCATAAGAAGGGCTGGAGAGATGGCTTAGTGGTTAAGGCGCTTGCCTGTGAAGCGTAAGATCTTTCTCTCTCTTTAAAGAGTTAAAAATATCGAATGACCAAAACAATACGCAGAGCAACACTCAGCCTGTGTAGGTCCCAAGCCTCTGGTAGAACTGGACATTTCTATGTACTAAATAATGCTGCTTCCCCTTCATGAAGGTAGACTGGGCGAACTCCAACAACTGCTGACAGAAGAAATGTAAGCAGGGTCCTAATTAATGTGTTTGCTAATGAGACTCCCTGGATGGGTGTTGAATCGTACACGAGAGTGAGGTGTTTATTCCTGACATATGCCCAGCTATGTTGGATAGTTCGTGCTTTTTTTTTTGTTTTTAATCACATATGGCCTTCAAAACCCCTACAAGCAAAGTCTTTGAAACTTCGGATGTTATGATCTTGCACGTATTCCCTCTCTCTCTTTCCTGCCTGATATTCCCGGGGCCTGTGGGCACATCTGCCGTCATTAGACCTGTCATAAGAGACAACTTCGGAGCCACCCGTGAGCTCTCATATTCTCAGCACTCCAACTGCTAATGCAGAGGGGAAGACTCACAAAACTGTGTAAATCCACCGGCAGTAAGACTCGGAGATACACACAGAAGAAAGCAACTGAAACATCTTAGGGCTGGAGAGATGACTTAGTGATTCAAGCACTTGCCTATAAAGCCGAAGGACCCTAGTTTGATTCCCTAGTACTCACGTAAAGCCAGATGTACTAGGTGGCACAGGTGTGTGGAGTTTGTTTGTGGTGGCTGGTGGCCCTGGCAAGGCCATTCCCTCTGTGCCTCTCTCTTTCTCTTTCTCTTTCTCTCTCTCTCAAATAAATGAATTAATTAAATTAAAAATACGAAAATATCATAGGTGGCAGAAGATTATCCATCTTTCCCCTTTCCAAGTGAAAAGCAAGAGGAGGCATCAGGTGTGCCCTCCCCTGGGTCTTCCTCCTGATGAATGGAATACAGTTAACCAATAACCATCTTGGTGTCTCTACATGTTCTTAAGTAAACACTAATTTGAATTATTTGACCATAAAGTCTTGAGGTAGGAGAATATCTTTTTTTTTTTTTTTTTTTTTTGCTTTCCCATTGCAAAACAAAATTTCTTATTTGGTAGAGTTTAGGGGGCACACAGATTATATGGGTTTCAGCATGAATGGTTGGAAATATCTATGATCAAGCATTGACAAAGATCTATAACCTCAATTTCTAGGTCACTGAATTCATTCAATAAATATTTATTGAGCATCCACCATGTGTCCAAAGAGATGGAGCCAAATCTGGATGTGTCTCATTCACCCAGGCCCTTGCTGTGCTTCCATGCAAACTATGCTGTCTCTGGGAGGGTGTGAGTTTGACACTTGATTTGTAATCATTACAGAGCTGGAGGCTAAGTGTCTGGACACTGGCATTCTGGGTTGATTGCCCACCTTCACCCACCTCATCAAGAGAATGTGGGATAAATCAGCAACAGATAAAATTCCATCCTTTCATGAAACCTGAAGAGCTGTTATGTATATTTCGATCTAGTATAGAAGAATTTCATCTTTTTTTTAAGTTTTAAAAGTGTCATGTTTAGTTGTTCATTAAAATGTATGGCCCGAATGTTTCTGTTCTGGTAAAGGATCTCTTCACTCTCCTTTCCTACTGAGATCTGGCTCTTGCCTTCTGCCCTGTCAACCTGTGCAGATGTCTGTCAGTCTGAGCACCAAGAACCGGTCAGTAAGTCACAAAATAAACCAGACAAAGGAAAAGTAAAACCCTTACTCCTGTTTGGTGTGTGTTGGACTGAAAGTAATCGATTTGTTTATATCAGGATTCTTGAATTCATTCTGGTATATCATCCTGCATGTATTTTTGTTGTTGTTGTTGTTGTTGTTGTTGTTTTTTTGAGGTAGGGTCTCACTCTAGCTCAGGCTGACCTGGAATTCACTAGGTAGTGTCAGGGTGGCCTCAAACTCACGGCGATTCTCCTACCTCTGCCTCCCAAGTGGTAGGATTAAAGGTGTGCGCCACCACAGCCAGCCTCCTGCATGTATTCTTATATGTCATATATGGCTGTCACATCATGTCTTTTCCACAATAAAGGAAGAAAAGTGCTAATTGCTCAGGCATATGTACCTCTAAAACTATATGAAACAGCACAATGAAATCCTCGTTCTTGTACCCCCATATGTACTGACAAAACTGATCCTTGAGCTGGAGAGAAGGCTCAGCAGTTAAGGTGTTTGCCTGGAAAGCCCAAGGACCCAAGTTCAATTCCCCAACACCCACACAAAGCCAGACGCACAAGGTGGCGCATGTGTCTGGAGTTTGTTTACAGTGGCTAGAGGCCCTGGTGTGCCCATTCTCTCTCGCTCTCTCTGTCTCTGTCTTTTCCTCTTTCTCTCAAATAAATAAACAGATAAATAAAATATTTTAAAAAACTGATTCTTGGGCTAGAGAGATGGCTTAGCGGTTAAACGCTTGCCTGTGATGCATAAGGACCCCAGTTCGAGGCTCAGTTCCCCAGGTCCCACGTTAGCCAGATGCACAAAGGGGCGCACGCATCTGGAGTTCATTTGCAGAGGCTGGAAGCTCTGGCGTGCCCATTCTTTCTCTCTCCCTCTATCTGTCTTTCTGTCTGTGTCTGTTGCTCTCAAATAAATAAATAAAAAATTTTTTAAAAAATATTTTAAAAAAACCTGATTCTTACCGTCTTAAAAATGTGTCTTGAACACAGATCATGAAAAGGATTGACTGGCATTTTAGGATAAACAATGAAATTATAGTTAATAAGTGGAAGAAAACTATATATTGAAAGATAAACCTAAGCACTTCCATGCTCCTTGTTCAATTTTTTAAATTTATTTTAAGAAGTAATTATTGACTTCTAGACATAAAATAGCAAAAGAAGATGTGTTCAGTAGTGGCTCTTAAGGAATCAGTGGACATTATCATAGGCACTATGAAGCAATGAATTAAAAGCTCTCTGTTGTGGCTAGCAAGATGTCTTAGCAGTAAAGGCACTCACCTGTGAAGCCTAAGGACCTAGGTTTATAAGCCAGGTAGTACTCACTTCTGAAGTTCCTTTGCATTGGCTGGAGGCCCTGGTGCACCATTCTCTCTGTCTCTCTCTCTCTGTCTCTCTCTCTCTCTCTCTCTGTCTGTCTCTGTCTCTGTCTCTCTCTCTCCCTTGCTCCCCCTCTCTCTATTTCTCTCTCTACTTCCCTCTCTCTCTCTCTCTCTCCCCCTCCCTCAAATAAATAAAAATAAAATAAAATCTCTCTGTTAGTGAGAAAATGGGTACATCTCCAGTCCTAACTGCATTGATTCCAGATATAGGTGTAACTGTCCTCTCTCTAGTACTGTATGAAGAGGCATTACCACAGGTGAAAAGGAGTCTGATACTTTCAGTTATCATAAACTCAAACAGCAGGCAGAAAAAATCCACTCCAGACTGTCACAGATGTTCTGAGCAAGAGCATGTGGGATTTTCAGCAGATAGGAGTTTTACCATGAGGGGCTATTTAATGTGTTAAATCCTGTTCTTAAAAGAAATAATAAGCACTTCCAGCCAAGTTTCTCTGGGGTATGAAACTTTGTTTTGGATTTGCTAATTGGAGATAAAATATAAATGTCAGTCCTTATTCAGATATCATATCCCCATGGGTCACCTTTAAGAGAATCATTTTTAGTTGCTATGTTCAATTCCTCTTTGGAGAAATAAAGCAGTGGTTTAAAGATATGGATTGGAAAAAAAATGTATGGAAATGATAGAACTGGGGATGTGATCCTGTGACTGCATGAAACCTTTTTAGTGGAAATGCAAGCAGTGATAGAACATATATTCAACACAGGGTTGGTTTGAGTAGCAGGTTCGATCCCAAGAACAGCAACTTGCACTCACCTCATCAGGCAAGATTCAAAGTGCACTAAGACATTCAGACATTTAGATCATGAAGATGTGGCTTCTACTGCAAAGGGAAAAAATCCCAAGCGTTGAGAAAGAAACGTGAGTAATGGAAGCACAGTGGTTTCACACAGATGCTGCCAGCAAGTCCAAAGAGTAAAACTGATGTCTCTAACCATAGTTTCATTCACTTATTCAGTGTGTAATTGCCACCTATAATGTGCTTGTGCCAGGATAAAAAGGGGGGAGGAAGAAGCTAGCTTGCAGATTTTGAAGCTTATACAATTTTAGGAAAAGCATGCACAATCAGATCTAAAAGCAAGCACTCATATAGAAAAATAGAAACTCACAGATCAAAAAGCTAAAGCTGAGCTGGAGAGACAGCCTAGCAGTTAAAGTGCTTACCTGTGAAGCCTAAGGACCCAGGTTCAATTCCCCAGTACCCATGTAAGGCAGATGCACAAGGAGACTTGCCCGTGAAGTCTAAGGACCCAGGTTCGATTCCCAGTACCCACGTAAGCCAGATGTACAAGGTGACTTGCCTATGAAGCCTAAGGACCCAGGTTTGATTCCCCAATACCCATGTAAGCCAGATGTCCAAGGTGACATATGTGTCTGGAGTGTATTTGCAGTGGCTAGAGGCCCTGGTATGCTCTCTCTCTCTCTCTCTCTTTCTCTCTCTCTGTCTCTCAAATAAATAAATAACTTTTTTCAGAGTTTAAAAAGGTAAAGCCAAACTTTGTCACAGGTATATTAAAAGTAAAATAAGGCTGGAGGGATGGCTTAGTGGTTAAGGCACATGGCTGTGAAGTCTAAGGGCCCAAGTTCGATTCTCCAGGTCTCACGTAAGCCAGATGCCCATGGTGGCACATGCATCTGGAGTTCATTTGCAATGGCTAGAGGCCCTGACGTGCTCATTCTCTCTCTCTCTAATAAATGAATAAGTAAAAAATAAAAAGTCATAAATTATCATACTTATTTATACCAACTGCTATCATGTACATGTCTAGAATGTCTTTCGTTATAATTTTAGCTGCATCTTTCTTGATTACCTGTTCTATGGCAATGGTTTTATAATAAAAATTTCCTGCAGACAGACTATTTCATTCTTTCCTTAAACTGCATTGTTGAAAATTTGTCTCTGATAATTGGTAGCACAGTATGTGTCTTTAATGTTCACAGCTGTTGGCAGTGTAATTAATAATTTCAGAATTCCGATAAAATTTGGGAAGTGTCTATCTTGTTTTATTTTTTCTATATTTTGTTCCCAAGGTCGGGTCTCATCCTAGCTCGGGCTGTTCCTGTAGTCCCATGCCTACAGCAGAAGTCCCACAGCAATCCTCCTACCTCTGCCTCCTGAGGGCTAGGATTAAAGGCATGTACCGACACTGGGAAGTGCCTATCAAGGAAAGGATTTCCCCTTCGGTTTGTTTCTATCAATGGGAACCAAATTCTCTGTGACTTTACATAGCTAATGACTGGAACATTCCTTCATGGAGTAACTTTTGACACCATCGAGTTCAAACCTTGCTTCTTCTCTACAATACCTCCTCTGCTTGGAGCCATAGAAACACATTTATTTCAAAGTGCAACCTCTCGTCTTACATCATCAATAACTGATGAGTAGGAAGTGAGAATTATTTCTGGAAGTTGTTCTTGGACTGTATCATTAAGGAATAGCTTAGCTATTCAAAGATGTGAACCACATAAATATATATACGCTATGTGCATATGTTTTTTCTCTTAGATGAATCCCAACTCAACACTATTCAACAGGAGGAAGAATATGACAATGGAGATTTCAGTGCAGAACGTTCAGCTGATTATGCTCAGACTCTTCTTACTTCTGCAAGCTTTGCCAAAGTGAGGGATCACTTGGACCCTTATTAAAGATCCCTCAGTGCCTACCGAGTAAAGGGGTGGGGTAAATCAAGATGTGGCAAGTTTCTTTATAGTAAATGTTCAGTAGGTAGGGATACAAGAAAGAACAAGTAAATTTGGTCATTAAATGATTTTCAGTCCAGACAGTTAACCAGAAATGACCAACCAAGGAGAAGACTGCTAACAGAAAGCATAAATGTACGGACACCTCATGTCAGCACATCGAGGACAATTTCACTCAGTTTGTGCACATAGCAGAAATTGGTTATAATTGACAGTAACAACCAGTGCTAGTTGGCTTACACCAACCATTGAGGACCAGAAAAATTATCTTTCTGAAAGTTTGTATGCTACTGTTTTATTATTACTCATGTACACAGTGTGTCGACAGCTATGTTGGTAACATCATTAGTCTCCTCCCTGTCCTCCCTCCCATCCAAAGGAACCCTTTTTGGGGGGAAATGTGAATCATGCATTGTGAGATTAGCCATCAGTTAGGGGTAAGATGCAATGTCTCTGTGCACAATGTCCCAACACGTGGCTCTAACAAGCTTTCCACCCACCTCTTCTGCAAATTTCCCTGAGCCATGATGGGTTCATTTTAGGTTCTGCTTCAGTGATGAGGTCTTGGGAGCCTCTGTATCTCTGGATATGTGGTTTGGTAGGAGTTGAGTGTTCTCTGTGTCTATCTCCTTCACCTTTGTGCTGGTATCAGGTTCATCAAGAAAACAGTACTCTTGCTCGTTTCCCCAGTTACTTTTGGTTTCGATGCTACTTTGAGAAGCATTTTAGTTTATGTTCCATATGGTGGCTACTATCACAGAGAAGAGTAAGTATTTTAGGAGTTTTGAAGTGATAGACTGGAATTAGCACCTACTCCCCAAATTCAATCTATCAAGTAGATTTTCTGAAGGTTGTAGGTTATAGATAATATTTTTTTGTCACTAAAATAATATGTGTACTACTGGAATCCTAACACCTGCATATAAAACCTGCCTTTAATGGTTATTTCTCAAGCATTTACCATGAAAAGGTGGAGAACTTTACACAGTATACTGTACTTAATCCATTTCATAGTATCATATTGGGAATTCCCAAGGCCCTATGAAAATAATGAAATTGATGCCCAAGAAGTTTTAATGCTTTACCCAGGATATAGATATTAAATGGCAATGTTGAATTTGCATTAAGCACTTTCTGCCTCCAAAGCTAGTTTTGGACCTACTATGTGCCAGTTATAGTTCTGCCATAGGCAACAGAGAGGAGAAGAAAGCAAAATTGATGCTCCCAGAGTAGAGAATGTGACGAGCAAGAACCAAAGCCTGTGCATGCCTAATTCCATGGATAACAAGTATTGTGAAACTGTATTCATCCACAGCTCCTGGCCCCCCACACTCATTCTTCTCTGTCCATCAAGCCTCCTTACTTGCTGCTTATTTATTTAGGCTTTTGCATTGGTGTTTTCTTGGCCTTAGACACATTTACTGTTTACTGTGTTTCTCTGGGAAGTTATTTCCTATCTGGTTATGGAAAAATCTTACTGCCGTACTAAAGGATGATATAGCTATGTACGTGTAGACATAAGACCAGTCAGTCGTATTCTCCTGGTTATATACATGACTAAGTCCTCAACTCAGAGGTCTTTGGTAAGATGCCATGTCATTAAAGAAAACCTTGACTAAGGTGATTGACTCTCTTGCCATTGTATTCTTCCTTTGATTGGGTTTTCTTCACATCACTTTACCTTACTTATCAAGAACGTATGGTCGGGCTGGAGAGATGGCTTAGTGGTTAAGGTGCTTGCCTGCAAAGCCTAAGGACCCATGTTTGACTCTCCAGGACCCACATAAGCCAGACACACAAGATGATGCAAGCATGCTAGGTTGCACATGTACACAAGGTGGCACACACATGTGAAGTTTGATTGCAGTGGTTGGAGGCTCTAACACACCAATTCTGTCCCTTCCCCTCTCTCTCTCTTTCTCACTTTCTTTAATAAAAAATTATTTAAAAATTATTTTAAAAAGAATGGTCTAATTATATATATACATACATATATTCACTATGTAGTTTCAGGTTGGCCTTGAACTCACAGTGAGCCTTCTACCTCTGCCTCCCAAGTGCTGGAATTAAAGGCGTGCGCCACCATGCCCAGCTCTCTATACTTTCTTGTACTTCTTTTCTGACCAGTCTTCCTTTTTTGTCTTCAAAATATGTTAATATGTACATATATATATCTATATATACATATGTATGTATATATATGTAGATGCATACACACATACACACACACACACTCACACACACACATACACTAGTCATATATTCCTAACAGAAATGGGACTGAGGATTTATATAACCAAGAAGTAGGCCCAAAAATTACTGCTCCATATGCCCTATCATGATATTCTAGTAGGTGCCCTTTCCCTGTAGGATGTGCACTCCAGTGAAGCATGTGAGTGAGAATACGGCAGAGAAGTAATGAGCTAGTATTTTCCAGGGTGTGCTCTTCCCTAGTCCAGCTTTGATGGCAGGGTATAGAGAAGTACTGCAGTGCTCTATTCCTTAGTGAAGGTCTTTGGTGGTTTGAATAAAATGTCCTCTGTTACCTGGTCCTAGCAAGTGGGGGAGGGAGGTACCCAGGACGTGCAAAAGCTCACCTGGCCCTGGATTCCCAGCTCTACTCACTCTTCAGGCTTTGGATGATGGTTCAGTGCTTAAAAGAACTTGTCCCTTAAACCCAGAAACATGAAGCCAAGTGACCTAGGACACTGCGAGACACAATGAATCCTCCCTTCATTTGTTTATGCCACACACCTCATCACAGCAATGCCAAACAGCTCACACAAAGCCTGCTCTTGAGATAAAATTTTCACATCCACAGTGCCTCCTTGACCTGCGTCATGTCAAAAAAAACATATTAACTGCAACTAAATATTAAAGAGTTTCTTCATGTCCAAGACCAGAGCTTCTCTAACCCCACTCCTAAGGACATCATAGGCTTATTGTTAGCCTGGATAAAATGTTTCTTCTCACTTAGCCAACTCTATACTTTTTTGGCGGGGGGGGTGGTTTCCAGGTAGGGTCTCACTCTAGTCCAGGCTGACCTGGAATTCACTATGTAGTTTCAGGTTGGCCTTGAACTCACAGTGAGCCTCCCTCTGCCTCCCAAGTGCTGGGATTAAAGGCATGCGCCACCACGCCCAGCTCTCTATATACTTTCTTGTACTTCTTTTCTGACCGGTCTTTCTTTTTTGTCTTCAAAATATGTTAAGAAGCCCTTGTTCTCAACCTTCCTCTGTAAGAGGCTTGTATTTTGTTGGCTTCAACTACCACCTAATGCAGGTGAAACCTGTGTCTGGATGAAGTCCTCATTTAGACTTGCCTCGTGGATCAAATCATTTTTCTTTCTCAACTCATTTCTGCTATTATGCTTCTCATTCATATCAATGACAGGAAAATCCTCTCCTACTCAATACTAGCAAACCAGTCTTGACTTTTCCTATAAGTCTTTTTAAAGCACCCTGTGGATTCAGCCAGGACACTGTTTCTCTTGTGTGTGGCATCTTAATCCACTGCCACTGCCTTTATTCTGATTCTCATTACCTCTTGCCTAGATTATTAACTTGTCTTCCCTTGTCACTACAAGACAATAAGAGAATGGTATTTCAAACCATCAAGATCTGTCCATATAGCACATTTTTGCTGTCTACACAGGGAAGTATTTCTAATACTGCCCACCCTCAGGCATTAAAAAAATATATATCCAGAAATGCTCATGTCTTTTATAGTAAAAGGTATGTTATATGTATAACTTGTACACATCGTCCCACACTTCAAAGGTAGATCATTTGTGATATCTAATGTAAAGCAAATGCTATGTAGAGAGCTGTCATACCATGTGGTCTAGGAAATAATGACAGTGAAAGGTCTGTACATGTTTAGTACAAATGTATTTTCTGCGTCTTCGAGGTTTTGACCTGTGGTCCTTTGAAGGTATGTATGCAGAAAGTGAAGATGCAGTGGGCCAGCTGGATAACTCACCACCCTGCTGCTAAGAAGACCGCAACACACTCAAACTTCTCCTCCTTTCCTCCAGAGAAATCCAGATTCCGCACCGTGGCTTGTATGTCAGTTAGGACAGCCGAGGATAGCTACAACCAACCCCTAATGTTTTACTGTCTTTGATAAGGCACTTTTATCCTGGTGTGGTGGCGCATGCCTTTAATCCCAGCACTCGAGAGGCAGAGATAGGAGGATTGTGTGAGTTCGAGGTCAACCTGAGACTACATAGTGAATTCCAGGTCAGCCTGGGCTAGAGTGAGACCCTACCTTGATAAACCCAAAAGAAATAATAAGTAAATGAAAAGGCATTCATTTCTCTTGCTTACCAGGTTTGATGTGGGGGTCCAATGACTTTCCAAAGAACCCTGCCTCTCTGCAGTGACTTAGTATTGAATTTCCACACAACATATGCTTTTAACATTTTATGTTTTATTTATTTACTTATGAGAGAGAAAGAGAGAGAGAATGGGCATGCTAGGGCCTCCAGCCACTACAAATTAACTCCAGGTGCATGTGCCGCCTTGTGCGTCCAGCTTACACGAGGACTGGGAAATCGAACCTGGCTCTTTAGGCTTCACAGGCAAGTGCCTTAACCACTCAACCATCTCTCCAGCCCCAAAAGATGTTTTCGTAATCTTGTGGCCTCAGAAGAAGAGGAGCATCAGTAAATAAGGGCATTTTTCCTACAGATGCTGACCACTCAAATGAATTGCACGACCATTTCTTATTTTGAGGAATTGGGAAGCATATCCCTTTCATAGTCCCAGAAGGAGAGAACAACACTTCAGTGAAGGTAGCAAGGTTTGCCATGGCTCGCCAACCTTTCTGGCTAATTTAGCTAAGCTCATCTTTGACGACCCTTATCCCTATTTTATAATCTAAGCTCTAGTTGCATGGAGATATTTCCAAATTTGCAAAACACAGTCTTACTTAAATTCTCAGGTTTCAGAATTATGATTATTTATCCAATAAGAGATTTCTGATCCCTCAAAATATTGTAAGTGCCCCTATAAGGTTGTTTTCATGGCCCCTACGTTTACTTTGCTTTTATACATCTTTCACTTTGCAATAAGATTGCTTTAAAAAATGTGATAACATCCCCAGGAAACGCAAGTTCCTTGAAGAAAAACAGCATATCTTATTCAGCATCTGGCCACCATTCCAGTTTATTTTTTTAAATATTTAATTTATTTATTTGAGAGAGAGAGAAAGAGAATGGGCATGACAGGGCCTCCAACCATTGCAAACAAAACTCTAGACACCTGTGCCCCCTTGTGCATCTGGCTTACGTGGGTCCTGGGGAATCAAACCAAGGTCCTTTGGCTTCACAGGCAAACGCCTTAACCACTAAGCCATCGCTCCAGCCCAAACCTTTCTGATTTTGTGCCCTTCCATGTTCCTTCATGAGCCTTTCCTATCACATGACTGAGCTACTTAGCCGCTTCCTGTCCAAGCTCCACATTCCCCATCGTTCTGCCTTTCCTCATCTTTCGTCTTTACCTTGGATTCCTTCCTTACCATGTTTTTAATTTCCTATTTTTTAGTCCTGTAGACATTTTAAAGATCTGCAGGCATTTCAAAGACCAGTTCTAAAAACAATTTTCTTTCCGGTCTGAAATAATATCTCTCATCTTGAAGTGCCTGTCAAATCTTACCCATGGCTTAGAATATCACTGCATCTTTCAAAGTGCCTAGTAAAGCTTTTTGAGATAAACGTCAGATGTTTTACGCTGTACAAAGTTCTTCCCACCCCCACCCAATCTCAGAAACAAGAAATGGACTTCCAGGAAGCCATGAAATATTCAAGAACCTATTCGGTCCCTATTAACGAGCTGCCGGAACAATGACCCTCAAGTTGTAGAAATATCTACAGGCAACTTTAAATGAATTATCAACAATCAACGTTTACCAAGGAAAGCCAATAGACGTGTCTTATTTGTCATTTTGCCGTATTCTTCCTTCCTGATAGATTTATTAATGCCCATATCATCAGAGCTATAATAAGCCTTAGAATTAATGTCCAATGTCTTTTGTAGCTTAAGACTTAATTTATTCCCTAAGCCTTACACTCTGGCACAATTAGGTTTTGATACATGGACATTTCTGCTTACTCGAGACTTAGTGGGAAAGGACTCCACGTTCTGAATAGCCTCATAAATATATATTGAATTTAATTTTCTAACATGCAAAAACCCATTTTCCTGTTGTTTAGAGGTTTTTCAGGCCGTGGGTAGAGCAAGTTCTATATGTATTTTTGTTGTATACCATTAATTAGTTCATAAATCAACATGTCTTGGAATTGCACAGTTTACCCAATAGCCAATGCACTTAGCATCAGAACACACAGTTCCATCCTTCAGTCTCACCTTTATCTCACAAAGGTTTTATTCTAAGCAATTAAGTTTGCCGGGGTCACATGGGCATGAGTGAGAAGTTGGCAATACGTCAACACCATTGACTGCATCCTCTTTCTAAAAGAAAAAAAAGTTCATATTCATAGTGGGAAGAAAAAGATACAACATGAAAAACTGAAGAAAAGAATGGAGAATAATTGAAGTGGAGCAGATCAAGGGTACATTAAAAAGTGGGCTATTCAGCAAGGTCACTTAGAAATATGGGACTTGGCTAGAAACAAGCTAAGTTGATGTACCATGGAGGGGACATACAGTGTAGGACAATGGTTACAAAGAAAGTGCAAAACAAAAAGCAGAGAAAGGGGAGAAAAGGTGGGAAGAATTTAGAGGGGCATGGTAGCATGTACCTTTGATCCCAGTACTCTGGAGGCAGAAGTAGGAGGATTATTCATTCTGCAACAGATCTCATTCAGCCACCATTTATGCTACAAAGGCACTATGATAAGAACTAAGTGGTCATTACATATGTAAATAATAAACAAATGAAGCCTTTGCCATTGAGGAATTCACTCTGTAGGATCCAATCTAATTTTCAAGGTAAGCCTGAGCTACACAGTGAATTTCAGGTCAGCCTGGGCTAGAGAGCTATCTTAACTACATATATATGGATGGATGGATGGATATAAATTTAGGTAGGAAAAGATGAAGGGGAAAGAGTAGAAACACGGAGAAATGACACAGGTGCTGTTCTTCACATCCTTACCAGGACGCTGAAAGAAGACCTTCACTGGCGCAAGGAAGCTCTTCAGTTACTGCTCTTGGGGAGCTCTGGATGTGGCCTGTGCCTTCACAGCCATCCATGCAGCAGATGCTGTAATGACTCCTACCATATCTTTTTTTTTTTTTTTGACGTAAGGCTGACCTGGAATGAATTCACTACATAGTCTCAGGGTGGCCTTGAACTCATGGCGATCCTCCTACCTCCACCTCCTGAGTGCTAGGAGTAAAATGCCCAGCTCCATTCATATCTTTATATACATCCATCCTCTGTGTTTGCAATTCACACTCTTTTGGAAAATATGTGATTTTTCTAAGCCACAAAGGACTCCTTAAGTGATAATATCAGACAAACTAATCTTCAAAGACCCACAGAGAACAGTGATGATCAGTTCACACATCCATCTATCCAGTCGTGGTTCATTACTCTGTTGGTTCATTCTGCAACAGATCTCATTCAGCCATCATTTATGCTACAAAGACACTATGATAAGAACTAAGTGGTCATTGTATATGTAAATAATAAACAAATGAAGCCTTTGCCATTGAGGAATTCACTCTGTAGGATCCAATCTAATTTTCATTCTGATTCAAAAAAAAAAAAAAAAACAAGTCTCTTTAGTTCCTTGTTTTTTGCTTTAATACTGTGGTTTTTATTGAGTCTTGTATCCCCCTTGCTAAGTCTATCATACCAACAAGAAAAACCAAATCTTCAAAGCAGCAATCCATTTTTGTCAAGCTTTGCCCATTACCAGGAGCTGAGCCTAGGATCTCCTATATGATAGGTAAGCACCCTAGCACTGACCCTCATCCCATCCCTCTTTGTAATTTTTATTTTCAGGTATATTTTTATGAAGATGACCAAATTGGCCTTAAAATTGCTTTAGTAGCCCAAGAAGGTCTCCAAATTAATATCCTCCTGCCCCGGCCTTGGAAGGAGCTAAGATATGGACTTGCACCACCAGACCCATGTTCCTTTGGTTGCTAGTTTCTCTTCCAGAAGATTCTTCAAAATAAAGCATATCAAGGTCTCAGCAGCTGGCATGCAATAATTGAATTATGTTATACTTTTCCTTTCCTTTTCAAGATGCTCACATCCACCCCATGAGGTAAGCTCATGTTATCACTTCCGTCAACAGAAGTGTGTAATACCAACAAGGAGTCAGGGTTATCAGACCCATGACCTGACTCCTAATCCTGTATTCTTTATACTCAGCCTGTCCCACCTGTATATAGGAAAAATATAAAGCTCAAATGGAAAAGAAAGTCCCATTTGGAATGTAGCATCTTGAAACTGTCTCATCTCAGAGCTTTCACTGAACTGGACAGCCCTCAGCTCACATTCCCCCGTATCTCTCCAGCAGCCGGAAGTGCTTTATTATGGTGGCTCTCACCTAAGGGACACTGTGTCCGCTTGGGCCACTGCTCTAGGTCCTCCTTAACGTGCTGTCTCCATGAGAGCCCAGGTCTGCAGGGGCTTCGCATGTGTGCTCCGCCTCTCGATCTCCTACCACATTTCAACACCCCCACCTGCGATGCAGCCACACTGGGGCTGCCATAGTTTGTATTCCAAACGTCCAACAAAGCCCAGGTATTGAAGGCTTAATTCCTAGCTTGGTACTATTGGGATATCGTAGTTACCTTTCCAATGCTGGGATAAACACCCAACCAAAAGCCACTTATGGGAGGAAAGCCACTTATCTGAGGCTTACGGATTCCAGGGGAAGCTTCGTCATGGAGGAGGAAGCTGGCTCACTGCTTCATCCATCTGCAGCACAGAGAGAACAGTCAACGCTCAAGATGGCTCTCTGCATACCTTAGGGTCCTCCAACAGTGACACACTTCCTCCAGCAGTGACACACTTCCTCCAACAGGGCTCTGGAGACATTAACATTCAAAACCACCACATGGGAGCTGGGCATACTGGTGCATGCCTTTATTCCCAACAAAGGCAGAGGTAGGAGGATTGCCAAGAGTTCACCTGGGCTAAAGCAAGACCCTACCTCAAAAAAACAAAACAACAACAACAAAAGCACATGGGAGATAGTTAAAACTTTGCAAAGTAGGGCCTCATGAAAGGACTTAGATCAACATGTATCACCAGAAGAAAATTTGGGGGCTGTAAACCCTTCCAAGTCTAAGCCAATGGATCATTAACTGGAACCTACAAAACTAAGCCAAAGCACTTTTTTTCTTTTTTATCTCAGATATTTATTATAGTAATGCAATGCAGACTAAAGCAAGACCCCTTAATTATCAAATATGTATTACTTATCTGCCCTTAACCCCTTTGCCAATCTTTCTCTCAGACATAGTTCAAATGCTATGCACACAGGAAATAGCCACTGAACTTTTAGTGAGTGAATGAACCCCTAAACAGAACCATTATATGATGTTTTATTATTTTTCTTCTTTGCTTTCTCCTTCATGGACAATTATCAATGACTTCCAGGGTTCCCTTAATCCTACAGCATCTCCCTGTAGAGGACATTTCCCTACAGAGCTGCCTGGAGGGTCAAGGCTGCACGGGGCAGGCGCTTGTGCTAACAGAAGTTTGTTCCTACCTGCCGGAGACAGCACACGACTTCACCCTGAAAGCAGTCTACCAGGGAGACGCCACACCAGCATCCACCGGAGCTGGATATGCCTGAGCATTCCTTGCTGGCAATATGCTCTTCTGTTTAATCCATGTTAACATTCCAACCCAGTTTTCTTAACTGGCAGGGATTCTGTCTGATAAACATTGTCCTCCCCAATCTCCTTATAGGAACATTATTTATTTATACTAGACAACTGTGCAGCCAGGAGGAAAGCACATTTCTTCCCAACAATACCTACATATGATATTAAGGGTGAATTTTACTATTTCCAGGACACTACCTGGGGAAGGAGTGTATGTTTGACAGGATCTGAAGCTAGAATCAGTAAAGATGAAGGTCCTGGGGAGATCCTACCATCAGGATGTGTTTGGTAAACCAGCTACTCACGGAGTCTGCTCAGCGTGCTCAGCTTCTAACAACATTCAGCAAGCATCCTCCTTAACGTGACAGGGATATATATTTGGAAGTGGAAAATGCTGACCTCTCTGAACTGCATGACTGGGCCGGGCATGGCAGAACATGTCAGGCAGTAGGGAAGGAATGAGAAGAGCCTTTAATTTTCTTTAATTAGTCATGGTTTTCACTTCCATTTGAATGGTATGTGTCAGTAGACATGCATGTGGTGAAATGTCTTGCCCTTGTCATCAGCATCTCCTCTCCACAGTTGGCCTCATGTCCACGAACTACACCTTGGAGATACTCTGCCAGGAAGCCTCCCCTCATCTGGCTGCCTGAAAGTCACTTCCTAGTACATTTTTGTTAACATTATAACAAAGCAGATGTGTGACCATTTTTTAAGGGAGGGGACCTAGTCTTTCAGGACAACGATTTGCTAGGCACGTGATAAATAATTATTGACCAACTGCTTCTCTGGCTAAGAAAGACATTTGTAACCTTGTCATTATGCTGTGTACATCTGGAGGGGCCACAACATCCATTGTTAGGGAGAACCCGATCTTACTCTGGAGCAATCACGCACATGCTTGGAGTCCAGAGAATGGAGGAAATTGTATTCTTGCTGCTCTACCTGGCATCAGAGAAAGGGCCAACTAATCTTCTTCTTACCTGTTTTTTTTTTTTTTATGTCTTTGTGTCCTACAAGGTCCTAGTTCTATCTCAAGTGAGCTCTTCATGTTAGAAGAATATTGGATGCACCCACAGCTCTGTTGAGAGAGAGAGAGATAATTATATTTCATAAAGCACAACAAAGATGGCAGATACTCACGTGCCATTATCTGTTGTGTCTGAGGCGTAGTGCTAAGAGCCCATGTTGGTGGAGGTCTGCCTCTGCGCCGAGTCCTGTACGAAGCACCTTACATGCAGTAATTCATCGAGAATTCACATGCTCTCATTTTTATGACAATTTCTAGACTAGGATGATAGGATGTGAGGAGTTATGCAAGAAGCCACTTGACCAAGTACTGAACAGTTCGCAGACTAACCCAAGCTGCCAGAGTACAGAGCTGATACACAGTCAGGTGTACAGTGGGGTCTAGGGCACTGCCGGAGCTAAGACATACAAAGCACTGCAAGTATGGCCTGGCGTGCGTGGGCACTGAGTGCACAGAGGACAGAAACCAGCAAAGAGGAGGGGACGAACAGGACTTCAGCCACACCGTCAGTATGTGGATGGTGCAGAGTATAAACAGAACGATGAAGGAAGCTGCATGGGAGACGCTCTCTTATCAAATATTTAGACTGAGCCCAACATGGTGGCGCACACCTTTAATCCCAGCACTCTGGAGGCAGAGGAAGGAGGATGGCTGTGAGTTCGAGGCCACCCTGAGACTCCATCATGATTTCCAGGTCAGCCTGGGCCAGAGTGAAACTGTACCTCAAAAAAACTATATATATATATATATATATATATATATATATATATATATATATATATCTCCACATACCAATGATACATATATTGGCTGTTAAGGGCCAGACCTTCTTTGAAGCAGTGACACTCAACATGATTGCTGCCTTCAAAGGAAACAGAGTAAGAGGCATATGAATGGACAAAGTGCTGAAGGCCTTGAAGAAAGAAGGACAGAGAAGAGGGGGTGCCTGATTTCTACAGGAGTGTGGTTCAGAGATATAAGTACAGTGATAATAGGGGACATGGCCGTCAATGTTTTCCAGAACCCCTACACACACACACACAGACACACACACATACACACACACACACACACACACACACATACACACACACACACACACACATACACACACATACACACACACACACATAAACACACACACACACTGGGTCTGGCAGTATCCAGAAGCCACTCACAGGCGACTGAGGATGGTGTCTGCTAGCATCCCCTCCCCATCAGCACAGTGACAAGCAGACCCCGCTCACTGCTGCATGTGTAATGAAGCAGAGAGATTAAATCTCCACACACAGTCACAGCCCTTCAACGGCTAAATTGCCTTCTCTTTGTTCTGCAAAGGTCATGTTTGCCATGGGTATAAAGAGGACATGAGGCAATGATCTTAGGTCTGCATTTCAGTTTTGTTCGCGTTTATATCCCCCAAATCCTGATCATTTTCTTCAGGACCACATTCATTGTGGTCACTATGCTGAACTAAATGGAGTTTCCTCCTGTCCAAAGTTCACACAAACAGTTAGGCCCAGGAAAGTCCAGTGACATTGGAAGAATGCTGGGCATGGAGTTAGATGATCTGATATCCAGTCTCAGCTCTATAATGTGCTAGCATCACTGTAACCAAAATTCCTTTTCTTCAAAGTGGGTTTTCAGGGCTGGAGAGATGACTTAGTGGTTAAGGCACTTGCCAGCAAAGCCAAAGGATCCAGGCTCAATGGTTCAATTCCTAGTACTGACGTAAAGCCAGATGCAAAAAGTAGCCCATGCATCTGGAGTTCATTTGAAGTGGCTAGATGCCATGGTGCACCCATTCTCTTTCTCTCTCTCTCTCTCTCTCTCTCTCTCACATACACACACATAAATAAAATATTTTTTTCAAAAAATGAGTTTTCAAATATATACAGAATAATCTTCTACCCTGGGAGCTAGAAGAGAAACAAGATTGTCTTCTTGAAGTCCAGTGATGGAATACCACAAAGTAGATACAACAGGAATAAAAAAAGAGCTTCTCCATAACTTGTAGCTTTAAGAAGACCCCACATTCCTACAATCTGCTCCCTTCTCTTAAGTGATATGAAAGTCAAAATGTGAAAGGCTGAACGTGGGCAGTAAAAGGGTAAAATCAGGGTAGAGACGAAGGGTCATTAAAGAGGGGGGTGGAAAGGAAGGCAAATTGCAACTAAACTAGTTGGGGTCAACCCCAGGGAAGGAAAATGTGAACACAGTTAAGACTGAGTTAGTTTAAAAAGGGGGGGGGGCATGGCTGTCAAAGTTTTCTAGAATTCCCTTACGCACGCGCGCTCTCTCTCTCTCTTCCTCTCCCCCCCCCCCCCCCCCCCCCCCGCTTTTGAATCTTCTTTGGAGAAGGAAGGTTTTGTGAATATACAGAAAATCTGGGACTGGCAAGGATGTTAACAAACTATGATCTGTGGGTTAAGTCCAGCTTGCAGCCTGCTTTAGTACATAAAGGTTATTGGAACCTTTGTTACCATATCATCTATGCCTGCATTAACCCTACAAAGGCAGTCCCACTGTTCAGACGCAATCAGTCGGCTCCCAGTGTGTAAACTATGCATTACCTGGCCCTTTATAGAAAACCTTTGTTGATCTCTGATCTTTGTTGGGTTTTGATCTTGTCATCTTTGATCGCTTCTGGCTCCTCTGAAAAGTAAAGAATAGTTCCATCATTTCCTCATTTGGGGGTTTTGTTTTTCACTAGCATTTCTACGGGCGCCATTTACTTACTTACAAATGCCTTTAATGTGGCATAGTGAAAGAAATGCCTTTGGAAAGCTTCACCCAAGTTTCTCATGAACAAGACACCTAGAAAGTGTAGCAAAAGAGGTTAGTGTACACCTGATAATTACTGTCCCATTTTTGAGATGAAAGCATCAAGCTATCAGGGCTTAACATCATTTAGTACCCACATATGGAAGACCCCTTGCTCAGTTTCCAATACTTAAAACAATCCTCTGGTAATTTGTCTTCTCATGGAGATAGTTAGTACCTCCTTTGATCAGGCCAAACCGGGACCCATCTACCAGCCAGTGGCATTTCTCATTATAGATGGCTAACTTGGCATATGACATACATGTCTCCATCTCTGTGATCTTTGTTTCTGTGTCCCAGTCTCTTGAGTGGCAGATAATCTCAATGTGCCAATGCATCTTGGGTTTTGAACCCACAGAGTGGTTGTGAGAGTTACATGAACAGCAAACAAGGACAAAATTATCCCGAAATGACACATGATACTGCTGTGGTCTCCAGAAACCAGACATTTGTTAAAAGCAGGACCAGGGGCAGGAGACTTATTGTTTATTCTCTGATGAAAAGACTCTACTGGAGTCACTGTCTGCTCTCTCTTGAAGAGACTTTGCTGGTAGCAGAAATACAGTCAGCAAGACTTGTTAACCTGTTGTGACCAGTGAAAACTTACCAGTTTCAGTCCAGGTCATGGTTGAAATGACTCTTCAATCTACCCTACCTGTTACCCTAGACGCTGCCCCACTTCTAGTGATGCCCTCACTGTAACTTACTTGGAATCACATCCCTGCCTGCCTCCACTCCAACGGGTCCATTGGTCACTCAACTACCACAGAGTGATCAGCCCCAAACACAAAATTCAGCACGCCAGTCCTATTTGAATGCTTTCAATAACATAGCATTCAGACTTCTCTGCCTCCAAGCTCCACCTTGCCATGAGCCATGATTCAGGTACACTATCCTACATGTTCCTGCCTTCTATTGACCTTTGCTAGGGCAGGCTGCTCATTATTTCCCCACAGACATTCATCTCTCTGTCATAATGCAGGACCACTTCATTAAAAGCATTATTTCCAATGTCCCCTTGGCAGCCAGATATGGCCCAATGTGTCTCATCTCAGAGCCAGTGAAATATAGAGAAGTGATCAACTTCTGTCTCCCATGACTAACATGAATTAGATTGCCATAGACCCCTGCATTCTATCTTTACCATGACCGAAACGTTCACAAAGCAGCAAGCCAGCCAATCATCCACCAGTGTGAAAAATGATGAGAAGACCATGGAGAGAGACAAGTTGGAAGGCCAGTAATCCCTAAGTCACCCTTGGGAGCAGAGCGCCCAGCCAAACTGGCAGCCCACCTTCAGATGGTGATAAGTGACAGATCAACTTCTACCCTGGAAAATTACCGTGCCGCCCATCTCTTTGTTACAGCAACTTCAGTTTGCCCCTGCACCATTATCACAATTCTAATTCTGTAGCGTGGGCCCGTCCCATTCCCTTAGTGTAAACTCCAATTCACTGTGTGAAATACACAACTTTCTCAGAATCAAGTAAAGTCAATCCCTCCACGGAAAGTCTAAGTATGGCCCTAACACCATCCTGTTGGGAATTAAGATTTGGCTTTGCGCACACCACAACCACACCACCTCACAAAAGCAAGGACCATTTTTAGAACATCTTTGAATCTTCAGGTCAAAGTTTACCAAGTAACAGAAGGTCAATGTGCTTTCAAAGGCAAATGAATAATGGTTCTTCCCTTCATCTTGTAGCTTGAATTTGAAGGGTTAAAAAGCTGAACAGGAAATTAGAGGAGGGGATAAATGAAAGAGCAGGAACCAGGAAACAGGGACCATGGCCTCTGGGTGGCAGGGTCCTCACCAGCACCCAGCCCTCTGCAGGAACTCGATAACCACATATTGACTGAGTCTAGCCTTTGCTTGCCATTGCTGTTGCCTTCTGCCAGACCCCCAGGGAGCTGGAAGAAGTCAGTCAGGAAGGGAAGAGAATAGCAAAGGAAAGTGTACTGGATCAACTGTTAGTGAACAAGCCTTTCCAACCACGGAGTAACCAAATCTACATTACAGTGCACATGTGTTCAGGCCAATGGCTCAACTTAATATATTTCAGTTGGTAAAATTCTTCCTGGCTGCATGGTAGTTTTTAACTTAACATTTATTCCTTTATTTCATTAGATTTTCAAGCAGAAACTTCCAGGGGCAGCTGCTTCTCTCAGTGGTCCTCCTGGAGCCCTCTAAGTATGGCCCAGGTTGCTCACTGTAACACATACCCTAGACAAAGAACTGGCGAACTCATTGGCCTTCAATTATTCAGGATCTAATCGTGCAAGCATGTATAATCAATATTTGTTGATCTAATCTGATTACCAGTGAATGCTGTGCAGTGCCTCCATCAACAGGATAACAATATGACACATTTCATAGACTTTCCCCAGGCTCCTCCAACAAGCTTATTGGAAGGGTTTTAATCAGCTAATGAGCTCATCAATGGCATGCAGGAACCAAGGCACCTTCTCACACCTACATCCCATGACCATATTTGCCTGACATCTTGTGGCCACAAGGAACACGGCAGTCTATGAGGCCCACGTCTGTACACAGCATGAGTGGAGTCTCTGCATGCCAATGTCAGCATTATAGTGAGAGCAAATACAAAACTGCTTAGACAATGTGTGACATGTAATTATTTCCTCTCATTAAAATGGAAGCTAGCCTTTGCTTTTTATATTTATGAGACAAGTTGGAACATGAGGTTCAATCTTTATAAGGAAAGGAACGGGGCCTGTATCTGGGATGAACAACCACGGGGTTAATGCCAAGTACCTTGGCCTCAGAACCCTATTCCCCTGAAGGCACACCAAAAATGTGATGAGAATGTGGCTTTTGGAATGATAAAAGTGTGTATGTGTTCAGCTGCTCTGCGGGAATATTTTGAGCTGGGATTGCTGGGACAGAGAGCAGAGAATCCTGGATACTGAGGGTGGTTCTAATGAAAAGTCTTTTCAGCACTGCTGTGAAATAGCACTGTGTTGTTGTTGTTGTTTAGTACCAGAAACATTATGTTCAAAACCAAATTTGTCACAACATAAATGCAAAACAGAACGCTCACATAGGTGCTTTGGTTTTGAGGCAGGGGGTCTGACCTCTAGCGGTTCAGCATGTCTCTTACCTCTGAGATGTGTCTCCTAAACCCAGAACTTAAAGGATGCCACCTGGAGAGACGGGAGCATTAGGCTTAGAGTCAGAAGTTCTAGTTTCATATCCCAACTCTGTAGCACCTGAGCACCATATAGCAACTCATTAACCTCTGGAAAGCCAAGGTTTTCACCTCACAAAGGTGGGAAATACTATCTACTGCACAAGGTTACTGCGAACATTAGAAGAGGCTGTAAGATGAAATTGCATTGTAATTACCAGACAAATGATCATACTGCCATCATCAGACAGTCCTAATGGGTAGTCATGCAAACAAAAGAAACAAACACCAAACAATGTCTTGCATTGCCTTTTTGACAAATTCCAGCTCCCCCAAGTTCCAGAGGCACACATTGGAAGGAGGCCCCAATTCATGAATATGCCCAAGTAGCTTGGAATAGGTAAGATGTCTGCACAGTAGCCGTAGATCTCCAAACACATGCTGCTTCGTGCCAAGGATCTTCTCTGCGGGAAGGATAGCCTGCCCTATGTCTCCAGTCCCTGAATCTGTAACCCACCCTCCCTTGCATTATAGGCAAACTGAGGATCTATCTAGTATGTCCTAGCACAGGGCATTAATCCCAAGACCTAGAGAATTGGTAACTTCTGAGCCTGTAGCAAGTTCATGGCTAAGCTAGGATGAGAATCTCCAACTTGTCACTCGAGTGGTCATCCAGCTGCCAAGGCTGCCTGTCCCGAGAAAGATTCCGTTCGTGCTAGCTAAGTGGGGTCTACACTGCCCAGAGGAAACCCAGTGAAGTCAACGCTAGGGGCAGCTGCGGATTCCTCCTGGGAGCTGAGGAAAGTGCCGAGGGAAACAGCAGTGAGGGGGCTGGGAAAATAGCTCGACAGCTAAAGGCACTTGTTTGCAAAGCCTGCTGGCTCAGGTTCAATTCCCAGGCCACCCACTTGCCCCCAACACAGAATGTAGCGCAAGTGTCTTGGTGTTCCTTTGCAGCAGTAAGAGGCCCCAGTGCGCGCAGACACAGACACACATGCACTTTTTAAATTAATAAATAAATTATTTTTTAATTTTATTTATTTATTTGAGAGCGACAGACACAGAGAGAAAGACAGATAGAGGGAGAGAGAGAATGGGCGCGCCAGGGCTTCCAGCCTCTGCAAACGAACTCCAGACGCGTGAGCCCCCTTGTGCATCTGGCTAACGTGGGACCTGGGGAACCGAGCCTCGAACCGGGGTCCTTAGGCTTCACAGGCAAGCGCTTAACCGCTAAGCCATCTCTCCAGCCCAATAAATAAATTTAATAAATAATCTTAATAAAATTAATAGAAAGTGTAATACAGCAGTGAAACCTACTATTTGCTTCCCTTGAAAATTTAACGAGTAGAAAATGGAATATGTTTTCGCCATTGGGGGGGGGGCATTAGGAGTCTATTTCTAGGGATTTTTATTTACTTATTTTTTCCTTAGCAATTCTACACACATGCTATCTTCCCATGTCCCTTAAGTCCCTCAAGTCCCACTGAACCCTTCTTCCCTACCACTTACCAGTGCCTAACACCAAGTCAGGAGATGACTTCTCCTACCCCAGAAACCATTAACTGCTATGAGCTCTCCTCAGCAAGGAGCGATACCAATACGCCTTCCCCTCATCCATAACAGAGCGTTGACTGGCCCCACGGGGCACAGGTGCTGTGAAGATAACCACGGCCACTATGAGTCCATGACTGCAATGTCCCGATGACAGAATTCCAGAGAGCTCCTCCCTTCCTCCAGCTCTCGCATTCTTTCCATCCAAGGAGGAGTAGTGCTAACTATCCAGAAGAGGGATGTCATTCCTTCAAACCTATGGAATTAGGCGCCTGCGGATGAGGCAGCGGGCCAGCTGTATGCTATGAGCCTGCTAGAACTAGGATGCAGACCACCAAACACCCCACAACGCATCTGTAACCCATTAGACTAAGTCCCCAAGAAAAGGTGAGCCCTTTCCCATGGAGAACTTCACAAATAATCCATGTGATATTTGCTCCTGACCTCGAGAGGAAATGAGTAGGACCAGATATCCTTCTAAATCCTCCTTTTAGGCTGAAAATTATGTGGCTCTAATGTGCCATTAAAGATAATTTACAAGAAAATGGATATTTAATTTAAAGATCATTTCTGGCAAGGCTGAGTGTCCCATCTCATCTTCACCAGTATTTGAAGCTATTACATAAACTACCAAAATCAGAACCACAGGCAATCTTGTCTATTAATGGTCCGGGCATTTGTGCCTTTTCTCTCATGCTCCTTAATATTTGCTATTTCTTTTAGTTGAGGAAAAAGAGGAGAGGTGGGGGAGCTCAGTTGTAGACATAGAACATGTTTCACTAGAATTCAGTAGGTTTTAAAGAGAGACTTCAGAGGCAAGATGATAAATGGCTAATAAGAAGCAGAGATGTCTAGGGGCTGGCAAGAAAGGGCTAGCCACACAGGGAGAAATCGGGGTTCTGTGGTAGCCAGCCCGAGGGTCTACCCTCAGAGAAGGTGTTAGTTCATTTTGTAAGGCAAGCCTGCTGGATCCTGAGATGTGCTGAAGGTGGAGCATGGCTCCTCTCACGCCGAGTGACCTTTGCATGAGGCCACAGGAAGAACAATGGAGAGGTAGGCAGCACTCCTAGATTACTCATCAGGACTGCTCGATGTGTTTCTGTGCCAGATGTTCCCTCATTGATCCCTGCCTGGCCCATATGTCCTCTGTGAGCAAGGCTGCCAAAGCTGGCTAACACGGTGGCCGGCAGGAGACTGCCACCTGATTGGTTCTCCACTGCTTCTCTTAGACATCAAGGGCATTATGCAGACAGTCCCCCTGCCCACTCCTAGGGCCAGGTTCTGAGCAGCAAGGTAGCCTTGATTGCTGTGGAGCACCTTGGAGCCCCTCATCTGGGTCCTCGGCCCATGATCTCTCATTGTCCTCAGGAGAAATCCCCATGGGATTTATTAAACAGCCATCGCCATACTCAAAGTGGGGCTCAACCTGGTCAGCAGGTCTTCTGTTCCTATTAGTCATACCCACTTGATGTCCACTGAGCTGAGGGCGGGGCACTCTGTTGTCCTCGGAGTTGGAGATATTCAGTAAGGACAGGAGGGACAAGAACTGCTTTGTCAGGACAAGAGAACATCATTCTCAGTCACTCACAAGACCTTGGAGGAGTACCTGTTCTGTCTGCCCAATGCTTTTTTGTTTGTTTTGGTTTTTTATTTATATTTTGAGGCAGAGTCTTAATCCCCGACCCCAGGCTGATCTAGAACTCACTCTGTAGCTCTAGGCTGGCCTCAAACTCACGACGATCCTCTACAGGTGTGCGCCGCCACTCCCAGCTGTCAGTGATCTCTGCGGCACTTACCATCTTGTTGCGGACACAAAGCGTCCACACAGAAGCAGCCTATGGACGGAAAGGGTTTTATTTGAGGCTGACAGCTTCAAGTGGACGTCTCAGCATGGCAGGCAACCAGCTCACATCTTCACACATCAGCAGCTGACGGGCAGCGGTCTGAGACAGCGAGCAAACTCTGAAGGCCCAGAGGGCTGGACTAGTAAGCGTCCAGGCCCACTCCAGGGGCACACCTTCTCCAGCAAGGCTCCACCTCCCACAGGCTCCACCAGCTGGGCATTAAGTAGAAGGTTTAATCAAACCCTTAAGGCTATGGGAGCCATTTTACATTCAAACCACCACATGCTTCTGAAAACCCTGCCTTCACCCACGTTTGGGCGCCTTCCTCTGGGTGGTCAACAAGAGACATTCTCTGTATTTTTTTTTAAACCAACTGGACTGAATCAGTTCTGGTCTTGGAGTGGAAATATGAGCTATGACGCAAGGATGGGCAGACACTGGTCCAGCAGAGAGCAATCACTGTCGAGGGTCCACTGCAAATTGAACTCTCTTGCTTGGCTGCCAGATCCTTTGCTAAATTTCTAGATTTGCCTCATATCCCTCCAGGAAATTACTGTTTTGCTCCCACATCACATTGAGTTTCTGTCATTTATGTTAAGCCTCTCGACAAATAAACACATCAAACAGAATCGGGAGAATGCCCTGAATGGCCACAGCTTTGAACGCCGGCCCTGATGAACCAACTGGCCCCAAGCCCAATGCCTCCAATGCTCTATTTGCAGAGGGAACTATTTGTACAAGTGTATTTCCCCAAGCTTTGATTCAGACATGGCTTCTCTGAGGCTGGGGCCTCAGCATTGGTTCATTTAGCCATAATGTCAGATTCTTCGAAGTTGAATCTCAGCTTTCTCTAGGTTTCACATCTCAACTGCATATGGTCTCTCAAAGGCTGGAATTGGATGTGACAACCTCCCAAGCTTCCCTCCAAGATAGCTTGCTGCCTTCTCTGATTCAGGACTTGATGCTCACTGTCTGCTTACTTTAGCACTTTGCTTTCTACTGCCCATTTCTTTGACCCCTGACCTTTTGCACAAAATGACTGTGGAGGAAAAAAAAAATGTCCCATGCCCAGGACAAGACTGTCCCTAGCCAATTTCAATAATTTTATCATTCAGCAATTAGCTATTAGGTGAACTGGGTTTTGAAAATTAATTTTAAATAAGATGAGCAAAATTCCAAACACCAACCCACATGAGTGGGTGGGGGAAAAAAATAAAACATGAAATCCAAATGAATCTTACCAATTCAGCCTTTACCCACTACCTCTTCTCCCTTCTCATTCAGCAGACTAGTCCAACTACCCTACTAGTGGGTGTCCCTTGTCTCTGGAGGCAAATTCTGCAGCCTTGATGTAATAGACTCACAGCATTTAGAGATGACTGTGGAGCCCTGGGGTTCCCTCATAGACTGGGCCCTATGTGAAGCTTCTGGGTGACCACCTCCCTGTCCTGCCCACCTCCAGTCCTAGGTTGCTATACTCCTTCAAATTATGCTTCTTATCTATATTATCTAACTTAAGTGGTTAAAATCCCGTGTTTACTGCATCCTTCCCCCCTTCAAGTTCTGAAGGGCAAAAACCCTCATCCTGGTGTCATCACTTTGGGACCAGCTGCAGAGTAGAATTTCTGCTGCTTCTTTGAGAAGCTGGTGGTACTTACCAAGACAGGAGAACCCTTCTGTCTCCAGCTTCTTATGATGACACTGCCGATGCTTCCAGATCTCTGAATTTCCAACAGTCTGGGGACCAGGCCCCAGCTAACCATGCTTTCTTCAGTGGCTCTCAGTCTTGGGAGGGCCACAGGGTTGGGAGAGTCTAGTCTTTCTTACCTATTGGACAAGAGTAGCCCATCCTTCTGCTTTTAGCTCTTTTTAAAAATATATACTTTATTTAATTATTTATTAGAGGGAGAGAGAAAGAAAGAGGCAGATAGACAGAGGGACAGAGAAAAGGAAGGAGGGAGAATGAGCAAGCTAGGGCCTCCAGCCACTGCAAACAAACTCCAGATGCATGTGCCACCTTGTGCGTCTGGCTTTCATGGATACTGGGGAATGGAACCTAGGTCCTGAGGCTTTGCAGGCAAATGTCTTAACTGCTAAGTTATCTCTCCAACGCTACACTTTTACCTCTTTGACCTCAACACCTATTTCCCTTCACCTTCCATGTCCTTGATCATGGCAAAGTTTTGATATTTCTGTGGTGACCTAAGAAGATGAAATACCTGACATTTGACATGACGGGTAAAAGGGGATTCCACAAGGCATGTTAGAAAGGGCAGGAACATCAGGACCATGGGAAACATTTGGCTCAGAGTATAGTTAGGCACTTGTTTCCTCTATCCCTCCGGGTCTCACCTGTAACCCGGAGAGAATTCATACCCACAGAGCCTCTGCCTGAGTTCATCCCCTTGAACTCTAGAACTTCCAGACCTTCTTTGGCTTTCCTCATGAAACACAACAAAAAACAAACCCTGGCTGAGAACAGAATCACTGGCTTTTCCTACCTGCACTAGGCTTCCTGGAGTTCCCTACTGGCTTTGAGGTTACATGGAAGTCCATAGCAAGCTCCACTCCTGAACTAAAGCCATGAGAGCACTGCTTACAGTCTCTGACCTTTGCCTCCTGAATTTAGAGCTGTCAAACTTTTGCTAATTTGAAAGCTACTTAGAAAAGCAGGTTTTTACTTTGTGTAAGTATATCTCAAATATTCCTTGTGTACCTGAAATTCAAATTTACCTGTGTGTTCCTTGCTTTGTCTCACAATCTACTGATCAGGGCTTTGCTTGTTTAGCCCATTCTGAAGTGGTTCTTTAGACACAAACACACACACACACATACACACGTACATTCCTATCCCAAACCCAACCAGGTCCAAGAGATCTCAAGCACAGATAACCTCTCCTCACCCATCTTCTTGTATTAGTCATGATCCTATATTCATAGACCTGTTCCAGCTTGTCTGACCAACTTCCAGCCTCAGATAGACATGCCTGGTTATTTGCACTGCACATAAACCCAGCTCAGGCCTGTAATCAAGTCTACCCTTGGCTCCACCCCAGCTGGTTCTTTAGCTGAACTGGGCTCTGCTTTTGCTTATACACTTAAATCCTAAAGGAAAGTTTGACCTAGCCATTCCAAGTCCCTGCCTGCATTTCCTTCTGAAAGAAAGATCATCCATCCAGAAAGGAATACTTTATTTTTATTTTTTTAAGATTATATTTTATTTTTATTTATTTGAGAGAGAGAATGGGTGCACCAGGGCCCCCAGCTGTTGCAAACGAACTCCAGACGCATGTGCCACCTTGCACATCTGGCTTACGAGGGTACTGGGGCATCGAACCTGGGTCCTTTGGCTTTGCAGGACAGCACCTTAACCAGTAAGCTATCCCTCCAGCCCCAGAAAGGAATACTTTAAAGTCTTTCATATTTCATTTTCAATGCTATAAACCCAAAAACCTTCTTTGGACCCATATCCTATCTCTACATTCCAGAGTGTCTCTACTTTGAGGCAAGAATGGGGCGATAAACTGGATTTAGTAGTCTTAACTTTGGGAGTGGATAGAGGTCTCAGATGACGTTCCTGAAGAAGGTCAAGGACTTTGAATAGATGCTGAGGCTTCACTTGACCTTAAGACTCAGATTACCAACAGCACAGATCTATACCTAGAATCAAAGAGCTACAGCTTCAGTTGCATTACATTCCAAAACACAGGGTAAGTCCCAGGCCTAGAACATCATGATTCTGAGCAGCGAAGGTGAGAAAGAAGCACAGGCTCATTGCCAGCTACGTCTGGTAGATGTGAGAGGAAGAACACCCAGCCAGACTACTGCTGCAGCCAGAACACACCACCCCTCCCACTGGAGCAAGATTTCCTTCATCATCACAAACAAAATGCTTGCCAGTTGAGTGGAATTTTACATCAGGCTCCCTTTAGTGGTGGTTACAAACACAAACATGGAAAGATTTTGTGTTTTTTTGCAAGGAGCCCAAGAGAGAGCAGATGTTAATTAGAGTGAAATCGTAGCAAGACAGACTAAATCTTGTTTTGTCCTCACGTTGTATTATTAGTTCCTTGCTTCTACTTAGTCAGCAATACGACCTGTGCAGAAAATAATCTCCACAAACAGCTTGGTCTGTAGAAGTCACCGTCATCATCTTGGCCCCAAAATACCATCATCACCTGGAAACCATTAGATGTGAAACAGCTGGACCCCATTCCAGACCTGCTGAGTTAGACACATTGGTGGTAGAGCCCAGCGATGTATTAAGAAGCCACCCGGTGATTATGGTGGCTCCTGTAACCACTCAGATGTCACTTCCATAGTCCTTGTTGACTACCCTGAAACTTGCCCCAAAGGAAAAATGAATAATTTTTGTCATGGTATTTTCTTTTGAAGTTTCAACTTGGTCCTTTAATCTTGCTTGGCATCAGTACCAAATCAGCACAGTTAACCCTATGTCCACAGTCAGGTAAGTGGGCAGTTAACCCAAGCCACTTCAATGTTCAGTGCCGGGTCAGCCCTCACCCTTGGTACAGCCCTAAGGTGTCATAAGCCTGGAGATGGGGCCAAGAATCAGGGGCAGAGACAGAAAGAGCCTGTCACATCTCGGCCTTTCTACTTTTTGCCCGAGGTTGAGTCCTAAGTGTCAGCCATTGGTGCCTTTTACAGCCCAGGTGAGGACTCCTGCACTGAGGAGGAAAACAGTCCACGATTGTTTATTCTTCAGTCAGTAAACAGCAGCCCTTTTGAGTAATATGTTAGCTGCCACCATGCTAGAAAGTCTGAATATCTCAGTGTTCACCATGGAAGACTTGGGGGTTTGGTGCCTGCCTCAGGGGCCCTGAGGTAAGGGTGAAGGCTTGTGATCGAAACAAATCCTTGTTGCCTCTAAGCACGGACTCAGTGTATACTGCTTCAGACTCAACTGGGATCTGCCCATCATGTGGCTGTCAGTTAGAAAGTCATGTATCTTCAATTCATGGCAATGGTATTAGTCATAAGCAACAGGTATTGGCAGGAGTGAAACTGTGAATGAGTAAAGTTAGGATTTGTCTCCTTTCTAAATATATGGCATTAAAGCATGTCCCCAGTGTACTATGTTCAAGAAACAGGCTTCCAAACTTATAAATATGCACATTAAACACACACACACACACACACACACACACACCAGTGCATAATATATAATGATTAGACATTGATATTTCTGTAAAATAAATTTATTATAAAAATAATAAAACTATATGGCCTCAAAGTAGTTTCTACATCCCAGTATTATCAGTGTTTAACAACCGCAGCTTTGTGCTATTCCCTCAGAGGATGGGATTCCATTTCTTTCCCATTGGGTGTGAGCTGAACTTAAGGTCTTCTGAGGAAAAGAGAAAAAGAGAGAGAGAATAACAGTGGAGTTACTTGAGAGATGTCATCATCAGTTAGTCAAGGTCAACACTTCCAGCAAGGAAGGAGGAAGGTGGGACCCGTGCACCCTCTGTGGTGAGATGAGAAGGGCACTTCTTCTCAGTGGCATTCTACCCTGAAATTCACATAACAGCTTAGTCATGAAAAAACACTGGCAAACCCAAATTGAGAGGCCCGCCATCAAAATATCTGCCCAGTACTTCTAAAAGACACCAAAGTCAAGTTAGTAAAAAGAGAGAGAAAGAAAAGAAGGAAGGAAAATGCTGAGACACTGCTAACACTTGAAAGGAGTAAGGGAAGCAGCAGACAACGTACTGGCAGCAAGGCTCCTCCACCAGATTCTAGAACAGCCCGTGGACATCAGTGGAAATGGGGAAATCTAAAAAAAAAAAAAAAAAAAAAAAAAAAAAAAAAAAAAAAAGTCTGTGCAAATGTGAATTTCCATGCTTTGAAGACCACAAGGTGGCCATAAGCAACAATATTAGGAGTTAAAGGAAGGTCATAGGTGAGCCCCCAGCGTTATCTCTGTAGCTCTTCTGTAAGCCTCAAGTGATTACAAAATTAAATTTCAAATACGCACTAAGGCAACGTCATAGCTTTCCAGCTGTAAATCATACACTCCGGCAGCTACGCTGTGAGGGCATTGCACTCAGTCTAGAAGAAGCAAAGGCTCTTGACACGTCCAAGTGACTCCCTGAGGGGCTGCCACACCCTCAAGGACACACGCCATCACTCCTGCTTGGGGAAGAGAGCCAAACTGTGGGAAGAGGAATCATGCTTGTAGCTATGCCCTGCTGGCTCCATTATTGAGTTCTCTCTCTCCCTCTCTCCCTCTCTCTCTCTCTCTCCTCTCTCTCTCTCTCTCTCTCTCTCTCTCTCTCTCTCTCTCTCTCTCTCTCTCCCCCCCCCCCTTCTCTCCACCCCACTGGACCATTCATGGCACCTTTCTCTTTGGTTCTCCCGGAGAAGAAAGGATGCCATTTTAATCCATCCAAAAGAACCCACCCAGCTAATGTTTCATTCTCCATTTGTCATAAACACACCACAAGGACATTTTAAATCCATTTTTGCTTTTTTTTTTTTTCTTCCAGAATGAAAAGAGCTCCTTTACCTCTGAGGGTTTATGTTCCATTATTTCATTGGCATTGATTTCTTTGCCACATAGCCCAGCTTATTTCAAAAGCGTGAAATCTGTCCTTGCTATACATTGCCACTGGAGTTTATTTTTTCACTAGTTCTCAGGCATTGCTTCTCTTTTTGGAGAAAAAAAAAAAAAAAAAAAAAACAAAGGACTCTGCCAGTACGGTGATCTTGCTCACAACCTATTTCTGGATGACATCTGACCCAAGTATTTTGCATTCTGGCTCAGCTGTGCCTGGAACTGTCATTATTCAAAATTTCCCTGTGAGCCAAGACCCTTGTGTCCCATGTGAATCACAAAGGGCATATAATTGAATAGACAAGAATTGTGAAAACAGGCTTTCACTGCCTACAGAACCCCTTTCCTTTGGAACACATTGACACTTCATCTAGACGCTCATTTGCAAATATTTAATGAGAGGCTCTTTGATCAAGGGGATGACAAAAGCATTAGATAAAATGAAGTAGAACCTGTCTTGAACATTTGATCATTAATTCTTACCAGGTTCCTAAGGCAAGTCGGGAATGGAGGAATAATGAAAACAGATCAATCATGTGTTCAGTCCCCTGAGAACAAAAAGCGACCAGGATGAATGAAGAGCTGGGCACACAAACCAAGCCCAGAGGCACACAGGGGAGAGTCATATTCCAAGGGGCACTGACTTCTTTTCTGCTAGAGAAACTAGGCTGCACTCAGAAGTGAGACTTCTGGGTAACTGAGGACAGATCTGTAAAACAAGATCATTGTTGACAAAGTCCATTGAGCCATGCAAAACGACTGCACCCCATGACTTCAACTCAACCAGACAGTGCCTTAGCTTATCATATGCCTCAAGAAAATGAGCGCAAAGCCAGATTAATCTTACTTCTTTAGCATGTGTAATTTAAAAACAAAATCATAACAAACCAAAAGGAAATATTGCCTTCATTTCATTTCTTAGCATCATTTTAACTTAGCCAAAGGTCATTCTAATTGTCCCTGTATAATCTTTTTAGACTTTGTTTTTTCATTATTGTTTTTAGAGACAGAGAGGGAATTGGTGTACCAGGGCCTTGGCCACTGATATCAAACTCCAACACTTGTTCCACCTACTGGGCATGTGCCACCTTGAGCTTGCCTCACCTTCATGCATCTGGCTAATGTGGGATCTGGAGAGTCGAACATGGGTCCTTAGGCTTCCCAGACAAGCACCTTAACTGTTAAGTCATATCACCAGCAACATTTTTAGAATGTTTGTTTGTTTGTTCATTTGTTTGTTTGAGGCAGGGTCTCACTCTAACCCAGGACAACGTGGGACTCATTCTAGTTCCAGGTTGACCTTGAACTCACAGCGATCCTCCAACCTCTGCCTCCCAAGTGCTGGGACTAAAGGCCTGTATCACCACGCCCAGTTATTTATTTTTACTTTCATTTGTTTATTTATTTTTTGTTTTCATTTTTAGAATTTTTAATCACAACATAAATGTTCTATAGGCAATTTGCCAGTTAACCCAAGTGATAAAATACTTTCTAAACTGTTATAAATAAACAAAACTACTATTATTTTTTATAGAGAGCAAGAGAGACAGAATTGCCACGCCAGGGCCTCTGCCACTGAAATTGAACTCTGGATACTTGCGTCACCTAGTCTGCGTCTGGCTTACATGGGATCTGGAGAGTTGAACATGGGTCCTTAGGCTGTGCAGGCAAGCACCTTAACTGCTAAGCCATCTCTCCAGCCCCAAAACTAAAGGTACTATTTTTAATATCTATATATGTCCAACAATTTATTTAGCTATAATTTATTTAACTGCTGTTAAACATGGACATCTTCCCAAATCTGAAAGTACAAACTGGAATTCAACACATATGGCCCCTTTCTCTTCTTGTATAATTTGTTTGGGATAATTTCCCAGAAGTTAAAGCATAGGTATATTTTTACAACTTATGAGTACCTTTCCATAGCTATGTTCTGCTGTCTATTTAGGTGGGTAATGCGAGAGAAAGGCAGAGCCAAGACAAGTGAGGTCGATATTTTCCCGTATTTCTCTTGAGAAATAGATCAAACTATCCGGTGTCTCTCTTTCTGTGTTCTGTAGGTGGCTTGACCTCAACATTTCCCTAATTAAGCTCATCATACTCTGACCATCTTCCCAATTCTGCTTTCCTCCCTGAACCATGGCTCAGTGAAGAGCAGACATACATCCCTTATTCTCCTTCTCATCATTGTGAAGTTCTACACGTCCTGTCTCTTGGGTATCTGTTGGGCCTGACTAGCTGTGTCAAAGTTCACAGCTCTTCCTCTCTGAGCTACTCCTGTCTCTCTTTGACAACTTCCCTTACCACCTCTACGCATCGTACACCCATACACACCTAGACACATGGTACAACAGCACATTTTTTTCATCATCATAGATTAACAGTTCTATTGGGACCTAATTTACAACTGCTTCTGCTCTGCCCTGTGGTGACGTACTCCTTGCTTCTCTGAACCAGCTTTTCTTAATCATTTTAGTTCCTGAAATGGACTTTGTCCACTCTTGCTCTGGGACTCACACATGTGTCTTTTTGTTTGATGATCCACCCAACACCTCAAGCTTCCTAAATCCTACACAGGCTTGTGTCTCATTTCAAATGTATTTTCTTCCATCATCATAGCCTATCCTAGTCCCGTGACATGCATTCAAAACAGCCTGGGCTCCTGCTCTGTAACATTCACCCACCAATTTATTGATGTGTTTCTTAATAAATGAGTATAATATCATGAAAGCAAGAACCTATTTGTATGCTATTTGTGACTATATTCTCAATGTCTAGCATACATTTGAGATCCAAAAGGTTCTCTCTCTCTCTCTCTCTCTCTCTCTCTCTTTCTCTGTCTGTCTCTCTCTCTCTCCATATATCTACATGTGTGTGTTCAGTGAATAAGCAAATGGACGAATGAGTTATCCATCCCGTCAGACCCTACCTACTACAGTGTAGTTTCCAATAATATTTAACAGGAAACTCAAAGCATCTATTCCTAGACTTAGGATTCACATCTGCACTTTATACCAAACCTGCACTAAACAGCAAGAGAAATATGCTAGCAGTTGACTTTCTTACCCCACACCAATAAATTATCAGTACATCAGCAACCAGTGGTTAAAGGTGAGGTGATTCCTGCCTGTTTTCTGCTCCCCTGGGCCTCTCAGACTTGTCCTTTTGGAGTGGAATGATAGAGCGGGTGTGTTTAGTTTTCATGTCAGTCATCATCAGCTAAGTGGAAGTTTTTCTGTGGGAGAAAAGACTAGTATTAACTTGATTGACGGTTCATTTCTTCCTATTTGCTCCTTGGTCATTGGAGAGACACCAGGAGGGCTGTACGGTTAGAGGTGTGGGAGACAGCAGCTATCACAAAGGCGACTGCAGACGGAGAATCCAGCAATCTTAGGCGATCTCTGGCAATGTGCGTATTGGCGCATAGTCACCTATAGATTTGCATGCTAAGTTTGGGAAGTGTTATCCTGACCTTATCCAAGGACTAGAAGGAATTAACATTAGCATACCATCTCAAGAGACATATTCCCAGCAGGATGTCTCTTTTATTACAAGTGGCAGAGGACAAATAATTCACATGCATAGTAATAATTCCAATTTTGGGTTTTCTTCACTTCTTAATTTCTGGTCACACTACCAGGTCCTGAAAGATGTGTAAACAGGTGACTCCCACACACAATCCTGGCAGCTCAGAGCACAGGTGTCGTGTCCCACCAGACATGAGATCCGGAGCCTCTTGCTGTCATCGCTCCACTTATTAAACAGCCAGACTTGTCCCTAGAAGATGAAGCCCCAGGCAAGAAAAAATAATTTTCCAAGTGGATCTAATATTGCCTGACAGGGTTTCACTTTCCACCTGGGACTTGCTCACATCAAATTCCCCCTGGCACCAGTCTGCCCCAGAAATGGATGACACCCCTTCAATATGTTAGCACAGGTACGATCTAAAATGTTCTATTTCTTGTTATCCTTAAAAAGTCAAGGTACAAAAACAGTACAAAAGAGGGATTAAACAGAGAAAGTAAGACTCCTAAACCAGCCTGCTCTCAAAGCACAGGTTTCTGTTCCTCCCCTGGATACCTTTCCTGGGATGCTCAAGGGAGCCCTCTCTTTCTACAGCTTTTCCCTAGGGGTGCTGTACTTTAACCTGAAAGGGTGCAGTGCACCCTGCCTTCTTCTTTTTTTCTCAGCAGTGTTTCCAAAATGGGCTCACATCCAGAATCAGAGTGAATTCTCTCTGTGTTCTTCCTACGCACACACTTATCAAGAGCACCACCTCTCTCTCCTTCCAAACATAGGTAAGTGTTTAAGGGCAGCCTAGGGTAAGGAGCAAATGAAGAATGGGCAATGGGGGGAGATTGTTTTGTTATTCAAGGGCAAGAATAAGTTTATGAGAAATAGAACATGGGGGCTGGAGAGATGGTTTAGCAGTTAAGGCACTTGCCAGCAAAGCCAAGGGACTCAGGCTCAATTAATTCCACAGGACCTATGTAAAGCCAAATGCACGTGATGACACACGCATCTGGACTTCGTCTTGCAGTGGCAAGAGGCCCTGGCACACCCATTTCTCTCTCTCTCTCTCTCTCTCTCTCTCTTTCTCTCTCTCTCAAATAAATAATAAAAAAGAATATAGCATTGATTCCATGGGGGAGTCTAGTAAGCAGTCTCTCTCTCTCTCTTTCTTTCTATCTCTATCACTCCCTCCTTCACACCCCCCCAAGTCCTGCTAATGGCGTGCACACAGATGACAAATATGGAAGTGATCTTATGCCATATCTGATGACAGGATATCTTCCAACAAACTCTAGAGCTAGGAGTACCCTTAATGACAGAACCATATCGATACAAAAGTGACACTCGATATGGTAACTACTGCCACCTGAGACTAATGGATATTTGAAATGTGACTAGGAGAGCAAGCGTGTTTAGAAGAGAGACTACTTGGAAAGAAAAAGGGATTTGGTGGGGGGGTTGGGAGGGGACAAGGGAAGGTGGTGGGAGGGGATTATGAACATGGGTTATTTTCTATATTTATGGAGGTTATCAATAGAAAGTTACAAAAAAGAAAGGAAATGTTTATGGGTATTTATTTGAGCACAGGGCCTGTGGCTGACATGTTGTAGAGAGTTCTAATGGGACCAGCACTTCTGCAACAAACATTTCCCAAGCCAACCCAAACGAACCCCAAAATCCTGCAAGCCCTCTTGTTTATATCTCAGCACCTACATTTTTCTTAAAACATGGAGTTGTGCATTTTTTTAAATAAGCTTTGAAATTTTAACACGGTGAAATTTTTATGGGGTACAATGTAACATTTAAGTGCAAACGTGCAAAGTAGGATGGTCGGATTAGAGTCATTGGCCTATCCATCACTACAAACATGGATCATTGCCTTGTGCTAGAAATAGCCTAGAGCCTTTTAACTAGTTATTTTGAAATACTTTATTTTTTTGTCAACCACAGTCACCCTACTATGCTATATAGAAATTAGACTCTATTCCCCCATCCAGCTGAACCCTATAGCCATTAACTACCCTCAGAGATACATTTTAATAGCCTTATGTAATGTCTCCTGTCAGGCATTTTCACAGCTAGAGTTTAGAAGTTATGTATATGGTTCATTCACTATTTATTTTGTTTAATAATCAGAGTTTACTGAGCAACTAGTCAGCACCACACAGGCGCAGTTTTAAGCACTAGGAATGCACCAGCGAACAAACAGTGCGTATGTAATGGTGATCTGAACGTGAATGTCCCCCATAGACTCAGGGATTTTTGATTCAGGTTACACTTCCTGCATAAGTCTCCAGCAGCCTGCTGGAGGAGGTGTCCCTGGGGCACAGGTCATACAGTCTAGTCTTAAGGTGAGTTCAGAGCCAGTATGAAGCTCTGGAAGTTGGAGCTTTCTCGCCGCTGCTGCTGGAAGTGGTTTTTCTCCGCTGTGGCTGCTGAAGTGAGCCAATGTCCTCCGGCATTGATGGGACTTCCCCTGGAACCTATAAGCCTGAAATGAATCATTGCCTTTTTCCACAAGCTGATTCCAGCCAGGTGTTTGTCCCAGCAATGAATTAAAAGTAACTGCCACAAAGGCCAAGTCCTTTTCTCCAGAGTTTGAGTTCCAGGGATGGGAGGGAACCAGACCCTGTGAAGAAATCAATGTGTAATGTGGGGAAACGATAAGATCCCAGTAGGAGACAAACAAGGTAAGATAAGGGAGAGTCATGCAGATGTTATTTAGATGGGAACTGAGGGAGGGCTTCTCCTAGGAGGGAGTAATTGTGTGGAAGCTTAAAAGAAACTGTGAAATGAAGCCTCGGCGAGGAGTTCTAGACAGAGGTCACAGCAAGCACTACAAGTGTGAGGTACCACAGCGGGCACCTCCTCTGAAGGGTATGGCCATGCCATCCTCCAGCTGAGCCCTGGACGTTCTTAGAAGACGAATCTCTGCCTCCTGAACCCACTGTGGCTACAGAAGAGGTGGAACATTTCCTTAAAGAAGTAAATTGCCTAATGTACTAGTTAGGGGAGAGAGAACCTCAGCCCAGCTGGCAGAGGTAGGTCTGGACCAACCCTCTCCTAGGGGTCCAGCTGAGTGACACCTGAACGGAAAATTAGGGCAAAAGTCTGATGAGACAGAATCCCCCATGGGAAATATGGTAAAATTAGTAACAGGAATGAGGCCACCCCAGGAGAGAATATGACTTGTTGAGTTGAAAATAACCACAAGGTCGTCTCTTCCAGATGCCACCAATCGCCTGAAACTTTCTAACATATTTTTGGACAAGTACTCATCCAGTGACTTATTGTTCTATACGGCAGCTCACTCTGATGGTGGACAATGATCAGGACAACCTCCAACTGGGCACTGCTTCTCGAGGCAGACCTAGGGTGAGGGAGGGCAGCCAGCAGGGGTTTGGATCAGCGCTTCCTACAACAGGCTGGGATGTTGATACCACCCTGCTTTATAGGAAAAAAAAAAAGTTAGATCAAAGTTCCTTTACTTCAGACTGTTCATGTGGCCTTCTTAGTGCTAGCTTTAAAACATTTCCCCACAAGAAGGACAATTTGTTGTTAGATGTTTCCCTTTGGAAAAGGTGTTTTAGAATACAGATTTTAGAGCCAGAAAGAATTCAACAGTCATCTAGTCCAACTAGCCATTTGACTAATAAAACCTGGAAGGAGGGGCTGGAGAAACAGCTTAGTCATTAAGGTGCTTGCCTGCAAAACCTAAGGACCCAGGATCAATTCCCCAGTACCCACATAAGCCAGATGCCCAAGGTGGCACATGTGTCTGGAGTTCATTTGCAGCAGCTGGAGATTCTGATATGCCCATTCTCTCTCATTCTCCCTCTCTCTCTCTCTCTCTCTCTCTCCTTTCTCTCTCTCTCAAATAAATAAAAAAAAACATAAAAAATATTTTAAAGAAATGAAAGGAGGCTAACCTTGAGTAAAATCCACAGAACATTACATGTCCACACAGTTCCCTTAAGGCCTTAAAGCTGTGGCACCTCCAGTCCTCCGTGCTCCTCACCTCTCAGCCACTTCAGAAATGTATCCTGGCCTCTCTTCTCACTTCACCCGTTTTCCAATTCACCGCAGCTCAGGGTTCTCAGAATTCTCTTCGTTTCCTTTTGGAGGGCCTTGTAGCTCAGGGCGCACACTACGAGGCTGGCCCTGTGGTTACGTGCACTGAGCAGCCACTTAGCTTCAGATTGTCTTGTTTTCGTACATGGTGACGTAGCATTCTGCAGACTCTCTTAGTTGTGGAAAGGGGGCTGTGGGCAGCTGGCATGAGAGAAATGTTTGGAGTTTTTCTTTTACTTAAAGCACAGTAGATTTCAAACCTTGTTTCTAAACTAGAACTTGTCTTTTCAGCAATGCAAAAGAACTACTACATCAATGAAAGTTCAAGGGCCCTCTGTACTGAAACACAATTTGTAACATTCTGTTGGTTTTTATTGTATGTTTAGAATGCTGAGATATTTTTGAAGTAAAAAAACAGTATTATATTTTTTAAAATGAAAGAAAGAAATTCTCTTCCCTTAGTCTTTGAACACCATTCTTGGTTTCTTCCCTCCTCTCTGAAGGTTTTTGTTCAATCTCCTTAGCTTCTGTTTCTCTACGTACCCCATAAATACAAATGTCCTCTGTGGCATGTCCTGGCCTTGTCTATATTCATTCCACCTAGTTCTACCCCTGGTCACAGTCCCTACCTAGTACATGAACAGTTTACTAAACATCTATGCTCAATTTCCACAAGAAGAACATTGCACCCTAGATTCACACACTGAATATACTCATGATTATCTCAACCTGGGTATCTCAGAAGCTTCATTTTTTTTAACATGTTAAAATCTTAATTAACTATACACTCCCCATAGTCTATATTGTGTGCCTCTTTGATTCCTATCTCTAATTCTCAAATCATTCAAAGCCAGAAGTTAGCCTAGACTTCTCCATTCCCCTCACTTCCTGCTTCTGACTTGTGCTTAAGAAGTGGTGGAGGGACTATAATATTTAGTTGTGCCCAGGTTAGAGACACGTGGACCTTTAGGAATGTCAGGAATGAGTAAAACACAACTGCTCTGATGATTTCAGGAGACCTTTAGTTTAGGAATGTCAGGAATGAGTAAAGCACAAACACTCCGATGATTTCAGGAGGCAAAGTTCACGAATACAACAATCATGACTTCAGTTCATGGATGGAATGTCTTCCTGCCCCTCCTCCTCCATCTACCTCTTTCTGTGTTTACCTCCTGCCAATTCAACTCAGAATCTGTGATCTGCCTTTTCAACTACTCTCCTTCTAATAGCTCCAGTCGCACATCCAGCCGTTGCACCCAGTGGAAAGTTCCAGCTCTCTCTTCTCACAGCCACGCCCGGCCTACTGATTGCTGCCGGAAGACATTTCCCCACAAGGCACATGAGCACAGCTGCACCCTCATAGTCCCCAGACTCAGCCTTGCTTCTGCGCCCCCCGTGAACATGGCTTTGTCTCTATAGACACAGTGCTCCCCTATTTCTCCCCAGGAGCCCCCGAGCAGCTCCCTCGTTCATGTTCTGTACCTGTTACCTTCTAGTCACTCCGCTACCTCCACTTGCCGCTTTGAAAGAAAGTAGCGGCTGGGCTGGAGGGATGGCTCAGTGGTTAAGGCACTTGCCGGCAAAGCCAAAGGATCCTGGTTCTATTCCCCAGGACCCATGTTAGCCGTATGCACAAGGAGGCACATGCGTCTGGAGTTCGTTTGCAGTGGCTAGAGACCCTGGAGAGTCCATTCTCTCCCTCTCTCTCTCCCTCTCCCTCTCCCTCTCTCTCTCTCACTCTCTCTCTCTCTCTCGCTATCTCTCTCTCCCTCTTTTGCTGTCAAATAAATAATAAAATAAAATATTTTAAAAGAAAGAAAGTAGTGGCCCTCAAATCATTGTCACAAATTTACAAGTTCATCCATCCTGCTCCCATCTTGTCAAAATGGAAGAGGTGTCCTTTTTTTTTCTCTACCAAAAAACAATCATCACACAACCATTCACTCAACAGTTAATTACCCAGTGTCTAGTATGTGCCAGACATAGATATCGGCCTCTGTCACTGTCTCCTAAATGGTTCCAGTGCAATTAAACCTCATTTACTTGTTTAAAGTATAGGCCACAAACCAGACTGAACCATCTGCCCTCGTGGAGTTACAATTTCAGTGGAGGAGAGAACCATAAACAAAACTGAGTAAAAAATATGCCAGGCGCCAGAGCAGTTAGCTGCCTCTGCATGTTAGAAGTACTGAATATTGGGCTGGAGAGATGGCTTAGCAGTTAAGCGCTTGCCTGTGAAGCCTAAGGACCCCGGTTCGAGGCTCGGTTCCCCAGGTCCCACGTTAGCCAGATGCACAAGGGGGTGCACGCGTCTGGAGTTCGTTTGCAGAGGCTGGAAGCCCTGGCACGCCCATTCTGTCTCTCTCCCTCTATCTGTCTTTCTCTCTGTGTCTGTCGCTCTCAAATAAATAAATTAATTAAAATAATTTTAAAAAAAGAAGTACTGAATATTGAAAGATAATATCTTGGGAAGCCCTTCCCTGAAAAGGTCAAGGGCTGAATGAGATGATCAGGAAGACCCTGAGGATTCCTACATGAAGAGTACATAGTCAAGGGGAAGGAAGCTACAGGGTTAATTTTTTTTAACATTAATTAATTAATTTAAGAGAGAGAGAGGGAGGGAGAGAATAGGCACGCCAGGGCCTCTAGCCACTGCAAACAAATTCCAGACGCATGTGCCGCCATGCGCATCTGGCTTACGTGGGTCCTGGGGAATCACATGTGGGTCCTTAGGCTTCTCAAGCAAGCGCCTTAACCACTAAGCCATCTCTCCAGCCCTTTTTAATTTTCAGGTTTAGTTTTGACATCAAGAGCTCACCTGCCCTGGAGGAGAAGCACAAGAGGAAGCATGGGCTAGGACGCTGGGCTCTATGAGTCACAAGAAGGGCTCTAACTCCCTGTCAGTGAAATAGACATTGTGGGGGGCTTTGAGAAGCCAGGAGCTGACTATGTCACCAGGACGACTGGTCTGGTCAGTGAGCTTCTATTCCCCCATCTCAAGGATGGTGCGCTGTCAATCACACCAGCTATACACAGCTCCTGTTCTGAATGATGTGTCGTGTTATCTGTTCTATATCTGTTTCTATAGGTGTGGTATAGAGAATCTGAGCATCGTGAAGAGCCAGAGTCAGGTGAGAAAGTAGAAGAACCCACTAGAAGGGATGGGGGAGGTCACAGTCTATCTTCTACATGTGGGCTGATAGATGTTTGCCCACACCTAAGCCATCATGCATTATACACACACACAGAGAGAGAGAGAGAGAGAGAGAGAGAGCTGGAGTTCCTTTGCAGTGGCTGGAGGCCCTGACACATATAGATAGTCTCATGACTTTTTATCGGATCTATCTAGCAGAAATCACACTTGGTTTAGTGTCATATTTAACAAAAGATCGAGACACCTTGTCTTGCCTCTGGGAGCAGCCAAATTTTCCAAGGTCATGTCCACACCTTTATAAGTAGACTCCAGCCATGATAATCCTTCAGTGGTTCAGCTGTGCCGAATTTAATCCTGCTTTAATCCCTCCATGCTCTCGTGGTGAATTCTTTGCCTATGACCTCTGTATGGCTGCCAAAGGGCGTGCAGTCACTCCCTAACCACTGCCTCCCCTGAGCACACTTAATCCCACTTAGGTCTCACTTGCCTGAAACCTAACGCACACACCCAGGTTCCCTTCCGCTGTCTTCTCCCTGCCATGGGCCAGCGTTCCTAACTAGCATCTGCCCTCCACATTTATGTCCTCACCTGTGCTTTCTTTGGCATCACTGACCCCACCACCCTGTGCCCCTGTACGCTTCTGAAACGATTTAACTGAAATAGTCATATTCTGTGTCCATTAGAGGTTGAGATCCATGAGGCTTCCTCTGCAATGACTGACTGCTGCTCTCGTAACTCCTGCCCACAGCCCATGGTAAACACCAGTGATCCGGCTGAGGAGCGCCCTCAATGGAATGGGGGCCCGGAAGAGGGAAATGATGGTGCCAACACATGATGTGTTCCTCTCAAGATTCTGCTTAATAAAAACAGAAAGACTTGCCAGGTGTGGTGGCACACGCCTTTAATCCCAGCACTCGGGAGGCAGAGGTATGTGGATCACTGTGAGTTCGAGGCCACCCTGAGACTACAGTGTGAATTCCAGATCAGCCTGGGCCAGAGTGAGACCCTACCTTGGAAAACCAAAAGAATAAATAAATAAAATAAGATTTTTAAAAAAAGGACTGTGGAAGGAGCAGATTTGAACACATTAATTTTTTGTTGTTGTTGTTTTTTGGTTTTCCAAGATAGGGTCTCACTCTAGCTCAGGCTGACCTGGAATTAGTCTCAGGGTGGCCTTGAATTCATGGTGATCCTCCTACCTCTGCCTCCCAAGTGCTGAGATTCAAGGCGTGCGTCACTACGCGCGGCGTTGAACACATCAATTTTAAGCAGTGAGCTACACTCAAGACATCAGATCAGAGCTGTACTTTAAAGTGATCCGTTGATGTGCTGGTGTGGGGGGCTAGCCTCCTTCCTCTCAGGAGCACAGCTTTGGCCTGGCCCACATTCATTCCTGTCAAAAATTGGGAAATATTTGTTTACTCTGTGGAGCCAAATCACCCGAAATGACTTTGTCTAAATATTTATTTACCCTGAGCATGCTTTAAAAAAAATAATTCTAATAATCAAAACATCCCTGATTGCGCAGAAGGCTTGGAGCTACACTTCCCTCTAAAGCTTTCCAAACTCGGAGGTAATAGACAAGGTTTTCTTGGCCAAGCCATGTGCCAGGTCCTCTGATAAACCATCTGCTAGGAGTCTGTCCCTCTAGAACGCTGAGCCAAGAGCTCCAGATGGGGCTGTGAAAAGGACTTCAGTCTGCTTGAAGAAGACAAAGGGATAACTGTGGGCAGGCTTTCAAATCATTGTGCCCGGGCCACCCAGGACATCATCAGATCATGTCCTTTCAGGCCTCCCCAACATGGTAAACTAACTGTTGACCTAAGGACAGAATATGGAATCTCAGCAAGTCCCTAAAACAAATTCTGTGAGTAAATTGGGGGCAGATGACACTTTACAAGGAAAATGAAAAAGAAAAATTACAAATACCCTCAGCATGCTGAAAGACAAAAAGTTTTACCTTAAGTCTACTATGCTAGGTGAGTGAGAAAATTTTCTTTCCTTAAAATAACTTGCTTGCTAAGGGAAAAGGCATGCAAAATTCTCAGACTCAGAAGTGCAGCCAAGGAAAAGAGCCAAATGCCACAGACAGTCTATCGTCCACCTGCAAGTTCTGTGGCAGACCTGGGCCAATTAAGAATTTTAATGTCTCTTGCCTTTTGCCCATAACTGATGGCTACCCCCAAAATGCATGACCCACAATCTCCACAGGGTCCCTTTGGACGGAAGAGAACAAGGATGGGGCTAAAGATGGTACCAAGTGTGCTGTTTACACACTTAGTATGTACATAACTAATGAAGAAAAAATGGCTAAGAAAAGAGTTTGAATGTCTCAGTGTGACAAGAGCGGGGGTCACCTCCTGCAGATTCCAACAGAGGCAGGACTATGATTGAGGTCTTATGACTATGTCTTAGATAACACCTTGCTTGCCGATATTTGAAAGGAAGAATAGCATTTCTTCATGCTCAGGACAGGAGTCCACATACAATACCCAGCCTGCTGTGTCTTAGTCCTGAATCATCTCAGATGACCAGTTGAAAACATGGTACCCAACCCACCAGCAACAACACCAACGAGAGACAGGAATGCTGCTCCTCAAAGGGGAGTTTTGGAGACAACCACATTCATTTGAATATGCAATCACTGTGGGTTTGTTGGGCACTGCCAGGCACAGGCTGATGGAGCCTTCAGGAGAGGGGCCTGAGCTTCCAGGCGTGGCTAAGGACCCCCGGGCTACAGGAGGCCACTCCCTCTCCAAGCCCAGCACACCTGAACTTAGGCTCTGCCCATAGCCCTGTGACCTTTGGCCAGTTGCCTAGGAAACTCCTTATCAGCCTTCACACAGCCCATCCCCCTGAGCCCCTAAATCATCTGACCTCCCTGCCATTGAATGTCCCCATATGCTAATTAGACATCAGAAATGGACTTGGTATGTCCAATCCCCTTAGGGTCCCACCCCCGACCTTCAGGTGCTTATAAATCCATTTCACTGACAATAAACTGAGAGAATTATTCAACTATCTCCTGGGAGTGTTTCTCTCCACATGTGCTCACCCACCAGTTTCCTGGGCGCCTTCGGGGGACCATGGCTGGCCCCAGAGGATACAGAAACCCACATGGGTTCACTATTTAAAAGTTCTTTTATCATGTGCACATAGATTAATTTGCAAGGAAAGTAAGAATAGCAGACATAATTTTACTAATAAGCTCATTAAATAAGATTATCCTCTCTTAAGCCTTGAACAACTATCAACTCAGTTCAGGAAAATTCTATTACCTTTCTATGCGTAAGACAGAGGCACAAGTAGGAACACTCCTACACGAATTCATTAGAATCTCTGAACGGAAAGTTACTTACAAAATCCACATTGGCTGGGGGAAGGGAACGATTGTGAGATGGCTCAGTGGTTAGATTAAAGGCACTTGCTTGCAAAGCCTGACGTCCCTGCCTCAGTTCCCCAGTATCCACATAAAGCCAGATGCACAAAGTGGTTGGTAAATCTGGAATCCATTCGCAGTTGAAGGAGGCCCTAGTGTATCAATACTGACTCTCTATCAGTCTCTTTCTATCTCTCTCTCTCAAATAAATAAATAAAAATATTTTTAAAAATATCTAAATTGAGAGCTGAGGAGATACCATACTTGGTAAACTGCTTACCATGCATTCTTGCTGAGACAAAACACCCATGGGAGGAAGGGACTTATTTTGATTTACTGACTCAAGAAGGAAGCTTTATAATGGCAAGACAAAGCACAGTGTGCGCAGACACTGGACACCACCTCCTTGCCACAGCAGGTGGAAAATAGCAGCAGGAGACGGAGTCGAGTTCTGGCAAGGGGGAGCTGGCTACAACAGCCCTAAGCACAGCCCCAACAACACACCTCCTTCAGCAAGGTTCTGCTGCCCAAGCTGCCATCAGTGGAGGACCAAGCATTCAAAACCCATGAGTTTATGAAGTACATCTGATTCAAACCACCACACCAGGCATCATGAGGACCTAACTTTGATCCCCAGAACCCATGTAAAACAAGCCTTATGTGATGGGATCTGCTCACAATCCAAGCCTTGGGGAGGAGATAGTTGGACCTCTAAGGCCCACTGGCCAGCCAGTTTAGCTTCCCTGGCGAGCTCCAGGCCAGTGAGAGAACCTATTTCCAAAAAGGTGGACAGCAGCAACTGAGGCCATGCCCTGGCTGCCACATGCATACACATGAATCTGTGCATATGTGCACACATATGCCCCAATGCACACATGGAATAAAAGCCACATAGGCATCTTCTAAGCTGGAAGTTCTGACCTCTAGTCACAGGATCACAGATCCATCCCCACACAGATAAAAGGGGCCGTGTGGGGTTCTCCAGCTGCACTGAGATAAGGAAAGGCTGTGGACACTGATCCTAAGCCACGTGTGTGACTTGGCTGGTTCTGTGGGTGACAGCAGCACATGAGATTCCAGCAGAGGCCGACCCTGTCTAGGCCGCATGCTAGCTGTGTGATCCTAGAGCAGGGAAGAAAGTCTGCGCGCAGTCTCTTCAATCTGTAAAGTGGGCCATAGCAGTGCGTCCCTCAAGTAAAGTAAACATTATTAAATATTCAATATGTACAGGGCCGGGTAGATGTCTCAGCGAATAGAGGGTTTTCCATGTATGCAGACCTGAGTTCAGAGCCTTACATCCCACCTAAAATCTGGAAGCTACGGAAGCCCAATGGCAAAAAGGGAGGTGGGAACAGGGGAATTTGCCAGAAGTTGGAGGTCAGATAACTTTGGGAGCACATCATTGAACAACAATGAAAGTGAGAGGCCTTGCCTCAACCAAGGTTGAAGGCAAGGACTGACACATGAAACTTGTCCTTGTCACTCTGTATGTGTGCAATAGCATTCATGCTTCTATATTCACACACACACACACACACACACACACACACACACACACAATGTATCATACATGCACTTACACACACCAAAAAGCAAATCATGTAATATGTACAGAGCACTTCAAATGATACCTGATGCATATAACTATACTACATGCATCCCACATCACAGATACATGTGTCATATAATGTTTGCTGCTGTGGTATTATCAACATCATTGCCACCAACACAGTTTTACATCAGTTCTGCTAAAGAATTTCCCATAGAAGAGAAAGGAAGGGAGGAGGGTACTTAATAGGTTGGTATTGTATATATGTAAGTAGAAGGATAGATTAATGGGGGTGAAAAGGCCCAAAATGAGGTCAGGGGAAGAGACTGAGTAAAGGAAAGGTGGAGGGAGGGCTAATCAAAACCTAAGAGGATGCAAATAAATCATATGGAATCCTCTATTTTTGGACAATGGAACATTCAGGAGCCATAGATCATTGTTAGAAAATTTTCAGTGCCAGGGATGGGATACCTCCAGTGAGTTGTTGGCCAGGGAGGTTCCTGATGCCCCCAAAACATTATAGGCCATTGCCGAGAACCTTGGTTTCCCACCAGGAATAGATGGTAAGACCCTATTGCTGAAGACTCCACATACTTGGGCTGCAAGGCCACTGAGAAATCCTGCTGGAGCTGAACTGATAACCTCCTCTAGCTGACCACCTGACAGAAAGATGGAAGAAGCCATTCTACATGTAGTTCAATGGGAGAAAGAGATACCACCAGTGAAGATACTCAACAGTGAACACTGCAAGCTTTATAATTGGCCAGCCAGGCCAAATGAGCCAACGGGTGCAATAGTGGCATGTCTGTCATGGTGGAAACCAACTGCCCTCCAATTGGACTAGAGGCCCACTCTATGGGGAGGGGGAGCAGAATACATCCCTGATACTGAAAAATTAAAACAGGGGTAGTCATGAGCCCTAGGGGTGTAACATCTGCTGATGCCTGGAAAAATGTATATACTATGCTTATCAAACTGCCCAATAAGCACTTCTCTTAATATTCATACACTTATATTAACACTACTCTCACTTTGTGTAGAGAATCTTCTCTTTTCAGATGGCAGTGACCTTGGGATGACTCAGAAGGTAGAATAGTGCTGGAAAGAAGTGACTGCAGTACTGAGTAACATCTCGATCACACCTTCCAAGGCTCAGGGTCTAATGCGCAAGAGGTGGCTGAAAGAATGTAAGAGCCAAAGGAAGGGTAGGACTCCTTACAAAATGCTCCTCCAGACACAAAATGGCCTGGATATCCATGACCTCACAGTGCCTGACACTACCTACACAAGACCATCATAAGAAGAGGAAAAGATCATGACATCAAAATAAAAGAGAGATTGATTGAGATGGGGAGGGTATATGATGGAGAATGGAATTTCAAAGGGAAAAGTGGGGAGGAGGAGGGAGGGTATTACCATGGGATATTTCTTTATAATCATGGAATATGTTATTAAATATTGAGAAAAATTTTCCCATAATGCTCAGGAGCAGCTGGCAGTGGCTGTTACCGTGAGGACACCTGGGAAACCCTGGAAGGACAGGGTGTCATAGAGCTCAGGTCAGGCACATTTTAGGCTTTGTTGTACAAGAATTGGGAAGGCTTTCTGGTTACAGGACAAAGAGTGAGTTCAGACATCCTTTTCTATTTTATACAAACTGAAATACACTAGTTTCCTTTTCTGTTCCACCACACTCTCCACACCTGACCCCCAAAGAAAAATAACTCAAAGATTTTTGCACTGACATATGAAGCCTTACAGAAACAGGATGTCTCCCTATCCATTTCTTCCTAATTTGCTGATGTTCAAAATGGATGTAACACATTTAAAAGTCTTGCATTTTAATATTTCATCAGGTTCAGCCATATTAAATTGCCATTTGTAGGTCAAATAAGATAAAATATCATCAGTTTTCATAGAGGTCAATTTATAAATTTATAAATTATATGTCCTGGATCTTGCTATTCTCAGCAATACACTTTAATTGTTTTACATATATATATATATATATATATATATATATATACATATATATATATATATGTATTACTTTGGAGGAAATTTATTAAAGGGCATGCTTTAAAAGATGTACGTGAAATAAAGACATTTCATGGCTGACCTTGGGTTGCATGAAGACTGAGTTTGTATTAAAAACTCCCAATGATTTTTATCACTCTTGCATAGAGCTGCTAAAATTGGAAGGGCCTTTTACGAACACCTATCCTAAGCCTTCCTTCTGAAGATGCTAACAGGGGTCCTGAGGGGTGAATTTATTTACCCCATGGTCACAGTTGCAAAGTATGAGAGCCAAAAATAGCTCTCCAGTCCCTTGGCCCCTATTCAGTTTCTCTTGTGTGAAAATCGAATCTCTTTTGTCTGGAATCTTGTTAGGCAGCGTTCCTAAAGAAGCCACAGGCATGGTGTCAAAAAACCTGGGGTCTGAGCAGGTGGGATGTGAATTGTATGCCGAGATGCCCTTTGCTGATGTCTTTAACAAGACTCTTGATTTTGGGCAGAAGGATGACAAAAATAGCTATCTATGTCCAAGTGCTCAGACCTCCTAGGCAAGTGACACTGATGTCACAGATAGAAAATATTGAAAAAGGGCATAGGACATTTGCCATGTTTCTATGTAAGGTCCCCAGTGGTCCCTCTATTTGTACACATGGGAAAGCAGATTCAGAGATGTGAGCACTTTCCGGGACTCAGGTCTGTCCATGTTACCCCCTTCCTGCTAGCTTCCACATCTCATAAGTATATTCAATGTGGAGAATATAATGGCAGAAGCTTTAATAGACTCAAGGGATTTTAGACGTGCTCCATTGAGCTTTCTAACTTCAAAAGATGGGACTATATAGGCTGCGAGCGAGTGAACCCTAGTTAGAAGTGTACAGGTAGAACTGATTGGTTTGAGTAATTATACCCAACCAATAATACAATATAAAAGCCAGGCTTATCCAGATTGGCTTAAACCTGTCTGGGCTTCTTTCTCAAGGAGATGTGATCAGTAACTGAAGTACAAAGTCCTCCGTTGGTATCCAAAGGGGATTGGTTCTGGGCCCCTGCAAAAACCAGTCTACATGTTCAAGTCCCTTATACAAAATGTTGCAGTATTTGCTTAGTCTATAAATACCTTCACCTATACCTTAAATCACCCTTGGACTAGTTGTAATGATTAACACTGTCTAAATCATTGTTGTACTGTTTTATTTAGGGAACAGTGACACAAGGAAGAAAATTTGTATGTGCTATAGATAAACATGCTTCATTCCAATATATTTCTATGTTAATTCCATTGGTTATTTATTCGTGGATTCATCAAAATATTCATCAGATATGTACTTTTGCCTGCAGTTCATTGAATCCTTGGTGTAGAACCCATTAATGTGGAGATCAGCTATATAAGGCGGCTAGGAAAATACCCAACCATGATCTGCATACTATTAGAAGGCAAAAGGGGAAAATAGGTACTAGGTCATCAGCCAACAGAAACCTTGGGGAGTACCCCATGTTTGGATATGCCATAATTTGTTACTGATTTGGGACATATGTGTTCTTTCTGACTTTTTGTCCTCTGGGAGGCTGCTCTTGCCACAAACACTTCTGTGGCTCTGGGCTTGTAGACGTCTGTGAACATGCTTCTAGGATAACTCCTAATGGTGAATACTGGGGTCATATGGTTACAAATGCTTGGCTGGTCTTGACAATTTTTACTGTAGAATGTTTCTTTCTGACAGTATACTCAGGATGACTACAGATATATTTGTGATTTTTGCTAATTTCACAGCTAAGTGTCTCAGATAAGCCAGAGCGCTGGGGTCACAGAAGAATACGGCATATTTTCATATAGCCGCAATTCTTTTAGATTTACAAAATATTGTTACTTTTACATTTCATACTCTCAGGGCACAGAATATAAAATCTATACAAACTGCTTTGATGAAACGTGGGACTTCAAAGGAATATTCTGCTTACAAAGAAATCCATCTGTCTTCTCTCTCCCCTGCTTCCCTCAAATCCCAGAAGTTACCCGCTTATTCTCCTCTGGAGTAAGAAGTCTAGCTATAAATTTTGAGGAATAAAATTACCACCCAGCTTCTCCTAATATCATCTTTCATCCCGTAGAGTTGTGAAGGTATGAGGCAATGATGGTGGCCATGCAATGCAAGGGTTTTATTCAGTGGCATGGAACAGAGAAAAGATCGAAGGGCTTGAAGACAAGAATGCTGGACATTGCAGGATAGTAAACATGCAGCTTGATCAAGGACAAACAAATTACCCCAGAGGTATAATAACAGAACAGTGGCCTAGCATTTCCAGTGACAGACAGCAACCAGGGATCCTGTTTCCAGCCATGGGAAATCCCATCCTGCCATCACCAACAGATGGAAAGGGAGGTGACGTGTGGCTGCTGCATGCCCCGTGCCAGAGGGAAATCTGGTTAATTCCCAGCACAAATTATTCCACATAGAGTTCTATGATTATTGAATGTCATTTCTCTGATTAAAATGGCTCAAATTGTTTTGCTCATTAGAATCATTTGATATTTAGAACACTATGATATTCAATGCAAGCACTAAAGTCGAACAAGAAAGAGGCAATATCCAATTAAATTCATCTAAGAAGAGCAAGAGTCCCTGGACAGGCATCATCAAAATTGTGTGCTCTTCAATTAATTTTCCTAATGACGATATTATGGCTTTTTTTTTTTTTTCCTTTCTGGATCTTCCTCAATAAGGCCAGTATGTTCAGATGCATAGAACCCTGGCTAAATTCCAGACCTATACAATCACAATTCTTAAAGAAGACAAAAGTACAAAATGAACACTGAAACATTCACCTCTAGATTGTTTTTTACTGAGAGAAAACTTTTAACTCTGCTAACCTTAATGTGGGGCTCACAAAAAATATGACTGTGGCTCACGGGGCAAAGAGTTTTCCTTCAGGAACATTTTTGGCAGGAACCGTATCCCTAGTAACATGGTGGCTTCATCTAGAAGCACTAAATCTTAAACCTCCTTATCAGGGATCTGAGGCTCTTGATGGAAACATCTGGGCTTCGAAGGGCTTGGTTAATGCCTCTCCTCCAACTCCGCTTCCGGCACCACACTGGCTCCACTCCACACTTTCACCTTTGCTTCGCTTTATCCATGGTTCTGGTAGCTCCAACATCCTGAAGTCTCCATTCAAACAGAGGGCTCGCCTTCATAGCTTCCCCCAGTAACCCCTCACAGCTACAGGGACTCCAACCTTGCCACACTTTGTCCAGCCTCAGCAGCTCTCAGGAGCAATGGAAAAAGACCCCCAGGCTCCCTCCGTTTTGAATCTCTCATGCCTCCCAAACTAGTACCACATGGACGGTGCTTGCAAGTTCTAGAACCAGCTTGGAAGGCGGTCCGGCCACAGCTGTAGCAGCCTTCCAAGCTGGCCTGGAAGAAACACTGCCCTGGGCGGTTGGTTGTATGGAAGCAGGAAACCCCTTCACTTTAGGATTTCTTCCTTCAAATGAACTGAGGTTTCTCACAGGCCCGGGATGGCTGGGGTCTTACCCTCAGGGCACCTTTCCTGTTGTCCCAGGTTAGCCCTGGAGGTCTCTCTTCAGTAGCATTGGTCTCAACAGTTACAGCTTCTCTCCGAGTGCCAGCCTCTTCTGCACTGTCCTGGTCTCAGATTTCCTCTGCTAAAAATTAGTCCATTGCCTTTAAACTCACCCTCACCCAAGTTGTTGGAATATGGGCAAAATTCAGGCAGTTTTCCATACCATGAACTGCCTTTGTCCCAGTTCCTAATGCATTCCTTTTTCTCTTCTCCAACTCCATTCTGAGCTTCACAACTCCAACCAGAAGGGTCCATTAAACTCTGCTTCTTGCGTTGTAGGGCTTTTCTAGTTAAAACTTTCAAACACTTCCATACTCTTCCCCCAAGCCATTTCCAAAGGCCTTATGAACTCTGTGGTGGTTTGATTCAGGTGTCCCCCGTAAACTTGGGTTTTCTGAAATGCTAGGTTTCCAGATGATGGAGATATGGGAATTAAAGCCTCCAGGAGGCAGTGTATTGTTGGGAACAGGCTTATGGGTGTTATAGCCAGTTTCCCCTTGCCAGCGTTTGGCACACTCTCCTGTTGCTATTGTCCACCATATGTTTGTCAGTGGGTGATGTCCACCCTCTGCTCATGACATCGTTTTCCCTACCATCATGGATCATCTCCTGGATGCTGTAAGCCAAAATATACCTTGTTTTTGTCCCACAAGCTGATCTTGGTCATGTGATTTTTGCCAACATTGCAAACCTGACTGCAACAAACTCCATGGTTGGGTTTATCATAGCAATGGCCCTACTCTCTGGTAAAATTATCTTTATTAGTTACTTTCCTCATTGTTGGGAAAAATATTTGAGAAAAGCTACTTAAGAGGAAGACTTTATTTGAGCTTATGGTATTGCTCTAGTCTCGGCACAAATATTCCTTTTTTTTTTTTTTTTTTTTTTTGAGGTATGGTCTCACTCTAGACCAGACTGACCTAGAATTTACTATGCTGGCCTCGAACTCATAATGATCCTCTTACCTTAGGCTCCTTAGTGTTGGGATTAAAAGTATATGCCACCATAACCAGCATAACTTCCTTTTTAAATTTTTTTTTAAATTTATTTGAGAGAGTTAGAGAGAGAGAGAGAGAGATTGAAAATGGGTGAGCCAGGGGCCCCAGCCACTGCACAAGAACTCCAGACACATGTGCCATTTTGTACATCTGGCTTATGTGTGTCCTGGGGACTTGAACCAAGGTCCTTAGGCTTCACTAAATTCTAATCAAACTGTATCTATGTTTTTAAAATCCAGTTGTTTGCTTTTGATTTTCACTGTAAGCCTGGCCAAAAGCATCAAGGATCAACCTTGCCTGAATCTCATGCTGCCTTGAATTTTCCTCTGTGAAATAAATTAGTCCAATAGTTTTGAATTCAGCCTCACTCAAACTCTCAGGATATAGTCAAAACATAGCCAGCTTTATTATTACTTTTTTAAAAATTTACTTCTGAGAGAGATGGCAGAGGGAGGGGAGAATGGTAAGCCATGGTCTCTAGCCCCTTTCAATGAACTCCGGACACATGTGCCATCTGGCTTGCATGGGTTCTGGGGAATTGAACCTGGATCCTGAGGCCTCATAGGCAAGCACCTTAACTGCTAAGCCATCTCTCCAGCCCCAGATTCTCGCTACACTGTAGCAGATGGCCTCTGGCCAAGTTATGAATAGAGTCTTTCTTCCCCCAGAACCACCGCTGAAGTAGAAGAGTCATTCCTGGGCTCCACCAGTCTGCAACTCCATCCTTATCAAAATCCCTCCCACATGCTCAGCTTCATTACAGCAATGTTGACTCCACTTTTTGGCACCACTTTTCTGTCACTTTTCTCCTCCCTGTCACAAAACACTTGATAGAAACCACTGAGGGAGGAAGGTCTGCTCCAGTTCATGTTTTCTGAGGGATTTCATCGAGGAAGGCAGGATGGCAGGAGCTCTAGCCCTGGCATTGGCAGCAGGTGTTGAAGGTTCTTCACCTGGTGGCATATTGGAAGCAGACCCACTTCTGGTGACCTGCATCTACCAACAGACCCTGCCCCTTAAGGACTCCAAAGCCATCAGGGTAGTGCTAGCCAGCTGAAGGACTGAGTGTTGAACATGTTGAAGCACTGTGAGGCAAATTCCAGATTCAAAGGCTTTGCCAGTTGAAGAGGGTGCTGGTCCCCAAGAATCCAAAAGTGCTTGCAGAGCCTATCACGAGAGTATGGGATCCACAAGTGCTTGCAGAGCCTGCTCATGAGAGCAGCGTGATCACACATCTTGTACTTGTAGGGCTTTAAGTCCATGTGCCACTTCACCTGTGTCTTCGCCACGTCCTTCTTGCCACAGAACCTCACACTTGAGGTTGTCATCCATGTGAAGTTTTAGGCGATGATCCTTGTCTTCCTTGCCATGCAGGTCTTGAACTGGTGACTTGAGAAACAATCACTGAGCCTCCTCTGAGCAGGGGCGTCACTTGGTGTGGGGAGAGATGATAGTGGCTGTCTGGCCCATGTGGCTTTTTCCTAGACAGATAAGTTTTTTTTAAGTATTTTATTTTTATTTATTTGACAGAGAAAGAGGGAGAGGGAGAGAGAGAAAATGGGTGTGCCAGGACCTCCAGCCACTGCAAATGAACCCCAGATGCATGCGCCACCTTGTGCATCTGGCTAATGTGGGTCTTGGGGAATTGAACCTGGGTCCTTTGGCTTTGCAGGCAAGTGCCTTAACCACGAAGCCATTTCCCCAGCCCATAGACAGGTAAGTTTGATAGCTATGTTCCGAAGCAAATGTGGGAGCTGAAACCATGATCACCTGGGTCTCTAAGGCAGCTCCGGGTGGGATTCTCTGTTTCTGGACATAAACTGGCCTGTGCTGACGGCTTTCCTGAGTGTGTGGGCAGGGAAGGCACCCACCATCAGCTCCACCAGCGCCATGGTGCCGCCTGGTGTTTATACAAAGCCTGGGAAACTGGCACCCTGAATGCTTATGCCCATGGGCACGGACTCTCTGTCTGTAGAGTTCCAGGACTATTCTTTTGATTTTTTCACACCCCAACCTTCTTCACCCATGTCTGCTGGGTGGGAAATATCATGCCTGGTGTTTTTAAACATTCCTCTTCTACTACCTGGTAATCATTTTGCTTCCAGTTAGTCAAAATAACTTGCTAGGTAGCTAGCAGTCCCCATCTTTTCATGAAGTTTTGAATATTCATAGAATATGCTGTGTCTTGGCTTGTTTGTAGCCTCCAATAATTCTCACAGCTGTTTACAGGAACACTAAGCAGCACCCTCGAGGAACTCAGTAAACGCTGACCCAATGTGTAGAAGTGACTTAATTTGCTCTTGATAGCCAGGATCAATTGTTCACACCCATCCATCTTTTCTGCTCATCCGTTCAGTGACTAGGTAGAAGCTTCAACTTGTAATTTGGTGAGCATTTGTTATAGTGCAAGACGGCAGCATTGCTCCCCCAGGAATTGCTATAGTTGAGATCTGGGATATATGGCTTCATCTCCAGTTTGACACTATTGGAAGCTGGTAGAAACAAATCAGGCCTAGGTCTTAGGTCACTGGAGGCATGCTGTTGAGGGAGAAAGTGGGACTCTGAAGCCTTCCTATATTCCTCTTTTGCAGCCAGGTATGAGGCAAAAGGGATTCCTCTATAACATGATTCTGCCATGATATCCCACCTTACCACACATTAAAAAAAAAAACCAGCAAACCATGCATTAAAACCTCAAAAGCTGTGAATCAAAATCAAAGCTTTTTCTCTTGATAAGTTGATTGCCTCAGGCATGAAAGCTGCATTACACAAGACCCCGGGGGACGTGGTCCTACACCCCAAGCTGAAGGGGTGGGACAGTTCACTAGGGATTCAGTTAGGACAACTATGAAAAGATCCACTCCCATTCCCATCCATTGATTTCCAAACCACTGGGGAAAATAGCATGTACTGGTTGCTAATTCCGAGTATGTGCAGCCCGTGCAGAAGACACGGCCCCGTTCTGCAGCCTTGCCCACCAGCGAGACCACGACCGAGGGCTGATTTCTAGCAGGCCAGCTGCTTCCGTTGACAGTAGTAATAGTAAAGTCTATGAGCACAGACCACCGTGACACCTAATAGGCTGCACAATTAATTTCTTGGTCATAAGCAATGCCCCGTGGATTAAAGAGTAAAATATTCTCTAAGCCCATAGATGATGATTTTGGCAAAGGGACTGTGGGCAAACATGGTAAATCCATGGCTAGAGCAATTGTTTGGTTTGTTTTGTTTTGTTTTTATTCCAGGGAGAGCAGACCCCCGCCTTCCAGTGTGGAAGTCAGAGAAGTCAGAGAGCAGGCTGAGTGTGCTGATGGATGGTGACGCGTTCCACACTCAGGGGATGTCGCGGGTTGGGCCATCCTCAAAAGCTGCATTTGGGTCAGTTCCGAAGAGTAGAATTCTCCATGGCTGAGGCTGTGAGTAGCAATATAACAAGAACCACTATGACTGTTTTTGATTTTAAAAATATTATCACAAAATTAGAACTTCATGTAATTGTAGAAACTACTAGGACAGTAATGTCCAGTCACCAGCCAGTCCTCCTGAAGTACTGGTGAGGTTCAGGCTTACCGGGAAAGCTAAGAAAGCTTAGTAGGTCTGCAGAAGAGGATTTCTTGATTGGCTGTTGTAGGCTGTGGCCTCTGTGGACTTCAGCCTTTGTCATTCCATAACCAAACAACTAGTTTTGAACCTAGAAGTCAGTTCAAGTCATCATAAAGAATACCTACTAGAACAGGACGTGGTGCCAAGCACCTTCAATCTCAGCACTCATGAGGCACAGGTAGGAGGATCACAGAGTTTGAGGCCACCCTGAGACTACAGAGTGAATTCCAGGTCAGCCTGGGCAAGAAAAGAAAAGAAAAAAAAAAGAATAGATACTCAAAGAATGGAGAAGAGAAATAAGAAGGTGGAGTCATCCAGAACTTTCTGATTCTACCAACTTTTCATACAGTTGACACAGATCTTCTATGACTGCTGCTTTACTATAATTTTTCAAAACTTATAAGTTCTTTCATAAGCAGTTGTACTCAGGAGTCATAAACACAATAGAATCCTGGGAAATGTAGTTGCATCTCACAAGCCAATACGGCTTGATGCAGCACAGTCCCAGAGAAATAAGCCTGCTTCATTCATTCATTCAAGCGAGCAAGTACATTACACCAGTAACGTTCTATAAGCTCCGTAGGTCACAAACAGCTTTAATGTAACTGAATAAGTAGAACAACGGGAGCAGAATAATGGAAACATTTTACATATTTGCTTTCTGAAATTTAAAGGAAAACAATTGAAGATCTGAAAAAACAACTTCTACAAGATTGGCTTTCCCATGAACTCATATCTACAAAATGCATTGTGTCTGATGTGTGAAAATACATACAAAATACACACAAAAGCCGTGAAACAATTCATCATCTTCCAACAACTTGAGCGAAGATAAAAGATGCCTAAGGAACATGGATGGCTTGTAAAGGTTGGGGTCTTCAAGCACAGTTTTTACCCTGAATTGAACCTTCGGCACTGGGAATCAGCATTTTGTCATGCAGCATTAGCACATATTATAAAAGTGCATAGAGGCAAAGGACTAGAACTACCAGCCACTCAGAGGCAGCTTTGTCAACTAGGCAAAAACAATAACAACAAAAAAACCCAAAAAAACAGCACTGACTACACTGTTAGGAACTTTGAAATGGAAATAAATAAAAGAAGAAAAGAAAAAAGGGAGTGGTCACTCCCTTTATTTTCTGTTTAAAATCACACAGAAAACAAATGTCAAATCTGTGGTGCACTAATATCTTCGAGACACATCATGTGCCCATGAGAAGGACTAACAACTACACTGTGTTCACAGCAATACAAACACACTTGAGAGAGTGTGAGCAGGTCACACTGCCTTCCCGAGGAGCTCCGGAAGAACCCCTTGATAATTATTGGCACTAAAGAAAGTTATGCATTCTTCACCAAGTATTCTGGAAGTCAGGGAGATGATTAAGTAACAACCCAAGGCTCTTGTTATCCTGAGGTGTATAGGCCAACACTTGCCCCACTTTGCACAAATGATCCTTGTAGATGTGACCTTCCCTGGGTCATCAGGGTGATGGGTGAGAATTTCAGTGTATTGTGGTCTCTCGATTTGTAGAGTATCTGAGTGCTCAACATAACATTGAACTGCACTCTTTTTTTTTTTTTTTTTTACTTCTATTTATTTATTTGCAAGTAAAGAGAGAGATGGGGGGGCATGAAGAATGGGCATTCTAAGGAATCTGGTTGCTACAGATGAACTCCAGATGTATGCACTACTTTGTGTATCTGGCTTTATGTGGGTACTGGGGAATCGAACACTGGTCACTAGGTTTTGTAAGCAAGCGCCTTAACCGCTGAGCCATCTCTCCAGCCCTGAAGTGCTCTTTTATCTGTGCCACAACTTCATTAGCAGCAAGCTCTTTGCTATCTGTGTTTCCTCCAGAGATTTCTTCTGATTTGCAGGAGCATGCAGAATGGAGTCCATACTCTTCCTCCTGGGGAAGATAAAGACCCTGTTTCTCTGGTAATCAGTGCCCAGCACCAACCAGCCCTGGCTGCAACTCTTCAGGAATCTTGACGGTAACCTTAGCTCTGTGGACGTTTTCTTCATTTTCTACAGGAAGAGCGACATGGAGTCCTCTGGTCCTGCCAGAATCTCCATTCCCAGGTGGTTGATTCTTAATCTTTACTGTTTTCACTTCAACATTTTTCTGTGGCAGACCAGAGGTCATCTTCCCTGGAACGGCAGCTCTCATCTTCCCCTCTGTGGACCGCTCCTGGTTGGCCTGTTGAAGTTTTCTCTTTTTCTGAAGATGGTGTCTACATGTTTGACTATTCTGTTCTCTGGAACTCATTGATCCCAGTTTTTATTCTAGCTGCTGTACTATATAAAGTCTTTTACTTGTTTGTCCTTTATGGCAACCTGTACCTAAAAGCACAGTACCCGTCAGCCCTCCTGGGCAAGCTTCAGGTAAGTGACTCACCACCTTCTCCTTTTCTTACCCCCTCCCCACCACTCCCTGCCCTCTATCCCATTCAACAGGCAGCCCTACATCCTGGACCCAATTTCTATTTTAAGTATTTAAATCCATGATTATAATAGGATAATGCTCTAAAGAAAACTGACATGTGTCCATGATGGAGAATGACAAGGGAGAAGCAAGTTATGTAAGGCAGAAGAAAAATAGTTTAGTAAGGAATTTAGTTTAACTGAGACCTAATGAATAAAGAAAATGTTCCAGAGAACAAAAGGAAGAGCAAGGAGCCCCACTTCAGAACATCCTGAAATAAGCTGACTATACTTCCTGCCTTACCTGCTATGTTTATCTTGAACTCACTCCAGACATTTTCATTTCTACCCACCCATTAAATTTATGGCATCAGGATTAAAGAGATGGCTAGGGTCCTAGGTTCGACTCCCCAGAACTCAGGTAAAACAGATACACGTGGCATCACATGCATGTGGGGTTCGTTTGCAGTGGCTAGGATCCCTGGCCGGTCCATTCCCTCTCTCTCTCTAATAAATAAATAATATACTTAGTTAATTTAATTTAACTAAAAAACACACACACATACAGACTTATAGTATCAATAAGGTCACCATCAACCCTCCAATTGCCAAATCTAATGGCTAATTTCCTGCTCTTGTGTCTCTTGATCTCCAACATATCATGACTAACTGAACACCCCACTTTCTTGAGAGGCTTCTAAAAGACCATTTTCTGGGCTAGAGAGGAGGTGGTTCAATGCTTAAAGGCATTTGCTTGCAAAGTCTTGTGGCCTAGGTTTGATTCCTCAGCATGTAAACCAGATGCACAAAGTGGTGCATACATCTGGAGTTCGTTTGCAGTGACAACACGCCTGGTGCCCTCTTTTCTCTTCTCTTCTCTTCTCTTCTCTTCTCTTCTCTTCTCTCCTCTCCTCTCCTCTCCTCTCCTCTCCTCTCCTGTCCTTTCTTCTTTCTCTTTCTCTCTCTCTCTCTATCATTTTGCCTATAAATAAATACACAACTATTTTAAAGATAAAGAATATAATTTTCTGTCTTCACCCACTATAATGTAATGTGCGCCAAGAAAATAAGAGCTTGGATTATTTAATAACATATTTCTAGTACAACCTCACAGAAAGGGCAAAACAGTTCACATCATGGTGGCCAGGAAGCACCCAACATGTGCTTGTGTTGGGTGGCTTTCTCCTTTTCCTCTTATTCCATCCAGGCACCCAACCTATAGACAGTAACACTAGTGTTCAAGTGAGGTCTTCCCCTCTTAACCTTCTGTGAAAATGGCCTCACAGACACATCCGGAGATGCACTTTGCTAATCTCCTTGGTGCCTTCACTCAAACCAAGTTCATAATCAAGGTTAACTATCCCACAAAGCCCAGAAAGAAGCAGCTCATAGAGTGGGAAAGGGAATCTAAATAAATTGTTGTGGAAGGTAATTAAATAAGTTCCCAAGGAAGGGGATCCTTGGCAATCTAAATGCTACTGGGGGCTGATTTTGTATTTGGTAGCGAGTTTTGGTTGTAGGTTTGCTGGAATGTTATCATCAAAAACAGGGCGAATTAGATTGGAGAGAAAATAGAAATCAATGAGGGCATTTTGAGCAAGCAGTTTTGAAGAGGGTTGCTTTGGAGATCACGAACAAGACAATGGCTAGAGGTGAATATAAGGGCAAAGAGCGTCTCCTTTTGTTATTTTTTTTTAATCTTTAATTGAGAATTTTCCTACATGAACATACTGTAATTGGATCATAATCCTTTCTCTTTACCGTTTTGTGTCCTCCTCCTTCACTTCATGCCACTGAACCTCTGCTTTCCTGCTAGTCCCATCTCCATTTTTATTTCTTTCCCTTTCTTTCTTGTTTCTTTCTCTCCCTCCTCCCCCTTTCTTACTCTTTCTTTGTTTCTCCCTCCCCTTTCTTTCTTTCTTTCTTCCTTCCTTCCTTCCTTCCTTCCTTCCTTCCTTCCTTTCTTTCCTTCTTTCTTTCTTTCTTTCTTTCTTTCTTTCTTTCTTTCTTTCTTTCTTTCTTTCTTTCTTTCTTTCTTTCCTCTCTCCCCTCCCTTCCTTTCTTGCTTTCTTTCCTTCTTTCTGCCTTCCTCCATCATCCATATCTTGGGAGGATCTGGTAGAAAAATGAAGTCTGAATTACAGAATGGAAAGGCAACACTTGCTGGAGACGTTCTTGAACGCAGAAGCCCTGGGTTACACAAGTAAAAGAAGTGGTGGGAGGGCTTTGCAGACCTCAGACACAATTCCCACAGCAACACGAAAAGATACTAGCAGAAAATATAGGTAGATTGGTAGGCTTGGTGAGGAAAGATTCATACTGTTTGTATGCCTGTGATGGACCTCCATTGTGAGAGTAATCTGAAAACAGTGAGGAGTCCCCGGGCTGTCAATGGATTGCTTCTGCACTCATTTGCTGGGACAAGCCCCATTAGTCCATGGCTTCAGATACATGACTCATTTTCACAAGTTTTTCTCCTATCCCAACTTGGCTTCAAATTCTAGACCTACACCCAACTCTGTGATACTTGAACTGAATATCTAATAAGCATCTCAAACTTAAGATGTCTTAAGGCAGCTTAATGTGTCTAGAAATGACAATAGATTTCTCACCCACCTTCTAGATTCAGCTGCTTACAATTAACCATGTACGTATAACATCATGTACAAAGTACGATGAGCCAAAAATGTTCTCATCACCTTCAAAACTTCCTTTTCTTGTCAGTTCAATAATCAAGCCACGCACAAGACTAGCAGTGACTTTGAAATATATCTGAAACTTCATTTTTTTTGTTTTTTGTTTTTTGTTTTTTTTTTTGTTTTTCGAGGTAGGGTCTCAGTCTAGCCCAGGCTGACCTGGAATTCACTATGGAGTCTCAGGGTGGCCTCAAACTCATGGCAATCCTTCTACCTCTGCCTCCCGAGTGCTGGGATTAAAGGCATGCACCACCACGCCCGGCAGAAACCTCAATATTTCTCAGGAGTTTCCCAATAAGACATTGGTATATTAGGAGCAGCTGGAACTTCTTATGTGACATGCAATAATAGTGGTTTTGTGGCCTCACTGCTTGCACCCTCACTCCCCCTTAGTGAAACTTCCAAGAAGCTACAATACACTTAGATGAAGCAGACACCCTCGCATTTCTGCCCTGACAACATTGCCTATCATCTACTGTTCTACCAGCAAAAGATGTCTGAGGGGGGTGCTGGGCATAGGGATTAGTTAAGGACCCTGTCCTAAGTGACATTTGGTTGAACTGAAGTAAGGTGGAAGGAATGAAGACACACTAAGAAGATTCCAATCCTTTGCCTTTCAAAGTTGTCTACGCAGTTTGATCACACTTTTATCATTTGCTCCAGGTGGATATACCATAATGAAAACATCTGTGTCTTGAGGAATGACAGAATGTTAGAGGAGCAGGTACAAGGTTTACTAAACTTAATACTTTGGTCCTATAATGTGGAAATTACACCCAGAAAGGTCAGGAGTCCCATTCAGTTATTTGGTCTATTCATGGAAAAGTCAAGACTAGACACTGGCTTTTCTTTTTTATTTCCCCCCTCAGTCATGTGATCTTTTCATCTCCTCATTAGGTGCACTGCAGAACAGCCCTGGAAAAATATCAAGGTATTTTCAATGCCTTAAGAACTCTGAAGCTATTAATTGTTTTAAAAATAATTGATCATGTAATTACAGAAGTTCATTTGGTTTGGTGCATGATCTTCATTGTAGTTTGGACTGTGCAGAGACGTCCCAAACAGGTACATCAGATTTTCTTCTGGATATTTCTGTTCAATAGCTTTGAACTGCTGTTACAGTAGCCAATGAATCATTCCAGAATTATTTCTTTCTCCTGTATGTCTCTCCTGGATAGCTACTCTGTCCTATTTCAGGTAAGACCTTAAAAAATAAGCTAGAAAAAAATGAAAAAAAAATCAGGTAATGAGTAGGCCAGGTAGGCTGAAGCAAGGTAAAGAAAACAGTTTTTTTTTTTTTCTGACCAATTTATACTCATTGTATCACACATTACTAATGCAAATTTTCTCCTTGAAACCACTCAGAAACAATATCTCATCATTAAGTGTCCTAAAAGCTGAGGGCGTTTCCCACCTCTCTGTACAACCACAGCTCCCTTTCCCTCCCCTCAGCAGATCATGTGGGCCTAATTTTTTCACAGAACTCAGGAGTGTTTCATTAATTCACTTAAGTAGGTTGCCTGCTCCTAATGAGCTCACTCATATGAAGGTACCGAGGAGTGTTCCCGTGCTGCCAAAAGGATGTGTGATCCTGACACATGCAGTGAGAAAAATGGGAAACTCACCAGGGCCTGCTGGACCAAGAAGCTGGCAAATGTGTGGGTGGAGGTGACATTGTCTCCTGCAGCAACTCCTTGAGTTTCTACCAAACCTTGACCTTCCATTTCCACCCTGGGGCTGAACAGGACAGAGACCTAGAGAAGGCTAGGTGAAGCCTTCTCCTTGGCTCTCATTCCTCTCCCTGTGCACTTTGACCCTCTGTTAAAGCCTCTGCATGTTTCGTTGAGTATATACATATATGTGTGTGGGTGTGGGTGTGTGCACATGCATACACCATATATATGTGGCACACACCCACACATACACACATAGGTATATGTAGTTGTTCATGAACCTTTGGGTGCCTGTGTGTGGAGGCCGAAGCATTAAATTGGATATCTTCCCATTATTGATTGAGTATCTTCATTTTATTGAGACAGGTTCTCCCACTGAACCCAGAACTCACTGATTCATCTAGTCTGGCTAGCCCACTCACCGTGAGGGTCCATCCATCTCCAACTTCACAGCACTGGTATGAAATGTGTATGCCACCATGACCAGCATTTTGTGGGCTCTGGGGACCTGAACTCAGGTCCTTATGCTACCGCAGCAAGCACTTTACTCACTGAAACATTGCCCCAGCCCTAGTATTTGTATTTTTAAGAAAGCTCTCTAATAACTTGTTCAAAATGAAATCAGATACAGAGAGAAACTACATTTCATCCTCCAAATTCATAAGTTGAAGCTCTAAACACTGGTGATCAAAATGTGGCATGACTTTTAATAATTAATCAAGTGGAGTAACATAGGGTTCTAACTCAATATAACTTGTATCTATATAAGACAGGGAGATCTGGGGCTAGAGAGATGGCAAGGTACTTGCGTGTAGAGTCTGGGTTCAATTCCCCAGTACCTATGTGAAGCCAGATAGACAAAGTGACACATGTGTTTGGAGTTCATTTGCAGCAGCGAGGGGCCCTGGCATGCCCATTTCTCTCATCTTTCTTCTCTCTCTCTCCTTGCAAATAAATATATAAATGGATATATTTTTTTAAAGAAGCAGAGATCTGAACACACACATACATGCACACATGCATGCATGCAGAGTCCTGTGTGAAAATCTGGTCAGTGTTAGCACAAGTCAAGAAGCTACAGGAGTAAGGTTCTGTTGGTAACTTAATCTTCTTGTGCCTTCAGAATGAGTTTAGTCCTTGGGCACCTTGACCTTGGACTTCAGGCCTCCAAAACCATGAAATAATCATTTCTGCAGTCAGTGTGGCTGACCGAGCAATATAGATGCAATTACTGAAGGATGTGCTGATGTCTCAGGGCTAGCTCCATCTCTGTGCACATCCTCCAGATGTGAGCTTGCTGAAATGTAAATGAGATTTCTGAAGCCCCACCCCCATTACACTCCCCCTTGTTTCCCCTACAACCATCTAGTAGGCCTTATTAGCCTTCTTACTGTTCTGGCTTCCTATGAAGGTCTCTGACATGATCCCTTCCTTCCTCACCCTCTCCAACTCTCCAGCGCCCTCAATGTTCTCCATATACTGAACACTCAGATGTTCACATTGCTTTCTCTTTCTCAGTTAAATTGGGTTTCTGCTCAAAAAATATTTCCTTATAAAGATTTCTTTGGTTACCCTATGCAAGAATACTCTCCCCATTTATTTTGCTTTTCTCTCCCTCAATAACACCTATTAGTAGGATCTCACTCTAGCTCAGACTGACCTGGAATTCACTCTGTAGTCTCAGGGTGGCCTTGAACTCATGGTGATCCTCCTACTTCCGCCTTCTGAGGGCTGGGATTAGAAGGCATGTGTCACCAAGCCCAGACTTACCTGTTTAATTTTTAAAAAATATTTATTGAAGAAAGAAGAGCAGATAAAGAGAGAATTCACTGCAAGTCGGCTCCAACTGCATGTACCACCTTTTGCTCCTGGCTTACGTGGGTCCTGGGGAACCAAGACTGGGTTCTTCAGCTTTGCAGGCAGGTACTTTAACCACTAAGCCATCCCTCCAGCCCTTGCCTGTTTATTTCTCCTTGTCATCTATAAACACATAAGCTCAACTACAGGGATTTTTTCAGGCGTGTGTTTGTGTCTTCAAATCCTGGAACTACTGTGTGCCCAGAGGGGAAATCAAAGCATGTCTATTGAGACAATGAATGCATAGATGAAGAAATGATTGATTTCCCAGACATTCTAGAATTTATAGTTTTAAATTTTCACCCTTGCCTTCTAAGGCATACTTACCTGCTGTTTCCACTTTCCTCTGGGAGTGTGTTATTGAGCTCGCTTCATGTATATTGAGCCATTTTCTTTCCCTCTCCCAACACCAAGGCTCAAGAAGGGCATTTTCTAAGTGAGAAAAGTACAGAGTGAACTCTCCTGGCGCCTTCCCTCCATGACCCATGCTTGTATCCCTGTAGAGGCAGGTATTGAATAGGTGTCACTCAGTAAATACAGATTTAAGGAATCTATCAGAGGCTGATTTGTACCAAGAGCTAAAATGTAGGTTCTCCTAAGTTTTTTTTTTTTTTTTTTTTCAAAATAACTCGTATCTTTCTGGCAAGCCTCCAATTTGTCATCGTGGTCTTTCACGTCACCCACCTGTGGTAGGCCTCCGACTGCCCTGGAATCTTAGTATTCGTCCTTGAGCTGGATTCAGTGCCTCTGTGCTAAGGAGGAGAACAGAGCAGAAGTGATGTGATGTCACTTTGGGGAATGTCACAGAAAGAGGAGATTTCATCTTGACTTGCTCCTTCACTCTTCGATGCTGAGTTTTGGAGATCCCAGCTGCCATGTTGTGAAGCAGTCTTGTGGAGATGGTCACACAAGGGAACATGGAGCGGGGGCGGGGGGAGTTGGGAAACATACCACCCTCCGCTGAGCTTTGACGTAACTGTAGCTCCGGCTGACATCTTGATGGAAGACTCATGGGGGACCCTGAGCTGACAATGCCCAGCTAACCTACTACCTGATTGCTGACCCACAGAAACAGATTGACGGCAGGGGTTTGTGGTCCTCACAGCTGCGAAGCTTTGGGGCGATTTGCTATGTAGCAGTCCATAATGGCTACACTACGCTCTCTGGCAGAACATTTGATTCGGGCATGATTTTTTTAAAGCATTTACTAACGTGAAAAGTTAACTCAAGATGTTTCTTCCAAAGGCTAAAAGCACCTTCAAGCCGGGGGAGTTTTTAGCCAGTTCAAAATGATTTAGACTTAGTCCATTAGTCACCGCATTTTTCGCTGAAAGTGGTTTTCTAGGATTGGCTGGACTGTGATTAGAAATGTTCTGCACCTTTCTGGTCTGGAAGACTTGGGAAGGCACCCCAGTGTAAAAGAGTCACTTAATCAGAACTAGAGTTCTTATGATTCAACGATGTCAGCCTTTCATAGACTTTCAGAAGGATCCCATGAGTTGAATGAGGTAACATACAATAAATGCTGGCTTTTTCTCACAGGCACAGGCCAGTGAGAAAAATAAAAGAACACGCACAGTGAGGAAAGGAGCCACACCTGAAATCATCACCGGGAAATAAAAACAAACACAACCGATGTTCCTTTTGTAGAAAGAGGTCATTCGGATCATCAGAAAATCAACAAGTGTTCCCTAGTCACACGTCAGAATTGCTATACGCAGTCAAACTCATGGATACAGGCTGGCAGTATGATAGGCAAGAATCGTGATCTTGCCATGGTTTCACCTGATACAGGATCCCACAGCTCCCTGGGATGTTTCTAAGAGAAAAGCCACTAGAACTGCAGAACATACTAGAAAATTCAAAAGCATCATAGAGGAGTGGAGAGGGGACTTCTTTCACTTGGATCCAGGAAACCTAGCATTTCCCTTTGCCAGTGTTCTTTTTTGTGGTTGCTGTTTTTGTTTTTGAGTTAGGGTCTCCCTCTACTCCAGGCTGACCTGCAATTCACTATATAGTCTCAGGGTAGCCTCAAACTCAGGGCAATAAGATTTCATGACTGTGAGCAAGACTGATCTACATTGAACTTGGGACTGTTCTAAAATTCCTTCATCTTACTCGGGACTCTGAGAGACAGGGCATGAGGTGACTTTGCGAACTTGGCACTGAGAATACTTGCCATCTGCCCGTGTGCCTGTACAATTAATGGGGGTCAAACTGCGTCTAGAACTTCTCAACCTTCCCAATGAAAGTAGAGTCATGCTTCAAAAGGAGTTTGCTTTTCTGTCACTATTTCCCCCAGTCGGGTCTAATCAATGGCACATAATGAGAGAGAGAGAGAGAGAGAGAGAGAGAGAGAGAATCCCTTTCTGATGTCCATTCCCAGCTCTTGTTCATTACTTACAATTAGGTGCCTTCAAAAGTCTTCCAGACCAGAAAGATGCAGAACATTTCTAATCACAGTCCAGCCAATCCTAGAAAACCACTTTCAGTGAAAAATGGAGTGACTAATGGACTAAGTCTAAATGATTTTGAACTGGCTGAAAATTCTATTTTCCTAGTTAAGTTCATGTGGAGCTGTTAAATTCCACTCCTAAGATGGTTTGTGGAGCTGCATATTAATCTTCCTGGACAATGTACCTTTTAGCCTGATGATAATTTGAATGCTGAAAATGAAACCCCAGGCAAGAAACAAAACATCTACTCAGTGATGTTCAGAACAAAGGCAACGAGCATGTAATTTGGCATCTGAGCACATGGTTTGCAGTTCACTGAGTGGACGAGGCCAACAGTTTTTGAATGCCTACTATGTGCCAGGATCCATGCAAGGGGCATTGTGCACATGTTTTGTCCTTCAGCCCTCTCAGAATTCCCTTTTTTACAATGTTTTATTTATTTGGCAGAGAAAGAGGGAGAGAGGGAGATAGAATGGGCGTGCCAGGGGCTCCAGCCATTGCAAACGAACTCTAGATGTGTGCGTCCCCTTGTGTATCTGGCTAATGTAGGTCCTGGGGAATTGAACCTGGGTCCTTTGATTTGTAGGCAAATGCCTTAACCACTAAGCCATCCCTCCAGCCCAGAATTCTCTTTATTGCAGAAGAGGAGTGAACTCAGCAAAGTCAGCCAGCAGAACAAGGGTTTGCACCTGGGTCTGACTGATGCTAAACCTTCCCCCTTTTTGTGACATCTATTCATTTTATTTCCTTCCCACAGAGGCTACTTAAGAGCCCACAAGTTCTCCACAGAAATGTAATAAACAAGCCTGCATTATGTTTAAGGAAGTTGAAATCTGAGGCGCTAAGTATCCACACTTGTCCACCTGTTAAGGGCAGTGGCCATGTTGTGGTCGAGCATGGCAGGATGTGAGCCAGGCGAATTCCACTGTGTGTGTGGCGATCACTGGCGAACCTTCCCCAGTGCCAGCAAGCAGGCGTGGTGACAAGGCTGACTCACTGAAGGCCAGGATGGAATCTGAACCCAGACAGTCTGACTTTCCAGGCCATGCCGTCGTCACATTTCCCTACAGCTTCCCGCGCAAGTGGAAGAAGGCAGAACGTCTAAGGGCCAACTGTAGCCAAACACTAACTCCTGCATGCGAGACAGAAAGATTGCGCAGATGCTCCGCAGGCTCCGTTCCCATGTTAACCCACCCGCAAAGGGAGGCCATTCTCAGTGCAGCCGGCAGTGGGGAGGATGATGGTGGTCTAAGGTGCAATGCGTTACTATGTGAAAGAGAGGGCATAAAAACACTATTGGAATCAGCTCCCCAAATAAATGCAAGGAGCTTTCAGTGTCTGATCATTGTGTGATGGAGGATGTCTGGAAGAGATTCCTAAATCGGATGGGCCTCTCCTGGGCCTCAGAAATGTGCCTTCACCTCCCCCCTGAGACCCAGAACCTGTGGCTGAGCAGCTGTGACTTCTTAATGTAAAAGTCAATCAGAATGGGAGGGAAAGGTGTGGAATCTTCAACACTAATCACTGCATGCAACAGAGAGAGAGAGAGACAGAGAGAGAAAGGGAGGGAGGGAAACATACTTGCCCCTGAGAGAATGCCCAACAGTTTTTCATAGCTATGTAAGCTTCAAAACACATAAATAATAAACTCTCTCCTGCCCTATATAAAAGTGTGGCAGGATAGGGTAATGATTATAGAGGCTCCACAGCCAGACGGCCCATGTTGGAACCCAGCTCTAATGTGGCTAGCCATGTGATCATGGAAAAGTTACCACCTCTAATTGTGCCCTAGACTCCTCGTATAAAAAGGTGCGGGTGTTGAGGTCATCGTAAGTGTGCGCAAGGCCTTTAGAATAGTGTGCACAGGCACAGGGAAGAGACGGCACTGGCATTGATGTTTAGCATATGATTCATGGCTCATCATTCGGACAACAGTCTTGAGCTAGCTCCAACCAAAAGCCGGGCTTGTGCTCCCATGTTCACCATGAAGTTGGCATGAGTGATCTATGGGATTATTCCACGGAAAGAATCTTTAGTCCTTAGGAAACTGTGGAGCACTTGCCTAGCATGCACAAGGCCCTGGGTTCCAGTCCAACAACCGTTTGTAAAAAAAAATGGAAAATAGAAATCAACTTAATGTAAGTAGCAACTATTTATTGACATATTTACAAAATATTACAATGGAAAATACCACTCTAATTCATCATATGACACAGGGGCTGCCGATAGCTGAGACACACAAGGAACATTTTACTTCAGTCTTTGGTATTAGAAATCTACACAGATCTGCAGCATTTAAAATTTTCAATACAAATTATCGAGTGTAGACAAAGATGCAACTGGTAATGTCATGAAAAAGGGTTCTAATATCCTCTGCTACAAAACCCTCAGACCAGTGAAATGCAACAGGAAGACCACACACCACTTGTACGGCGGGGAAGGGTATTTATTGAAGTAAACGACGCGTGCTCCGATACTGTACACAGGAACGTTTCAATGTGTGGGAAGTTGCGCTCTCCATAGCAACATTTGGCTGACAGTAACAGACAAAACATTCCCAAGACAGGATCGCAAATAAGACTTTATGGAAACAGATCCGCTCCAAGAGTACACCTTGCCGATGCAAGCTTACTGTACAGAACATGTTATAAAATACGTTTTCATGACCATTTACACATATACAAAAACTAAATGGTTTTAGCAAATGATAATGGTTCTAAAACACAATCACAGTTTACATAATTCTGAGGTAAAGGTCTTGAGTCTATCTAGATGAGAAGCTGTAACCCCTTGGGGTCTCTAACTGGGGGATGTGTCCACTGAGAAGAGGGGAGGTCACAGCTCCTTCATTTCAGAACTGGATGCTCCTAGTTCAGGCCTGTGATGTGAGTGCTTCTAATTGTTTTCTTCTCCCAAACACAAAACACTCTCTGGAGGATGAGAGTTCATGGCAGGGCCAAGTTAGTGTCTTGTCTTCACTGCCCGGATGGAGGAATTCATGCACCCCAGGAAGAAGACATGCAGACTCCTCATAGAACCAAGTGAAGGTCTGTGAATGGACTAACACTGTAAAAGACATCTTCCCATGGGTTAAGGTACACCCAGCATCTCCTGCAGAAGGAAAGGCTGAGAGAAGCCAGAAGCCCACTGAAATCCACAGAACCCTCCTCTGTGGCAGAAATGCACACATGGCTCCATGTGCTTTCCTTCCCAAATCCCCAACAAAGCGTTGTGTTTGTGCTACAATAGATAGTCCAAGAAAATGTGAGGATCAGCAAAAGTGCCCTGGGGTCTTTCTAAGGGAGGAAGAGGGAAAGACATGTTAATTGATATTGCTGCTGTGAAATGACTTATTGGAGACTATAGCCCTTGATCTACTTCTGTAAACAACACCATCTTAACTCAGGTTACTGGCAAGGAAGCCTGATATGCCCAGCTAAGACAACGATGCCAAGTCAAGTACTGCAGTTCCGGAATAACTCTATGAACTCATGATGCTTGGGAAGACTTAATATGAAGACACGCTTTCCTGTACTTTCCTTTTACCTTTTGATAAAAAAGAGTGCAAATATAATCGGGACATCAAATGAATAATTGAAACCCTTCCATAGTCTATCACGTAGGATGCAAACCTGAGCATTTGCCTCTTGTATTTTATCATGAGCAACATCTGGGGATGAAAGTGTTGCCAGGCAATGAGTCACCTGTTGAGCAATTTAAGACAAGAAACGCTGGATCCCTTCCAGATGGCAGAACTCGAATCTCTCTTCGTGCTGAGGAAAGCAAAACTCAACTTCTGTTTCCTTTCTTTGTACCATCAGAAGTTGTGGGGAACAGCATGTGAGGACCAACTAAGTAAGCATGAAGCATCTACCAGTGGCTGACATTTATGGCGTCTGTTTCGGTGGCGTAGAGACCTGAGCCAACGTGTGTGCAGGGCTCTTCTGGCAAGAAGAGCTTTCGGCTTTGCCCTGGTCCCTGACAATGACAGACTGGCAGGCTGTTTCTTGCACCACCATTAATCTGTCAGCACCGGCATCTTTAGAAATCCAAGCATTAAGACTCAGGAGGAGAAACAGAGGGAGGATGTTGGCCATGCAGAAGTGGAGCTTTCTAAACACCTCAGTTAACTCAGAACGCTGCGTGTGCTTCCAGGGATCCCTTCTCTGAGATTTCCGTGTGCCACGCCACGCCGGATGGGAATTCACTCATCCTCTTCCACGTACGTGGATGGAAACCAGCCCACCTGAGAGAGAAAAGCAGTCAGTCAATGTAGCAACGTGAGCTTGCGTCCGATGCTTCGCAGGAGTCTACGTCACCGAGCTCTCCATGCTTAAGCTAGGATTTGTGCCTGCTTTGGGAGGCGATGACTGGTTTACCAGCATCTAGACGTCAGAGTGACAGCAAGTGAGGAACGAAATGAGCTTCCGCAGTTCTGATCCGCTAGCACACAAGGGAGGGGACATGGAGCTGAAGGAACACCCGACAACTCCCACCGCCGCTGCGTGACAGGGCGTAAAGACAGGGCGCGCATCCCATTCTTTCTGGTTCAGATCAGCAGCCCTGAGAGATAATGGGGTACTACCTATAAAATGTATACTCTGAGGTGCAGGTTCTGAAAAGAGCTTAAATGCTCCTCTGTGAACAAGAAGAAGCCTTCCCAGTTGCTGGTCGACTTGCTCCTCTCATAATCACTGGACCCATTTCAAATGAGTGTCCGTGGCCACTCAGGGCCTGAAGGGTAAAGACCGTTTGGAGTACAAGAGGTGCCAATACCTGTCCATCCCCTTCACGCATGTGCACAGGAACCACTCACCCTGCCGTTGACTTCTCCTCTCCACCAGCCATTTGCACTCATCTTGGTGTAAATCTTCACCACGTCCCCTTTCAGCAAAGACAGCTCTCTCATGTCCCTGGCACAGAAGTCGTACCGAGCGATGGCGATGCCCAGCACTTTGGGACTTAACACTGTAAGGAAAGGTTGCAGGGTCAGTGAGTAGGCAGTTTGGTCCCTCAGAACCTAATCGCACGGTTGCTATGGATGTTATCAAATGCACAGCCGTTGGAGACCAGTGAGGGTGGTGGAGGGGCTTGAAAAATAGCTCCCCATTGCTGTTTCAATCCAGTCAGGCACAGGCAAATTTGTTTTAGAAAGTGGAATGGCCACTGTTGTTTCCTTCATAAAATCTTTAATCCAGGGATTAAAACCGACTATCTGAAATGACTGAAAATAATTTGACCATAAACTTACTGCTGACGGCACAATATTTATTTCTAACTAGAAGCTCTGTGGGGAAATGATGTTTTAGCTAAGCTCAAAGCCACTGAGTTCGTAGCTCTGGTGCAAATCTGTCCAATCGACGTCCTCACTTCTAAGAAAGTGGCATTTACCCATGACCTAGCCTTTTATGTTAAAACTCTCCGGGAGCAAGCCGGATGACTCTTTTTTTTATACATGACTTCATGTATCTGAAGAAGTATGAAGCAAGGTTCGCAGAAAGAACACAGAACCCATTCACATGTCCTTTTAAGCGAATGTGGCATCATGGGAAACTTTTCCCGAGATGTCACGTCCAAAGCGACATTGTCAAGTTGTGCAGGGTTTTGTGTGTTTGCATATTTCCGATGACAGGAGAGGAGCCAGCCCTGCTGTGAAAGGAGCGCTCCTTAGTGTGAGGTGTGCTAATCCCTCATGCTTCATAGACGCTGTATAACGACGGCCCACCTGTTGCTCTTCGGGGTTATAAAGCGCTTTCAATTCTGTGCTCAGTGAGTATGAGAATCACTCATTTGGGACTGGTGTGACTTTATAAATCTTAAAAGGCAGAGGAACTAAAGGGTAAGAGAAAGAGACAAATGGGAAAGTCATCTGTCTGTATCTTAACAGTTCCCAGGGCCCACACAGCTGGTTACAGCCTGTGCTGCCCTGGAAAAGTCCCCTGACCCTGGCAGCAGGGAGCTTGGACCTATCATTCATGATTTTGTAATGATGGGTATTTTATATTTTTTTTCTAGTCTCCAGCTGTCCATCAAGGATAAACGAATGGCAATGCTGTGGATTTCAGAACTATAAAGGGAGTAAAACCAGGCCATTTTATTTTACTGTTCAGGACACAAACCATCTTAATGGTTTCCTTACTGAAAACTGTCCCTTCACCGAGGCACTTCTCTGAGAGTCAGTGCACATAAAACACTCCTGTGATGGAAAAACTCAATCACCGACTTAACTGTGTGACCTTGCATGGGCCTCTTAACCCCTCGAGGCCACATTTTTTCTCATCTATAAAATGAAAGTTTGTACTAGATGACTTGTAAGGTCTATTTCAAAATTCTATGATTCTATTGGGACTTACAGGTTCATTTTTTTTAAACCTGCAGGAAACTGTACTTTAGCCATAATATAGAGCCCCCCAATGCAAATAAATAGCCATCAGGGTTTCTAGCTAATGACAGAAGTCAAGACCAAAATGCCTGGATACCAACTGAAGAGCTGTAGGAGAGCTAGGTACCAGTCAACCTTTCAGGAAATACGTACTGAATCTTATTCTTCTACTTGGAGGTGAAGTTGAGATTTGGGTTTTTTCCACTTGATCCGTGGAAATACATAAACACTGTCGTTTCTACACTATAATTTCTACTCTTCAAAAAAAAAAAAAAAGAGAGATTAATGAGCTTCAGAGTCTTTTATCTCCCTTTATACTTCCAGCACCCGTCCCTCTCCAAATTCTCTCCACTGACATGTGACAAAAACGTCTAACTGCAATGCATGACATGAGCAGACACACAAGGCAGAGAAGCGAGATGTCAGGACAGGCAATGACTCTATGACACAGAAGGAGCACAGGGCGCGGTGGCGGGACTGTGGGGGCTGCTGTCGCGGAGATGGGTCTATATGAGCAGCTACACATAGAAGCAAGATGTAAAGACATAATAAAGCCATAAAGCAATACCTGACCAGAAAGGAGTAGAAGAAGGGGGAACAAAGCTGCAGTCTGGAGGAGTTACAAGAGAAAGGCCACAGAACAAAGAGGGGGCTTCAGGAGAGGAAGAAAAAGAGAGAGGGAAAACAGCATTTAGAAACTGGCAAAAAAATAAATGATCTTAATACTACTGCTCTGTTGTCTCTGATCATAAGAACGGCAGATCCAATTTGGCACATCAAGCTGTGGTTCTTAGCCACGGCTCTCCTGTCACCATTTATAAGAGAAAAAACATGCCAGACTTTTATGTTTTGGTTGACATTAAATCCACGATTCAGAGCTGTCGATCAATTCATAGGCAAACAGCAAACCCACTTCACGGTGCCACCTGAACCCCAGCCACCCAAAGATGGCCCAATTCCCCACTTTGCCGCAGTAGTGGGACGAGTGAAATATTAATGTACCTATGTAAAAGCTGAACAGAGGGAAGTTCATAGGGTGGCACCAATGAGGCATGCAGATCCCATGGAAAAGTGAAGAACCATTCCCATGTAATTCATTAGTACCCTGCCTCCTCTCTAATCAGGCTTCCTCATCTCAGCTTATTTTCTTTTAAAATTTTTATTGAAAACTTCCATAAATACAGATAATATATCATGATTATAATCCCATTCCACTCCCCCGCCCATATTCATCTCCAGAGTAGCCCCTCCATTGAATCCCTTCTTCATTTCTAAATAGTCTCTTTTCTATTTCGTGGTCATCAGTTTTCTCCTCCTATGCTCCAGGACTGTGTAGGTAGCATCCGCCATTGGGAGATCAAGACTGTGGAGGCCACTTTGTGTCTGAGGGACAGTATCGTAAGCTCTCTTCTCCCACCTTAGCCTCTTACATTCTTTCTGCTACCTGTTCTGCAATGGTCCCTGAGCTTTGCAGGATGTGACAGAGATGTCTCAGTGCTGAACTTCAGCTTATTGTCAAAAAGTAAAAATAAAATAAAATAAAACTGAAAACTACTCTGAATCTTAACCTGAAAAGTAAATTGCAGAAATGTAAAGAAAAGTTATAGGCATCTGAATGCTCAAGACTTTTTGACTTACTAGTTTCGATATAATAGCTAATAGTATCATCAAACAATTCTGAAGTGTTAGATACCACTTTGCATATAATCACTGGATCCTTCAATCAGGACAGTAACTCCAAGAGGCAGATGTTAAAGCTATTGTCCTTCTGTGTCTGAGAAAACCTGGATTCAAGTGTGACTCTCAGGCCTGTGTTTTAGCCTCAGCTACACTACCCAGCATTGACCTTCTGCTACATGGCACCTGAGCATTTTGCATAACAACAGGAAAGGAAAACCTGGGCTATCAACTTTTACATGATATTTATTCTCTCCATTCTTTCATCTAGTATATTATTGGGTTCAACTGTGTTCACTTAGTGAGAAGATTTCACTTCCCCAGCATCGCTTGTAATTTGAAGTTATGTGGCCAATTCTGGCCAAGGACGTTGAAGCGAAAATATCATGAGGTAACATTTGGGATCTTTCCTACCAACATGGCAGAACCTGCACCCTTTTTGTGTGTATGCGTATTTCATACTTTCTCACATGCAAAAACTACCATTTTGGGCCATGAGAAAGGAAATCTCATACTTAGGCTGATACAGCATGTATTCGAAGGAACCTGAATGAATAAGACCTCATGAAGTAGTGGAGAGTGGGGACTTACCCTTCCCTCCAGCCCCAAGATGACTACTTGCGGGTTTGTATAGAATAGTGAAAGAAACTGACTACCCTTTTTAAAGTCAGTAATTTTGAGCTTTCTACCATTTGCTCCTGGACCCATTCTAAACTGTTATAACTAGAGGTGAGATGAACATTTGCTACATACATTCTACCTATGTTGGTAACTGCTTGACTATGCAAGCCACGGAACTTTCTGAGTTGTCTAAAAGGGGTTCTGTGAATTCCTGAGGATAGAGGTGACCAACTAAATAGACCAAACTCCAGCAAAGCAGACTGGCTAAGGGAGCCAGGAAGAATGCAAATGGCTTTCCGAATCATGGATCTTGGGGCTCTCTCACACATGGGTCATGCACAATATTCTTTTCATGAATGTCCTTGCATGTCTATTTCACACCCTGTTGAGGATGAAAGCTCTTTTCTATTCCACTTGTGTGTTCTTCTATTAGAAAAATTTAAGAAATCCATTGCTGCATGCCACCATAACTAATTTTACAACATGCCCTATTCATTCACTGCAATGCAGTAAAAATGACAGTTGTTTTCTTGAGACCCTGATAGATAGAAGAGACCATGTCATTTCTAATAAAGCAACACAAAAATAACTTCACTAATAGCAAAATAATAAAATTGGGTGTCAATTTTCCTGGATTCCTAGCCCATCTCAGTGAGAACTCAAGTGAGAAAACTGCCTTGTACACATTATTTTGACAGGTATTCGAATTTTTCTCCTTGGACTGTTTTCTAAGGGACCATTTTTGATTCCTTCTCTGGAACTATTTTATTTATTAAAAAAAAAAAAACAAGAAAACTGCATTTCTTGAAAATTTGTAATGAACACAAAATAAGAGTTTGAAATATAACAATAGATACATTATCTCTAGGAGGAAGAAAGCAGAAATCAATGAAAATAGTATTAAGTGTAATTTAAGCAATATCAATAATATGAAGATGAATTAGACAGATAACCTGCCTATAATCTTACAATCTACCATATCTGATTATAGGTCAAGCCTCACCAAAGTACTTGTTTTTGTTTCAGTAATACTATCAGGGGCTATGCTCCTCTTTTATCTAACCTTAAGTGACTCATGATTATTTGTATTAAGCCAAGTAGCTTAGAATTCATACCTTCTTAAATCCAGTCAAAATATAATAATTCCAATTAAATATCAGTCATCTCTCACAGTTGTGCATTAGCCCCTCCACTGGCTTCCACATGCTCATTCAGATCCAATCTTTCCATTTGTTAAATTATGAAGTTCAAACACTTTGTCCCAAATTCTATGACCATACATTATCTGATTTTTCTTGTCTGCCTAACCAAATCTGCCAGAAATTTCATATGAGAATTCATTTCCCTAGACCTGCCTTTTGATTCCCAAATGCCCTCAGCTGTACTTCCAACTCAGAACTTTTGCATAATCTAGAATGCTTCTCCTGCCCCTGGGCTCAGCAACCCTGAATCTCCCTGTTCCAGAAGCCTAGCTCTGGTCCCTCCCATGAGGCTTCCTGACCAATCCAGATAGTATCTGTCCCTTCTTGTCCATTCCTAGCTATCTGTTAGGCGCTTACATCACGTACTCCTGGGCTCTGCTGCTTAATGACTGCATGCGTGTCTCCAATTAGATGCTGGTCCCAGGAGGACGGTGTCGGTTCTAGTCTCACTGCTGCATCTCCCACAGGAAGGAGCCTCATGCTACTCAGCCAATGCTGCTGAGTAGACACGTCTCTCAGCAGGATACTTAATTCTGCAAGTTCCTTTCATCTCCCCTTCCTATTCCTACTTCTGTTCCTATCTTGTGCTCAACAAAACTTCCAAGAAAAGCCAACAAAGCATGAGAAAAAGAAGAAATATGCTCAGGGCCTACTCCCCAGGCTTCCTGAGAATCATAATCTATCAGTGATATTCCTACAATAACTGTAATTTTTCTCCGATGCGGAACAGCTAGTTAATACTATATGTCTCATGGCATTAACCAGACTAGTTGCCTGAAGAATCATCTTAGGAATGAAAGGTTAATCAGTGTCTCATGCCACCCAGTGTGTAGCGCTCAGGCAAATATTTTAAGGGTTGATAGTGATGCTTTCTTCTCTTTTTTTTTTTTATTTTTTTATTTTTATTTTTTTTTAATTTGAGAGAGACAGACACAGAGAGAAAGACAGGTACAGGGAGAGAGAGAATGGGCGCACCAGGGCCTCCAGCCTCTGCAAACGAACTCCAGACGCGTGCGCCCCCTTGTGCATCTGGCTAACGTGGGACCTGGGGAACCGAGCCTCGAACTGGGGTCCTTAGGCTTCACAGGCAAGCGCTTAACCGCTACACCATCTCTCCAGCCCTCTTCTCTTTATTTTAAACACAATGCGGCATGCCTTATTTTCACCACTCTTTCTGTATGCCAGTTTTCTCCACCTTTGGGTCCTTAATGCCACTGAGCTATATAAAAACAGCACTTGGGGGCTGGAGAGATGGCTTAGCGGTTAGGCGCTTGCCTGTGAAGCCTAAGGACCCCGGTTCGAGGCTCGATTCCCCAGGACCCACGTTAGTCAGATGCACAAGGGGGCACACATGTCTGGAGTTCGTTTGCAGTGGCTGGAAGCCCTGGCGCGCCCATTCTCTCTCTATCTCTCTAACTGCCTCTTTCTCTGTCTGTCATTCTCAAATAAATAAATAAAAATAAACAAAACATTTAAAAAAAATAAAAAAACAGCAATTGGATGTCTGGTACTGACTGAGACAAAAGTAAATGATAAAATGTTCACTGAGAAAAGTATGGATCCAAGTCTAATTATAAACAACATCAGAAGGAGGTATCTGATAAAAAATACTTTGCAGAACTACTGAAATTGTAAAATATTTACATCCACACTGAAACGATATCCATTTATCTACACACATACCTGCAGATGCACAGCTAGGTCAGCAAATTCCTCCTACCTACTGGACCAAGACACCTCTAAAGCAATAAGCATTGGTAGGAGCATTTCCTGGAACAGAAATAGCAAAAAGCCAGGAATAGCAGCATTCAAATAGGAATGTTGAGGTGATTAGCACTGCCCTGACCCTAACGTTACTACCTAAAAGTAACCTTCAGTGATAAATGTCACAGGTGGCCTCCCTGATCATGTGTTGTTGTTGCTGTTATTTTGGAAACCTCTTGAGATCACTCTTTTATTTGTAGCAGTATAGATGTATGCAATATTGAATCTATATCAAAGCCCATTCCAGTGAAGTGATCACTTGCTGTTTGATATGGTGAAGGTCCCAACTTCTCTTCCTTCTCCAATACTTTCAACTTCATATGATATTTTTAAAGGTGATTCAATCTGATTGAGTAAGAATAATGCTGCATAGGGCTGGGGAGATGGCTTAGCGGTTAAGCGCTCGCCTGTGAAGCCTAAAGACCCCGGTTCGAGGCTCGGTTCCCCAGGTCCCACGTTAGCCAGATGCACAAGGGGGCGCACGCGTCTGGAGTTCGTTTGCAGAGGCTGGAAGCCCTGGCGCGCCCATTCTCTCTCTCTCCCTCTATCTGTCTTTGTCTCTGTGTCTGTCGCTCTCAAATAAATAAATAAAAAATGAACAAAAAAATATAAAAAAAAAAGAATAATGCTGCATAAAGCCAGACCATTTCTCTTTTCAGCCTCGTTGATTGCAGGGGGTGGGGGCAGAACTGCTAACCCAGCATTCTGCTGCTCTGCTAAGGAGGCTCCAGTTTTTGTCATTGTCCAACCAGCTCAGTTAAGATTGTAAACCATCCCCTAACATGCTTGAGCCACATTCTCTTGTTACGGTAATTTTCCAGAGCACTCCTTGGTTTTCTAGTCTACTATAGCGCTTTCCACTAGCACATAAATTCTGCAAGGGCAGGGACTTCTCCATTCACATCTGCATATCCCAGTAATCTTTACAGTGGTCATCCCAAAGAAAGCTCTTGATAAAGGGCTGACTAATAAAGGACAGTTGGATAATGGATGGATGGATGGATGAGGTGAACTTTGGGTGGAACTGTTATACAGGATTTAATAAGAAGAGATAAAGAGAGAGGTTGGGTTAATTCAAGTCCACAAAAGTATGCCCTTTCCTTCTTTGATTTCTGAGAAGGGTCCCCACTATGCAATTCTAGCTGGTCTGGAACTCACAATGCAGAAGACTAAGATTGCCTCAAACTTGTAGTGACTCTTCTGCCCCTATTTCCGAAGTGCTGAGATGACAGGTGTTGACCGCAATTCTCAGCTTAGAATTCCTTCTGGACAGGAAAAACAATGAGTCAACAAGTCAAACAATAGCAACTTTTTGAGTGTGCACAGTGCCAATAAACTGAAACATATCTATATTACAGTGGCCAGGATGGTGAGAAAGTTGATAGAAATTTATAAGACAGGGGACTGAATAATCATTTTTCAAAGATAAAGCACTGAAGGAAAGGAGGGAGGGAGGGAGAGAGTGAGTCAGGCACAGTGGGGAAAGAGAAAACAGCATCTATAAGGATATTCGTCATAATGAGGATAATTTATTATTGAATATGTAAGATATTATTTTATAGAATATCTTGAGGTTATCAAATAGGATAAATACAAAATACATATGTATGTATGTGCATATATATATATATATATAAAATATTATTTATTTATTGGAGAGAGGAAGGAAAAGAGGCAAATAGAGAGAGAATGGGCATGCCAGGGCCTCCAGCCACTGTAAACAAACTCCAGGTGCATGCTCCACCTTGTGCATCTGGCTTACATAGTTACTGAGAAATCAAAAATGGGTCTTTAGGCTTCGCAGGCAAGTGCCTTAACCACTAAGTCATCTCTCCAACCCCAGAATAATCCATTTTTTTGTAACTTTTGTTTTGTTTTTATTTATTTATTTGAAAGAGACAGAGACAGAGAAAGAGGGAGAGAGAGAGAGAATGGGCACACCAGGGCCTCCAGCCACTGCAAACAAACTCCAGATGCATGCTCCACTTTGTGCATCTAGCTTGCATGTGGGTCCTGGGGAATCAAGCCTCAAAATTGTGTCCTTAGGTTTCACAGGCATGCACTTAACCGCTAAGCCATCTCTCCAGCCCAGAATAATCCATTTTTGAACTAACCATGGAAAGTGGGTATAGTAAACCAAATTTCTCCATCAAACACCTTAATTTTATTCAAAAATTAAGCTGAATGTTTTGTGTGGTAATTAGACCAAAAAAAAAAAAAAGTCGCCCCTACCCCATGTGCAGGCAGAATGGTGGCCACCTTTCAGGAATGTAATTAAAGGTATTTGTTTAGAAAGCTTCTGCCAGAGCAGACAATGCTGGCAAGTATGGGGTATTAGACACTGGAAGAATTAGTACCTATTGTTAAAGCATTAGGCAGTATTATGTAAGACTTAATGGGTGTGTGTTTTGTAGAATTTGCTACAAATAGAGAAATGCTGAATGGGGCAAAAACATGACTGAAAGCATGACATGATTGAAAGGAAGCCCTAGTTGGATCTGTGCTCAGCTTCTGTGGGGGTTTGATTCAGGTGTCCCCCATAAACTCAGGTGTTCTGACTGCTAGGTTCCCAGCTGATGGAGATTTGGGAATTAATGCCTCCTGGAGGGAGTGTATTGTTGGGGGCGGGCTTATGGGCTTTATAGCCAGTTTCCCCATGCCAGTGTTTGGCACACCCTCCTGTTGCTGTGGTCCAGCTTATGTTGGCCAGGGAGTGATGTCCACCTTCTGCTCATGCCATCGTTTTCCCCTGCCATCGTGAAGCTTCCCCTCGAGCCTGCGAGCCAAAATAAACCTCTTTTTCCCAGAAGCTACTCTTGGCTGGGTGATTTCTACCAGCAATGCGAACCAGACTGCAACAGCTTCCGAATGAAATGTCATGGAAGAGAACTGCAGCGTTAATACTGTCCATCATAAGCAAATAGAACTCAGTAAAGCAATCTCATATTAGTGGAATATATCAGAAAAAAAAGAGCTCCCAGCATTGACCCACACAGTGAGAAGCTTGTGGAATTTATAGGAATAAAAATGAGAATTACTCTCAATTTAGGTAAACGTGCACGTTTTCCAGGCAAGGCACATCAGCAAACAAATCTTTGAAATCAGGGCTGTCACATGTGGAGCAGTACATTCTATTAGGGAAGATTACACCTATTAACTATAGCAAAGCCAGCTTTTAGCTCCGAACTACGGTTTCCAAGAATGACAGTATAAGCGATGAGCTCCAAGAAAAGGAGCACTGACTTTTGAGCTATGAAGTATTAAAAAAGGTGGCTTTGAATGAGGTTATCTCAATCTGTAGAATTTATCTGTAAGCCAGTATTCTGATGAAGGGATATAGGTTACTAATTTTTAGAACCACCAGGTCCAAGAAAAAAAAAAGCTTTCCAGTTGCCAGGGACACTCTTGAGATAAGTAAATCCAAGAGGGGTGAAAAGGTGGCTTTGAATGAGGTTATCTCAATCCGTAGAATTTATCTGTAAGCCAGTATTCTGATGAAGGGATATGGGTTACTAATTTTTAGAACCACCAGGTCCAGGAAAAAAAAAAGCTTTCCAGTTGCCAGGGACACTCTTGAGATAAGTAAATCCAAGAGGGGTGACTCGCAATGACCTACTAATGAAAATGAGGAATTTTGATTAATCAATTGCCTGAGAACTTGATAGTCTATGGACATCATAAACACACGGAGAGGAAAAGACTACACAATTGCCATCAGTAAATTGTAACTCATTTAGCTCATACAATCAGAGAGTATGCACAGGGAGAGGATAGCTGATATTCAGGAATCAGCAATGGGAGACAACTGTACCCAGGAGGAGAAGGGTTTCACAGATACTTTATAAATTGCTAATGAGGGCTTGAGAGATGGCTTAGAGGTTTAGGCAACTGCCTGTAAAGCCTAAGGACGCAGGTTCATTTCCCCAGTACACTTGGAAGCCAGATGCACATGGTGGCACATTCATCTGGAGTTTGCTTGCAGTGGCTAGAAGCCCTGGCATGCCCATTCCCCTACCACACCACTACCTCTCATAAACAAATAAGTGAAAATAAAAATATTTATAAAAAATTCTAATGAGGCTAATGCAAATTTCACAGGAGGCAAGTGTGGGATGTGGGGAAGAGAGGAAGGAATAGCAACAGCGATCGTGGGAGCTAAAACATCCCACATCCCCCATGTTCTGGACACTCTTCTAAGTACTTCATGCCTTTTTATTCTTAGCCAGGCTCAAACCATGGGGGTTCAATACCAAGATACAATGTTGGACAATGAAATAAACTAGAAGAAGTATAGGTAACCTGTCACCTTCCCATAAAGGAATATATCTCACCAGCACCATGTCTTTGTCTACGTGTTTTACAGTGGAAGCCTGTGTGGTGCCTCCTTTAGGCTAGATGTGTGTGGAATGCTCCCTTGGAAGTATCAACTTCATGTGTGGAAAAGGAGTTTGGAAGATGCCATCCCCGTTACTCATCAATGTGTTGAGTGTCAGACAAGGATTTCAGGGTCTAACCTTCTGTGCCAGTGTTTCAGGCAGGGCTCTTGCAGAGGTGCCTGGAAGTCTACACTGGCCTCAACTTAGTCCTGGCAGGAGAACAGACAGCTCACGGTGGTAAAGTCGTGACCCACTGAAAGCATGTCATTGATTCAAGACTGTTTCTTTTGAAACACCCAGCATCATAATTAGGGTGTGTGCCCCAATAATACAAAGTCATCTTATCACCCACTAAAAAAATGCGATCAGGAAAGAAAACGTTGGAGAACAGTGTGCAGTTCACGCTGTGATACAGTAACACTACTGCGGTGGGTCCCACAGCACTCTCCCTCCCCCGCCCATGCATTCTTAAGGAAATTTCTACTCTAAGATGGTGACTATGGCCTAACTTTAAAATGGAGTCTTTGGGGCTGGAGAGATGGCTTAGCGGTTGAGTGCTTGCTTGTGAAGCCTAAGGACCCCGGTTCGAGGCTCGACTCCCCAGGACCCACGTAAGCCAGGTGCACAAGGGGGCGCACGTGTCTGGAGTTCGTCTGCAGTGGCTGGAAGCCCTGGCGTGCCCATTCTCTCTCTCTCTCTCTCTCTTTCTCTCTCTCTCTCTTTCTCTCCCTCTGTCTCTGTCACTTTCAAATAAATACATAAAAATGAACAAAAAAATGGAGTCTTTGTAGATGTTAAGGATGTCTCCTGTTTAGGAGAGCCCTAAATATGAAGACAACTGCCTTTATAAGTGGAAGGAAGATGACCAGAGAAAGGCAAGGTGAGGAACGGGTTGAGCGGAGTGATATAGCTACAAACCAAGGAGTGCCAAAGACTGCCAAGCGTGTAGGGGAAGCTGTAGATGGATTTTCCCTCACTGTCCTTGCATGTTGGACCAGCTGGCTTCTAGAAGTAAGAGAAAGTAATTCCTGTTGCTTTGAGGCATTCAGTGGTGATTTCTATAGCACTACTAAGAAACTAGTAAGTTTTGATTAATACTAGGAGGTATTAGATAAAAATAAAAAGTAAAATAGATCATGTCAAGTCCAAATGACCCAAATGAAAAGATGACTTGAAAAAAGAAATAAAGAAGAAGGAAGGGAGGAAGTGAGAGAAGGTAGGGAGAGACTGGAAAATAAGGCCAGATAATAGGGTCATGTTGAATTAGAAGAGCTAAAGCTATATTGAGTGTATATATAAGGCTATATGAAGGAAATATTAAATATTAGCCCTTACTATATGGTCATATCACCAATAAATACTTAAGGCATTAGCAGGATATTTCAGGAATTACCAGGGATAAGACAGCCATGTGACATTGAGATAAATAATTTTGAATGATACAAATTTCATTTCCTTTATATATGTTATAACTATAAAGTTCTCTCCAGCTGGGCATGGTGGCACACTAGAATCACTGTGAGTTCGAGGCCACCCTGAGACTACATAGTGAATTTGAGGTCAGCCTGAGCTACATTGAAACCCTACCTTGTAAAACCAAAATAAATAAATAAGTAAATACAATAAAGTTCTTTCCAATTTCAGAACCTTCACAAGCCACTTCACTCTCATAAATCTCATAAATCTGTACGTTTATCCTTAAAACGGTTCTTCAGAAAGTGTTTCTTTGCCCCCTGCAGGGTGAACAGGCCCTCCCTCCACATCCCTGCGTGTGTCCTTTGGTGACACGGGCCATCTCGTCTTCTGCGCGCGCTCCTCACCAGACTGCCCAGCTTCCTCGCGCATCACAGCTCACCATCAAGCAGCGCCTGCTGCACCGTGCATGATGCGCAGACGCTGGGTGAGGGAAAGGAGGAGCGACTGAACAAACACTCACAATAAGGGCGGAGTGGGGCTTCACATGTGACCGCCTCCATGCCCGCTGGTGGTCTGCACCCCAAACTGGAGAAAAAGCGCTCCTGCCGGGCGTGGTGGCGCACGCCTTTAATCCCAGCACTCGGGAGGCAGAGGGAGGAGGATCGCCGTGAGTTCGAGGCCACCCTGAGACTCCATAGTTAATTCCAGGTCAGCCTGAGCTAGAGTGAGACTCTACCTTGAAAAACCAAAAAAAAAAAGAAAGCGCTCCTGCACGCGGCCAGCTCACAGCGCCATCTCTGCAGCCATTCTCTTTATTCCGAAGTAACGCACATTTATGAAAAAGGAACGGCTGCAGGGAATCTGCACACACGACGTTCATATCCCCAGAGGTTAACATTTTGCCACATTTGCTTTGCACACCTACACCTCTTTCGGAGCCACTTGCAGTGATAATCTCCATTTACTGCAAAATAATTCTGCATTTTTCCTACAGAGACAGTTTCTTCTCTAACCACTGTACATCAAAAGCAGAAAGTTGTACGGAGACAGTATTAACGATCTGGAGAAGTCATGCAAACCCTGTAACTGACACTCATGTACTTCCTTGAAATACACACCGACAATTTCATGTTGCTCTTTGACTCTCAATACCCATTCTGGATTCAATTCATAATCAGGTTATATGTAGGTGTCATTTCTCTTTGACCTCTTTTAACCTGAAACACTTGGTCAAACTTTGTCTTTAATAAATTTGACTTTTTATGTTTTTTGAGGTAGGATCTCACTCTAGCCCAGACTGACCTGGAATTCACTATGTAGTCTCAGGGTGGCATGAAACTCATGGCGATCCTCCTACCTCTGCCTCCCTAGTGCTGTAATTAAAGGCAGGCATCACAAAAATATATGCTGATTATTGTCAGGATGCTTCTCCATTTCTGTTTGCCTGACATTACCTCAGGGAAAGAGTCAGATTGTGCATTTAGGGAGCAGGAATACCACAGAAATGGCCCTGATATCTAATTGTCTAATGATATTGATCATTTTATTAAGATAGTCCCATTTTCCCTTTTATATGAATAAATTGTTATGGAAGATACCTTGATATTATGCTAAGGAACTGTAGTAGGCAGTTTTCGTGTATTTCTGCATGTGTGTGTGTGTGAGTGTGTGCGTGTGCAAGCATGTTTGCATGTGGACACACACACTCATGTGTTTGCACATATATGTGGAGATCAGAGGATGACCCTAGGTACCATTCTTCAGTTATTATCTCCTTTTATGAGATAAGATCCGCTGCTTTCCAAGCAGGCTCAATCAGCTGCACTGAGAGCCCCAGGGATCTGCCTCACCAGCTCTGAAGTTACAAGTGCACCCCACCATATCTGGCCATTTTTATGTGGGTTTTGAAGGTCAAACTCAGTTCTCATGCTTGTAAGACAAGCCCTTTACTGACTGAGCTATCTCCCCAGCCCCTCACCAACACTTTTAATTTATTCAGTTCTGAGCTGGGCGTGGTGGCTATGCCTTTAATCCCAGTACTCGGGGTGCTGAGGCAGGAGGATCACCATGAGTTCAAGGCCATCTGAGACTACATACTGCATTTCAGGTCAGCATGAGTTAGAGTTTGGTAAAACCAACACAAAACAAAACAAACAAAAAAACATTCAGCTCTGCTCTTTGCTAATTTATTTTTCCATAAATTGTAGAAATGGTGAAGGCCTGCTCATGAGTCATAAAAATAAGTAATCCTACACCTGTTACTAGGGTAATGAGCTATAAGCATTATTCTATACCTCCTTCTTTCATGCACATAAAAAAAGGAAATTATGGTGTGATTGTTCAAACAACATAAGCGAATATCTAACCGCATTCTGCATTTATCAGATGGGAAAGATACATCTCACACTGGCTGACTTTCTTAAGGTCTGATACCAACTCAGAGACGGACCTGAAAACAATAAAATGCTCACTGAAGAGCAAGAAAGACAAAAGTCAATTTAGTGTCTTCCAAATACTCAGGCCCTGCAGACTCATCTGCAGGACCACATAGGATAATAATGAGATTCTTAAGCAAACCCATAGAATGTATTCCACCAAGCCACTAAAGTTTTTAATAAACAGCTCACCACTACCCCTGAGATCTCTCTCCTTCCTCTTCTCCCTTTTCCTCTCTCTCCCATATCCTTTGTGAATCTACCATCGCCCTAACACCCTGAAAGAAAGTCCCAAAATAGCCCAGGATGGATTCCCAACCTAGAAATGTTATCCTCCCAGCCAGAGACACTGGATTCTTGTTTCTTACTATTCTGCATTTACATACACTAGGTATGCCATAATCTTATCATATTTTTAAAAATTTTTTATGAGAGAAAAACACAGAAAGAGTATTGGCAAGTCAGGGTTTCCAGCCACTGCAATCGAATTCCAGATGCACGTGCCGTCTCGTGCACATGTACGACCTTGCGCGCTTGCATCACCTTGTGCACCTGGCTAACGTGGAATCTGGTAAGTCAAACATGGCTCCTTAGGCTTCACAGGCAAGCGCCTTAACTGCTAAGTCATCTCTGCAGCCCAATCTTACCATAGTTTACAGACCTGAAAACTGCTACTTGTCTCAAGAACTCTGTAACTCAGACTAGTCCAGAACCAAGCAGCCTGTCCAATGTGCTGAGTCTTTCTCCTCCACAGTGATATGTTTTAAAACTTGAATAATAAAAGCACCTCCACTTCTGGAGTGGAGTTCTCTTTTCAGCCTCTTTGCAGACTTACGAAGGTTCTGCACTTGACCTGACCCACATCCTACAAAGCTTTTGGAAGTATAAAAGATGTCAGTACTCTGTCCAAACATGTATCCTGTTTAGGTATGTAGCAGGATAGCCAAAGTTAGGGACTAAAGACATCCTGAACAATATTCAGAATATCTAGCATTTCCTTTCTTTCCACCTTCTGGGAATAGATACCACCCCACCAAAAAAACAGAAGCAGTATTTTTTTCTTTTTCTTTTCTTTTTCTTGGGTGGGGTGGTTGTGGTTTCGAGGTAGGGTTTGGCTCTAGCCCAGGCTGACCTGGAATTCGCTATCTAGTCTCAGGGTGGCCTTGAACTCATGGCAATCCTCCTACCTCTGCCTCCCAAGTGCTGGGATTAAATGTGTGCACCACCACACTTGGATCTAGAAGCAGTATTTTAATTAGGGGTTAATCATGAATTAAAAAAAAAAAATGGAGGCTGGAGAGATGACTTAGCAGTTAGTGCTCTTGCTGGTAAAGCCAAAAGACAGGTTCCATTCCCCAGTACCCAAGTATAGACATGGTGGTGCATGCATCTGGAGTCTGGCCTAGAGGCCTTGGCATGTCCATTCTTATTCTCTATCTGCCTCTTTTTCTCCAAAATAAATAAATAAGTAAATTAAATACTGAAAAACTATGAAGTTGGGATATTTGAACTTCTATTTGAACATCTATTTGCTGAGACATTTCCCTATAGCTAGCATGGGACTCAAAATAACATTGAGTAGTTATGCTTTAAAAAAAAAAAGTCAGAGAAGGCAATTCCCCTTCTAGCTGTCGGACAAACCTAAGTCTTACACACTTCATAAATACTAGACAGGAAAGTTGTAAGTCAGGCAACTTTGTACATTGCGGGACAGCATTCTCTGAGCACCCACATATGCCAAGCACCCAGGAAGATCCTAGGAACAAACCAAGTAATGAAATAGGAGAGTAACAGCTTGATCATGGTATGTCCCTCAGAGGCTAATGTGCCTCAAGAACTGGACCTCCAGGGGCAATGGAACTGGAGGAGCAGCAGCCTTGGTTCAGGAAGTGGCTCACTGGGAGTGGGCCTTGAGTTTCTAATGTTCTGTCTTCCCGATTCCCTCCACGATGGACTGCATCCCTTCACACTATAAGCTAAAATAAGCCCTTCTACCTTTAAGTCGTTCCTTGTCACAAGGAGAAGAAAAGGAATTAACACAGAGCACTAGTGACCTGCAGGCACATACTTCTGGCTTGTCACCATCCCTGTTTGCCCCCTCCCTGCCCCAGGCTCTCTCTAAATAAGTCAATTACTCAAGTATGATCTGACATAAAAACAACCCCACCTGCAATTTGTTTTGTGTAGTCTTGCTGAAAAGGCAAAGGGAAAAAGAAAAAAAAAAAAGCAAAACACTAAAACCTGTATGTTTCAAATAAAGAAGAGGGAGTCATCATTTTGATCAACTTTGAAAAACTTTGTAGGAAAATAACATTTTTGGAAAAATATCAATCTTTGAATGAGCAATAATTATGGTCTCTAGGAAAAATCTAAGATATTTGGGGAATACTGAGCATTGAGAAATAAGTTTTAAATGCATTAACACTTTGGGGCTGGGGACAGGGCTTTGTGGCTAAAGGTGCTTGCTTGCTAAGAATGCCAGCCCGGGATCAAGTTCCTAGTACCCACATAAAGCTAGACACAGAACGTGCAGTGGCAAAAGACCCTAGCATGGCCACACACACACACACACACACACACACACACACACACACACACATAAATAAACATTTTTTTAAAGTATTTAAAGTTTCAGGATAAAGTTTTTTTTTCTTATTACTTGCACTATCTAGGCTTGAGCATGTGGCCATAATAATTATCAGTACAGCTCTGAAGCTACACAAATTAAAACAAAACAAAACAAAAACCTCTCAGTTACTGAGGCAAATTACTTGTATGTTATATTGAAGTAAATGGCATTTTACCGATGTTATTGGACCCCTAAACGTTACCTGTTGCTCTTTTACTGTCAGCTTTTAGGGAAAAGATAACTTTAATGTCTATATCAAATTAGACTGAATCAAATTCTTTTTATGACTACCTATGGTTGTTCTATTTTTGCTTCAGCTAAAAAATTCTAAGAGTTAATAAAATTGTTTTCAATTCTCCCTCAAAGAAGATTTTGTTTTTAAAATATTTCAAAACAAGGGAGTAAAACCATATATTCTTCTCAATATTTTTCATAACAATGTTTACTTTGCATGCAGTATCTGTCTGCAGAAAGGTTATGTAACATGAAATGGTGAGGAACAGAAGAGTTTTTTACTCAGTTTTGCTCAAGCTGTGATGTCTATTTGCATGTGTACTCATCTTTTGTGATTAATTTTGGTATAATACTCATTCTGAAGAAAAAAGTGTGGAATATATAGTTTTAGAAAGACTAAGAAGTTGTGTTCACCATTTCAAACTTCTGACAGTAATCACTGAACCAGGATAATGAGCAGACTTGAAATACTAGGTGAACTGGGAGAGACTATTTTGGCCAATGCTATTTCTCAAACAGTATTAAGACCACAAAATGTGTGTAGATGAAAAAGAGTTTGGCTACTATAAAAGTCAGTGAAAAGCATAAACTTGAGCTGGAGTGATGGCTTAGCTGTTAAGGCACTTGCCTGCGAAGGCTAAGGACCCAGGATCGATTCCCCAGTACCCATATAAGGCAAATACACATGGTGGTGCATATGTCTGAAGTTTATCTGCACTGGCTAGAGGCCATGGCATACCCTTTCTTTCTCTATCTGCCTCATTCTCTTTCTCTCTCAAATATAAATAAATGAAAACTTAAAAAAAAAGTATAAACTTGCATATTAACACATCCTTTCTATTTCTGATGGATATCTTAACACAAATCTAAGTTTTAATTTGGCACACCCATAATTAGACATGTTCATAAACCTGTTGATCCTTCTGATTCTGCTTAGCTCCAGACAAGAAAAAAACAATATCTTTTCTCCATGCATTAGCATATAATTGGCTCTATTTCAACGTTTGGAATGAAGACGTTTAATGTTATTTTGCCTCCAACCCTTAAGTGACAGCCAATCGAATTCTCTCCATTACAATACTCACAGCTGCTGCCTGCCCGATTGCCCCTCTGTCCGGCTGGATGCTCAGGCTCCTTGTATGGAAACTGTAGGGTCGTGTCTAAAGTTCGGAACCCTTCTTTCAATGAATGGTGTTTGTAGTACTCCACGAGCTCCTTTAGGGGAAAGGATCAAAGACAGTTGTTCATGAAGACACTTTTGTTCTCAAACACATAAGCTCCTTAAAACACAATTATCAGTGACACAAGGATGATCCATGTCACGCTAGCTTTTCCAGGCACATGGAAGGAAATGGCATCTCCCCCTGCTGTCTGGACATGTGTGACACCTACCTAGCAGCAGTCCTTGTACATGTGGGTCACCCTCGATTGTTCCTCAGGGGCATACAACTTCCTCTTGGTCTTACTTCAGATGTGGCAAATAGAAAGAAGCCATGATAAACCTCAATTTCACAGAGCTAATTATTGTTATTTACGAACTACTTGTCTTTCTGAAGAAATAAAAGGAACAGCTGGTTGCTTAAATATATAGCAATTTCTAGTTTCCTCTATCTTCTTTCAACCTGACAGAAGACCAGCAGTGAGCTTTTCCATGGTAAATAACAATGATAAAGCACGAGTGACGTTCAGTCTCCTGCCTGGCTCATGATGATGAAGGGTTAGTGCCCGTCCCGGTGCCAGCTATCACCGGGCACTCACAGAGGACAGTAAGATGGTTCTTTCTGATTTTGATTTTTAAATGATTTCCCTCAAATACAGCCAAGGCTCATGTTAAAATCATCCACTATCTTTCAGGTTAAGTCTTCATGAAAGCATGTTTTGTTTTCATATTCCTTTTATATTCTGTACATAACTGAAATGGCTCCCTCTACTATACTCTGAAATTTAATAATAATGCATAACGGAAGAATGTATCTTATCATTATATGAGAACAGAAGATGCAAAGTATCTGATAAATGGTTGAAATGAAAATAAAAAGAACAAATCCATTTTAAATAAATTATTCAATGCTTCCGTGTAGCACCTTTTTAAAAAGTGAGAAAGCATGTCACTTCTTCTAAAAACAAATCACACAAATCCAGAGCTTCTACTTGGTGGTTACATTCAAAGTTCCTCAAATAAATCAAACAGGCCGGAAACCATCCAGACAGGAAAAAGAGAATCACCAGTGATGTATTATTTATGACTCAACTCTGGTACGTTGTAGATTGCCCTGGGCTGCGACTGTCAGGGTCATGAAGACTGTGGAGGTGACCGAGCCCCTGCCTCTGAGTTCTCATACGAGCAGGAGGGAATAAAGGGCTTGGGGAGTTGGTGTGCTCAGTGGGGCCCGGGGGGTTGACAGGAGGTTTCAGGTGAGACCTGGCTTAGCTTACAGTCCAAGTACATTTTCAACAACCAGGGACAGGGATGGGATCACTTTAGACGGGGTACCTGGGGCTTGGAAACAAACCCAAAGGTGGCAAAGGAAAAAATCACCTTCATAAACTAAAAGCAGCATGGCTTATCTAAATCATGGAGTAAAGCAAATGGGGATTTTCTTGTCTGTTCAATTCCCACAACTACAATGGGGACAGCAAAACTTTTCACAGGCTAATGAAGAATATATGTAGCTAGTGTCTGGTGCATGAGGATAATCATGGCAGTTATCACGATTTACTTCCATGTAATCGGCCCTTATATGGCTTCTCACGTCGTCATTCAAGAAACTCAAGAGATTGAACTCATCCCCACTGAGACTTGGAACTCAGTGACTCGTATGCAGTCATATAGCTAGAGTCTGTGGCCAAAGTTAGTCCTTTTAACTATAGCAAATCATTAGCAAATAGCACCTGGCAGACGTAAATGTACAAAAGGGGAAGGGGCGAAGGGAAGTGTTCTTTGCAAAGTGTCCACAATGTGCCAGGAACTTTGTTTTCTTAAACCTAAGATGCGAGGGTCTTATTCACATGATATCTACAACATTTTAAAACCATATTTCTTCCTTGAGCCCAGTTTATATGAGTACTTGATGAAACAAAGCAGTATGGAACTGACCAAGCTTTAAAAGTAAAGATCAGGGGCTGGAGAGATGGCTCAGCAATTAAGACATTTGCCTTCAAAGCCTAATGACCCAGGTTTGATACCCCACTGTCCACATAAAGCCAGATGCACAAAATGATGCATGCATCTGGAGTTCATCTGGAGTGGCTAAAGGCCCTACTGTGGCCATTCATATTCTCTGTGTGTGTGTGTTGTTCTCTCTGGCTCTCCCTGCTTGTAAATAAATAAATAATTAAAAGTGAAGAGCAAACATAACATCCAATGAAAGGTGTTATCTTTAATACGTCTTCAGTGATCAGCATATGGAATTTGTATCATGGCAAGTTTACAAAATGTAGGTCAGAAGTTGGGTTGCATTTAGTGACCAATTGCCACTGGGGAAAAAAAATGAATTAAGTTTTCAAAGAAAAAATATACACGTGCACATTACGTTGCTACTACTGACAATACCAAAGAGTTATTGTCTGGATCTTCACATTCAAATTGAGAAAAATATATTATTTTCTTTGGCAATATGAAAACAAATACAGAAAATAATATAGTACAAGAGCCTTGAACTGGAATTTAGTTTCACTAGAAGTAATATACATGTTATAAATCATTTTTGCACATGTCAATGTGAAGTTGGCTGGAATTATTATAATGAATTATTATACTGAGGAATAGTCTTGGTGATCCTTAAGACTCACCCCTCTCGCAGAATTTTAAAGAAAGGGGGGAAAGTGACTTATCAAAGACCTAGGGTCACATGGCTTAGTAAACTGCAAAATAATTCTTTAATACTTCAGTAAGCATGGGAGATATTTTAGTTCCATTTTTACCGTCTTACGAGGGCAAATCTTTCCAAAACGTTTCTGAGTAGAATTAAGCAGGGCCGCCATGGATCTTCCCTAAATCATGGCTTTCTGCATTCTGTATTTTAATCTAATTCACCCCCGCTCTAGCAGCCACTGACCTTCAGGTCCCAAGTAAATAAGATGGCTCTAAACAAAAGAAATCTCCAAGCTCCCTTATCTCACACTGACACAGTGGTGTCAACGATTCCACTCAGTCATTCCAATTACCAAGGAAACAGGCAATTGGGATGGCTTAGTAACAGCGCTGGACTCCTGTTCTCTGGCGTACATGAAAATTAGAACAAAATTAATGCCTTGTAATCTGGAATCAGAAATCCGTTTAGGATTTGAATTTAATGACTAGGAAAAACAAAGGTTTTGATGAACCAAGTTATTGAAACCCAAGGAGAAAATGTTTGGTCCCAAGTATCTAAGGCCAATCATCTTTGTGAGGAACTGGCTAATAAGCTTAAGAGTTTGCTTGCATTTTAAATGCTTCCCAGATAAAAATTTAATTCCAGGCCCTAGTTTGATTCATACATAGAAAAGCATAATTTTAATGATGAGTATGGAAAGCAGAGATGCTCATAATAAAATAACTCACAGGCTGGAGAAACGGTTTAGCAGCTAAGTATTTGCAGTGGCTGAAGGCCTTGGCATGCCCATTCTCACTCTCTCTCTCCCTCCCTCCCTCTAACTCTCCTCTCTCTCAAATCAATTTTAAAATTAAAAATAAAAAACCTCACATCTTCACCTCACCACTTTCCTGTAACAGGAGTTATTATTGTCACAACGTGACAAAAGCTATACGTGGGAGGTTGCATGATCCTGATTTTAAGAAGCCTTCCACACCTTGAAACTTTCTCTCTTCTCCCAAAGGGATTGGTTGGCTACTCAAATAGGAGCCACCACTTCTTACCAAGTATCCAAGTTCAATTTCTCAGTTTAGGTCCAATGGACAGCACTCTGGTGAGATTCCTGGCACACACATGTGTTCACTAATTTTTACATATGTATATGTTTTGGGGGGAGAGAGAGAAAGAGAGAGGTAGGGGGAAGAGGCAGAGACCGAGGGGGGACCAGAGAGAGAGAGGGAGAGAAGGGGAGCACCAGGACCTTCAACCTGCTGCAAACGACCTCTACATGCATGTGCCACTTGCGGCACACGTGCAACATTGCGTGCCTGCATCACTGTGCATCTGGCTATGTGGGGCCTGGAGATTTGAACGTGAACCCTTAGGCTTTGCAGGCAAACGCCTTAACCGCTAAGCCATCACTCCAGCCCTAATTTATAAATTTTTTGTAATATTTTTATTTCTTCTTATTTATTTATTTATTTACGAGAGAGAAAGAAGCAGAGAGACAGAGAAAGAAAAAGAGAGAGACAGAGAATGGGCATGCGAGGGCCTCCAGCCACTGCAAGTGAACTCCAGATGCATGAGCTCTCTTGGGCATCTGGCTTGTGGGTCCTGGAGAATTGAGCCTGAACCCGGATCCTTTGGCTCTGTAGGCAAACGCCTTAACTGCTAAGCCATCTCTCCAGCCCTATAATTTTGTGTTTTAGGTCAGCTGAATCCTTGTTTTGAACTCTCCGAATCCAGTGATTATGTCTTTTAGAAAATTTGCTCACAAAAAAAGGAAGGGATCATTTCACTAATTCAGTTGCATCCTGAGCAACTTCCTGCTGTTTGCTAATCCATTCAAGGAGGCTTGGTGTGCACGAAGCCATTTTTGAGGTGCTTGTCTTTCTTTATGCAATTACAGCTTTGTGCTGATTTTCTTTTCACTGTACTGTAGTTTCGCTGTGGAATCTTAATCCCCGCCTCTGAAATGCTGAGGTATGTGCTTTACTAGAACAAATATGCAGATATGGAGGGAAAACCAAACAAGGGACAGTGGACACACACACACACACACACACACACACACACACACACACACACCAGTCTCTAACAGTGGCTGGGGTGATATAGATGATCTGCCTGCTTTATGAGCAGAGCGTATTTGAATCCTGAGGCAAATATTTTTACTTCCCCTTTCCAAACAGCAATGGAGAAGCTGCAGTGATCTCTGCTACAAATTACTGAATGGGGCCTCTGTTGGTCTAATCACAGCCTGACATGCCCCCAGGAAGTCAGGAATCTGTGCCAGGTCAGCGAGGTGTTACTGAATTTTTCTCATCCCTAGCCTTTGCTACTGCACAACTTCCTTGGGCTGAGCCAAGGTGACACAGCGCTGAATTGATTGACCTTTCCCAGTGGTCATTCCTTTCATCCTCCTCACTCATACCCTCCGTATCCTCTGATGGGAGTTCCTTTCACTCCTTGTAAAGTCCAGAAGGCTGGCAGTCATCTTTGGCCCTGTAGTGTTGTTTTTTTTTTATTTTGTTTTGTTTTAAGTGACATATTAACTGCAGTACTGGGGAGAAGCCTCATTACCATCCACGGAGGTTCTGCAAGGGAAGGCTCAAACTGGCGTGTCCTGCAGAGAGGTGCAGAGCCTGTGTGCACGCTTGGATCAAGCCTCGGCTGCGCCTGGCGCTCATTATCCGTGCAGCGGCTTGCCGCCGCCTTCCCAGATGCTCCTTTCATGAAGAACCTCCTCTGGTCCAGCTCTCGCTCTGCACAGCCTGCTCAGGTGCATGCAACTCAAGTCACTTCCTGCAGGGAGGATGCCTCCATCTCGGTGACCAATTTGAGAAGGCTTACATTTTCCAGGGCAAGGCATCGTTAGCTTTTGAATTTCAAATGTGGTATTTATGTCTACGGATTTTTTTCCCCCTTTCTTTCAATATTTAGGTAGACCATGTAAGTTGGCCTACTTTTAAAGCTCTCTTACAGTTTTCATGCTAATGTTAACATCTTTGAGTTCTGATATTTTACACAGAGATGTGTGTATCAGTTGATTGATAGTTTAATGACTCTTCCTTCCCCATATTAATCAAAGTACTTAGTAGCCATAAATGTATTTTTTGTCCTATATCCATAGTCTTCATTATCTAAAGAAATTGCCAAAGTTGAAAATCAGATTTGGGACCACTTTTAATAAAATGAATTTTCTTTTCTGTTGATATAGTGATATGTATGCATTGTTTATATGACACACACAGTTACCTGTACATACAAATAAAACCACTACATTCTGTTTTTGTTTTCAAGTATTTTTTTTAATTGTGGAACTTATCCACTACAATCTGACAACAATGATGATTTCTACTTAAATATAAAATTCATATGTAATATAAACTGCAGTGTGTGACAAAACAAAAATACCACCTTATTTATGCTGATTGTTCAAAGTAATGAATAAGAACCATTACAGACAATTTAGAAGAACAGAAAACAAAAATTTATAATGGACTCTATATTGAATTTTGTATGATGTAATTCTAAATGTGATATTTAATTAATTACAACTTGAATCATAATTTGTAATGACACAGTGGCCGAATAAGGAGACAGAAGAAAAAAAGACATGCTAAAATTTATTCATGTGTCAAATACAAGCCAATTCTACATAATAACTAGAAGTTGGTATTTAAATTTTCTATTGCGCTAAGGATCATAAATATATCATCTAATGGTTTAAAAGGTTATATAAAGCTTGCAAGCCTAGTCTATAATGGGCAATGAGTGATGCATAATATATTTGAAATTGGAAATTTTCAGGTTGAAATATTTAGGATTTTCTACAAAATTAATTATGCTCCACATAATTTTCAATGGACAAAATTTTCAGGAAAATATAAAATTTAACTAACCTTTGTAACAGCAAAAAAATAGACATTATAGATTGAAAAGAAATAACCAATGCTTACCATCAAACTTTTAAATTTTCTATTTTCGGCAATGTGGAAAAAGCCATCTCTTGTTAAAATCTTGATGTGCTTTGCTTCATTATTGTACCTGTGGGCAATGAATAACTTATGAATATAAATGTGTTTTTAATCAGTTGAAATCAATAATGTCCAGAGGGCATGCCCCAATATCATTACAGGAATTAATTCTGAAGACAAAATATATACTTATGCCAATACAATGGTGACAGCTAATTAACAAAATATATTTACTAGATTGGTTTTTAAGATACAACCAATATTTGAAGTGAAAGGGCAGTTGGATTTGACTAATGATTATGCTTAATTTACTCAATAAACTAAGTTTGAGAGTATGGAAAAAATATTTTAAAAATCTAGTAATTTGTACTCTTAGCATTTACTAGAAATATACACACATCAAGTCAAGAAAATATAATGTTATGAAAGAAATCTATCATGCCAATTAGCAGCCTATAACACTCATTGCTGGTTTTCTCACAGATACTTTCAAGTATTAATGAAGTGTCTGGATGGATGCATTATTTTTTGCTGCAATTAGAACCTTGGTTTTCACGTTTTGTGTTCTACATGTCAGACGGTCTACACACTCATGCACACAGGAAATCTATTTCTATAAAAGCACTTGTCCTACTTACTTGATGCTAATTGCGTACTCTCCTGACTCTTTGGTCCTGTGCCTCACAAGGTAAGTACTATTTACCCTGTTAATAAGTTCAGTCTCTGCCTGCAGTCTCTCCATTGCCCCAGCATACCTGTGACAAACAAAACACAGAAAACTTGTATGGTTGTACCAGAAAGGGAACAGTGGCTAACAATAAGCATCTGTCATGATTTTCATTTAGTGTCATTTCGAGCTGATTTTACTTGTATACTAACTATTTATTAAAATAATAATTCAGTAAAAGTCCTTTAATATGTCCAAACACAAATGCTCTATAAAGTCAATAATAGTAAAAAAAAAAAAAAAAAAAAAAAAAGTGCCTAATACTCAGCAAGTGGCCTGTAAATATTTACCAAATAAGTTTGTGGAACAAAAAGAAGAGTCAGTAGGAATTGGGTCAGAAAGCCAGAGAGAGTATTGTAAGAAGTTTAAAGACAAGTAGAAAGAGACTTGTGAGAGACAGTGCCCCCCACATGAGACACACACACACACTTCACTTTTTTTTTTTTTTTTTTTTTTTTTACCATGGTATCTCCTTTGAGCTTATTTCAAACATTCTGGTAACAAATTAGTTTAGAAAAACATTAGTTTCAATGTAAGAGTCTTTTAGCTTAAAATTTTGAAACCCAATTTCCTAAAGAAACTGGCAATAGTGAGTAAAACTTATCTTGAAAAGATAGATGCTGGGAAGATAGTTCAGTTGATAAAATACTTGTTTTGCAAGAATTAAGACCTGAGTTGAATTCCCAAGTCCCACATAAAAGAAAAGAAAGAAGAAAGCCAGGCATGGTGATGTGTGCTTATAATTCCAGCAGTGGAGAAGCAGAGACAGGAAGATCCCTGTGACTCACTGGCCAGTCAGTCTAGCCGCATGTGGTGAGTTCCAAGCCAAAAAGAGACCCTGTCTCAAAATTGGTGGATGGCACATGCACCCACACATCCATGTACCCCCACACAGGAATATATATATATATATATGTTTTCCACACATGAACATATGTGTATATACTCACAATGTATGTACATATACACATATATACTCAAAACACACACACACACACACACACACACACACATATATAAAGATATTAAAAGGTCAGTAATATATGAATTCATTATGGTGCTTTGCTACATGTGAACACATCTTTAGTCAGCACAGATGGAAGTGGGACATGGTTTACAACCCCACATTTAAGGCATCCTTGAGCTAAGGATATGGTATTTCAACTTAGCTGCATAAACAATTTTAATACTCACCAGGGTTGGCAAGAATAATCTACTGGTTTGGGTACCTAGGACATGAAAAGGCAAAAATAGATTAAGTTTACTTAGGGAAAGCTTCGAGAAATCAATCATTAATTCAGTTCTGCTGACTCAGCACTGTAAAACCCTTAAGTAGCAGACTCGACTCCTGAAACTATCCATTGGTAATTTTATACAGAATGAATCACAGTATATGTCAGATAACTAGAAAATAATTTGTTTCACTTTAATTCATTCTTACATTTTATAACCTCTGTACCTTTGGAGGGAGAGATAGCAGAAAAAATACGAACTAGAAACATTCAATATTTACTATCAAGGCAATTTAATCCAATCACTGAAAACTCAAATGAAAATGTTATTAATGAAACCAAACAGCACTTCCTTTTTCCAAGACACTGGGAAACATGCAAGCAACATACATTGGAGGCAGACTCTATTTTCTAACACAAATTCTAAACTCTGATTTTGCAATCTGCCAACATAAAAACCTTGTGTTCAAGAGAATGTCATAAAAAATATCTGCTTTTCACTTTTCTTATATAGAGCTCTGAACAAGATAAAAAGTTTCATTTCTTATGTAAATAAAGAAAATACCTTCCAATTGCTGATGGTAACAAGGAAATGAACAATAATAAACAACATTCATGCTACACAAAGGGTGGAAACTTCAATGCTCTTGAGTTGGGAGGGGGAATGGAATACAGATATTCTGTGTTTAGAAAACTTTAGTGAATTGTACAAGTCTTTGATAAACAGATTTTCTTGTATTCCTGGGCATTCAATATTAGGAGAAAGAGAGGGAGAGAGATGGGATTAGAGGAAAGAACTTTAACATATTCTAGCAGTGGAATCCTTTAGCTGATATCCTAAAAGCTAAGAATGACAACCAAACAGATATCCTGAAATTCCCTATAAGAGCCTTTGCTTTCTTAACAGGTATGTCCTGCTATGGGATGGTCCTGAACTCCCTTATCAGAGATGATTCCTTTTACCAGGATGGGTTCCTGATCATTTCCATCTGTCACACACCTAACTTCTCTTCTGTACACATTGGTCCTTTCCATACTCGATGCATCATTTCTTCATACTTAAGACTATACTTTCCTCTGGGGACCCTCTCAGCCTTGAGCACATTGTTACTTTATATACCTAATACCATTTTCTGCCTTCACCCCAGACGATTTATATCATTGCATTTTTGCTATGGACAAAAGGGGCTTTGTAAAAAAATTATTAATTTATTTGCAAGCAGAGGATATAGAGAAGAGAGACAGAAAGAATCGGTGCCATGGCCTTTAATCACTGTGAATGAACTCCATGTGCATGTGCCACTTTGTGCATCTGGCTTATTGTGGGTTCTGGGGAATCAAACCCAGGTCATTAGGCTTTGCAGGCAAGCACCTTGCATTCTGACAAAGAGGGTGTTAAAACATGATTTATTGGGAATATAGCAAGTACAATAAAAACATGCGTGCATGATGTAGCCTCCCTGAAATACATCTTATAAAGTTAGATGGGACAGTTAGAAGTGAACTTTTGGCTAGAAATATTAATTAGGGAGTTAAATTTCTAAGTTGACAGTAATTTCCCCTCAAACACTTGAATATATTATTCTTGTTCTGGATATCATGTATTCAGATTCTAAAGTCTCCATTTGGGTTCTTTTTCTAACAGTTAACAATTTCTCTGTTTGGGTTTCCTATCTACTTACGTAATATAAACATATTTCCCTTTGTGTTCTAAACACGTTTGTATTATATGTGAGTATGATTCACGTTTTCCTGGCTCTTTACATATTGAGCAATTTGGGGTTATATCTGAGATACTACAGACAACAGCTGTCATTCATACTGGATTCTGGTGTATTCCTACAAAGTGGTGGCTTTTCTCAAAGCAAGCAGTTAGTTTGGTTGAATCCCAACTACAGACTGGGTCCCCGTGGTTAGCAGCTGTAGATTTTTTTCAGTAAGTTTCTTGGAGCCTAAGCTGGGCTATCTAGTGTCTCACCCCTCAACCAGAGGCTTAGACAGCGTTAATTCACGGAGCCTCTGAGGTTCCCTCGTTTCCTGATGCCGACTTTTCTAAGAGTTTCTACTTCTTTTCACAGTTCCCGTGGCGGCTTCACGTTCTACACTACGGCTCTTCGAGGCAGAACAGCTGTAAGGTTTCTAGGTAAATTTTATCCAGAGCGCTGCCATCCACTTCCTATCTTCAGGTCATCACAGAGCCAAGAATCTCACTATCATTCCTTTTTTTTTTTTTTTCCTACATGTCAACTCTTTTCCTAAGTACAATCTTCGGGTAGATTTCCTTTTGCGTAGTTCGTAGATTTTGTGCAGAGCTCACAGTTGTGACCTGCAGGCTGGTAGACTGGGTGCTGGTCTACAGCAACTGGAAGTGAAAACGCCCATTTCTTCCAAACTGCTGCTGTGAGCAGTGAATCCAGTCATCAGCCCTCGCTACAGGCACTTGGCTTTTGCCTCAGGTTAGTTTTAATATATTGTCTTTAATGTCCTGAAGTTTCATTATAATATATCTGGTTGATGATTAATTTTACAAAACTCATCCCAATTTTCAAAATTAGGCTTTTTTTAAAATCACAGACTCTGGAAAGTTCTCAGTCATTACCCATCTCAATATTGCTTCTCCACAGTTATCACGGATCTCTTCTTCTGTTACATGTATTTGAATCTCTTCCCTTCATTCTATGTTACAGTTTTCATTTCCTAAACTATCTGGATTGCTTTCAGAAATTTCTTCAGATTTTTCTTTCAATTTTCTACTCAATTATGTCTGATAGCCCATACGATTTACCTACCAATGCCTTCATTTCAGTTACTTGATATCAGTTTTTTATAGCTTAGCCCAGACAATTGAACTGTATCTTACTCTCCTCCTTTCATTCCCATTTTCTTTTTGCAGTCATATTTAATATAGAAATTTGAATTTCATATTAGCTTTGCAGGTACAATTCTATATTTTGTTTCTGCTAACCTTAGCTCAAGGTTGTTTGTTAAAGTATTTTTTGGTCATTTATTTATTTGAGAATGACAGGCAGAGAGAGAACGAGACAGACAGAGAGAGGGAGAGAGAGAGAGAGAATGGGCACATCAGGGTCTTCAGCCACTGCAAACGAACTCCAGACGTGTGCGCCCCCTTATGCATCTGGCTGACGTGGGTCCTGGGGAATCGAGCCTCGAACCGGGGTCCTTAGGCTTCATAGGCAAGCACTTTAACACCTAAGCCATCTCTCCAGCCCTCAAGGTGTTTATTTTTTTTTTCCTCATGAATTAAATAATTCCAACGGTACATTTATATTCCCTGGGACTTTATCTCTAAAAAAATCCCTTGAAGAATATTTGGAAAGAGACTCAAATCCAGACAGAATTTGTATTTACACTGGACGAATAGTCCAAGTGAAGTCATTATAATTCTTGCTAAGAATTATTTAGGCCACAGAGCTGGTATGAATTCCAGCCATACACATGGGTGGTTTATTTTTTTTTTCACATTTACATTTAGGAATATTCTAGATAAATTTATTTTTCTACCCATGCCAGAGTCATGACCAAGAGTGGTATCTTCTTCTGGAGGACTGACTTTTTTCCAGTTCATGCCCTAAAGCATGTTGAGTTCACACAGAATTATCCAAGTTTACACTGTGCAGTAGCTCTAGCCTGCCTCAGTTATTTTATTGCCAGAGAGGAAACTATCTCATTATGTTCCTCTCCCCCACTCCCTACACCTTGTAGGTTCCTTCCTGTATGCCTCAGAACTTCCCATAGAACAGGAATATCACAGGCAGGAAAATAAGTTTTTAAGTTCAGGAGGGAACACACAAAACTACACAGGGACCCCTGACGGACAATATATCCCAGGGTCAAAAGGATTACCATTTTTCAGCCTCCTTCATCCTATCTCTCCCTGTGTTCTTTCCTCTTTCTGCTTTCTTTCTCTTATAGCTTGTCCGACAACTAAAAAAGTAATAATTTCACCAAGAAAGGAAGTCGTTTTAATAGCTATTTATTAACTTTAGAATATAAACATATTTAGCTTGCTGTTTTAATTATACATTGCTCTACAACTCTTTATTACTTTAGAATGTTTGAATTCATTTCTCCTTTTATTTATTGGGTAACCAAGCATGCTTCAGTAAGATTCTATAAGCTGATTTCATTAGTCCTTGTAATTGCCTGTGTGCAGACAGGGATCTGCCCTGGCCTCTACATTCTGTTGACTATTCATCCACCAATCTTTACGTATGTTCTTTGTGACAAACTAGATTTAAAACAAAACTGGTGAATCTCACCTTATGCTTTAGATTATTCAAGATACTGTAACCTAAATTAGTTCTTCACATATAAAATGCCTAGTCTAATTTATTTAATGCTTTTAGGCAAACATGTAGATGTTAGAATCTCTTCCCACTTCCCTATATATAAACATCACTGATTATTATTTGGATCAGTGAGATGCAGATTCCCTGTTACCAATGGAAGAGCTAGTGTTTTCATTATCATCATTATTATTCTCTCTGCTTCTCAAGCTTGAGTGAGTGGTATAAAATATCTTAGAGATTACGTTCTAAAATCAGGGGAGTGGGACAGATGTTCACATTTATGATAGCAAAAATAATGCTCGGTTGAGAAAAATAGAAGCTACTAAAATGTACCAAGAACAAAATAGTTTTAGAATTTTGAGGGATTTTGTCAAGTAGTCATATATAACTTAGTAAAGAAATATCATTTACTTTGCACCCCCAAACTGAAAGCATTTTTGTAAAAAAATTATATGTTAGGTAATTCCATTTCATATAGAAAAGCATAGATATCATAAAGTGCAACTGATTGCATTTTACATTTTATTCAACTATATTATCTGAATAAATATTTATTTATCATGATGTTAACAAGTAGTAATGACATACTAAAGCACAGGATATGTGTTTAGAGACCTGGCTGAAAAATGTGTGCTCTTTTCACTTTCCAGAATATTGTCAAAGGCACCAATTGATTTGCAAGAATTCACTGTAACCTGCGCCACTGAGAATAGGTTCAATGTTACCATTTCCATCAGTGGGATAAAAGGAGACTTGTTCAGAGCTGGAGAGATGGCTTACTGGTTACGGTGATTGCCTGTAAAGCCAAAGAACCCAGGTTCAATCCCCCAGTACTCATGTAAGCCAGATGCACAAGGGGGTGTGTGTGTCTGGAGTTTGTTTGCAGTGGCCAGAGGCCCTGGCTCTTTCATTCTCCCTTTGTCTCCTCTCTCTCTCACTCTCTCCTTGCAAATTATTTTTTTTTAAAAAAAGGAAACTTGTTCAAAACACCAAATCTGTGGCTTTGGTTTGCTTCTAAAACCTTTTACACAATTTTACCCAATTCTACTGAGTTAAATATTCACTTTAATACTTAAGATATTTTCTCACAGTACAGTCATAATGATGTTAGAAATAATGTCCTTCTAGAAAACATTAATTAATGAACAACCTAGGCAGCAGCCTTTGCGCACTCTTTGACAATTAATCATAGTACTAAAAATAAAATTAAATAGTAAACAAGTAAAATATCAGTACTTACACATGGGGAAGGTTTGACAGCATCACTTGGAAAAAATCCAACTTCTCCTGAAGCTAAATTGCGACCCTAAATTATAAAAAAAGAAATGCCAGTTTTGAGACTAAAACACTAGATTCAAAAAGCTGTTTATGTTGTGATGTTACTTAAGAGCCTCCGAACTGTTTAAATATCATGGCCCGTTCTGATCATTAACTTACCATTGACTCAGAAAAGGAACCAAAAGCACAGACATTTTTGTTAAATGTTGAACAACTCGTTTCGTGTTCTAGTTATAAAATAATTTAAGTCTGTCTTTCAGTGTATCATTCAAGTTGATACTCCGAGATCTCTTAATTCTACATGAGATAGAGTCTAATTAGGGTTACTACTCACCGAACCCTTGCTGTATTATAGATAAGGTTCTAAGTTTTCCTTTATTCTATTTTTGATCCTTTATGATAGACTGAGTGACTATCCCTAGCTTACAGATGAACACAGGGCACTGAGAAGGTAAATGGCGTGCTTACGATCACAGAGGACTAGCAGAGCTGGAGCCAGCAAACTCAGGTCTTGCAACTCCAGAATTTCACAATGCCTTTTTCCCTCTCTCTCTCTCTCTTTTTAAAATACTTATTTATCTGAGAGTCAGAGACAGACACAGAGAGGGGGGGGAGGGAGGGAGGGAAAGAATGGTGTGTCAGGGTGCCAGGGCCTCCAGCCACTGCAAACAAACTCCAGATGCACAAGCCACGATATGCATCTGGCTAACGTGGACCTGGAGAATTGAACCTGGGTCCTTAGGCTTTGCAGGCAAGTACCTTAACCATTAAGGCATCTCTCCAGCCTCCCAAATTTTGAAATGTAAGCTCACTGCAATGATGAGTGCAACCACACACTGACTGAATTCATGAGTGAAGAGAAGAGATTTTCTTAAACAAAAATAAGTCATTTGAGAATACACTAAGAGAAGTATATGTTTTCCATGGCAAAAATATTTGGAGATACAATAACAAAATGGAAAATGATGGCTCTTATCAGAATGGTAACTGTCAATCTCTAATGAGGAGAGCAAAACATACACACACACAAAAAAACAGTGAGTTTTTATTGCTGTTGTTGTTTTGTTTGAGTGAGTGTGAGAGAGCAAAGGGTAACTAATGGATACCCATCCACTTCCTCAGAACAAAATTCACACAGGGCCCCTCATATCACAGGATCCTTTCATTTTGTTCATCTTAAAACTCAGTTCACAGATGACAGAACACCCCCTCCCAACTCCTCTGTTAAAAAGAAAAAACCTCTCCTATGCTACAGGTCCAGATTGAATTCCCAAGCTGTTCCCATAATTCAGAGTGGCACACAAAGTAGGAACACATGCTTTCAGTAGAAGACATGGCATCATTATCATTGTGCAGTTTGTCTCCTTTCCTAGACCACGAGTTCTTTGGTAACTGTTGTTTAAACCCCTGTTGGAAACATAGAAGATTTATATTTTTAAGATAGCTTATTTATTTGACAGAAGACAAAGAGAGAATGAGCACACCAGGGCCTCCTGTCACTGCAAATGAACTCCAGAAACATGTGCCACTATGTGCACCTGGCTTTAGATGGGCATTAGGGAATCGAAGTCGGGTCAGCAGGCCTTACAAGCAAGTATCTCTAATCACTGAACCATCTCCCCAGGCCCTACAGCGAGTAGTTAATAAGTGTTTGTGAACTAAGATATCTATCTCTCAATATGACAGTCCCATGGCAATGAATAGTATGATCCCAACTACTTTCATTGATCATGGAATACATTAGACTTGATTGTTATGCAAACAATGACAAAAACCTTCACATTTTCTATTTACATATAAAGATATTCATACAGTGGCATTCTTGGAATTTTATGAATGGAATGTGTATTGCAGTGGGGGTGGGGAGTGGGTCACAAAATAGAGAGAAGGGTGATGGGAACACAAAGAGTAGAAGGTGGAAGGAAGAGCTAATAGATTTTGCAATTTATGAATTGTTTTATTATTTATGGACTGACCCATTTTTTTCTCTTTTTTTTTCCATTACAGAACCAAGTGGTCTGCAAAAAGGCATGTAATCATATTGGGTGGTTGAGGAAAAGGTCACAGTTCCATAAGAAATGCCCTACATATGGTCAACCTATAATTTTCCATTCAAACTTGGTTGTCTCTGTTATACATAGGGACCTATTAATAATACTAATTCCAGGATGAAAGGCATAAAGTGGATCTGTCCTGAGTCTTAAATAATGACGACAAGTATAGGTAATAATCACAACCCCAAACCCTTTTGTTCTTCTTGACCTCACTTCCAGGACAACACTGGAATTTGCTTCAGGAGGAGAAAATTTCACTTAGCACACTTCCACAGCTATTAACAACTGTGTTTTTCTCTTAGTGAAATACACTAGCCAGCACAGTTACAGTGAAGGGCCCTATACGTTCCTTAAGGCAGAGGGGTGAGAGCTGTCCCAACCTGTCTTAAGAAATGAGTAACATTACAAGTCCTCACTAATTCCTGAGAGACGTTCATTTCAGTTATGGGAGATAGCATATGCTATATTCAATGATTTCCACTTATTAAGGAAATTGCCACCCTACAACATCTGCAGGATTCAAAACAAAGCAGTGTGTAGGAGGGCTGTCTTCAGTTCCTTGGTGGATGTGTGTGGGATGTAAGTTGGTAATTCGTTAATATTAATGGGTGGAGCAGCTGTCAATCCCTTGTACATGGATGGAACTGCATGCTGTAGTCCACCTTTAAAGCCAATGATTTAGTGCACTTAATGTGATGATCTATGAGATTTCTATTAAACTTAATGGAAGATATAGAACTGAATTTCCATCTTGTCTATATTCCTGTATGAGCATTTTATTCTGTGCCAGATAATAGCTTGTCATCTTTATTTTTTACACCTACTACAAATGCCAGGCATAGGGAACAATCTTTTACTTCTCCTTCTGTCTGATGGTTGTCCTGTGATTCCCTTACCATCTTCAAGGTCAACTTGAAAATGTGCCTGCTTCATGCTATGTCATCTAATATACCACACAGTCCTCTCTTTGCATGTATTTATTCTGCAGGGCATCTTCGTATTATGTGATAGGATCTTTATAAATTTAAAATTACAGGTTGGGCACTTTTATGAAAATTTTTTTTAGAAAGTACCTGAGAAAATAGGTCATGGTTGTATATAGCGGAAACAGATGCAACTTTTATTAAGTTAAAGCAGATACAAGGTGAAATAATATTAAATTATAACTGATGAAATAACCTGGTTTTTTTCCTTGAAAAAGAAATTGATTCATGCACAAAAGTATAACAAATTAAAATTATTGACAGCTTTCCCTGAAACTCTTGATCACAAATATAACTTCATAGTCATGGACTTACTTACTTCCTACTGACCTTGGGTTTTAACCAGTCCTCCTTTTTCTTTAAAAAGAATTCACAGTGGATCATAATAAATTAAACCTATTTTAGATTTTCCTGTAGAAATCATACCTATAATCTGCATGTAGAAAGAAATACATTAATGTATGCCAGGATGTCAGAACTAAAACAGCATCTTTAAATGAACAGACAATGAAGGCTTAAGCTGGCAGATGATATTCTCCAAAAATTCTTAATCATAAATTGCTTGATTCCTAACTTTGTAAAAAGAAGAATTGCTTTAAGAAAAATATAGTGTCTCTTTCCTGTGGCTCATTTATCCCCCTTAATGCTACTTGGATTGGAGCTGTAATACACTTCTAGAATAGCACTGAGCCATCAGAATCAGATATGAAAGGCTGCATGTAAAAGGGATAGATTAATGGTTATTTATGAAAAATGGGAAATTCTTCCAGCTACAGGGCACTAAACACTCTGAACGTATGCATGATAGTGCTGAAGATTACGGGGCAATTTATCACCCACGGCTGACAGCCAGAGCAACTGTCACCAATGCCCAATCACTTCTCTGCTTTTAAAAACACACAATTTGAGCATTGGGAGTGGGTAACAGCTAGCAAGGCCAAGAATTGTTTTGAATATAGCTGGAGAAACCTAAAAAATCATTATTGCAATTATTAATACAATTATTAGATATGTGGAGATGTAAGTGATAAATTGCTCAAGATAGGGATACAAATAGATGATATATAGAAAGATAAATAGATAGATAGGTGACAGATGGGGTAGATAGGATGGACATATAGACAGATGATGAATAGGTATGTGGATAGATAGGGAACATAAATATATACGGTGATTAGATGGATGACAGATGAATGGTTGAATATATATATATACATAGATGATAGACAAATAGATGATAGGTAGATAGAAATAAAGACAAATCATAGATAGATAATAGATGATAGATAGGCAGATAGATAGATAGATAGATAGATAGATAGATAGATAGATAGATGATACATACATACATACATACATTGATATAGAGATGATAGATAGATGATAGAGAAAGGAAGAGATGATCAGTAGATGATTGATAGATAAAGATGATAGAGATGATAGATATATGTATATATAAATGAATTATAATATAAATAAAAGATATAAAAATAAATAAATAATAGATTATAGATAGAAAGATGATATATAGCTAGACAGATGATAGATTATAGATAGATAAATAGATGATAGATAGATAGATAGATAGATGATAGATAGATAACAGATAGATGATAATTAGATAGATAAATAGATTATAGGTAGATAAATGATAGATAGCTGATAGATGAGAGATGGATAGATGATTGATAGATAAATAGATGATAGATAGATACATAGATAGATACATAGATGATATATGACAGAATAAATGCAATCGCCGCGTTTGGTGTTATTCTAATGAGTTTTGTGAGGAAAGGTAATGAAGCGTGAGGTGCAGGGAAGGGGATTTGATCAGGGAGAAAACTCGTCTGAAACCGGCCGCGTGCAAAGCGGTCTGTGATAGAGGCTGCAACTCTATGGTAACTGCTGTCATCTGTGAGGTCCGTGTCCCAGCTGACTCCCGGAAAACCCAGAGGCAGCATCATACGAATGCGTCATTGGAGGAATTCCCTCGATCCTATCTCTCGAGCAAGAGCTGCCTGAGGTGGGGCAAGCCTCAGTTCTTTCAGGAAGGATGACAGAATCCCCACATGTGCCTGGTCAGGTTGTTCACCCAGTGAAGCCTCGCATGGATGCTAAGCTATCGCTTTCTGTTGGATCCCCTTTTGAATTATTGTCAACCAATTCTTCTGTTTCTAAGATTTCACTTTCTTTTTTTAAATTTTTTTTTGTTTATTTTTATTTATTTATTTGAGAGCAACAGAGAGAGAAAGAGGCACATAGAGAGAGAGAGGGAGAGGGAGAGAATGGGTGCTCCTGGGCCTCCAGCCACTGCAAATGAGCTCCAGACACGTGCACCCCCTTGTGCATCTGGCTAACGTGGGTCCTGGGGAATCGAGCCTCGAACCAGGGTCCTTAGGCTTCATAGGCAAGGGCTTAACCACTAAGCCATCTCTCCAGCCCTCTAAGATTTCACTTTCAATGGGTCCCTCCATGCATTATCAAGATAGAAATGTTGTGTATAATCCCACTACACTCCTTGTATGTAGGCGACTGTTTAACACAGACTTGCATCCTCACTTTCATCTCCACAGTCATTCCTCAGTCTAGACAGTCCATTCCTTGACACAAATGTCTTCCTGCTAGTGTAACTGTTCTCTAATCATGAATGGCCTCCTATCTAGTGAGTAAGGTATATATTTCCCTGCCAGTAAACACTGGCAACTTGCCAAACAAAACTGCATATGGTTATACTGAATGATCACTGCAAGAAGTCCCAAATAAACCATGCGGCTTCAGATTTATTTAGCCAATGATAGGATATGCCATTTTTGTCCAATGTATGAAGTTTATTTTGTGGGTTTTTGTTTGTTGTTTGTTTATTTTTAGCTGTGCTTTTGAGGCAAGGTCTCATGACTAAAAGATTGACCTGCAACTCACCATGTAGATCAGGCTGTCCTTGAACTCATGGCCATCTTCCTCAGTCTCCCAAGTGCTGGGATTATAGGCCTAAGCCAATGTGCCTGGTTTCAATTTGTGAATTTTAAATGCTCATGCAGTGAAAGAAAAACTTGGGAAAGTCATATTCTTGGTTTGGTTTATTTTTACTCAAGAGGCTGTTATAGGTTTAGAATTTTGAATAGCTCTACAAAACTCCCTCTTAGCCAGGCGTGGTGGCACACACCTTTAATCCCAGCACTTGGGAGGCAGAGGTAGGAGGATTGCCATGAGTTCGAGGCCACCCTGAGACTCTGTAGTGAATTCCAGGTCAGCCTGGGCTACAGTGCGACCCTACCTCGAAAAACCAAAAAAAAAAAAAAAAAAAAAAAAAGAAAAGAAAAAGAAAAAGAAAGAAAAACACCCTCTCTCTTGCACTAGGATCTTTAAAATTAAATTTATCTTCAATTTGCATGGGTGTCTAGTTGCAGTATTAAAATATATGACAAAGGCCTCAATTATATTTGATGGTTTTTCCAATTCACCAAAATTGTGTTCACTCTATATCTGAAATTTTTACAGATGCAAGTGTCAAAAAAAACCTTAAAATTAAAAGTTGTGAAATGTACACTGAGAAAAAAAAATACCCAAAAGCCATAAGCTGTATTTTTACACTTATTCAATGTGAGATGAATTATCAGCCCAGAGACTTTACAGAATATCTTTAAAACTATCTCAGAAATGTACTCAATGAGGCCACTATATTCTCTAGCAAGAAAGGGAACACTAATCACAGGTATATTGACACGTTTCCTCCACAGTCTTAGTGTGTGAGATGTTTACAATGCGATCCTGAATCATATTCTCATGACTGTGTTCCTCTGTAGAAATAAACAAGAAGTACCAAAGATGAAAGATAAATATTCTGCAAGTAAAATCTAAATGGTATGTAGGTGGGCCAAATGCCAAGCAGTTACCCAGTTCAAAGCCTGGACAGAAGGGCAGCATTCAACCACATTGTGGAAACTGTCCTAGTTGGGAAAAAGCCATATAAGCCCCAAATTAATCCAGGCTTAACAAAAACCCAAAGAAATTTGATTTTTTTTAAAAATCCTGACAGAGAAGAAAGGATTGTTTTTCTATCCTTAGTGATTTTAATCATAATTAAGCCCAAGGAAAACATTCTAAGTAATAGCACTCTACATGTTAAATATTCATTCAACATCTGGCAGTTTTCAAATAATATTATTTTTCTACTAAGCAGAGAATTAATGCTACAATAAAAAACCTTGATGTTCTGATATGTGCACTCTTCTGTGACAGGGAATAAAAATGAATAGATATGGCCACTTTTCAGGGAATTTCATGTGATAGTGTCATCTCATCAGTCAGCTTTTGTTTCATTTTTGCTTCATTTTCATAGGTTTGTATGGAATTTTAGATCAGAACAAACTTATGAGATAACAACTTGATATAATCAGGAAGTCTGGAACCTGGTGTTTTATTCCTAGTCTTCTGATCTTAAGTCACTCAGCCTCACCTTGCCTCAGCTTACATGTTCTCATACACAAAGCAAAAGAATTTGACCCAAGGGTTTCAAGAGTCACTACTGACCACCAAAGCAGTTTGCTTATCTGAGCATCTTCCATAAGTCTATGGTTTTCTGATAAGTTGTTACTGTCTCCTCCCCCCCAAAAAACCCTCATTTCATCAAATATTTTAAATCAAATAGTAGTTGTCAGAAATTGCATTTGTTAGAATTTATGGACAAAAGTTAAGGACATTTCAGTTCCCTGATCATTTACATATGCATGTGTGTGGTATGCATGCATGTGAGTATGTATGTTTGTTTTCATGTGGGCATACCCGTGTGCAGGTGTACCTGTGTGCAGGTGTGTGTGGTGGCCAGAAGCTGGCTTTTGAGTTTATCCCTTTGTCTCTGTACACACTATTTGTTGATGGTCTTTTCACTGAGCCTAGAACTCACTATTTGACTATTCTAGCTAGCCAGCGAGCATCAGGGATTCCTTGTCCAGGCCTCCTCTGTGCTGGGATTATAGGTACATGCCGCCATACCCACAATCTACAGGATTTATAGAGACTCAGAGAATCTAAACTCAAGTCTCCATGCTGAGATGGTAAGTGCTTTACCAACTGAGCCATTCCCTGAGCCCATGATTTTCATTTTGACAGTATAAAGTGATTTATTCTTTCAAGGACTGACTTGTTAAGAATTAGATATGATTACTCATTCTTTAGGAATTTGGATCACAATGAATAATTAAGACTAAATATGTTTTAAATTTATAAGTGATTTGATCTAATGTCTTATGGGAATGCGTGTGTGCAGGCTCCATCCAGGGAAACCACTCATGGTATGAAACCAACAGGCATGGCAGATGCAATTCCAGGCTGATGGCCCCCTGGAAATGCTCTGTGACTGACACACACTTTCAGTGATAGTTTAACTCACACGGTGGCATAATAATGGAAGGAGAGAACCACAGCTGAATTTTAGAACTTTCTCTCTCTGAGACTCCAGAAGAGAAGTGGGTCTTCACTTTCTGAACTTCTACATTGATGGTGATGATTTGATAGTGATGGTGCCCCCAACAAAGGTTGTTGAAACCCTACACTTTGCCCTATACCAAACACTAAAAGTGCAAATAAGAACTGTTAACAACAAAAAAAGAGGTCCATCTCCAGAGGTAACAATTAGGACCTCTGTCAATTCCCATAATTCTGTCTGTGCACTTGGAAATGCTCCTTCAAAGTTGGTTTATAATCAACTCAATCAAAGTCGATTGCCAATTACCCAGGGAAAATGTCTCATAGAAGCCTTTAGTACATGCCTAACATCTTCTATAATCATCTCTCCTAGGGCCTCCCTTTTTCTATTGCAGTCACACACTGTCTTTTCCCCCTCTCCTGATATTCCTGTTTAATGGTTAAGGTGCTTGCCTACAAAGCCAAAGGACCTCAGTTCAATTCCACAGGACCCACATAAGCCAGATGCACAAGGGGGGCACATGCATCTGGAGTTGGTTTGCAGTGGCTGGAAGCCCTGGCGTGCCTATTCTCTCTCTCTCTCCGTCTCTTTCTCTCTCTGCCTCTTTCCCGCTCTCAAATAAATAAAAAAAAATTTTAAATATATTAAATAAAAAGTCTAATGGTTCCAGGATATAATGTTACTGACCACTACTCTGCACTTCTCAGGTAGCTTCAAATCCCTACACTCACACTTTCAATTCTGTCTTGACTGCCTCTCCAGGTTTGACACAAGGGCTGGGAAGCAGTGCAAAAGAAAAACCTAGCCAAGTGTGGTGGCTCATGCCTTTAATCCCAGCACTTGGGAGGCAGAGGTAGGAGGATCACTGTGAGTTCAAGGCCACCCTAATAGTACACAGTGAATTCCAGGTCTGAGCTAGAGTGAGACCCTACATCAAGAAAGAAAGAAAGAAAGAGAGAGAGAGAGAGAGAGAGAGAGAGAGAGAGAGAGAGAGAGAGAGAGAGAGAGAGAGAGAGAAAGAAAGAAAGAAAGAAAGAAAGAAAGAAAGAAAGAAAGAAAGAAAGAAAGAAAGAAAGAAGGAAAGGGGACAGAGAAAGAAAGGGAGAGAGAAAGAAACTAAGAAAGGAAGGAAGAGAAAAGAAGAAAAGGAAGACCCATACCCAGATCCCACACTCAAAATGAGTGCTACAAGGTCAGGACTCAGTTTGGGACTTCATGAAGAAATTTCTTCAAGGTAGGTCGGATGACTTGGGGAAAAGTACTTAATATCAACCAAAGCAACAAGGTTTATTTTTTTTTATTTGTATGTATTTACATGAGAGAGAGAGAATGGGCATGTCATAGCTTCTAGCCACTGCAAACAAACCCAAGACAAATGTGCCACCTTGTGCATGCCTGGCTTATGTGGGTACTGTGGAATCAAACCTGGGTTAAGCACCTTAACAGCTAAGCCAGCTCTCCAGACCAAGTTTTATTTTTTGGCATTAGGAATCAGTTTTCTTAACAAAGGAGATCTGATGTTTTTAATATACGTGTGTGTGTGTGTGTGTACACACATATACAGGTTATATACTATCATCTCATTGCTCTAATTGCCGTTACCCTGGGGTCCCTCCTCAGTGGGGTTATGCTATTTGCTGTGGGGTCTTAAAGGCCTCAGTTAATCCCTATGGGGCAGTGGGAGGAACATACCTCAGGGTGTTCCTACCCGCTCTGTGGCTCTGATAATCTTTCCACCCTCTCCTCCACAATATTCCCTGAACATTGGCAGGCTTATTGGCAGTCTGACTCAGTGTTGAGTAACTCGTAGTCTCTGGATTTCTGCGTTCATGGGTTTTGATTATTCTAAGTGTCTTTCACCATCGATCCAGGGCTGCTGTCGGGTTAGCACTAGTAAGAACATCTGATGACTTAAAAAAAAAATTTCTTTAACTTTTCTATTTGCCTCTGACTATGATGCAATCTGACTACTGGATATTAAATCAGGAGAGAAAATTCGTACTTATAGAAAAATCTACTATTATCTACTATTATTCTTGTGGGTTCTAGAAATGTTTTAGAATATCTAAGGTTAATCTGGAGCAAAGGAAGAGATCCTTTGAAGCAAGTGACTTCTACAATTGCAAAGAGGGAAGTTTTCCCTCTCCCTGCACCTCCCTTCTCCATCTCTCACTGCATTGACTGGTCCCCAGTTGGATCCTGTGTCATCATGAGGATGACAGAAAATTCTCATCAGGTCAAGTTCATTTTCTACAAATTGCCATCTCTGCCATACCTCCTCCACTGACTGTCCTTGAACTGTCGCAGATCTTCCTCATCCAGCCCTGCTCTGAGGAAAGGGTTCATGACTAAGTTGTACTTAAATCAATCATTCCTTTCAGAGTTTAGCATTCTCGCTTTTATGTATAACTAATGAAGGATGGGAGGGAATTTTGATAAAAATAATTATGTTGATATATAAAAATTATCAATAAAAAGTTATAAAATATTAAAATTCCTCTCTGCCTCTTTCTCTGTGTCTCTCAAATAAAGAAAAAAAGAAGAAAAAACACTATATTGTAATAAAAAGCTTTAGGACATAACTAACTGTCTGTGTCTCTCTCTTGCCCTCACACTCTCTTCGATAAATGTATTCTAAAACACTTCTAAGAAATTAAAGTTCCTAATATGTTTAATCTATTCCACCATGAAGGATGGATGTTCTCTTTAGTTATATTAAGTCTTCACTATAATATCTTGTTAGCAAAGACTTAAAAACATCAAGTTCCGCATCACCAGTCAGATGGCGTGGACAGAATTGTTCTACAAGTTGATACATTCAGAAGAAAGATCTATTCCATACACCTGCACTGGAAAATGTACTCTAAAGGGCCAATTTCCTAGTTGATATTCATTTCACTTGTAGGCAATTTTACGTAGCTTTCAAGAAAAGAGAAAGGAAAAGAGAAGACAAAGAAGGAAAGAAATCGCTGCCAAAATGAATCCCTTCGGTGCAAAGACTGAACAGAGTGCAATTTTACAGCTCAATTGACAACTCCTTGTTTGAAAGACAATGTAATGAAAATGCAGACCCACTCCCTTCAATAGCATCATAAATTACTGTTGTTATAATAATAATGCAGACTAGACTAATAGCTATTCAAAGAAGGCTGTGATGCACACTGAAGGATAATTTATATTCTCCAGATGTGGCGTATGTTGAAAACATGACAGTCTACAATAAAATCTGACTTTCCACACTAATGAGTGTAGTGACTCACTTGAAGAAAAGCAGAGGGGAAATCAGTTTAGAACTTCCAGAAAACTTACCAGGTACATCAAAGTTCTAACCAGTACAAAATATGTTTTTGAAATTCAAATGCAAAGTCATGGTAGTATCCAAGAAGTGCTTTATTTACATTTTAAGCTATACGCTAAACTCTAAGTATATTTTTAACGATGAGATTTACAAAATCTATTAGTAAAATACTCAGAATGTCCTCAAGTACATCACTCATCCATAGCTCTGACCATTTCTCAGATCATGAGGACAGAAGCTGGTTGTCTTGAGGTCCTTCCAATACGAAACAGAAGCAGACCCATGATGCTCGCTTTGTAAATATTTTGATGGATAGAAGATACGGGTTAGTGACTATCATGCCGTGAGATTACTATAGATGGTAAATATTGACACTCACCTTGCAGATAATAAAACTAAGGGTGACAGAGTAATCTGCGTATGGTCATGTCACTGAAGACAACCGCCAGTAAGGCCCAGCAAGTTGATTTCGTAAATTCTAGAGCGGCAATAAAAACACTTAGCTTAGGCTGGAGAGATGGCTTAGTGGTTAAGGCACTTGCCTTTGAAGCCTTAGGACCCAGTTCTATTCCCCAGGACCCACGTAAGCCAGATGCACAGGATGGTGCATGCGTCTGGAATTTATTTGCAGTGACTACAGGCCCTGGCCTGCCCATTAGCTCTCTATCTGCCTCTCTCTCTCTAAAATAAATAAATTTTAAAAGACTTAACTTGCTTCTCTGATGCTAATTATGTAAATCTTTTTTTTAAATTTTTATTAGCATTTTCCATGATTATAAAAAAAAATCCCATGGTAATTCCCTCCCTTCCCACCCCCCACACTTTCCCCTTTGAAATTCCGTTCTCCATCATATTACCTCCCCATCATAATCATTGTACTTACATATATACAATATCAACCTATTAAGTACACTCCTCCCTTCCTTTCTCTTCCCTTTATGTCTCCTTTTTAGCTTACTGGCCTCTGCTACTAAGTATTTTCATTCTCTAATTATGTAAATCTTAATTGAGATGAGACAGTTATAAAACAGCTATATCTGTAGCAGCAATTAAAAAAATTACAATCTCCAAGAAAAATCACATATTTTAGGATACAAACCAGAGTCCATGTCTTCTTTAACAAGAAAACTGGCAAATATATGGAAAACACTGTGAACATGTCTAAAAAACACACATGACTGAAAGGTATTAACCAGAATATTCTTACTATCTTGAGAATCAAGAAGGAGCAAATATTTTCTTCAGAGTTTTTTTTTTTTTTTTTTAATTTATTTGAGAGCGACAGACACAGAGAGAAAGACAGATAGAGGGAGAGAGAGAGAATGGGCATGCCAGGGGTTCCAGCCTCTGCAAAGAACTCCAGACGCGTGCGCCCCCTTGTGCATCTGGATAACGTGGGACCTGGGGAACCAAGCCTCGAACCGGGGTCCTTAGACTTCACAGGCAAGCGCTTAACCGCTAAGCCATCTCTCCAGCCCTCTTCAGAGTTTTTTTAAAATAAAATTAAGCATTCAAGATCATCCCTTAAGAGCACATTCAGCCCAGTTTCTTACTATGTGGCTTTCATAGGTCCAGTTTGTGAAATAAAAGATGATTTAATTATGCCAATCTTAGGAAATTGCAACATGTGAACTACTTTGAAATTATAGAAAATGAGTATATCAAGTTCAGTATGGTTTGGGGCAAACATCTCTTTGCTATATGCTAATAATTTATTTGGCATCTATCATAGCCAAAGAATTGAGTTCACTGGAACTTTGGTTTGGGGCCATGCATAATAAGTTGGTATGCAATCAATCACCAAATAGTGAGTATTATCTGTGGCTTAATACAAGCCTAAATTCAACACGAACCCACTGCATATTAGCTTCGGGAAGTGGGGCTATGTGTTAATATTATTTCAAAATCACTCCCCCAAGTACTTCAGTCAGGGTTATAAGCAAGGCTCAGGTTCACGGCCCTTAAGTAACACAGGAAACTAAGCTAACAAGGTGATTAAGAGACTTAATCCAATCTATACAACAATTTGGCTATAGTTACACAGCATTATCTAGATTCTCCCTCTGCTACTTTTCCTCCCAACAAGCATAACAGAAATTCTTTTATTGACATAAAGTTATCCATAAGTCAGTTTTGACACACATCACATCTATGCCAGAAACACCAGCTGAATTTGTGCCATGTATCTGAAAATTCAGACATAATGCTAATTGTCAGCAAGCACGAAAGGTCCTTCTAAGAACAAGTGGCTTAATGTCAAGCCAGTGACTGAAGTGGAAAACTGCAGTCTGAGAGGTTGCCGAGTGGTGAATGCAGAGCTAACACTCAATACACACTTGCTGATCCGAAATAAATGTGCTAATTGTTCTGCTGTGTTCCAAACATTAACTTTTCTTATTCCTAACCATTAGGTGTCCCCTCCACTAAGAGCAAAATCCATACACACATTTCATCATTCGATGCTTGTCATTTACTTTGTGATTCTGTTAAGTATTTCCAATGCGACATATCCAGCAGCTGAGGAGAATTTGACAATTAATAACCCTTTTCTTTTTCTCTATAAAGAATAGGAAGCAGTACAATTTAGAAAAAGAGCATGAAACTGGTTGTCACAGAACTTGAATTACAGTCCTACTTTCAATATTACGTGCTGTGGGAAATTAACAAAGAAACGAGTCTGAAATCATTATGAAAAATACTTAAAGTACCACCTAAACCTAATTTGTTGCAAAAAAAAAAAAAACGAGGTGAACATAATGGAGGAAAAGAGAGATACAATTAAGTTTTATGAACCTACAGCATCAGAAAAAAAGAAGGGAGAGCTTTGTTAGAAAAAAGATGAGGTCCACAATTCTCTCTTTATCAAAGCTGGATGCCTCTGGGCCCACAGTGCACAGGTTAGTAGGATTCTTGTGGGGCCATCTCTATTATCCTCGGGATCTTTAAAGTGCTCTCAAACATATCATGGTTTGGAAGCCACTTACATGTATCACAGTCCTCAACATTTTGTACTTAGCTCCCTGTCCCTCTCTTACAGTGAGAAAGTTTGCAGTAATCTCTAGGACTGCTTAGAAATTCAGTTTATTCGTAGGACTTCCCAGACAGGCTTGTGTTTTCTGCCTGTGGTACGCTGTCACTTGATGTTCTCCAGTGAACTGTGTCCCCTGGCATTCAATTACCATAGTCCCCTCTCCTTATGTCTGGGCATTGAGGCCTGTTTTAACCAACATAAAACAGAAAATGAGGTTCTATACCAGCTTGGGGTGTAGAGCTTAGAGTCTACAGCTTTTACACTCCTTGGAGGAGGCTACCACATACAAAATCTGACCCTGAGAACACTGTGCTGGGCAGAATTTTCACTAATATTGCATGTATGTATATATATATATATATATATATAAATATATATATGTATATATTTACACACACACACACACACACACACACACACACACACACGACTTGAGTATAGGAGGGTGGAAGAACTGGGCGGCTATGCCACCAATGAGAATACAGAACACTTGAACAATGCTATCAATCACTTTTGCCTAATTAACATCATGTAATATCTCACCACTTATAAACAGAATACATGTTCTTTTCAAATTCATACAGAATATTTATCAAGATAGATAAGTGGTCCACAATATGATTACTAACAAACTAAAAATGATCAAATCATGCCAACTACATTCTCTTGTGCTATGGAATTACATTAGCAATTAAAAATAGATGAGGAGGGCTGGAGAGATGGATCAGCAGTTAAGTTGCTTGCCTGCAAAGTTTAACAACCCAGGTTTGATTCCCCACTACCTATGTAAAGCCAGATAAACCAAGTGGTGCATGCATCTGGAGTTCATTTTCAGTGGCTAGAAACCCTGGCATGATCATTCTCCCTATCTCTCTTCTATCTCTCTCTGACTTCAAATAAATAAATAAATAAAAGGAATAGACGAGGAGATAACCTTTTAACATAATTTTAACATTACAAAATCTACATTTTTTTTTTTTTTTTTTTTTTGGTTTTCTGATTTTCTGAGGTAGGGTCTCACTCTAGCCCAGGCTGACCTGGAATTCACTATGGAGCCTCAGGGCGGCCTTAAACTCATGGCGATCCTCCTACCTCTGCCTCCTGAGTGCTGGGATTAAAGGTGTGCACCACCACACCCGGCTCACAAAATCTACATGTATTTTTTAACATTGCATGCTGCCCTATTAGTATGTATAGTTTTTATGTTTTTAGATACCAGTAAGGAAATGAATGTATGTCAAACTAGAAAATTAGGAACAGAAATGTATAGAGAGACAATGCCTAAGTTGACCATAGTCCAGTTTGTAGAGTACCTAGAACTCCTAAGTACAGCTGGTAGAAATAAAATATGGCACAACAACTTTGAAACACAGTTTGGTAATTTCTCAAAAATGTAATATGCAATCATGGGTGTCATCTTCTCATTCCTCTCTCAGTGTTTACCAAAGACAAAATAACAGCCTGTGTCCACATCAAAACTTTCACTTGGAGCTGAAGAGATGGCTCAGCAGTTAAGGCGCTTGCCTGCAAAGACCCAGGTTGGATTCCCCAGTACCCATATAAACCAGATTCTTAAAGGCAGGGCATTGCATCTGGAGTTTGTTTGGAGTGGCTAGAGGCCCTGGTATGGTCATATTCATTCTCTCTCTCTCTGTCTCTCCCTGTCCAAATAAATAAACTTTAAAAAAGAAAAAAATATGTCATAAGCTATACAAATTTCTAAAATGTACAAACCTGCTGATAGCCTGAAATAGAACAATGGATGCTTTGAGATAAAAGAGATAGGGCAATAGGTAATGGGGAACAGAAGGGAGGGGTTAACAAGGGACAAGAAAATATCTGGGACCAGTGGACAGGTCTATTACTTTGATTGCAGTGCTGTGTTCATTCGTACAGACATTTGTCAAAACCTGCAAAACTGCACATTTAAATATGTACTGTTTATTACATATCTCAAGCTACTTTTCCTTCTTTTCTTCCTAAGTGGTACCAATGATGCACCAAGAGAAGAATCCATAGGGCACTAAATCACGACTAGAATGTAGATAATTGCCCCAACAAGCTTAGCCTTGATAATAGGAGAGGTAGGGGACATAAAGGAATGATGGCCTCTGACAGAACCAGGAAAAAGGTTGCTATGTGAGATTTAAGATGTGAAGAACATGCTCAGATTCGTATGCCATTAATAAGGTACCACTCAAGAGAATGAGGTTAAAAGTTTTGGATGAAGAATACCAGAAAGTAACCTGGAACCAGTGACATGACAGCTACAAATGCACATTTTTAGTGCTAATGTTGAAGGATGTAAGCGTTAATAGAATTTAATCTATTATGCATTATCTTCCTTTTTGGAGAAAGATGAGGTATGAGAAGAGAAAGATACTCAATTAAAAACATATTGGGGCTAGGCATGGTAGCACGTGCCTTTAATCCCAGCACTTGGGAGGCAGAGGTAAGGAGAATCACCATGAGTTCAAGGCCACTCTGAGACTAATTCCAGATCAGTCTGGGCTAGAGCAAGATTCTACCTCAAAAAACAAAACAAAAATATCATCTTGGGGGACAGGCTAGAGAGAAAGCTATGTAGTCAAGCCATTTGCCTGCAAAACTAAAGACCCAGAACCCATATAAGCCAAGTGTACATAGTTTTTTAAAAAATTAATTAATTAATTGTTTATTTGAGAGAGAGAAAGAAGCAGAGAGACAGAGAGAGAAAGATGGATAGGGAGAATGGGCACGCCAGGGCCTCCAGCCACTGCAAATAAACTCCAGACACATGTGCCACCTTGTGCATCTGGCTTACATGGGTCCTGGGGAATAGAACCTGGATCCTTTGGTTTTGCAGGCAAGCACCTTAACCACTAAGCCATATACCCAACCCTCTCAGCAGCATTCTTATGTAACAAGATGACCAACTCTCAGGTGTTGCTGACATATGTACACAATGGGTTACTTCATCTGGTCGTCCTCTGCTTTCTTCCCCTCTAGCCAGAATCAGGTTTTAGTCCCATGCTAATCCATTGCATGTTAATCAGCTTCTCCCCCACTGTATATTGATACAGTGGACATTACACATATTCTTTAACTTTCTTGGGAAATAGCTCTACATGTACAAGAAAACAGAGACAAAGTTATTGAACTTCAAAGCTCTACTACCCAGCTTGATCAAATTACAAGATGCCACAACAAAATCCTTAAACTAGATATAGGCTTACCAGCTAAGAGGGATTTCATCATCAAGAAAACATCAACAAAATCAACTACAGAACACAGACGAGTACCATGGGTAGCAGAAAAATCAAATAGAGCCGCAAATGGTCACTAGCAAGCTAATTAGATATTTTCCCCTGGAGTGAACTGTATATTAAAGCCATGCAAGGTACAGCATACCCACAAGTACTAGAGGTTTTGAAAATGTTTTGGCAAAGAATGAATCTTTAATAAAAAATGATAATTATGACTTGGAGCATTGATAGCATTTTTTCTTTAGTGTTGTAGCACTCATGGCCTCTTTGCCATTGGTGAATATGAGAGCATTTAATAAAAAAGATAACCTCACCGTGTCATGTAACTTTTCTGAAGCTGAAAGTATGCAATTAGTTCTTCAAGACAGGAGCTTTATTCCTCATGCAAAAATAAATCATCCATTAAATCCACAGAAAAATTGTAATCTAGAGAGTACCTGCCAAAACACACTGTGTGCATCTCCTCTTAGAAGTTCAACTGTATCGCCAGCCTGGATATGCAATGGGGGTCCGTCGTGAAGAGCCGGGGGTGGGGTTCCAGTGTAGTTCCTGATGACCTGCATCTTCGGCAAACCTGAAAGCAAGCAAGGCGAGCTTTACAACGGAGACAGCAATCTTGCCTGAAGTCCAAACGCACTTCAAAGAAAGCAGGGAGTGAGGTCAATAGCATCAACCACATTTGAAACGCAGATTTGTTCTTGTATCACTTTGGATGTGCAATGGAGGTTCTGATTCAATATTTCATTTCTGGGAATAGGCAGCTTCAATTGTCCATAGGCCTAACAATATGGACGCCCTCACACTCATTTTTTCATGGAGAGGTGAAACTGGTCCCCCCTAAAACAAAAATCGCTGCTAAGCATGATGGCACGTGTCCCTCTTAGGAACAGGAGCCTTTGCTTATCACACTGGAGGAATTTTTGTTCCAACCACTACAGCGACCAATGCAAGTGGTATCCTCAGGAAATAAAGGCAGAAGGATGACTTTCACTTGGTTTCAGAAGTCTGAGTTACCTAGAAAAGACCTCAAGAGCTCCGGGAGATACTTTAGGAAGGAGTTAACAGTCTTCAAAGTCCTTTTCAATCACCGCCCCAAAGGGTTGGAGGATTTGGAAACAAAGGTCCCCGTATATTAAACAGAACTGAAAAGTTTTAGTCAACACATGCTTATCAGAACAGTGAGATCAGAAGGCAGAGGGTTGAAAGACTCGCCCTTCACCCCACTTCCCACGCTGCTGAGCCGCGGGCCACAAGTTGCTACATCTCCCCTTTGCCTCACTCCCAGGGCCACTGAAGCCCGGGGGATGCTGAACTCCGGCTCACATCTTTCATGGAGTGTTTCCTTAGCAGATGTTATAGGCGGAGCCCAAACACAAACAGCAGACTTTATTGTCTTCCCCAAAAACAACACTTGGGGAGAGAGCTCTTCTGGGTGAAGTGTTTATCAGCCTTGTTCTCCACCAGCTAAACAGCTTGGGTATGGAGAGTTTATTTGACACATTCCATTCAATTGCCAGCACTAAACTCAAAATGAAATCTAAACAAACCGAACACCCAGCAGATTTACAAGCTCAAGATATGAAAGAGGATCCAGTACAAGGTGGAATTCTTCGCATGGAGTCTTGTTTGCATAACAGTTATCCCATGTTTGCTAGTCAGAGCTGGGCCACGCTTCTGTTGTCTAGCGCATGGGAAGTGTCTCATGTGGTACATAGATGTCTGAGCGATTTTAGTTTTATGACTTTTTTTTTAAAAAAAAGAGGTTGAGGGCAAGAAAGAATAATTTTCAGCCTACAGTAGCTCATGAGGCCTCAGACAGTGGACCCTTTGAGAACCATGACCTTCTCCGTGGTTGCCTGTTGCCAAGACCCGCTGGGGTAGAAGGGAACAGGGCTGATTAACACCCGATGATCATGACAGGGCTTTTTAAAAACATTTTTATTTTTTATTTTTATCTATTTATTTATTTGACAGAGAAAGAGAGAGAGAGAATGGGCGTGCAAGGGCCTCCAGCCACTGCAAAAAAAAAAATTCCAGATGCGTGTGTCCCCTTGTGCATCTGGCTAACATGGGGCCTGGGGAATCAAACTTGTGTCCTTTGGCTTTGCAGGCAAACGCCTTAACAGCTAAGCCATCTCTCAAGCCCTGACAGGGCTTTGTTCTGTCAACATGTCCCAACGAGTCATTCTCAAGAAGTGACTGAGAAGATGTAGAATGTTTTTAGAGCATATTAACTTTGATGACCTTTCACTGCCCAAATGTACATCAGAGATTATAATATGAAAATTTCCAGTTTACACACAAAACTACGAGATGTCCGGCATGGGACAATGCTGCTCCAGGTCTATTTTCACAGACTGGAATGTCATACTACATGGACTAGTTGAACAATCATGTTTACAATAGGAAAAGGGTGGGCTGGAGAGATGACTTAGCAGTTAAGGAGCTTGCTTGCAAAGCCCAAGGTGCCAGGCTTGATTCCCCAGGGCCCATGTAAAGCCAGACACACAAGGTGGTGTATGCATCTGGAGCTCATTAGCAATGGATAGAGGCCCTGGCATGCCCATTCACTCTCTTTTTCTCTCTCTCTCTACCTCTCTCATAAATAAAGAAAGAAAGAAAGAAAACAAAATAGGAAAGGTTACAAAAATTAAAGTCCACTTGGGACAAAAGACCCAATTATGCTGCAAAATAGCTATGAGGGATTCTTATAGTTCCATTTCTCTTTTTTTTTAACTTTATTCTCTCTCTTCTTCTATTACTTTTCTTTTGCTTTTGAGACTCATTTGGGCAGTCGATCTAGTGGCACATTAGCATAGGTATATTGCTAAACATAGGCCTAAAGAAAATTGTGTAATCCTTGCCAGATGATGATTGACCCCATGTCACAGACAAATAGATGTAACTAGTCTTAATTTGGAATTATGCAACTTGGAAAGTACAAGGTCATTCAACTGATAAACTTGGCAAATTGTAAATTTATGGTATAATGGAATTTAAGTTCTTGTTATCTTCAGAGTAATCTTTGACAATTTATTTCTAATAGGTGAGCACTCTCCGTTTCACCATAACCTAATGTGAGGGCTACGGAGGTCCAAGGACAAAATCAAACAATGGCAGAGCAGTGTGATACGTTGTGACAAGTGCCTTCCTTCTAATGCCAGGACAGGGCGAGGGTAGTTCACGCTGGTGGAATGAATGGATGCTTTCTAACATGAGCCTTTATAATCCTTCCTCTCCTTCCAAACTAGAGAAGAAAAAAAAAAAAAGAACGCCAAGGGCTGGAGAGATGGTTTAGTGGTTAAGCGCTTGCCTGTGAAGCCTAAGGACCCCGGTTCGAGGCTCGGTTCCCCAGGTCCCACGTTAGCCAGATGCACAAGGGGGTGCACGCGTCTGGAGTTCGTTTGCAGTGGCTGGAAGCCCTGGCACGCCCATTCTCTGTCTCTCCCTCTCTCTGTCTTTCTCTCTGTCTGTCACTCTCAAAAAAAAAAAAATAAATAAAATAAAAAAAGAACGCGAAATAATATTGTTGTAAATATAGTCAAAATAATCAAGATTAAAAACATTATTAAAATAAAGAAAGAGGAATGGGTTACGCATTACACCAGGACTGAGCCACCAGCGTCACATTTCACATAATCTACTGCCACAGCAGGCATCACGCTGCATAAATGAGATCAAGAACAGAGTAAATTAGATTTACAGATGCTCTGATTTGAAATAGCTACTTGCCATTTAGTGTAGGGTTCCTCTCCCTTTATGAAGCATGCCTGGCAGGATTTTTAACCTTTGTTTAAAAATGGTCGGGACAAGAGCTGGGGAGATGGCTCAGTGGTTGGGTGTACTTCCTGAGCAAGAATGAGGAACTGAGGGGACCAGAAACCCCCATAATTCAATACTCCCAGCACCCACCCAAACAGCTGGCAGTGGCCATGCATGTTTGTAACCCTTGACCTGGGAGAAGCAGAGACTGAAGAAATGCTACAGACAAAAAAGGCAAGCTCCAGAATCAGTAAATAGTCCATGTCAAGGGAAAACAGGACAGTGAGTGAGAGATGAAGACAATTGAAGTTCTCCTTCAGCCTCCGAAGATATGTCTTTGGGGCACAGCATCAGTGGCACATACATGTGTATACACAGGCACATCCATCCATCCATACATACATACATACATACACATACACATATCCAAATTACATATTCTGTGCATAAGAAAATAGGTATATACTTGAGACCAGGACAGAACAGTTCCTACACATCTCCATGACAACTCAGCCATGCGCCATACAGTTTATTAACGAGATTTTCTTAAAAGTTACTTATAAGAATCTTTCTATGTGTGACCTTTTTTCACTGACCTGCTTCTCTCCATCTGGAATTATGCTGAAGCAGGCAAGCTGCTTTTTATGTATTAGCCTTCCAAAACTTGTTCAAGCTGAAAAAAATCCCTAAATTCTGAAAACAAATCGCATTTTCCCTTGGCTGTGCATACATCAAAGGCTTTTGAGATTAAAAAAAAAAAATACATGAACACTAAGAGCAGAAATGTAATTTTCCTTATTGCTACTACTTAATCAGAAAGAGCCAGCATTCCTCTTTTTAATATGACTAAATATATACTGTGCTATATGATAAATTGACGATTTATCCAAGAAGGGCGTTTTTTAGGTAACCTCAGATTCAGTAGTTGTTGACTTTCATGCTGTCCACAAACCAAATTGACAATTGTTGTTATGCTGATGTAATCACAGGGATTTTCATCACAATTGATGTTTATTGCAACTACCTTCAGGCATTAAAGGCAAAATAACCACAAGAAGTCTTAACATATATGTCCAAGCAATCCTGGAAATTCCCAAAACTTTCATCAACTATATTTATCTAGGGGAATATGATTAAAATGGCTGAGCCAAACTCAGATTTGCCAATTATTTATTCTGACTTGCTTTACACCTTACAACGAATGCCTTGTCAAATAGCTGATACTTTTAATATTTAACTTGTGGGCAATTTTATGTCTTCCATTTTGTTCATGGTAGGAATTATGATCATTCTTTTAAAAATTTCCTAGTTATCCTTGTGCTTGAAATATTACCACAAAAGAAATGGCAATATTAAATTGATGGCTTTGCTCCAGTAATAGTCAAAACCACTGCCAAATATAAGTATGCAAAACACTAAAGTTACAAAAAAAAAGCTTTGTATTTTTTATTATTTTATTTTATTTATTATTTGAGATATAGAAAGAGAGAAGGGGGCAAATAGAGGTAGAGAATAGGCATACCAGAGCCTCCAGCCATGGAGATGGACTTCGAATGCATGTGCCACCTTGGGCATCTGGCTTAGGTGGGTATTGGGGGATTGAATTTGGGGTCCTTAGATTTCATAGGCAAGCACCTTAGTCACTCCAGCCCACAAAAGTATTTTTAAAGGAAAATATAAAATATTTGTTTTCAAATATGATTTGTATACCATAAATAGTATGTCACTTGATAAGAATTTTAATTGCTTTTTAAAAAATATCAATTCCAGCTGGGCATGGCAGCACAGGCCTTTAATCACAGAATTCGGGTGGCAGAGATAGAAGGATCACCATGAGTTTGAGGCTACCCTGAGACTACATAGTGAATTCCAGGTCAGTGTGAGCTAGAGCAAGATCCTACCTTGAAAAATAAAAAATTAAAAATTAAAAAAGTCAACTCTACACAGAACCCTAGTTTTCTAAACTGTCAGATATAAACTATTTCATTGTTAATTTTCACTTAAGTCTTCCAACTTCAATTGGTTACTTAGCCGTGCATGACACCAGTCTCAGCCCCTGTGTGCCTCCCAAGCAGGGAGAAAGAGTGATTGCCACAAGACAGATTAGTGTCTACTCACCACGCTGACACCCTAACCCTGATGCAATGGGCTTCCCCCGGCAATAGGTTAGAGGAGAATGTGGTCTTGTAGACAAATGGGCTGTCAATAATGTGCTGGCCTTTTACTTTTGAGGCCTAATTTACAATCTAAACACAGCTACGTCAAAAAATAATTAGTCCTGCAAGATGTCAGAGGATGCAGCCGGTTGATCCCAGGAAACCAATCAGTGGTGTAACCGATGCATTCATTCACTAACTGTGCCTTGAGAACTGGAGCACTGGGCATGGGAGCTTCCCAGCAGAGCTGACGTCAGCCCACTGAGCAGACAGGCAGCTAAGCACCAGAGCAACAGGCCAATCAGTCACTGGGACTTGTGCAGGGAGAACTTTTAAAGAATATGCTCATCCACAGAAGTTTTAGGAAATTTTGAGTAAGTCTTGAGTAGGGTTAGGAGATACACAATTGTTTTTTTTCCTACAAGTTTCCTGCCTGTGACATCTACACCTGAGCTAGGCTTTGCAAGCTCCTTCTCGTGGGGACACATGTGCAAGTCACTATCGCCAACATCCACCGTGAGCAAACTTGCTTCTGAGACAATTACAGGCAAGTAAGGGCTGTCTGGCTGCAGACCAACAAAACCCTCTTTAAGTTAACAACTGGGCCGTTCCTGACGCAATGTCAGCATCAGGTCCATCATGCAGATGGAGTGGTTTGAGAGGCTGGGGGCTGGGTTCCCCGTGCCCACCACATTTTCCAAGAAAGCAATGCTCTTCCTCGCACTTGCTTGTCTTCCTAGAAGAGCAAAAGGAGTCTGGGAGTGGAAGCCATCTGCTATGACAGAAGCTGACAATTTGGTGGAAAACAAACTAGGCTCAAGAACTAATTGTTCACAAAAGGAAACACTTCCCATCAATGATGATTTTTTTTTAAAAAACAATTCATCCAGAGAAGCTGACTTTACTTGGTAAATAATAATGAGTTCAATGAAAGAAACAGTCACTGCTCATATAAAAACAAGATGGGTATAAAAGCCTTCCTCCAACTTCATAAACGCTGATGAATTACTCTTTGGCACTGCCTGTTGGAGTATTATGAATCATGAATTAAGGGTGAAAGATGGAATAATGCCTATTGAAGTTTATTTCCTAAAAAGAAGTGATAGCCTACTAACTATAAAACAACTACAAAATTTCATGTATTGGTATAAAAGTCCATGCTAATTTAATATTATGTGATAGGTTATATGTATATGTATATATTAGTAAAACAGTAACATTTATCTATAATTTTTATGCCAGATCAGAGTCTGTGGAGAACATGCCATACAGCAGACTCCCAGCAAATGCTCATTCCCAGGGAGTGAGGGCCTCCAGTCTGGGAAGCACAATACTGAGACCTCTCTTCAAGCCTCTAAAGACGAAAAAATAAGAGTTGCACAACTTAAAATAGCAGTTATCATCATTTAGTCAAACCACCTTTAACCACATTTTAAAACTAAAAACCAAAGTGGTAAATAGACCATCCAAAATCAAAATCAAACAGCTCATTGGAAGCAGAAGCAAAACGAGAATTCAATATCTGCACCAGGTTTAGTCCCCACTATAGTAGGCAATCACTCAGTGCACCCTGGGAAGGAATGAGACTGTGGGAGAGCAGAGACCACATATTTTAGCAGGATATGAATCCCTGGTGGACAGCTAGGGTCACCTGGCTAGCGAGACAAACAAGACAGAACTCTTCTGGTGGTGAAAAACTAAAACCACTCCCCAAGATATGTTCAATTCTGGGAGAAGGTAGAAACTTCCAATAATATATGCTAAAGACAGAGCTACAAAAGCCTTTAACGTAAAATAAATCATTGTCCCAGAAATATGTATAGAACTTTCAGTGCCTGGCTTGTCTGTGTGCGGCTCCGTGGGGCTGTGGGCAGGTGGCTGCATGCAGTTCCTTGTATATAAAGTGATGTCACTTAAACCACATCAATCTACACTTCTAACCACACCTAAGAGGTGTAGAGATGGTGGTTAAGCCAGGCTGTAACAGATGCGCCAAGCATGAGAGAATCGTGGCTGGAGCAGAGGACAGCTCTTACTGGGAGACAATGAACCAGAGGGTCACAGTTGCTCTAACAGAACAGGAACGTGGGGTGGCTATAGAAGTCAGCAGAGAGCAATGCTTGCTGAGTCCCAAGAAGAAATGAAACTGGACTTAACTGCCTTCTAGGAAGACCAGTTCACAGCCTGCTCTACTCTCCTTCATGGTCAGCCAAAGACACTGGGTGTCTTCTCAAATGACTCCTTGTGCTGTTTCCTTTCCCTCCTGTCACAGACCCAGCCCTCTTCCAAAGCAACTGAGCATGTGTCTTTCCTGCAATCAACAAGAAGTTTTAACACTCCAGTCATAAAAGATACCTAGTGGATAATATGCCAGAAAAACAAAAGAATCAATTAAGGGCTCTATGCAATAACCTTGCTGGTTCCTTTGTTCTGTGAGCTTATTCATTTATTCAAAAAACTTACACATCACACATGTGCAAGGATTGCCCTAGCCACTGTGAATACAGCCACAATCATGACTGCGTCCATTTCCTCATAAACCTTGAACTTTAATCGATGAGGTGAACACACAAAAAAAAAGTGTAGAAAGGTAAGATCAGATAGGAGCATTATAAAGAAATATTTAGAAAAATATAGTCGGGGCTGGAGAGATGGGTTAGTGGTTAAGGCACTTGCCTGTGAAGCCTAAGGACCCATGTTCTACTCTCCAGATCCCACGTAATCCAGACATAAGCACAAAAGGTAAGGCGAGAACAAGGTCACAGATGGCCACTAGGTGACGCAAGCATCTGGTGTTCAGTATCAGTGGCTGAGGCCCTGGCATGACAATTTTTTCTCCCTCTCCCTCTCCCTCTCTATGTAAGAAGAGAAATACAGTCAGTTGGACAGTGATGGAGTACATGGAGTAGGGGGAAAGGGGCTTTAAGGAAAGGTGAGCAGGTGAAACTTAAGACTGGAAGAGAAAAATATGAGCGTGAGGAAGGGGTTAAATGTCAGCCGGAACTACTGATTCGAGGACTCTGGGGTGAGAATGAGCTTCAAGCACTTGAGGGTCAGGAAAATGCCACGACATGAAGCAAAGGATTAGAATCTGAAACTGATAACGCTGCAGCCTCGAGCGTCCGTTCCCATTCATTGCTCCTCCCCTAGACTGACTCTGCTAACTCACTAGAAGTGGAGGAAGCAGGCAGAGGCTACACTTGCCTTCTGGCCTGTGTGCGCTCACTGCTTTCTGCAAATCCACCTCTCCCCACACCACCTGAGAAAAAAATGAGAGTGTGATTGATCCTCCCACTCCCCAAAGATCAAGCCACTTCTACTAAGACGTCTACCACCACTAACTCAATGGTTAAGACCCCTCAATTTATACGTTGACACCTAGTCCCCATTGCAATGATATTAGTAGTTGGGCCCTATGGGAGATGATTACATTTTAAGGGTATAGTTCTAAGAAAGTGAATTAATGCTCTTGAAATAAACCCTAGGGGCTCCCTTGCCCCTTCTTCCTTGTGAGGGCCCAGTGAGGAGACAGCAGCCTATAGACCAGGGAGGAGGCCCTTATTAGCATGAGGATCCCTTGGCACCTTGACCATACATTTTTCAGCCTCTGAAACTTGAGAAATAAATTCCTGTTGTTTGTAGCTTATGATATTTGGTTGTAATCCCCAAATGGACCTAGTACACCCATAAGGATGTTACACATACACTTTTAAAAACTCATGCCAAGTGAAAGCTGGAAAACGCTGCACTATATGCAGCCCTATGGGAGACAGAAGCCATCAGCGGTGAAAACAGGGGACACTGGAAGCCTCAAGTTTGGCCAGACAGACCAAATGACTGAACGAGTGCAATAGTGGCATGTCTGCTCTGGGGGAAACCAACTGCTCTCTAGTTGGACTGAAGTCCCACTCTATGGGAGGGAATATATGCCTGGTACTGAAAGCCTAATCAAAAGCCTATGGCAGGGGAGGTCATGAGCTTTAGGGGTATAAAGCCTGCTCTTGTCTGGATAAATGTATATATTACTCTCACCAAATTGCCCTGAAAGCACTACACTTAATGTTCATATTCATGTATTAGTGCTAATCTCACTTCTGGTTAGAGAAGCTTTTCTTTTCAGATGGTGATGACCACTGGGATGACCCAAAAAGCAACACAGTGCTGAGAAGAAGGGACGGAGGAGTGTCCTGCACTGAAACATCTCACACCCTCCAAGGCTCAGGGTCCATTGTGGAAGAGGTGGCGGAAAGAATGTAAGAGCCAAAGGAAGGGCACCACTCCTTATATACAACTGTCTGGACAGAATTTGGCCTCGATATCCAAGACCTCACAGCAATACCTACACAAGTCCCTAATTAATAACAGGAGAAAAAAAGATGGTGACATCAAATTAAAAGAGAGACTAATGGAGTGAGGGAGGGGATATGACGGAGAGCAGAGTTATGAAGGGGAAAGCAAGGGAAGGGAGGGAAATACCACAGTTTCTTGTCTGTAAGTATAGAAGTTGTCGATTATATACATATATTAAAAATCACATGCTTATTGCTTCCAGATCATTCATTATGCTAAACTTCATCTAACTGATAAAAATATGTGTAGCAGACGATGAGCACTTTTCTACGCAGTGTGGGTACAGTGTTTATTATATCCTCTATACGATGACACCTTCCTCACAAATAACATGTTCTTTTTTAGTTAATTAATTTGCAAGCAGAGAGAAAGCGAAGAGAATGAGCATACCAGAGCCTCCAGCTGCTGCAGACAAACTCCAGATATGTGTGCACTTTGTGCACCTGCTTTTACATGGTACTGGGGAATTGAACCTGTGTCATTAGGCATTGCAGGCAAACACCTTAACCACTGAGCAATCTCTCCAGGCCCTAGAACATGTTCTTCATCTCCATGGTTATATTTGGAAGGAACAAAGGCATCAATTCTTCTCCCTTCCAAAGGTTACTCTTCCAACCGCTAGAAACCTCTCTCGTCACAATCAATCCCTTCAACCTTCCGGTTCAAGCGCTCCTCAATCTTTCTAGATACCACGCCCTCTCCTGCTCTTAAGATTTTGTACCCAGCCAACCTGTCTGTCTAAAACTAAACATTATATAATAACACTCTCCTATTTAAACCTTTCCCAATGCACTTAAAATTAAATCTGAACATCGGGCCATGGCCTACAGGACTGTATTTTCTAACCCTTGGTAATTCTACAGTCTCATCCTATTCCAATCTTAGACTTGCTCACTATATTTAATTACACTGACCTTTTTAAAATTGCTTACACACCCTGAGCAAGTAGGCCTGGCCAAGAGTCTACACTGTCAGTGTGTGATGCATATAGTTTCCTGTTTACTATCTATGTACTTTTTTATATATTATACAGCCTACATTTGCATAGCAAACATTATCTTACTAAACAAAATTTCATTTTAATAATAAAATGTTTTAATTGGTATTACTGAAACAGAGTTTATCAATTATTTTTTACTTGGTTTTATACTGATTCTATTTATGCTTTTAACTCTAGCTTTTTCTCCTGAAATAAAATTATTTTACTATGCCCCAGTGGCGATATGTTTCCTGAAGGTTTCTGATAGCAGCTGTATCAGTAAAAGTTCCGGGATATGCTTTGAGTATAATGACTTGATTTTTATTTATAATAAAATGACCAGTTTTATTCTGACATGCTTAGTTGAGTTGTCCGCTTGCTTTTCTCATTTTGTCTTGACTTACCTTCTTCCTCAGATACAACTGCTTGAGAAGCAGAGAACACACCCAGGGCCATACCCAGAAGATTCTGATATGCTCAGACATGACTTCTAAGTTAAAACAAATAGTGGATGCAATTGGTATCCCTGGTTGGCAAACTTTCAGAGCAAGCAAAGCTCTGGAACCACAGTTTTGACATGCTTCTCTTTTGTTTATTTATTACATCTTACTTATTTGAGAGAGAGAGAGGAAGAGGCAGATAGAGGCATGCTAGGGCCTCCAGACACTGCAAACAAACACCAGATGCACACCTGGTTGACATGGGTACTGGGGCATCGAACCTGGGTCCTTACGTTTCATAGGCAGGTGCCTTAACCAAGCCAGCTCTCCAGCCCTATGCTTCTCTTTTAAACAGGCATGGAAACCCTTAGGTCAGAGATCAGCTTCCAACACTTTTGTACATGAATTGAACAATCTCTTTACACTTTTTATGAACACTCTTCCAAAATCAACATAACAAATAAAAGGCAAGTTTGCCTTTAAAACATAGAACAACAGGGCTGGATAGATGACTTAATGGTTAAGGCACTTGCCCACGAAACCTAAGGACCCATGTTCAATCTCTCTCCAGATCCCATATAAGCCAGACATACAAAGGTGAGGCAAGCTCGAGGTCGGTCACACATGCCCACTAAGTGGCACAAGCGTGTCTAGAGTTTGATTGCAATTGCTGAGGACCTGGTGCGCTCGCTCTCGCTCTCTCTCGCTCGCTCTCTCTCTCTCTCTCTCTCTCTCTCTCTGAAACAGCACAACAATGAAAATATTAACTTGGAAGAACTTCCAATCCATTCAGTCTTTGAAAATTTTAGGGATCCTCATTCAATCTCCAAAGACCCATCCTCAGAATCTAACTGGCAACCCTAAGGTGACTTATCTTGAACTATTTTTCTCTCTCAATTTATCTTAAAGTGAAAAAGAGAATCCATTCCTTTTTGGGCCATTTCATTCATAATTTTAGGAATTCAGAGAAGAAAAGAATGAATATACAATTATACACTTAAATTCAAGTGAATGTTTTTACTACTCAAAAAACGAGATATTGAGCCAGATTGGTGGTACACACCTTAAATTGCAGCACTCAGAAGGCTGGAGTAGGAAAATTCACAAGTTCAAGGCTAGCCTGGGCTACAGAATGAGTTCTAAGACAGCTTGGGCTAGAGAGAGACCCTGATTCACAAAACCAAAAATACTAGTGATGTGACATAGGAGAAAACAGGTTATATATGTATCTTTGTTTTAATGTGACAAAAATGAATAACTAATATACCTACCTAGGAATATACACAAATTGAAAAAACTGGCTCTTTCCTCTGGACATTCCTCTTTTAAGACTATCTACAGCAAGGAGAAGGAAAGCTACTCATGTTGAATTGGATATCCATCTGAAGAAGCACCATTATCACAGCAAAAAAATGCTGGAGGCTTGTTTGCAACAGTGTCAGCAAAGAAGGGTTTGGGGATGATTTAGTCATATGTTCGGATTTACATGTGACAGAATGTGAGTCCAGTTGTGTATAGCTATCTATCTAAGGTAAAGGCGATGCTCCTTCTGTCCCCCAGTGAGGTGGAATCCTTGGTGGTAGGGACAGGATTATAGGAAAGTCACACGTGGTTGTTTCAGGTTGTTTTAATAATTATGAATAAATCACTGTAGTTCCCAGGCAAATCTGGAAGAGAATATGCTACATGGTTTTTTTTTGTTTTTTTTTTTTTAACAGCAAGAATAATAGTTTTATAAACAGCAATGGAACCTTGGAACCATTATGTAAGCAGTTCGGAGATTTAGTTTCAAAAATCACTGTCACCCTGGAATTATCATTTTGAATATATATACTCCATGTCCTTCCTAGAAAGTTATTGAGAATACAAGATTATGAAACCTATGCATACATTTTTCTTGCTTATAACTTTTGCATTAAAAATTTGAAATGTGCATAGACTATTGGTTTTAGGAATAGTATTGACATTTCTTTGTCCTCCAAAATCAATTTTTTTTCTCCTTCCTTTTTCCATTAGAAATCACTACTTTATCTGCCCTGTTTTTTTTCCTTAACTTCTTAATGATTAGTCTAATTCTTTCCCTACATGTCCAGCTTCCCATCGTTTTACATCAGCAACCTCACTCATTATACTTAAATATCAGAATTATGTTATTGTTTCAACTTGTTCAAATGTAGCATAATAAGCTATTGCAATAGCCAGAATATAGTTCCTTCTAATAATGTGAAAAACAGTAATGAAATGGTACCTATGCTTCAAAGGTATAATAAAAAAGTATTATAACATAAAAAGTAATAATTATTAAAATGTAAGCTGTGGACTACAAAGAAAAATATAAATGTTAAAAGAATGAGATAGTATGCCAAGAAGATATGAATCATGGGCTTTCCAGTGGCAAAAGGCAGAGGTGTGCACAGAGAAGACACCGAATTAGAACTGCTACACCCACCCCATTTCTCAATTAAAAAGTCAGTGACACCTGGTGCAAAGCTCACACACAATTATGGATTAGAAAAGCACCTGAAATCATATACTATGCAACATGACCCATTGTTGTACAGTCAGTGACTGGTTGCTGGCTGACGTTCTGCACTAGGAAAAGCTGCTGGCCCTGGCCGTGACCGTGGCCTTTGCTCTTGAGCAGGCCAGTGAGCTCATTACATATGCTTGATCTTCAGTAAAGATTCAGTCTTCTAGGATAATGAACAAAACTTCCCTTTGCCAGCATCTCATTATCCATCTCACCATAGAAAGATGGTATATACTATGTTGAACCATAGAAATATCCTGGTCCTGCTGTTTGTTAACTCTGAGAGAGGCAGTTTTCTGTTAGTTTAACTTAATATGTGCCAATAATTCCTTCAATATACTTGTGCTCAGTACCAAACATAAGTGATGTGAGAGCAAAATAGGTCTGATCAAGTAGAACACAGCTTGTGCCTGTCTTAGGTTACCTAGCTGCTTTACTGAAATTTATTATTTATATTGACCTAGTCTGCATAAGTAAAATTATTCCAATGCCTCAAAGTATTACAGAAATTTTAAAATGCATATATAAAATAGTGGTAATATGACAATACCAAGTAATCTCAGGAAAAAATGTTTTTTTTTTTTTAACTTCAATATAACTACATGAAGTATAGTAATTCAAACAGTAGAGATAAGAGAAATAAACCAAAGGAAGTGATTATCGAGCCTTCTATGCATCTAGTTGGAATGAAGACTGAAATTTGAGAGGTAAAACTGCAAAGCTTTTAGAAGACAAATATAAAACCACTTTTAGAAGAGAAAGAAGGGCTTAACCCAGACACAAAAACACAGAAACATAAGGATGAATACATTTACACATTTGTCTCCACTAAAACTACAGTGCTGAAAAGGAAAATCATAGAAAAGCAGGTCCATGCAATTAAAATAAACAAAGGACTACTATCTAAACTAAATAATGAACTTCTGAAAACCAGAAGAAAAAAACCAAGTCCAATGAAAACATATGAAAAGAATATGAACAGGTGATTCACAACTAAGAAAACCCAAATAAACATCAATGTGACAAACTGTTTGCTTTAGGCTATGTATTGGTAAGGCAAAAAGAAATATATATATATAAATTTATCAGCATAAAAAGCAGGAAAGAAATGATGAAAAAGACTTAAGACTCAGCTCAGCAACAGAAACAATCTTTTTTGGGGAAAGTCAGAGAAAAGCTCTGACCAGGAATTTCAGAGCTACTTGCCTTACAGACTAGGGAACACATACGGGACTGTGGAGTCATTGGATTCTTTGGTGATAGCCCTCTACCTTGCTTCAGGTTATGGGAAGTGATAATCTGACAGGTGCTTTGGGTCATTCCAGGAAGGGGATAACTGGGATGACTGGTCTGGGTCACTCTTGAGAAACAGAGTTACAATGAAATGGAAATCAGTGTTCAAAAATGGAGACATGCTTCTGTGAACAATATTAAATATATATATTTTTATGTTCGTAAAAACTTTTAAATCAATTACCCTAAACATTGTTGGAGATTTAAAGAAATTAGAACCTTTTGATTAGGGCCTAACAGAAAGTTAACTGTCATTTATTTTCAATGGCTAGTACATATGTATCATACTAATTTTAATGTTTGAAAATTATTTAAAATATATTTAAATGTTATTAAAGACTCTTTGATAAAGTAATGCACACAAAGAGCTTTAAATCACATTAAAAAGTGTATTTGCCAGGAATGCTATAAAAACAACAGTATAAATAGTATTTTCAGTGAATAAAATTAGTAAACACAACTTGCTATGAGCTAAAAGTGTTGTTATTTTAACTTCATTTAAGTCTCCACAATTTGATTTTTATCTGCCTGTTTTGCATAAGATGCAATGAATAAAAGAAGAAGATAATTCAACCATTAATGAGTGTGAGTTCCTATGAAACAGAAATTACCCCAGTCTCCCCAGGCTGGCCATCAACACCCCTTCTTTTCTTATCTCTGGCCACCCGTGACTGCCCACCAGTAGGATTTTCAACAAGTGTCCCCAGAAAATTAAGAATGATTTAAGGCTACTCCTCCATAATCTCCAATCTCAGCATAGCCTATAGCACATTGCTTGAGTAAGACAGTCATTTCTTTTTCCTTAAGTAATTAAAGTAAGATTTCAGCTTATGAAACAAAGCAATCTAACAAAGGTTAGGTCAACAGAGCATGAAAGTGGCATTTTCAAGCAAATTCCACATCTATAAAATCATGACCCAAAAGTAAGATTCCTTGCATGGTTTTAAGCAGATATTCGAATTTCATAAGCCACATTCTCTGTACTCCCCCCTACTTTTTGGCTACCTCGGGTTATACGCAAAGCTATAGGAAAGGATGGCTCAGAAGGAAGTGTTCTTATCCACAGGGACGTCATCCTTCCTGGCATGTCTTGGGAGCTGCCTCTGGGTAGACAGCCACGTAGACTCAAGAGTGGATCACATAACCTTGAGCATATTACTTCTGATCTCGCATAACACTATTAAAAAGTCAACAGAGAGGAAGGGCAGAACAGAGCCCACAGTCCCTATAGACCGAGGCACTTTACCGGGATCCACAGAAGACATTTATGCTGAAAGTTCTATTAATAGTCAACATGAAATGAAGCTGAAAATTAAAGTAACACTTTGAAACTTGTTATTTGGTGATATTTTCAAGTGCTTACAGTTGTGGTTAAAAATGGTCAACCACTTAAACTCTCAATCACCTTATTAGTAAAGCACTATGAGAGAAATGGCTAATTAATTGCTGGTAGTATAGCCACATGGGACGAATATAACTAGAAAAGTCTGTGCTTTGGGTCATACCTTTGGTTCTCGGCATATAGATTTTACACGTGAATGTAGGCATTTCATTAAATGTCACTTGCTTCAATTCCCCTACCGGGCACAATTCTTCAACATCTGTTTTTAATGGAATAAACTCCATTCCATACAAACAAATGACCTCAATAAATATGCTAGTATATAAACATAGAACGTACAATTGTAAAAAAAAAAAAAAGAATATGGCAAGATATCAGATTTAATTTGTTGCTTTCACACTACACAAAGGAAGTGAAATGAGGATTAAATTCATTTTAAAAAATTCATTTTGTGAATAAATGGCTACAAAGTGCCTGTTGAAAAAAGGAATCACATATCTCAGCACCCTATAGCTTTCATTGCTTTAAACATATTTATTTATTTATTTATGAGAGAAGAGAAAGAGGCAGATAGAAAGAGAATGTGCCTACCAGGGCCTCCCGCCACTCCAAAAGAACTCCAGATGCATGCACCACTTTGTGCACCTGCCTTACCTAGGTCCTGGAGAATCAAACTGGTTATTTGGCTCTGAAGACAAGCATCTTAACCTCTAGGCCATCTCTTCAGCCAGGCTTTCAGCACTTTAGAATGTACTAAAAGACAATCAGCATACGTTTCCTCCTTAAAGAGCTAGTAAGAGTACTGACAATATGACTCATCTTTCTATGGGGAAATACAGATCTTATGAGACAATGATATGTATAAATAAAGGCACAGATTTTATAATGTGCCTAGTACACTTTCAATTAAAAACTATATGTGTATATGTACGTCGTGTGTGCATGTGTGTATGCACATTGCTATGCTCATATGTGTGGGTGCTTATACATTTCAAGTGCATGTGCATGTGTGTGCACGTGTGTGGAGGTCAGATGTCAAAGTCAGGTGTCTTCCTTAATGACTTTCCACCGTATGCTTTGAGACAGGGTCTCCCCCTGACCTCTCAGAGCTCACTAACTCAGTCATACTGGCTAGCCAGGGAGCCCCAGGGATTTCTGGTCTCTTCCTCCTCGGTGCTGGAATTACAACTGCATGCCACCATGGCCAGCAGGTTATGTGGGTACTAGGGATCGGAACTCAGGTCCCCATGGAGCCATTTCCCAGGCACTATTTTGCATAATACTCCTGGGACCTACAGAAATGTATGTCAACGTAGCATGGTTTTAGGAAACCCTGGGCTGCTACTGGGCGCCAGCTGCTGGGTAAGCCATAGAGCCTCGTGATGCTTGCTCTCCTGTGCTGCAGACTGGAACATTCTTTCTATAAATTTTTCTATAAAATCTTCCAATTAGAAAATAAAGTCTCCAAGGGGAATAAAAGAGTGTTGTAAGGGTTAAACTTGACCACCCCTGTCTCTCTCATTCCAATTTTAATTGACAAACTACCAGAACAGTACTGAATTGCAAAGGACAAACATATTCTTTCTTTGCCACCCCTCCCCACAGAGGATAGCTGCTCAAATGCCACTACTGTGCAAGATGGAAAAATGAAATATAAAAAATAAACCTCTAACTGAAATCAAATTTTCTTGGCATCTACAATTATTCCCACAGATAATCTGACTCATGTTTACTTTTCTCATTAATTTCCCACTCTATTTCTCCCCTTGGTTAGTTCCAACTTATTCCAGCTTCAGGTTATAACTTGTTGAACTGCATGATGCTTATGCTGGAAGATTCCTTTCTTAGTCTACCTTTCCCACGTACCTATTATTCTCTGAATAACATCACCCATAGTGATCACTGCTTTGAAGGTGCTCAACTCGAAGATTTCTTTTCTTTCTTTCTTTCTTTTTTTTTTTTTAACTGCACTGAGTTATATAATTGTTATTTTCATCTTAATTATCCCAAGTGAGTGGAAAGCCATTTTGAGATGTGGCTTTCTTGGCTCTGAAACAAGGTAGCTAGAAAAGAGACTTACACATTTGCTTCATTCCCTTGGCATCCATCTATCTTTCTCTGTACAGAAAGAGAAACTGAGGCCAATAGCCAGGGAGCCTTACAGACCCCCTCCCCAACAGACTGAACCACATATCCCGTCCCTTTCCAGAGCCACACCACTCAGTACGTCTGCAAGGCAAAGGAGCCTGGAGGAAGCAAACTGGTTGGTACTTCTGCTCTTAGCTTCCGCTCGCTCATCTTTTCCAAACACATCCAACTCAAAACCTACCAGGTACACAGTTTGGGCTTAGAATGTGAGTCATATGACAAATCACATGGGCCTGCTGTTACCTTCACAAAGCTTACAATCTAACAGAGAAAAAGGAAAAAAAAATACTTCCAACATTATAATGCTGTGGTGACATAATATCATTAGGTGTTAGGATGGGGAATAGAAACCTCAACCACCAAGAGAGCTTGTGCACGTGATCAAGACTTATGTGAAGTGATGTGGCTGAATTTTTTTTCTATGAGAATAAAAAATCTTTAAAATATACCAATTAAAATAATAAAAATTGCTGAATTTTAAATAGCAACAGTTAATTTCTAAAGCACAGTAAGACTTATCTTTCATTCTCCATGGTAGTTATGACATTTAAAAATAACCTGAAAACATCTAAATGAACATCCATAAGGAATTAACAAGTAACTTAAACCTAGGATGTATTTGTACAGTTCAATGGCAAGCTGGATTCTGAAATAATGTCATAGAGAACTGCTATGATACATGGAATCATGTCTAAATAGGTTGCTGAGGGGGGTGGAAAACAAGTTTCAAAATAGTAGGGTACACAGGAAGACCTCATGTCTATTTTCAAAGGGGACAGAGGCTGACATGGCACCATGGTAACACTTACATGAGGTTGTGAAAGAAATCTGGATTTTCTAGAATTTTTAAAATATTTTGTTTATTATTTGAGAGAGAGAAAATGAGGCAGATAGACAGACAGAGAGAGAGAGAGAGAGAACACACACCAGGCCCTCTAGTCCCTGCAAACAAACTCCACTTTGTGTACCTGGCTTTATGTGGGTACTGGGGAATCGAACCTGGGTCCTTTGGCTTTGCCAGCAAGTGCCTTCACTGCTAAGCCATCTCTCCAGCTCATAGTAAGTATACATTTAAAGACAGTTTGCAGAAGGAAGTGCTAGGGGCCAAAACCAAGGCCTTGTTCATGCTTGAAAAGTACTGCATCACATTCCCAGCCAAAGAGTTATGGTTTTATTTCTCTTTTGGTGATAGTAATAAAAAAACAAGTCCTGCAATGGTGTTCATATTGCTGAAAAATAAAACCAAGGCTCTGTGTCCTATTGTAAGCAGATCCACCTCTCAAACCCCATCATTCCATCTCAGCCAGTATCACACCTCTAGAGCGAGTATCCCCCTGGGTTGGGAGTCAACAGGGGCTAAGTTCCTGTAAGGAAGAAGCTTTGCTTCCCCAGGCAGACACTTTCCCACAGCAGGTCCTGTGAAACCCTGAGGAACGTTGACCAGCGCTCAGGCCCTGGCAGCCTTCTGCATGGGCACCTTTGTTGACCGCCAAGCAGATCAAGTAGTACTCCTGTGATTCAGGGCCCTGCTCAAGGCTCTGTGATCACCCAGGTCCCTCAGGAGTACCGCTGCTGGGACACATTCCCCACTTCCCATCTGACTCTGTGCCACTGAATAGCCACCACCTTCCGCATTAGCATCACAGGAACGATTAGCCAGAACATCGATTACACATCAACATTGTTTCCCTTCTGCTCAACTGTAAGCCTCGCAAGGTCAAGCAGCATCAATTATTCAACTCTTAATCCTAAGTATGGTTTTTGGCATCCAACAGTCTTGAGAGATGCCTGTTCGATAAATGAAAGACTGCATCACTATTTTATCACTAAAGAATAAATTATTTTAAAATGCTTTAATACATTTAACTGGATACCTTGGCCAATTTTGCTGACATAAATGTAAAGATAGCATAGGAGGACTGTGAAGATGGTTCAGAGTCTAAAGGCACTTGCTTGCAAAGTCTGCCAGCCTGGGTTCAATTCCCCACTCACCCCCATGCACACAGACATGGATAAGTAAATATAAATTTTAAACTCGTTTTAAGAAGCTGAGACAGGGTCATTTTGTGTGTGTTCTTTTACAGAAATAACATTATTTATTTTGCATGGGGTGGTGTGCATACCATGGCACACGTGTGACAAGATGTCTGAGTGCCGCCCTCCTTAAGCCAGGGTCCCTTGTTGCTGCGAACATCAAGGTCACGCACTAGCAGGCCTACACGCCTCAGATTCTTGTGGCTCTGCCAACCTTGGTTGTCAGACAAGCAGGCATCAATTTGTGTCTGGCTTTACGTGGGTGCTGGAGAACTGAACCCCGGGCCAGCAGGTTTTGCAAATAATACGTTAACCTCTGAACCATCTTAGCACTCATTCTCAATACAAGTTTAACTTTCTCATCGTAGAAGCACTGCTCAGACATCCTGGACACCGTTTCTAGATCTATGACACACCCACCTACCTCAAGCCAGTGGCCGCAGTTGAGAACTGGGCAAGCAAAACAAGGACCCTGCCTTCCCACCCTTTGCTTCCACAGACCACTGAGACATTGCACGATCTTCTTCTTTACATAGGCCCCCAGTTCCTGCTCTCCTGAATCTCCATCGTGCTCCAGCCTTGGAGGGCTGGCCCTCTGACTCATGATGCCCAGAACCTGTAAGGAATAAATCTTTCAATGCATTGCCTGTTGTGGTACTGGAATAAATTTGTCTTCCCTATCTGAAAAGCTAGAGCCTGCCCCAGGATAGTATTTTCAGGGACACTGGACAAAACAAATGTATCATCAGGATCCCAGGGCTAAAATGACAGACAGTGTAAACTGAATATGGGTCCAACAAGAGTCACAAGGATGTCCAGCAACATAACCAAGGTTCCTGTGAGGGGATCCATGGATACAGGCCAGGCAGCTAAGCACTGAACTGTTTTCCAGATGAACAAAGCTACCCATGATAAACTTACAGTAGATGCCCTCATGCAGCTCCCCTTTCATTCCCATTAGGGCGGGGTTGCTAGGTAGCTACTCTGGTACTGGAACCTCAATTTAACATGGGGTTCTCAAAATAATGTGTCGTCAAATTGTGTATTTCAGATGAGGCACATCTTTGGACTATAAAACGCTCTCAGCAAACATCATCACACCCGTGCTTCCATTCCACACTTATGCGAAGCCAGAATTTGGTGATACCCAATTTCTCTACTCTTGCAAACAAAGTTGTTATGCATTATGTAGGTGGGAATGTAAATTAGCAAAATCATTATGGGAAACAGCATGGATTATTCTCAATAAATTAAAGTTAGAATGATAATTTGATTCAGAAGTATAATATGTATTAAAATACATCTGCACTCTCATACTCCGCTGACAAGCTATTGTCAGGAGCCAAGAAATGGAAACAACCTGTGTCTGTCAACTGATGAATAAAGAAACTGTGGATGCACTTCATGGAACACTACTTAGTCATGAAAAGAATGGCATCCTGTCATTTGAGACAACTTAGATGGACCCAAAGATCATAGTGCTATCTGTGAACTTAGCTAGGTACAGTGAGCAAAGTCATGCATATTCTCACTCATTAAAAAAAAAGCTGACTCACAAAAAATTACATTTGCCAGAGGCTGGGGAGAGGAAGTCAAAAGAATGGGGAAAGGAAGCTAATGGGGTACGTAGTCACAGTTAGAAGAAGTGCTGGTGTCCTAAGTAAGGAGACCATAAGCAATATTGCACCGGGTGTTCTCAAATGCTGCACGATTGTTTAATGTCTTGCCATATAGAAAGGAAATTTGAGAGTGGGGAGATGGCTCAAAGGGTAAGGACACTTGCTATAAAAGCGTGAAAACCTGAGTTTAATGCCCAGCACCCATAAAAAGGTGAGCATGGCCGCAGTGCTGAGGTGGGAGCGGAGGCAGAAGAATTACTGGGACTTGCTAGTGAGCCAGTTCCACGTTCAGTGACAGGCTCCATCTCCAGGAAGTAAAGTAGATACATGAGAGAGGAGGGCACCTGGACTTTGCCCCCATCATGTATATGCATAAGCACATGCATCTGCACACACACGGGCACACGCTACACAAACACACACAAGGCACTACACACACACACACACACAGGTGTTCACATGGGCACATACACACTCTGAAAAAGAAACTAGAGCCGGGCGTGGTGGCACACACCTTTGATCCCAGCATTCAGGAGGCAGAGGTAGGAGGATTGCTGTGAGTCCAAGGCCACCCTGAGACTCCATAGTAAATTCCAGGTCATCCTGGGCTACAGCGAGGCCCTACCTCAGGAAAAAAAAAAATCAAGAAAAGGAAATTATATTTAAGGAGAGAAATATACTTACAATAATTTTAAAGTTACATACTATAGATGATGTATCCAAACTTCACTTGAGGTCTGGGAATATAGCTAGGTGAAAGAGTACTTGCCTAGTGTATATATTGTCCTAGGTTTAATTTCTTTAACTCAGAGCACCACAAAAAAATCATAGTTAAATATTTATTTTATGTATAGGTGTAAAATTAAGTAAATAGGAAAGTTGGCACCTAAGACTGATTTGAGGGAAGCATTTTTTTTCTCCTGAGTGAGTAATTATTATTTGGATCTTTAAGCATTATGTGCCCACAAGCAAAAAATTAAACAGCTGTGTAAGCAAATGAAATTTTAATTTATAACATGGATAAATGCTTATATGGTTCAGTTCTGAAATTTCAAAGCCAGAGAACTGTATTTAAAGAGACTGTTTCATTTTAAAATAACGAGTTGTTATGTTGTTTTCAGCGTTGAATCCACTTTGCAAAATAAGTCTGTCAACAAATTTGTACTCCCACATGTCACCAATACAAATGCATCTTGTCCCCATTTTCCAAAAGATTAAAATTACATTAAAAATATGACAAACTGTTTTGAATAGGTTAAAGCTATAACATGAAAGGAGTTGAGAAGGAAAGAATATTATCTTAATTTTTTTCTGCTCAATTTTAAATTTCCCCAAAAGGATCTTTTAAGGGGAAAAAACTATCTTCCTGAAATGGATACATGTCAGTGAGGCATGGAGGCACCTACATACGCACAGAACAATGTTTGCAGAGCCTAAAGGCTGCTGTCCGTCAGTGATCAATGCCTTTGGAGACCCAATCATGCCCATTTTATTAAAAGCAGTAAGACGTGAAGAAATTGGATCAAAGACCATTGGCCTTAAAGCTGCTGAAGTTTAGAATCCAACCAGAATGATGGGTTATATGAAGATATTTTAGGAGGAACATTCACTAACCAAAGAAAAGCTCTGCCGTGTGCCACGCTTTAGAGAAGAATTGTCGCAGAAGCACACTGTCTGTGCCTACCAGGTAGAAAAAGACACACAAGTGATGGACAAGGGAATGAAGCAAAGACTTTCTAAGTCAGCTCCAGTGCTACTTGAAATAGCAGTGGTTAAAAACCACTTGTGGGAGCTGGAGAGATGGCTTAGCAGGGAAGGCATTTGCCTGTGAAGCCTAAAGACCCAGGTTTGATTCCTCAAGACCTGCATAAGCCAAATGCACAAGGTCATGCATCTCATGTTCATTTGCAGTGTCTGAAGACCCTGGCATACCCATTCTCTTTCTCTCTATCTGCCTCTCTCTCTCTTTTTCTCTCTCAAATATATAAATTAAATACTTAAAAAAAGCACTTGCAGGGTGAGCAAGTGCCAATCACAGGACAGGAATCTAGTAACATGGACACCCTGCTGTTCCGAGCAAGATCTGCACTCTGCTTGCCTGGGTTCCCTAGGCTGTCTATTAAAAACTGTCCCAGTTGTTACAATTCTGGTTCTTTATCAATGTCATTATGTTTTTAATCTGCTGAAGAGTTTATGTTTTAAAGACATTTGTAGCAATTCTAAATAACTTCTTGTGTAAAACAAGAATTGCAACTGGAATGTGCATGGCTTGTTTCTCTACTTGGTCAGGATTCCTGGCAAACCTCTAGGAGTGTTAATTCACTTCATGCAGTGTTTTCTGTGATATACAGTGCATATGAGGTACATATGAAAATGTAATTTCACTTTATGACCAATTACTATTGAACAGGCCTGGGTGCATCTGAGTTACTAAAATAAACTTATGATGGAAAAAAGTTAAGAAATGTATTGTCCCAAATCCAGTACTTGTGTCCTGCCTCCAAGTAATTCTTTTAAAAAAATTATTTAGATATTTGCAAGGAGAGGCAGAGAGAGAGTGTGTGCGTGTGAGTGTATCAGATTCTCTAGCCACTGCAAACTCCAGATGCATGCACCACCTTTTGCTTCTGGTTTTATGTGGGTACTGGGGAATTGAACCCAGTCATTAGGCTTTGCAGGCAAGCATTGTTAACTGCTGAGCCATCTCTCTAGTCCAATAACTCTTAAAAAAAAAGGAATATGCAAAGTATTGTATCAGAAAGGTTTTGAAACTACATATGGGTCTGCTGCATACTTTATACCTTAGAGTTTCTTTGTATTTTTTAATTCAAAGTTGGTTCATATTAAAGACAAACATGGAGGAAGAAATGATTTTATAAAGTACTATTTCATCAAACATTAAAACTGGAAAAATCATACTAGGCAGATTTATACATAATGTGATTTAAGATAATTGACAACAAAATTGAGCTTCAAGAGAATACTAATTTGCAAAATGAAGAGTCTGTTAGTATTTTACACTTGCTGAAAATATTGATTTCTCCACTAGCAAATTCTTTAGTAATTGCACTACTGGTTCCAGTAAATGGTATTATAGTAATATTCCGTCATAGCTCTGGAGAGTCCTGCATGGAAGTCCTATTATTCCATTCTGGCTCTGAGTGTTGAATATGAGACACAAGTTCATTTATCAAAATATCATTTTATACACATGTCTGTGTTCTATCTTGCTGTTTTTGAGAATCTTCTATTCACTGGTCTTACCATCTGTAAAAACAATGAAGCTACTATGGGCTTATCAGCACTCAAATGGTTTTCCTTGTTTATATACACTAACCTATAAAGTAACCACTAGTAAAAAATAAGCGTGCAAGTCTCATTAACAGACCACTTTCCTAATTTTCTAAGTATGAAAAGAGAATCATATATCAGCTTTCCAAAGAGTACGTTTGATAATACACACCAGGGTTACCATTCATGAAGTCAGACTTACGGTGCAGTAAATTCAACATTTACTGATTGCCTCTGGACACCACTGGTGTAACTATGAAAGCGTAAACCTCTGGTTAGTAAGTTTATGAAAGCAGACATGCACCAGCTCATTAGGAAAAAAAAATATGCTGACAATGTTGTCATGGCACACCAGATGTGGGGTACTATGAGGAAGGTCTGCTGGAAGAGGGAATATAAGAACTGACTTTGAGCCGGGCGTGGTGGCGCACGCCTTTAATCCCAGCACTCGGGAGGCAGAGGTAGGAGGATCACCGTGAGTTCGAGGCCACCCTGAGACTACATAGTGAATTCTAGGTCAGCCTGAGCCAGCGGGAGACCCTACCTCGAAAAACCAGGAAAAAAAAAAAAAGAACTGACTTTGGATAGACGAATAAGAGACACATAAATAGAAGTTAACCAGACACAAAAAGTCCAGGGAGGTGAAGTAGGATAGCAAGAAAAAAAATTCTGCATATGTGAAAAATGATCAGAGCTCTACTAACGTCGAAGCAAAGAAGAACAGGAATAAGATGGATATAGACTCGGTTCTCAGAGCTTTATGTATCTTATACCTGGAGTCTTGTTCTGAGTGTAAGCTTAAGAGTTTAGGTAGGAGAGCTATATTCTCTCTCCTTTGGTAAATCATTCTTCCCATACCCTGGATGACTCAATAGAGAAAGTTAGATGTGGAGGAATGATGAGCACATGATTACAACAGCTAATAAACTGGATACTAGTTTATAAATACCAGTGATGTAGAAGGTGGGGGGCGGGGGTTGCTGGAAGAAAATATGGGGTTTGGGAATTGTCCACACCAAGCCAAGCAACAAGGAATGCATTCTCTGATGAGAATTTAAAAGCAACATTATTTACAAACAATAAAACTAACTTAACCAAGGGGTTGAACTGCTCTTATGGCCTTGGGATAACCCACCAAATTTCAAAATACAATTAATCCCAGAAAGGCTCAAGATAGTCATGAATACCCACTGAAGTGCTTTCTCTTGTGGAAAGGAAAGGCAAGAGTCAATAAAGACTTAGAGCAAGGGCCTCGGAGAATACCAGGGCCATGCCCGCTATTTGGAAAAGGGGGTGGGAACCGCCCTCTGGGACACAGCCCTCACCAGCTGTGACCATCTGTGGTGCCACTACGCCCAGAGGCCCAGAGGCAGCTCAGACTTCCCACCCTCATTATTTTAAGATCACTCATTGAGATACTGGCTGGTGTGTTTATGGGGTAGTATCTTCCCCATCTCGGCCTAAAGGCAGGAGGCTAAGAGTTGTTTCTTGTCTTCGAGGGCAGCGAGGAAGGAGAGAAGAGGCTTGGAGAAACCACACGTTCTCTTGGCACTTTGCAGCACTCGAATTACTGAATATGGTGCTGGGTAGACCTAAGGGAGAAGGAGTAGAGGTCCCAGACGAAGTGCGCATGAGTCTCGGTGTGCTGTGAACTGCTTCCTGTCCTGTGTCACCCTTGCGGTGGCTTCTTAGGTACTGGAATACCTGGGCCTTTGGTCTTGGGACATGAGCTCAGACAGGGACCAATCTTTCACATGATGTGGGACACCAGCTGATATTTTTCATAAATGAAGGGTGAGGATTCAAGGTGGGAATGAAGCTGATTGTAAGCAAATAAAAGTTGGCTTTATTTCATGAGCTCCAAAATTTAGGAACTAAAATGCTTACCAGCTAAATCCTGAAGTGAACAACATTCTATAAACAGTAACAACATCCTCACTGCCCTCTGAGACAGGAGCTGGGCCCGGCTCCCTTCTTCTCTAACGCTGCAGCATGTTTCCAATTATATTTAAATATTCACCAATAATAATAACCTTTTAAACACATAGGACACACTTCTACTGTTATCTTAGAACAATGAAAAATATTTATTTCATAGGCTGGAGAGATGGCTTAGTGGCTAAGGCACTTGCCTGGGAAGCTTAAGGACCCAGGTTCAATTCCCCTGAACCCACATAATCCAGATGCACAAGGTGACACATGCATCTAGAGCTTGTTTGCAGTGGCTAGAGGCCATGGCACACCCATTCTCACCTCCCCCTCCCTGCCTCTATCTCTCATGAAATAAAATATAAATATTAAAAAATATATTTCGTGCTGGAGAGATGGCTTAGCAGTTAAGGTGCTTGCTTGCGAAGCCTAAGGACCCATGTTTTAGTCTCTAGATCCCACGCAAGCCAGATGCACAATGGTGAGGTAAGTGCAAGGCCACACATGCCCACTATATGGCAAAAGTGCCTGGAGTTTGATATCAGTGGCTAAAGCCCTGACACATCAATTCTCTCTCTCTCTCTCTCTCTCTCTCTCTCTCTCTCTCTCTTGCTCTGTGTGTGTGTGTGTGTTTGGCACTCTCACTTGCTTTCTCTAATAAATAAATATATATATATATGTATATATATATATTTCACACCTAGTATTCTAGCTAAAACTTAGAAAGCACTTATCATGTACCAATCCTATTCTAAGAGCCTCATACATATTAACTCATGTAAATGGCAATCCATGAAGCCGGTCTTACTAGATCTCCAACATAAAGAAGGTGTGCCAAGGTGAGGCATAGGTGAGATAGGCAAGGTCACACTGAGCACGTAAAATGTAGGGGTTGCATTTCAATCCTGGCAGCCTAGTTCTGGAACTTGTGCAAAATTAGTTTGCAAAACTGCACTAAAAGCAAGAACCATGAAGCAGACAGCTGGGAATGCCGCTTTATTGCTATTAGGATGTGATCCTTAAAAGCAGAAAGAAGCCTGCCGTGGTGGCGCACGCCTTTAATCCCAGCACTTGGGAGGCAGAGGTAGGAGGATTATCATGAGCTCAAGGTTAGCCTGAGACTATATAGTGAATTCCAGGCCAGCTTGAGGGAGACTCTACCTCAAAACAAAACAAAAAGTCAGAAAGAACAGGGCCACAGCATGACCACTCCACTGCAGAGTCTGAAGTGCAGGGAAGGTCTTTCACACCTGCTCTAAGTCGGGATCCTAAACTGGGGGCAATGGCGTTGAATGGTCACTATTAGTAAAGACCTACAAAGCTAAGGCTCTACAAACCTGCTCTCTCCCTAATCCACGCCCAGTGGTGAGACGGGCACCAACATCACTCCCAATGAGCAGGTGAGCCTGAGAAAAGAGGTGGCTCACTCTTCAGGGCACATCATAAGTAGTGAAAAGAAGTTTTGAGCCTGCAAGCCTCTTCTTTCTCCTGCTCCTCCTTCCTCCCCCCTCTTCCTCTGCCGTTTTAGGGTTTCTGATAGATGGTCTCACACTACGTAGTCTAGGCTGGCCTCAAACTCATAATCCTCTTGCCTATGCTTCCCAACTATTAAATTTCAGGTGAGTCCCAACACACTCAACAAAATCTAATTTCTTAACCACTTATATTACCTGATTTCCCACAAGCTGCACTAACAGTATTCCCCAAAACAAGTCACCTGGCAAATGGCACTAATGAAGTATGCATCCCTTCCAGAGACTCATATTGAGTGCCTTCCCTGAATATGAAAACACACACACACACACACACACACACACTGTGCATCCCTGGGTGCTGCACTCATAAATTTCTCAGATTGAAAAATTTTAGGAGGAAAAAAAAAACACTGTATCTATATTGTACAGACATCTCTTTTTCTTGCTACTTTTCCCCACAAACAATATAGTGTAACTATTACATAACATCTCAATCATACTGGTTGTTATAAGCAATCTGGAGATGAGGTAACCTATGGGGAAATATGAGAATGAATATACATCATATGGAAACTTTATACGCCATTTTATATAGGACATTTATCATCTGGAGATGTTTGCCTCTGAGGAGGGTCCAGAAGCCAGATATTTTTAGAAGGGCCTGGTTCAAAATTCAGCTTCAGTATAAATTCACTACTTCTGTGAATTTAAACAGGCTTTAAACTACATCATAGCTTCATCAAGTGCAAAACATATACATCATTATCCCACAGATTTTGTTGTGAAAATTGAAAATAAAGTATGTCAACTTACAGTACATGAATAAATTTCATTCTAATATTCACCACTGTCCACATGGACGTACAAATCATGTCTATAAGACAGCGTAGTCATGGCGTGCAATGAAATGTGTAGAACAAGAGGTTAACAAATCAACTTTTGCCTCATTGTAGCCAGAGGATCCCAAGAAGGGGCCTAAGGATGATGTTTTGGCAGCTTGGAAAGAAGGAGACTGAACATTCTTGACCAATCTGCCTGGTTCAGCAGAATTCCTAATGACTAATGCTAACCTGAGATTTCTCAGGGTTAGCCAGAGATGGAGCTGGCAGCGGCGCGCACGGGCGTCCTGCAGCGGCTCCAGCATGTGAATGCTCAGCCACTCTTTTGCAATAAGGGTGTGGTGTGGGGAACTCAGGGTTGGCGCAGGAGTGGGTTCTAACAGTCAGGAGAAAATCCCCGAGGGAGAAAGTCAAGAGCTGATAAGAAGGTCAGGGGAATACAGGGGAAAGAAAAAGACAAACTCGTTAGACCAGCGTTCTTTAAAATTGAAGACAGAAAAATTCCCCCCTGCGATTCCATTCTATTTCACCTTACAGAAACCTCTGGCTAGTCTCCTCTGCCCAAAGTCCTTCCCCAAGCTGCTTCCACTAACAACCTGAGCTAACCCTTCCTAAGCATCGCTACGATCTCTTCTTTATCCTTGACTGGTTTGAAGGGGACACAAAGAACTGGCCTGGCTGTGGTGGGTGGATGTGAGCCTCGCCTGCCGCCTGTGATTCTCTGAAGCCTCAAGGCTGTATCTTCTGCCATGTCTTTAGAATGCTCTGGCTTTTGACAACGTTTCTAAGAGCAGGGACCACGGAAATAAAAGAGAGAAGAAAGGGAAAGGCTTTTGATAAGGGTAGGTAGGTAGGTAGGTAGGTAGGTAGATATCTCAACACATTTCCAGGAATTCTTGGAATTTTTTAAAAGGATCCATTCCTGCCTGTTTGCTATAAACACGGGTATACCATGTTTATTTTCTTTTTAAATTTATAATTGTAAAAAAATGGCACATCTCTTTTCTCATGTGAGATCACTATTCTGTCCTTTTCAGATTGCCATGCCATTCAAAGACTGTGAGATGTTGTGTTTTTCATATTTTTTCTTATTTAAAACAGTTTTGTAAGTTAGAACACAAGAAAAAGTCTAAATATATACGTTCAAACAAAAGGGAAACTTCCTAGACAAAGGTAATAAAAAAATTTGCAGAGATAACATAGCAGTTCCATGGGTGACCTAAAATACAAGCAAGACTATGAATCATGATTTAATCACTGAGAGTCTGAGATAAAATAAAGATTCTAGAGCAGAGTGTGATGGTGCATGCTGGAATCCTAGTGCTCAGGAGCCTGGGGCAAGAGGATCAAGAGATTGAGGGCAGTTTGGGCTATGCAGCAAGTCCCAAGGCCATCCTGGACAAAATAAGGAGGCCCTGCTTCAAATTACCAGCCCGAGGTAAATGGGAAGACGCTACTGCTGGAGACACCACATGCTGCAAACACAGAACAATTAAATTTGGCTGGAATCCAGAAGGGAGCCAGTTCCCCTAAGGTGAGCCCATCTTGTGCTAGAAAGCACTCCATGAGCTGTTGGGAGAAAGTAGTCAACAATTCTGTGAGCAAACAGGTGTCACAACTATTCGAAATTAACCAGCATGACCAGATGTACACATGTGCACAATGGTGGCACTCAGCCTTGGTGGGTAACCAACAACTTTCTGTTTGGCTAAGAGATCCATTCAGTGGAAAGGAACCCATAGCTAGAACTGGGAACCAAATCAGAATCCTATGGAGTTCAAGATGAAGGTCTCCAGTGAGAAGCTTCCACTAGCCTCTGGTCTAAAAAGGAGCTACATCTATCAAAATCTTCCTAAATTAATAATGCAAATTAATAACGCTTATCCCATTTAACCTATGCTGATTTCATTCTCCATTGGAGAATCAGTTTTTCTTTTTCAGAAAGTAGCAAGAACCGAGGAGATAAGAAGATAAACCACACTTGCACATCAGTCAGGGCTCAGGTGAATCCACAAGGAATTGGGGAGCCGAGCAAGAATGCTGCTTCCGTGGCGAGCCTGACTACCTGAGCCAGGATGAAGGAGACAGACTCCTGAGGATCCTCAACACCTACCAAAGTAGAAATCCACATGCCATGGATGCATTTCGTTTTATGTCTGCATCAATATAACGCTTCAGGGCTGGGGGAATTTGTTAGTGATTAAAGGCGCTTGCCTGCAAAGCCTAAGGACCCAAGTTTGATTCTCAGATATCCATGTAAAGCCATAAGGGGCACATGTGCTGGAGTTATTTGCAGTGGCTGGAGGCCCTGGTGCACCCATTCTCTCCACCCCCCCCTTTTTTTCTCTCTCTCTAATGAACAAATACAACCCTTAAAAAAGACATTACTTCAATCACACTAATAGATCATGTTGTTATATAGGTAAGGGAGAGTATTTTCAATCCCATTCTACAGATGAGAAAAATCAAGGCTTATTAAATGACCAAAAGAATTATACACAGGAGGCTGGACTGAAACTCATGTTTTCTAACTTCAAGCTCATTCCTCTTCTGGCACTTGAGCCACTGATGAGTCACTTGGCGCCAAGCACTGTGGCTGATGTACTTTGAATGCATTAAAAACCCACATGGGCTAGAACAAAATAAAATTAGATTCACCTTGATCTGATCCAGGGGTCCAAACACTTACCCCACACATTCTGCCATTATACGCTTAGGTATGGACATTCCCAAAACATGTTAAATTTATACAACACAATCACACATTAAAGACCAAATGGAAACCTTTCAAATTAAGATTTAAAAAATAGAGTGCATTTTTTTTTACTTTCAGAAACATTATTTAAAAAATTGGCACGAGCCACGAAGTATGTTTGTTCTTGTATGTAGATGATGCTTAATTGAGTTTTTTTTTTTTTGGAGAGGCAAGATTTGCACTTGGCACTAAACATTATGAGCTTTTCTCATTCCAGTAGCTTCTCTTTAGGTAGGGAAAGTAGCTTCATAAGACAGGGACTAATGAGGTGCCAGGAATGTTGATTTAGTCCCAGATAGCAACTTTTCCCCTCTCCCCAATTTAAATGCCTCACCAAAATTAATTTTCAGTCACACTACAAATATGAGTAAAGTGCCGATTCAAGTTGAAAATACATCATATGCTCATCCTGAGTCCATATGGTTTTTTTTTGGTTTTTTTAACCAATTTCTTCCTGTTATGCTAGGGAAAAAAAAAAAAAATCCTTGAACAGTGTGATATTCCAAAAAGGTGTTGCCATTTTGTTCTCTCAAAACCATTGGCCAGGTTTTGTTCTTGGATACTGCTTAAATTTAAACGGAAGATATATACAGTATTTAAATATGGGATCCCCAAAGCACAGCACTGCATTTGACTTTAATGTCAAGTTTCTCCCTCTGGAGTGAAGAAAGGACGACAGGCATCATTCCACCTTTCGCCTATCTAGTCTTTCTGTGGTGCTCTGAACAGACTGAAAGAATTCTCTGTCCAGGAAGGAAAGTTGGGGCCAGAATGACGGCCTCACGTTGTCCCTGTAGACCAATGTACGTGCGAGGGCTCTGCAAGCCCGACTGGGTAGAGAGACATAAGGAGGTGCGCTTTCTCCATGTCGGGAGCCATGCATCAGGCCGGAATCCAGAGGCTTTTCACGACCCACTTGCCATCGCTCCCCTCAAAGCATCGATTAAACACACCATGTTTGCATGGCAACACACAGCTTCAAGACTTGCAGTGGAGGGCTGAAGCCGCAGATGGTACCAATATGCTTTATCTTCCATACCCGGTCCCACTGTCAAACAGGGCTGGCACAAATCTGTCCTACCACATTTCATGCCTGCTGCCTCTACTGCATGATTACTTTTTTTTTTTTTTTTTTTTTTTAGTATTTTTTATTTATTTATGTGAGAGCGACAGACAGAGAGAAGGAGGCAGAGAGAGAAAGAGAGAGAAAGGGCGCGCCAGGGCTTCCAGCCACTGCAAATGAACTCCAGACACGTGCGCCCCCTTGTGGATCTGGCTAACGTGGGACCTGGGGAACCGAGCCTCAAACCAGGGTCCTTAGGCTTCACAGGCAAACGCTTAACCGCTAAGCCATCTCTCCAGCCCTGCATCATTACTTTTAAGCCCTAGGGGGAAAGGCTAAGTAAGATATGGATTATATGAACATAAGCACTCAAGAGCATACTATGGCAGTCCATCCAGTAACTGAGACCCAACAGGCACTGAAGGACTAACAGACAGGTGGTATATATGACATAGATACAAAGGAATGATTCATGCCCCAGGTGGGACAGAGGGCAGCACGTAGGCATAATGCCATCGTGAACGTGAAAAGCACCTGGACTGAGAGTATATGTGAAGACTCTGCTCTTGGCCTTTCGCATGACTTACAGCGAAAGGAGGGGTGCAGTGCTCATAAGCACAGGACATGACGCTCTCTCGTGCTGATAATGCTAGAGATACAGTGCAATGTAACATTTCTAAAGGGCAGTGAATAATAGATGACAGATAATAAATATTGCTATATCTCTACACATACGTGCTGCGTGTGAGTTCTAAACAGACTGAAGGAAGAATTCTTTGTCCAAGAAGGAAATATAAATATAAATACAGATATAAATATTTGAAAGAACTAGAGAGAAAGTTATATATGTGTAATATTTGTTCATATATATACACACATATACATGTGAATATTAATTAGAGTACGTATGCTTTGACGTAGACACTGTTTCTTAAATGGTAACCAGTCCTATGGGTACATGTGCCCATGTCCCTTAAAATGATTATCATAATACAAACAAGAAAAAAATGCATAACAACTTATATGCTAATGTCACCTCAAAGCTTTGAAACTCATGGAATAATGCTAGAGAGCCTTCATGTTATAGCCAGACGCATCCTTTCCAACCGCTAGCTGACCATGCTATTTCTCGGGTGGAAACTCTTCAAGGGATCATGATAAGTCCAAATTGCCCAGAGTGGAATAACAAAGATGTCGCCCCGTTTCCATCTGCTCCTCGCCACACCCAGCTACCCCTGTAACCTCTTCTGCCTTCTATACTACAGGGTCTTTGCCAAAGTGATTTATTAGGTCTGCATTTCCCTTATCGACATTTTTCAAAACGTCATGTATTTGTGTGTGTGCATATACTCATGTCCCTGCCACTGCAGCTGAATACCCATCTGGGTTCACGTAAGTGACCAGAGAACTGAACTGAGGCCAGCAAGCTTTGCAAGCAAGTGCCTTTAACCACTGAACCACCACCCCAGCCCCATCTCCATTTTTTTTTTCCATCAGTCACCTACGTGTATCACGGATCTCATTTTATACATCGTTGTCTGATGACCACGTATCATTACATTGTCTTCTATGCATCCCCTGACACAAATTTTCACTATGCTCCACGACACTGGGTTCTGTGTAAGTGAAGACGCATTTTGTTCATTCTTTAAGATGAATGCCAATTCTGCATACTTGTCAAATGGTTTGATGAACAAACGTATAAACAAATATGCTCCTGATACAGAGTGATAAGAGCAGAGTAGCAAAAACTGACGCAGACACTTTGCAAACATGTGGCTATACACACAAGCACCAGGAAAAAGTGCACCGCAAAATAGCAAAATAGAAGTGTGATGAGTGATCCACTTAACAGATTACAGACTCTTGTCCTGGGAGTTTTAGTAGTGCTCCCTCGGATTTTCTTCCGGGTGTGTGTGTGTGTGTGTGTGTGTGTGTGTGTGTGTGTATGTACACGCGCACGTGCATGTGTGGCCAGCCTAGTGGGCCCATGAGCTTCAGGATTCTCCACTCAGCCTCCCTTTTCCGCAGGCACGTGGGATCGCAGACACCATAAGCACCATGTTTTGCTCTAGCTGGGCTTCCAGGGGAATCTGACCTCCTGGTTTCAGGTTTGTGCGGCAATGCTTTAACCACTAAGTCCCCTCCCCAGCCTTACTTCTTCATGTTTTCTATTTTCTTTTACAATAAACTTTTCAAAATGCAAAACTCTAGTTTATTAAAGGAGGTCAAGTTATTTTTTAAAAAAATATATTCTAATTCACTATAGAGTCATAACTAAACAAATTCAATTACATTTCTGTCCCTGAGGACGACATTTTAAAATAACCTGAAGGCAACTTTTCAGAGTTATATTTTAAATGTGTACATTAAATAGTTAATGACTTAGAAGTGGGTTTTTTTAAAAAAAAAAAAAAAAACTCCTCTGTATTCATGTTTAATATTTAGAGCGCCAGAGTTTCCTCTTTCCACTTCTGAAATGTTCGTCCAGCAGCTTGTTCCCACCAGGCCCGGGGAGCTTAGGAACCCTCGAACTAGCTGCCTTATCTTCTGCTGGGGATTCTTCTGGTGCTAAGTGTTAATCGTCCAAACTAATTGAAACACTGTAGCAATCTCAGATGAAACACTTTCAAAAATTAGCAATGCAGAAAATAAAATCACCCATAAATGTACTTTGTAGCAACAGCCACCGATGAACTCTGCAAAGCCGACCAGATCCCACTGCTAATTTGCTCTGTCCTATAGAGTTAGGTCTTAGGAAAAAGGCTTTTCTTTCTTCCTTGCTTCTTTTCATTTTTGTTTTTGTTTTTGTTGTTGTTGTTGTTTTAATTTTTCAGTAGGTGCCTATGTGCGTGCGCGTTGGTAAGTGTGCGTGTGTCTGGGAGCACACGCGTGCATGCAGAGATGTGACATGTCTAGAAGCCAGAAGACAACCTCTGGTGTCATTCTCAAAAATGCCACCCACTTGTTATTTATCTTTTTTGGGACAGTGTCTTTTATTTGTCTGGAGCTCATTATTTTGCCTCAACTGGTTGGCCATGGGACTCCAGGATCTCCCTGCCTCTGCATCCCCAGTGCTAGGATTGCAAGTGTGCATCATTTGTACATTCTGGGGATTCTTGGGACTAAAATCAGGTCTTCATGTTTGCTTTGCCAACTGAGCCATCTCCCAAGCCTGGAAGTAATGTTTGTCTGTGTCCAAAGCCGGTTGGACACACAGAAGATCTCAGCAGAGACCTCCACCCTCAAACACAGCACAAGTTTGGTATCCACCACTACTGTGTACCCCTGGGTAAACTGAATCATCCATCAGACCCCAGAGATTCAGGATGGGACTTCACTCCCATGATGATCGTGCAATACTTACATTTACATCTTGCTGAATACCCTACTGCCTTCTTGGCTGGTTTACATGGTCAGGTGAAGCAAGCATCCACATGAGAAAATCCCCACAGCAAAGAACTAGGACATTCTCTGACACTGTGTGTGGGGTGCTGAGGCCCTCTCTTCGACAGCCAAAAGGAATTGAATGTGGCTGACGGCTATGTGAGTTTGCAAGTGGCCCCTTCCAAAGCTGAGCTGTCAGATGAGATCTAGCCCCAGCCTACGGGTTACTGTAAGGAGGTTTCTGTGAGAACTCGGTCGGCTAAGCCGTGCTCAGATTTTGGACTCAGAAGCTATAAACTGATACACACGTGTTACCTACGGCAACCTGCTATGCAGCAGTGACAACAGAAGCCTGTATTAATCACCACCACGCCATCACCACGTGCCAAGCACTTACTTCGTGATAATCTTGGTGAAGTGCTTTTATCCATTAGCCTGTTTGCTCTTCACTCCACACTACAAAGGGCTTAAGATGATAACACAGGTAACCTTTCCCGAGATTACACAGTTAGGAAGAGGAGGGGCAGGCCACCCATGCTAACCTGTGCCCCTGCAAAGCTGTCAGTCTGACCTCAGCCTAGAGATGTCTCTGGTGACTAAAAGTGGTGATGTGAGTGAAAGTGCCTAGTGGAGACAAGAGTAAGATCTGACTTCCTCTCTTTCCTCATTGTTCCCTCTTCTTTACCATGCTTTTGGCTCCATGGCTGAGCATTCTGGCTCTCCAGCATTCCCACCCTGAACTTTCTAGCATGGAGAAAACCTTCATACCTTTCTTTTTTTAAAAAAAAATTATTTTTATTTATTTATTTGACAGAGAGAGAGAGAATGAGCATGCCAGGGCCTCCAGCCACTGCAAACGAACTTCAGATGCATGTGCCATGTTGTGCATCTGGCTAACATGGGTCCTGGGGAATTGAACCTGGATCCTTTGGCTTTGCAGGCAAACGCCTTAACTGCTAAGCCATCCCTCCAACCCCCTTCATATCTTTTGTTCTCATGAAATGTTGTAGTTGGATCCTGTTTCCTCTACTCTCTAACTCGGGATGGACCAATCTATATGAATATTGAGTATACAGAAAGGGCTATCAACTTCTAGATGTGAATTATTTGTGTTCAAAGAAGACTATGCATGTTACACTAGGTAAAAGCACAGGGTGACAAGAAAGTCAACTGTGAGGCAAGAAGATTGCTGTTCTCTTGTTCTACCTGCAAAGGAAACTTCCCAATGGGATAAGGCTTTTTTGGGCATCCTAGTTCCTGCCTCAGGTGTGTTCTTTCCAATTTACTCCAGAAAAGCCTACAGGTAGGAAAAGGAGAAAGCAGGAGAGAGAGGGGACAGCCAGCTGCAATATATGCAAGGATGAAATGCCTAAAAAAAGAAAATGTTGTTTCCCCTCCTTTTCTCTCCTCTATTCAGTCAACATAGAACTGAAAAAAAAAAAATTCTTCGGCTGGAGAGATTTCTCAGTGGTTAAGGAACATGCCTGCAATGCCTAACAACCCAGGTTCAATTCCCCAGTACCCACATAAACCCATATGCACAAAGTAGTGCATGCATGTGGAGTTCATTTGTGGTGATTAGAAGCCAGAGGCCCTGGCACACTTGTCCTCTTTCTCTCTCTCCCTCCCTCTCCCTCTCTCCCTCCCTCCCTCCCTCCCTCCCTCCCTCCCTCCCTCTCTCTCTCTCTCTCTCTCTCTCCTTCCCTCCCTCCCTTCTTGCAAATAAATGCTTTTAAAACAAAAATTCTGTATTGATAGGCTTTGGCAGGCCCACCCCCAGGCTTTGAATGGAGGCCCAGAGACCAGGCTATCCAATCACGGAACACTGGGTCTGCACCTACTGCTTCGGAGAAGAGCTCTTGCTTGGTCAAGGCCCAGCCAATTAAAACTCTCATTACCAGCAAATGTAGAAGGAGTGTTGTGAGGGCACACCTTTGCAAATGAGACAAATGTGCCTGAGGTACCTGCTGACAGGAAGTCCACAAAGAAAGGAGACTTGAGACACTGGGGAAAGTATCACTTGAGGGCCTGGATCCAGCTCTGCTTGAAATAAGCCCTTTGACTTCCCAGTTAGCTGAGCTGGTATGCATAGCCTGCTTCTTTCTTAAGCTACTGTGGGAAGGGTTCAGGTTCCAAGCAAGAAGTGTTCTGGTTGATAGAGACTTGAGCTGAACCAAACCTGGCAACAGACTAACACCTTTGTTGATAACCTGTAGTGTTGGTAAAACTACTGATAGATGTCGGAGGGGTTTGTTTCCTCCTCAGGTGCATTTCATCTCTTCAAGCCACCGTGAGTTCTCCCCGGTGGCGTCCATTGTCAAAAGCACCTTTCGTGAACCAACACCACACACGGCTGGTTCATCCTATGCCATGCAGTGTTGTTACTGAGCAGGTTGTATTTGCATTTCCCACCTCTCCAACAAAATCCCACGTCCACCAAAGGCAAGGAAGCCTCCCCATATCTCACAGCTACACAGAAAGCAAATGAATTCGTCTCAAAAGAAAAACAATCTGCAAAAGCAACTGTAAGAGCCTAACATGAGCTTTTTCCTTTTGTCCAAAGTAAAAATTGAAAAAAAAAACCTACTGGATTGAATATGCTAAAATAACTCATTACTTATATGAGTCATTTTGATGGATCTTTGACAAACTACACTCCACTGTTCCAATAAATGTGGCCACCATTCTCACTAGTTGTATATAGAACTGTGGTATTTTTTTTAAGTATTATTTATTTATTTATTTATTTTTATTTATTTGAGAGCGACAGACACAGAGAGAAAGATAGAGGGAGAGAGAGAGAATGGGCGCGCCAGGGCTTCCAGCCTCTGCAAACGAACTCCAGATGCGTGCACCCCCTTGTGCATCTGGCTAACGTGGGACCTGGGGAACCGAGCCTCGAACCGGGGTCCTTAGGCTTCACAGGCAAGCGCTTAACCACTAAGCCATCTCTCCAGCCCAGACTGTGGTATTATTAAGACCATAAATGATCATGGTATGAAAGAGCACTTTATCAATGTGCTCTCTCTGGATAGCTGTTGGGTATCACTTACACCAAGTATTGTTACTGGGAACAAATATGTCATGACCTAATTAATTCCCTTCATTTAATACATGAGACCTTTTCTGTAAAATGAGGATACCTGTCCTATAAGAAATGTCTGAGGTTTCTTTTTTCACTTAGCATTACATGGAACACTCCTCATCTGACCTGGACTAGCATTCAGCTTGCACGGCCACAGGCAAGGAAATGAAGCTCATATCTAATCTTCCAGATAAGGAAGTTCTGGTCAGTGATGCAATGATAAATGTTCATAGTAGCAGTTCACTAGATGGCTTCCCGTTTGGGATGCTCTTCTAAATGTTTTGATGGACGCATACTTATTTGCTAAAGCTAAAGCTATCAACAACAAAGGTTATATTAGAAGTTCATAAAGGGCCCAGCAGTAGGTTCTGTATATAATAATAAACGTGTTTTGCCACAACACTAAGCACATCCCTGATGCCTGCTCTCCATCTCAAAGGACCTCCGCACGCATCTTCATAGGGTTGCTTTCCCCTTTGTTCCTATTCAAAAGGTACCTAAGCAGTGCGAGAGACTAGCCTGGCAAGACAGGCCCAGACCTGTCAGACAGCAGTAGTGATCCTTTGTGAACTCAAAATGAGCTCTCTGAACAGCAGAAATAAATCCTCAAACCAAAGAGAAAGAGAGAGAGAGAGAGAGGAACGTGAGCCAGACTGTTCATTTGTTCATTTCAGAAATCTGTTATCACGGTGAAGGGAATTAGAAAGGTGGTCCTGAAAATAACAAGGGGATCAATTGCTTCAGCACAAGACAAGTCTTACTGTTCACAGTTTAACAGAAGCTAGGGGTGGGGTGGGGGAATTCAGCTACTTTAAAAAACAGAGCATGCTCTCCAGGACTCCTTCCCGGCTTAGCTTTCTCCTGCCTCTGTAATGAATCTTAATCATTGGGGTCTCCTGGCTAGATTGTTCAAAAGTTCATTTCTTTCCATGTGAAATGTATTTTTACACATTTACAATTATGCTTCCGACATTTAGGTTAGGACTCAGCTTTGATGAGAAATTAGTGTTGGAGGTGACAGAGGAGATGGAGGCAACAAAGACTGATTGAGATGCAAATATTACAACCTATGGAAAGTGGTACTTACTGGTTACAGGCAAAAGCTCATTTGCTAAAACCTTCAAGAATACGCATGTGCTTCCCTCATTTTTTAAGAGAACATGAAAGTAGAATGTGTCCTTTTGGATCAGTGATTTTAAAAATATTGGGTTGTTACTTTTCCTACCAATGTTTTCTATTTGGAAACTATAATGTTTTTATTGAGCAAGTCGATATGTTTAAAGACAAATTTAAAAGAAATCAATAATTCTGTTTATATTTAGAATGCATTTAGGAGTCCCTTAAAATGAAAACACGAAGAAGAACCAGAACCAGTAATTCATGACCATAAACTGGCAAAACAAAGTGTTTACTTATTAAGTAAAAATATCTACAGACAAAGCAGCCTAAAATTAATCTGAGCCGACATTTCTTTGACTTTTATGATTGATTGAGCTTCTTTTGTATGTACTACAATTAAACACATTCCCCATGTTTGTAAGACTATAAATTGCTCATAAAATATGAGGGATCCATACATTGAATAATATAGAATACTGAATTTTTACACATATTTATATGCATATTCATTTACACAATCAAAGCTTTGTATCTATATCTATTTCTTTCCCAGATATGTTACAAATTTTTGAGGAAAAGGTCCATGTCTTATAATGACATTGCTGTGCTTATTGTCACGTAAGACACAAAGCAGGGAATGAAAAAAGGACTTCTTGATTCCTTTCACTGAAGCACAAATATCAGATGGAATGATACCTAAATCTATGCAACAAAATTCAAATTTAAGTTTTTAAAAAAGAACAAATAGATCTGTATACAGCAAGTTTATCCACCCAACAGAAGGAAAAAAAAATGGCCATCTTTAAAGATATTTCAGCTAAAGAAAAGGTTAAGACACTTCCTGGGGAAAAGAGAACACAGCCTTTGTAAGTCACAGGCATCTTTTTGTAATTAAGAGTTGAGCAATGAGCACACAGGCCTGAGCTTGGGGAAAAACTCATCAATTCCACCATCATCTGTTCATTTACAATTCAAGGTTATCACAGACCACTTAAGCTCAGAAAAAGAGCGAATGAGTGAGAGAGAGAAATACCTAACCCTTTCCTTGTCATCTGCCCCATCACATCTATAGGCAGCACAACCAAGTACAATCAATAGCCTGGATATTTTGAAAGCTAGTGACTGTAGAATTCAATATAAGGTGCTCTGGGTTCCAGAAACATGAGACAGTTTTGCAAAAATCTAAGAACATGGACTTGGGTGAAAATAACACATGCCCTGACACGCAGATATGCTGCATACAAACAGGAGAAAAAAAATCCTGTATCTCCTTTACTTAGATAGAAGGGGATTTTTTTTTAATTTTTTTTTTTTTTTTTTTTTTAATTTGAGAGAGACAGACACAGAGAGAAAGACAGAGAGAGAGAGAGAGAGAGAATGGGCGCGCCAGGGCTTCCAGCCTCTGCAAACGAACTCCAGACGCGTGCGCCCCCTTGTGCATCTGGCTAACGTGGGACCTGGGGAACCGAGCCTCCAACCGGGGTCCTTAGGCTTCACAGGCAAGCGCTTAACCGCTAAGCCACCTCTCCAGCCCAGAAGGGGATTTTTAAAGCTCGGTATTAAAATTTAATTGGTAACTTTGACCTTGAGTGCCACTTTAGGTAAAAATATTACACCAGCGCTCAGATTTTCTTGAGATTTATGATCTCATGTTCTTGTAAAAGGCCTCGCACCTCCATGTGCCTGAAATAATTGATCTGTCTATTACAAGTGTTGTTTTCCTGATACCAACATCTGTCTCGGGAAGAAAAGTACAAACTGATGAAAATACCCTGCTCTATTTAAGTGATTCAAAAGTGCTACCAGAGTCTGGATTTTAAAAGATTAAAAATTGGTTTAAAAAATGACTTTAGTACGCAGTGGGATACAAGGAAAGATAGTAAAATGATTGCAAATATTGTATATAGGGATTAAGCATAATTATTCACAGAGTATTTTAAATCGGCTAGCAAGCTTTAATTCAGACCTATGGCTTACATCTTTCTTGTGTCAGAACTTCATAGTACACATTCTCAACTTTGGGAGTTCATTCTGTTTTCTTTATCACTGTCACAAACACTAATAAATTTTTTTAAATCCCTCTCATTCATTACAGTTGATTGTGTCTATCAGTAAAGATAAGCAAAAAAATCATAAAGGTACTAGGCAAAGCTGGAAATAAAGGGAAATTTGAAAATGGCTCTGCTTATGCAATTTCTTGATTCAGTGGAATCAGATTCAGAATCTGTTTGCAAAGATCTAACTTGGGGCTAGAGAGATGATTTGCTGGTTAAGGCAGTTGGCTGCAAAACCAAAGGACCCAGGTTCAATTCCCCAGGACTCATGTAAGCCAGATGCACAAGGGGGCGCATGAGTCTGGAGTTCATTTGCAGTGGCTGGAGGCCCTGACACACCCATTCTCTTTCCATCTACCTGCCTCTTTTGCTCTCGATCTCTCTCTCTCTCTTTCTCAAATAAATTTTTAAAATAATTTTAAAAACTGTTTAAAAGACATAAATGGTAAGCTTTTTGCTTTTCCACATGACTAAATGTTCAATATTAAGTAACATGTCCTAATACAAATTAATTGGTAGGAGAATGCCTACTAGACAGCATTTGCTACTTAGTAGGGGCCTACACAAGTCGCTTCTATGGTCTTGCCTCATGTAAGGCTTGCAGCAACTTTGTAAGGCAGGTATTGTTCCTGGTCTCCTTTTACAAATTAATAAATGACAACATGAGAGAAGAAATAAGCTTGCAAAGGTCAGATCACAAGGAAATAGTTTATGTTCACCTGTGAGTCCAGACAACAGGGCTCAGAGCCAAGGCTCCCAGCACTAGACCATGACGGTCCATTCCCACTTCAACAGATGGAAGTTAAAGGCAAGGGAGCCCATACCCAGTGAAAAGTCAGTCACTCATGAACACATGTAAAATTACTTAAGAACAGAGAAATCACTCACGAGTTCCTTTCCAGCACAGAAAGGCCACGAGAAGATGTGTGATTTACTGTGGACAAGATTCTGAAAGCTCAAGCTAGTGAACTACTGACACCTGGCCACCATTCCCCAACCCCCCAAAAAACCAAAACAATCTAATAATTTCTCTACAATACACTCTAGATGTGACCAGAAACACAGTCACTGAATTAGCACTCGGAGATGTCAATGGGAGCTAGAAATTGGCTAGGCAGCTTAGGGAGGACAGGACCTCAAAGTGAATAGCTTTCTCTTGGTTAAATGAGGGCACTGTCCTTGGGCCAATAGGGGGGAAATCAAGGTCAGTATAGTTTAATACCAGTCAGAAACATTGGCAGAATCAAGCCTTTCCTTATCACTCTTCTTGGGGAGTCCTTCCATGCCCTTCCTAGAAAGTTAAGATTCTGCAATGACTTGCTCTTTTCCAAAATTCCTGGCCCCATACTCTAGGCATCAGGATTAACCTGCTAAACCAGCTGCCCATCTATGAGCTCATAAAAATAAAACCACAACCTGAGCCTCAAGGTGGGCTTCTCCAACTCGCTCTTGCCCTTCTGGGGAAGAACTCTGCCTCCTTTTATGGGGCTTAGGTCCCCTCCTGCCCCCTAGACAAGAGCTCTGTCTTCTCTTACAGGCTTTTCTTATTTTTTTTCTAATTTTTTTAAATTAATTAATTTATTTTTTTGAGAGCAACAGACACAGAGAGAAAGACAGATAGAGGGAGAGAGAGAGAGAATGGGCGTGCCAGGGCTTCCAGCCTCTGCAAACTAACACCAGACGTGTGCGCCCCCTTGTGCATCTGGCTAACGTGGGACCTGGGAACCGAGCCTCGAACCAGGGTCCTTAGGCTTCACAGGCAATCGCTTAACCGCTAAGCCATCTCTCCAGCCCAGGCTTTTCTTTTTTAAGAGAGAATTGGCATGCCAGGGCCTCAGCCACTGCAATCAAATGCCAGATGCTTGCACCACCTAGTGGGCATGTGTGACCTTACACTTGCCTCGCCTTTGTGTCTGGCTTACATGGCATCTGGAGTGTCGAACATGGGTCCTTTTGCTTCAGAGGCAAGGGCCTTAGCCGCTAAGCCCTCTTCCAGCAGTTTTAAAGGCCCCTCTTGCCCACCCCTGGGCAAGAGCTGTACCATGCTTCCTTCTCTTACATTTTGGGCTTAAGCTCCATTGTCTTACAGCTCACCCTCCTATGTCTAAGCTATATTAAAATTCCTCTGAACCTTATCCACTGGTCTGTGGATTTCATTTGTAGAATTCATAAGACAAGAATCCAGGAATGCCCCAAAATTATCAGTACATTGGCATATAATGCTACACTGACAGAGGAACCACAAAATTCCTGCCTCAATGGTAACCAAGTTAGCTAGAAGAAGACCATCAAAGGAAGCCACTCCCAGGAAAGGCAGGGGAGGCAGACAATGGCCCTGTGTGGATCTCTTGTCTAAACATCTTCAATGAAAACTTCCTCCACAATGGTGAAAATCTAATGGCCACATTAGGACGAAGACAGTCATCAATCAATGGGAAAGCTCCAAACAAAGAAGACTTTCCAGCCCCAACTCCTCAGGAGCAGGGGGAGAAAGAAGAGATGAAAGTCAAGCAACCCAGACACAGAATTTAGGCCTAAGAAGACTGGAGAGATTGCTTAGCGGTTAAGGCATTTGCCTGCAAAGCCAGAGGATCCCAGGTCGACCCTCCAGGACCCAGGTAAGCCAGATGCAGAAGGGGGTGCATGTGCCTGGAGTTCGTTTACAGTGGCTGGGGGCCCCAGCATGCCCATTGTCTGTCTGTCTGTCTCTCTCTCCCTCCCTCCCTCCTTCCCTCCCTCTGCTTCTTTCTTCCTCATAAATAAATAAGTAAAGATTCAAAAAGAGAATTTAGGCCTAAATCCAAAGATGACTAAAGGGAGAAACAGGTACAAACTCCACTACAGGATAAACCAAAAGATCACCAACTATTTGCTTTTATTTATATATGTGTGTGTGTGTGTGTGTGTGTGTGTGTGTGTGTGTGTGTGTGAAACACACACAGAGACACTTAGCATACCTAGGCAGAAACACATTATACATTTTACAAACATATAGAAGCACTTCATTTGTGTCTATAATGTATCCTTCATAACATGTTGAAGAATTGTACTGTACTTTAGGATTAAAGTTTAACTATGTCTTATTATTGGTCCGCATGGCCATATGTATAATCTACAAATACACTATATTTTCCTCAAAATAATCTAAAAGATTCCAGAAATTTGAGGCTGTAAAGTAAATTGCTAACATTTAAATGTGTTTCTAATGATACACCATAAACATGGAGATGCATTTCCCTGGAGGGAGATAGGCTAAATAAAAACAACTATAAAAAATAAAAAAACACATTTAAAATAGCATTTTTAATGGTTAAATGCATTTCTGAAATAGAAATACAACTCATACAAAACAGGGAAAAAAAAGTTAAATGCACAGAAATGCACTCCTACCAAACAGAACAGGAGAAGTCATTCTAAAAATGATCACAGAACTTCTACAAAAGGTCTAGTCTTGGGAAAGTCAGAACTATTAAAAAGTAAAAGAGAATCCCATTTTTAATGGCCTCAATTTTATTCTACAGTTAAAAGATTTAAACTGATCACCAGACATGAGTGAGGCAATTTCTAGCCAGAGGCCACGAAGCTCCCATAAATCTCAGCTCATAAACTGGCATACCATGGGTGTGGTTTCAGGTAAAAAAGCTATTATGCTTTGCAAACTAAACTTTACAACTAGGAGAACATTGCTGAGATGAGAAAACAAAACACAAAATCCAGATTATTTTTAAACCAGCAAGGCTAGTCGACCCTTCATGTTCCACTGCTATCAAATTCATATATTTTCATATATTTAAATACATTTAAATATATTTTCATATATTTGGAGACCTTTAGCTATGGGTCCCTTTTACCTTCAAATACAGAATCATGTCATAGAACAAAATATTCAGTCATTAAACCTTGGAAGGCATTACTTAATGGGTGAAAAACGAAGCTAATGACAGGAAAAACTTCACAAAGTTAAACAGAAAATAACTGAATGTGTTCTGCAGATGAACCACTGGTCTCCAGAGAGGACACTTGTTCAGAGTCCTTAACATCATAGACACAGGATGCAGACATTTCTCCAAAGGGCTGATAGGGAACCAGCTGCAGGCTTTTCCCCAGTCCCCATAGGAAACATTAATCTTAAGTGACAGCATGCTGGTTGGTTTTCTTACCTGACTTAGGAGGGAATGTGGGGAGGATGCTGGGTACGTTAGCATTAACCAGGCACCCTGAGGCTGTTCAGTAAGTAAGTAACCTGCCCAGCTGCTGACTATGGAAAGAGTGTGGCATGGGCGTTGCTCACGGTGTGAATGATTTACACCAGAGACCTCTGCATCCTGGTCACACAGTATATAGCAAACGGCAAGGAACAAAGGTCAACCATGCACCTGACTTTCCACAGCAAGTCCCATATACTTTCATAACCACATTAACTGCAGTCTTCGTAGGCTACATAACCAGAACATACCTGGATCCACTGGTTTGGGAACTCTTCGGAGTCCATTGGTCCGTTTCTGGGCGGAAAAGTAAACACAAAACAAAGACGTGTTGGTGATCTTAGCATTTCAAAATTATATTGCCTCTTGAAACCTTGGAAAAATGAATGAAAATTGCATTTTCTTTCCAGCTAAAAACATGGTTCAATTTGAAAAACACATGGCTTTAAAGTTTGTTTACAGTTTAACTTCTTTATTCCTATTTTTTGATTCCTGCCCAGGTTTTCCCCTTGGACATTGTTACATTTGATAAGCCACTGATACAACATGAAGAAAAGAAATATTTTAGCTATTATAACCAATTTGTTTTGAGTCATCCTGGCTAAAGGAAACAGGTAGACAAACCCCAGGCAAGCCATTCTTCATTGGAAAATGTTCCCAGCAAAGACATAAGAACAAAAGCCTCAAGCTAACTCAGCAATTTCTGGGGTCCGACAGACCAGGGACTGAAGAAAGCCCACTACTGTGAAACCAAAGTCTGAAGCTATGATTTAACAAACACTAAGTTGATAGCGGCGTGTTCATCATGAATGAATAGTATCTAGATTCTTTTGAAAAGTAGAACACATATAGCTCATGAAACGCAAAAGCAAATACTTATTAAAAAAAAAAAGACAGAACCCATAAGAAAAAAAAATGTGTTGTATAAAAGTACAGATAAGAGGCAAAACAAGACTTTAAATCTTTCAAATTACACAGTCGTACATTTGATTTCACAAGCATTAAATTCATCCCTAATAACTACAGTAATCTCGCTTATTTAAGGCCTTCATTTTTAAAAATATTTTATTCTACAACTGGATTTGAACCTGACTTTAGGAATATCATGTCACTCAGATTTTCACAGAAGCAGTTTTATTTGTAAGTGTTGGAGCTTGTGACTGTGTGTATAAGACAGACCCATTCAAAACACAATCGGTTTTGTTAAGTATACATGAGCCATCAATTTCTCTTAAGATTCATTCTGATATTGTTTTCATTCATGAATTCAATGGTTGAAATAGTGACCTTCAGAGTCCCAAGGGAGCTCAAAGTCATACCCTTTAGGACTACCCAGAGAAAATTAGTGAGAGAAACTTCCAAAAAGTTGTTTTCATTCTTACACCCAATACTTTTAGGATGGATTTGTAAAATACTGGTAGAATCATCATTAAGACAAGCACTGAATTGATTAAGATGGATAATTATACCAGAAAAATCTCTTACTATGCTGTGAGTGAGAGAAAAATACTGCTTCTTGGTGGCCAAGACATGGGAGGCACGATGCACATCTGACAATGTGGAAGAAAATGGCTTTCAAAGACATCTTTTTTTCTTTTTTACCTGAAATTCTACTTTTAAAAAAAGGTACTTTCTACAGAAAGAACACTGAACAACACAACAGACAATATTTTCAACAGGAGACTAGATGATGGTTAGCTTCCCAGTATTTACGTCTCACAAAAGTCATCACTTTCTTAACCTAGAGTAGAAATTGTCTTTGCATGAAGCCTTTACACTCTACTATGGAGTGTGTAGGCAGCAAAGAGGGAACTCAACCTTTGGTCTGACTCCTAGAATTGCTAAGCCAGAATTTTCTAGAAATCAGAAACTTACAAATGGGAAAAATAAAACCCAAGTTCAAGAATAACTATCTATTCCCTTGAGTCAGATTAAGCCAGTGGTACAGTACAGTTGTTAAGATTATAGAGAATAAGACAAACCTCAATTTCAACTTTACTTCAGTTTCCTAATTTTTTGAGATATTAAAGCAACTACCATGTAGTTTTAATCATGAGAATTGTAGGAGCAAATTTATTATAAGTGCTTGGAACAGTTGTTGCCACAGGCAAGGATTAAGTGGTAGCTTATTTTTACTCTTATTGTTATTAACTTCACACAGTTTTGAAGGTTTAATTTCACACAACTTCTTCTGCTAAATTATCATTTTATTATGATTATTTTTGAACCAGGGTCTCACAATGTTGTACAGGCTGGTCTTGAACTCCCTACATACAAGAGATCATCCTGCCTCCACCCCCTGAGAAGCAGAGTGTGCAGGCATGGACCCCTCCACCAGGTTCACTGTCTTGTTGATATTTGATGTGCTTCCTGAAAAATCTCTGAAAGTCTGTCACCCCAGAAACAGAAACTTTTATCTAGGCAAAGTAGTCAGTGAAATGAACTATATGTTAAAGAAAATCTTAAAATAGAAGGGAAGTTCAACTACTTGGATCAAGTACAACTGGAGAATTTTGAGATTTATTATACTTTAAAAGCACCTAAAAAGTATTTTATATTATAAAGAACATGGAACCTAGTTTGGACAGTATTAAAAATCCAAAATTCAATGTCCTGTCTCACAGAAGTCTTTCCCTGACCTGCATTCTCACAAGCCTGGGTAATGCTGGGCCCCCCTGGTCTTTGGGAGAGAAAGGAAAGGAGGGGGGGCCCCATGGGAGCTTCTGGTCTAGTCACAGCACCAGGAGACCAGGAGAGTCATTCTTTGGAGTCTGAATGTCTTTTGATCTTCTTAGAGGGGGTGGGGAGCCAAACCTAATTTTATAAGCACTTGGTAATTATTTCTTGCTTCACTGCCTATTACTTTGTCTTTTTTTAAAGGAAAAAAAAAAAAAAGCTTTCATCATCCATGAATCTTTTGGTCTTCTTGTCTCTCTTGATTTTACCAACAAAACAAGCAAGGCTTCATGTGCTTTATGGAAAATGGATATGGTACTCTTGTTTTAGCCAGCACGAAGGCAATGATTTAGGGCTGGAGAGATGCCTCAGTGGTTAAGGTGCTTGTCGGAAAAGACTAAGGATCCAGATTCAATTCCCCAGCACCCACATAAGCCAGATGCACCAGGTGGCGCATACGTCTGGAGTTCACTTGAAGTGGCGAGGGGCCTTGGTGTGCCCATTCTTCCTCTCGCTCTCTCTCTCTCTCTCTCTCTCTCTCTCTCTCTCTCTCTCCCCAAGCAAATAAATGAAATATGTTTTCTTAATGGATTTAAAGTAACTGAACAAATATGCAGTGATAAATCTTCTTCTTGGTGTCAGAGGGGGTTTTGAAGAGCTAGAACTCACGGGAGATGAACATCCCAGGCACAGCAGTACAGGTCTATGTAATATGTAGTTAATGAAAACTAACCTACATGGAGAAGGAAGTTAAAATTAAAACTAGGAATTCGCAATTTTAAAACTAGAAACCCATAGGAAGTAAGAGGGAAACATAAAATAATTCTATCACTACCAAAGACAAAGAATGTCTTCAAGGGAAAAAATAAAAATCACATTATTAATATTCTTTGATATGCATTTCCCTTAAATCAACTAAAGTTTCCAAATGGTTTTGTTGGCATAAGAGCTTACCATCATTTTCGATCCAGGAAAGCAGAAGTTATTAATGTATGGTATAAGTAAAAACTGTGCTTATATGCAAAAGGTAAGTATAATCACTAAAACTTATTTCTGCATTTAAAAAAGGCAACATGAAAATCCCTTCATTAATAGGCTTATGTGTAATTTTAAGGATAGAAAAGTGTCTGAGAGAATTACTTAATGTCATGTGAAAATGATTAACCACTTATTAGCACATTTTTCTTTCTGTAAATACACCCACTTCACCTTATCACATTGGAATAAAATGAAGTCATTTTCTTAGGAAAAAAAAAGACAATACCCATATCTAATAGGATAAATGTTAAGTAAGTGTGAGTTAAAGTTCAGAGCTTTACAGGATATTGTCTCAATAACGAGGAAGTCTGACAGAGGAAGCTAAAGAACACTGCTCTGCAAAACTGTCTCCTTTGCTGGAAGACTCCTGACAGCCCGAGTTATTAAAAAAAAAAAAATTCTCTGTTTAGGAAACATTATTGCAAAAATTAACTTAAGATACTTTAACCTGAAAGAATTTGTTATTATCTATTTTTTTAAGAAAATGTCATCATCTCGTTGTACATTCCTTGACCTAACACACGCTTGACCAACCAATGCATTGACCGGCTACATCTCAAATGAGTTCCTTTGTGTCACACTCTTGAAGGCCTATAAAGCATCAATTATGTACATATGCAAATCCATAGAAACAAATAGCACACTATATAAATGCTAGCTCATTAAAAACATACTAAGCATGTAGCACTTTCATTGGTTTTGGGTTTTGTTTTATTCTTTATTTTTTGATTCTGAGGATTGGTGGAACTTTTAAACAGAAAGTAATGGTACCTGTTAAAATACTGTTGTAACAGTTTTCATTATGCTGTTATTCTGAAATTCCCATTTTTTGTTTATGTTATGGTATTATTTTTCAGATTGAGGTAATAAAAACATAGTTATTTTTGGTTGATGGCCAACACAAGAGTAGTCTATCATATCTTTCACACATTTTCATTTTATTTATTTATTTATTTATTTTTGGTTTTTCGAGGCAGGGTCTCACTCTGGCTCAGGCTGACCTGGAAGTCACTATGTAGTCTCAGGGTGGCCTCGAACTCACGGCGATCCTCCTACCTCTGCCTCCCGAGTGCTGGGATTAAAGGCGTGCGCCACCACGTCCGGCTTACATTTTAAATTTTTAAATAACTTTATTTTGAGAGAGATGCACAGGGATCACTCAGCCATTAGGAATTAGACTACGTTAAACCAAATGGAAATATCGCCAGCTCTTGGGGTGATCTGCAAAACATGATGTTAATCTACTAATCATGTTTGTGCTTGAATGGAAAACTACAGAAAAATATGAACAATATCTTCAGAGGAATGGTGCTAGAATTTTCAGTACTGCTACAGAATGCTGGGCACTGACAAAGACATCTCGTGACAGAAGGTCTATCTGCCGAGCAGCTTCTTGTGGTGAAAGCACCTTTTCCTCCTCAGAGTTCCATTTCGCAAACAGCTAAATACCCACATTTCTCCTCCACCTAGGTTTTGCAGACTCAAAGTATGACGGCTCCTCTAATCCACCTCGTGTGCTTCGCTGACAAGTGCCTGGATTCTCCCTCCATTTGCGTCCCTCCATTCATGTTAAAGGCACATTGAACATCGTAAAAAGTACAAGCCCACTTACGTCAGCAAAGCCCTGGAAATGCAAAGTTCATACAGAAATTTTAAACGTCAGTCTTACCTCTGCTGGTTTGAACGGCCCTTGTTCTGAAACAAATGTAAAAATTGGCATGGTCAGTGCACGGCTATTTGCTTTGGTCAGCAACCTTAGCTTGTTCTCTGCAGTATGCAACACACTGCCGCTTTGTTTTCTTAACTGATACCTGTAATATAGTCCCAGGGTCCCTCAGGCTGGGCTAGTAATTGTTTTGCAACCCCAGTTCTCTTAACCTTATTGGCTTGCCAGGCTAGTGACTCATACTTCTAAACGACTTCTGGGTTATGCTTAACTTTTTCAAATTGTTTATTAAGCAATGTCAACTCGACCCCATAAAACTCCTTAAAACAAGGACTTGCACTAAATTTATATGCATGGTAGTGAGATGCAAGCCTTTCTTTCAACACATCTTATTTTAAGAATCCAAACACGCTGTGACAAAGGTATAGCATAGACTATTTATAACAACTGTAAATTTAATGCAGTGCAGCGTTCCCTATGAGAAAGTTTTCCATTAACCAGCTATAATCCTTGGTATTCATTTTAAAAAAAAAAAAAAACTACAGTTTGATTTACAGATAGAAATAAAACATAAAAACCTCAGTCAGGATTCAATTCCAACACAGTTTCCTTTCATCTTGAGTTTATATCTTTATAAACAGGCACGACATTTTTTTTTTCAAGATAGTTCAGTTCCTAAAATTGGTTCATAGTTACAAAGGGGCCCTGAGATCTTCAGGTGAGCGACTCGAAGGGCAGTGGATCTCTCTCAAAGTCAGATCACACACTGTGTTCATGGGAAACTGATAGAAATTCTGTTTGCTTCTTTTCCCCATATGTAGTAGCATCTACCCACTGGGTTACTTCGCCAGCCCCAGTGCAAACACTCCCACTTTTGGTCCTTCAATCGGAGAGGGAAGGATGAGGAGAAAAGAAGCACCTAAAGGAGACAGCAGGAGAGCAAGGGCGGAGCTGAAGGGCAGCTCTGCAGGCTGTTTCTTTAAAAGGCTCTCAGCGGCCACATGGCCAGAGTTCACAGGGAAACTCCTACCAGGACGCCTGACTGGCTGCCACTGATTGCTTTCCACAGGAACACTGCCTGAGGCAAGGAACAGGAGGCTGCTTTCTTTGTGGGAGTTCCCCCCCCCCCTTTTTAAGGACAACTCCAGATTAATGGAAATGGAGATGCCATGAGCAGAAAGTCACCTTTCTGGTGCAAAGCAAAGTCCATGTCCCTTTGTCAGTTACAAACTCCATGGGAGCTAGGCTGGAAATGGGCATTCACAAAGGATTCCGCGCAGAAAAGCTCTTTCACGTCTTCTCTTCTTTCCCTTTGGAAACATGCAGAGTTTCAGTAGAAACAACGCCAAAGAGGGTCTATAAAACTACTATTTCACTAGTCTAGACTCAGAAGCCTGGTTAGGTAAACCTAAGGTTCTTATGAACAGGACAGTTCAGACATCCAGTACACTGGTTTGTTCTAAAAGACATATATATTGATACCCTGAATTTTTCTTCTACTGGTGAATTAGAGGAAGAGCCTGAACTTAGAAAGAAATTACAAGAAAAACCAAGCAGGAGGCCAGCTTAAGCTTCTCATCGGAAGACTTAAAGAGAGCACTGAAATTACTAGGTGACTTCTGAAATGGAAGCTACTCAGAAGTTTTAGGTTGGGAGCTCATTAATGAATATACACCTTACTTTTAATTCTAAAACATTCCCGCTTTTTTTTTCTGATTCTTTGCCTGGAAGTGTTTGGATGTCCTTGTGAAGTAAGTATTTATAACATCCTTTAGATGTGTCATTTGTGGCATTAAAATCTATTAACTGCCTCATGTGACAGTAGTTGCCACACCAAAGTTTCCTGAAGGCTGGAGAGATGGCTTAGCAGTTAAGGTGCTTGGCGACAAAGCCAATGGACCCAGGTTGGATTCCCCCATACCCATGGAAAGCCAGATGCACAAGGTGGCACATGCATCTGGAATTTGTTTGCAGTAGCTAGAGGCCCTGGCATGCCCATTCTCTCCCTCTCTCCCTCTCTCTCTCTCTCTCTCTCTCTCTCTCTCTCTCTCTCTCTCTCTCCCTCCCTCCCTCCCTCCCTCCTTCCTTCCCTCTCTCTCTTTCTCCTTCTTTCTCTCTCAAATAAATAAAATATCTTTTTTAAATGTCTGAGATTCCTCTGGGTGCCCCTCAGTGAAAAAAAAAAAAAGGTTTTGGTTTAAGGTGTCCACCATCCTATACAGACATCTTTACCTCTTCAACAGAAAAGAGACCAGATATAACACAAAAGTCTCCCTCAAAGATCACATAGAGACTGGTTGCTAGATAGTCACTTCTTGGCATGAATGATACCAACCAATGAACAACGGTGGGCACAAGGGCCAGGGAAGACCTGGGTAGGATGGATACAAAAAGAAGAACCTACTCAGTTACCTCCCTCAGCTCCTCTCCTCTTCACTGTCTCCTGCTCTCTTCCTTTTCCCTTCTAACTCTGACCAAAAGCAACAAGAACTGCTCTAAAGAAAGCCTCCCGCGGGGCTGGAGAATTGGTTTAGTGGTTAAGGCGTTTGCCTGCAGAGCCAAAGGATCCCGGTTCGACTCTCCAAGACCCATGTAAACCAGATGCACAAGGGGACGCATGCATCTGGAGTTCGTTTGCAGTGGCTGGAGGCCCTGGTGCACCCATTCTTTCTCTCAAATAAATAAATAAAATATATAACAACAAAAAAAAAAGAAAGCCTCCCAGTATAACCCAGGAAGGAACAATGGAAAATGGCACAGTGCAAGGTGAAACTCCAATTCCAAAGTCACACCATTTTTCCTTGTTACCACCCACCTCCCCCACCTTCATGCCCACACACGGACTCTAGGGCCTGCGACACGGGTCCACTGTTTCCACAGACTCCATACAGAGAGGACAGCACTTGGACCTGATCTTCTTGGGTAGACCGCACACAGAGCAGCTCTCTTAAAGTCTCAGTTTTTAATGCAGTTAGGTCACATGGCTCAGCATGAGAATCTGCCCTGAGTTCAGAAGTTCTTAGCCAGGCTATTGTGAGTGGCTGTAAGATGAAATTGGACTGCCTCCTCTATAGACATAATCTAGATTTGCATAGCTACATGAACGCGACAGCTTGTTACTTACTACAAACGTGGAAGCAATGGAAGAGAAAAACTGCAACTGTAACACCACCTCATCTTTATTTCAAAATCAAAATTCATTCTGAAACAAAAGCATCTTCCTATGAAGTATGCTACGGAAAGCATGAGTGAATTTTGAAATATGTAGCCCTACCCTGTGCTTTTTGGTATGGACTAGAATCTAGTATGGTGGGCACTTGTTATCTAGAAAATTCTGTGTATGCATGGAGCAGCACTACTGGAATAATAAGGGCAGATTCTTGTCAAATATTCTGTGGCTATTTTTTTGACCTAGAATAAAGTTTTCTAGTTGAGACCTGATTGGGGGGGGGGGGGTATCTTTCCCATTTTGTCCTTCTTTTTTACTCCTTGGAACTTTCCTAGAATAGTTATTCAATTCTTCAAGTTTCTAAAAGTTTTTAATCCTCAACTTGTCTTTTTCCTGAAGCCTACTTCTCAGGATCCTACTGCTCAAACTATAAAATGTTCTTGCTCTTTCAGGAACCTTCCTAGATGGTGACTCACAGTCCCTCAAGGGGTTTAAGTCTTGCCTTCTTTCATGCTGTACCAACTGGCTTCATGCAATTCAGAGAACCTGTATTACTGAGGGGCAGGGAGCCTTTGCAGAACTCTATCTCCAGCGCCAAAAGAGCTCAGTATGCATATTTGGGTAAGATGTGGGCTTTTCATGAGATCTTTGATTCATATTCTACAATTCACTTGTTTACATGCAAAGTTCCATCCTACTCTATTTTTCCAAGAGAACGGGTTCTCAGTTCATGCATCATGACTCAATTTGCTTTTGTCTTTTGCTTTTATTCGTTCACCTGAAGTACTCTTTCTAAAGACTAAACACATCAGTGTCTTGTAAGATTGGTTGTCACAAGAACAAAAGAAGCCAAAGAAAGGCAATCACTGGTATTATTAGGGAAGGTGTCTTGCCATCATGGGTCATATGCTAGTTCTATGAAACATAACTCAAGGACACATGGATTAATCAACATTTGCAGGAAGTTATACACACAGGATGCTACCAACCAAATCTATACCAAGGTTTTGGGAAAGACAAAAAAAAAAAAGCCAACCATAAACCATAATTAATACTTGGAAAGAGGTGTTGATTTCAGGTATTTTTAGGAAATCTAAAATGAACCCAATGATGCTGCATTTTGAATTATCTTCAGTCATTATTAGTGTATCATTAAGCTGACCCAAATAGTTAAATGGAAGGAAAAATTACTACTCATGATCATAAAATTGTCCTAATGAGTCAGAAAAAAAAAAAAATGACTAACTTTTATACAAAAGGTTTTAACTACCACTAAATAGAGCCAAAGTCGCCCTTTTGGTTAATGCAATGATCCAGCCTCAGTCCATGTAAAAATAACAAGACTGAATGCCTGATAGGTGGAGGCTAAAATAAAATTGTGCTCTAAAAGTTTTATCTTGCACTGAAATATGCAATCCTATTTGTAAAAGAGCCTGTTTCAGAGGTGCTGCAGGTTCCAAGTAGCAATCTCACAGGTTGAAACGAGTGGGCTACCCAGGCAAGCTCCTTTCAGTTAGAGGTGCTATCCAGCAGCAGAAGCAGTGGCTGGCCTAGATTTTTTTTTAAAAAGCAACTCAACAGATAAGCCAATGGGGATCTGATTCCGTTAAATATTAGAGCAGCTGAGCCTTGCATTCCCCACAAAAGGCAAAGATGCTCTAAACCGAAACTGTCTGCTCCAGCGATATTTGCCTTCCCACGTTACTTTCTTTGTTTAAACTGGGAAAATGCAAAGCAAGCTAGACTGATCACCATCAGGGTAGGAAGCAGACCAAAGGGTCTTCCATATATTACTGTCAGGCAGAAACATGAAACAATCCTGAAGATTGTAATCTAGGAGCCACCTTCCCAGAGGTGCACTGTGAGAAGAAATGCCACCCTGGAATTACATCAACTTTGCAGTAACTTGTTGAGTCTCCTGTAATGGAGATCACAGCTAGTCATTATTAAGGTTGGAAAGTTCTGGCATGCACTTCAGAGGCCATGTGCAGGCTCATCGTCAGGGCTGCAATGGTGAACTTGAAGGAGTCAAGTCAAGTCAAGTTCAGAAAAAGAAAAAGAGGGAGAGCGGAAAATCCTCAAATGTTAAAATGACATAAAATAATCACCCAACCTTCAAGTTTGTTCCCAAGTTGCACACTTTGTCATATTAAAATAATAAACTCATGCTTCTGTTCATACTTCAAATGTATTTAAGTTAATAATCTGTCATAGTCATATATTAATATGAATAGATTACTTCATTCAGAAATGCACCGAATTTTTGCCAAGCAATTATTATTTCCAGGGAGATGGCGACAGATATATTTAAAGGATTTAGAGCATGAAATTTTTTAAAAAATAATAAAAGGTTTCTGAACGAAGGGAGACCATTTCCAAAGAAGGCTAATATCCATAAAAGCAGGTGTGTAAAAAAATATTTTTAAAGTCTAATGACTAGTGTTTAGCCCCTGCAAACAAACTCCAGATGCATGTGGCACATTATGCATCTGGATTTACATGGGTACTGGGGAATCAAATGGGTCATTAGGCTTTGGAGGCAAGTACCTTAACCACTGAGCCGTCTTTCCAGCCCCCAAAGTTTAATATATTTGGGACGTTTTAATGTATTTGGGAAGAACATTTCAAACTTTGTATAGAAGGAATAAGATTAAGAGCAGAAAGTTAGAAAACATTTGCAGTTACCTAAGAAAGAAATAGAAAAATTTGCTATCCAAAGCAATGCTCTGTCAGTATATTCTAGAAAGATCTAAGCAAAAGAAGAATTTTCAGAGGACACCCACCTGCTCAATAAAGGGGAGAAAGGTGCTGATACAGCAATGACTTAGACCCCTCTTCACCCTGAGGACACAAGCCCTTGATTATGAAGCCTGCCCAGAAACTCCTGATCTGAAGGAAAAGAGAAGCCAGCTAGGCAGGTTCCCGTCATTTCATATGACTAATTAACTCACTATGGGAATGCAATGTGATTAGTCTTTTCAAAACCTGTGATAGAAAACGACATAATGAGAAGAGGAAAGAAAGGTCAGACGTGAGAAGTGGAGGAGATCGGAGGTCAACATGAGAATCAGCCAACTAGAGACTCAAGCGCCCAAGGGCATGTGTGCAAAGTTCCAACAGCAAATTTAGTCAGACACACAAGAAACCATCTTCCACCAACAATGAGCTATACCACAAAGTTCAGGGAATGCTGCTAACTTTTTAATGAAAAATATTTATACATTAAAAAAAAACCCCAACATTATCTGTAATCTACAGGGCACTAGCATTCTGATTCTTAATTCTTTGTTACCATATTTTCAATTTTTTTTAAATTTTTTATTTATTTATTTGAGAGCAACAGACACAGAGAGAAAGACAGATAGAAGGAGAGAGAGACAATGGGCGTGCCAGGGCTTCCAGCCTCTGCAAACGAACTCCAGACGCGTACGCCCCCTTGTGCATCTGGCTAACGTGGGTCCTGAGGAACCGAGCCTCGAACCGGGGTCCTTAGGCTTCAAAGGCAAGCGCTTAACCGCTAAGCCATCTCTCCAGCCCCAAACTTTTATGGTATAATTTCTTCACCTTAAAACAAGGGGCCTTAGATCAGAGGGCTCCTACTTCCTTCCAGCACTGAGGACTGCCGTGGGGAGTGTCCATATGGTCTCTAGGGACACCTGGCTTTTACCTCAGTGATTCAGGACATTCAGACCTAAAGACATTTACAATAACTAATCAGATTCAAACGCATTTTGACCTAAAAAAGTCTAGTATGCTACTTCTCCCTTTCCAAAAGAGAAACAAGCAGTGGTAAGAACCAGGGCATTTGACAAGTTTCCCTCAGGATGGTTCTCAAAGCAGGTATCACAGGACAAGCACCAAGCTGGATTATCCCGACGTGAACCTGGGCCCTACTGATTCTCTATATATCAACTCCTCATCCATAGAATAAGAATAGCAATAATGGGGTTTTTTAAGTTAACAGTGGCAATGCAACTATTATAGTACCTTCTACTATGTAATTATTTCTTTTTTTATTAATTTTTATTTATTTATTTATTTGAGAGCGACAGACACAGAGAGAAAGACAGATAGAGGGAGAGAGAGGGAATGGGCGCACCAGGGCTTCCAGCCTCTACAAACAAACTCCAGACACGTGCGCCCCCTTGTGCATCTGGCTAACGTGGGACCTGGGGAACCGAGCCTCGAACCGGGGTCCTTAGGCTTCACAGGCAAGCGCTTAACCGCTAAGCCATCTCTCCAGCCCTGTAATTATTTCTTGAAAAACGTTAGGGCTGGGTAGATGGTTCCGCAAATCAAGTGTGTTTGTGACACAGTGTGAGGACCAGAGCTCCCATCCCCAGGGGCCGCCTGCAATCCCAGCACGGGGGAGCTGAGACAGGGAATCCCAGGGCGGGTTGGCTAGCAAGACCAGCTGTACCTGAAGGCACTGGACTCAAGTAACATATCTGCCTCAGTAACAATAAAGAGGACAGCAACTGAGGAAGACACCTAGTGTCGACTTCTAACTGACACACATACAGTCACACATGCAAAAAAATAAAGCAAGTTTGGCTGGGGATATAGTTCAGTGCTAGTGAATTTGAGTCCAAAGATCTCAATCCCCAGTACCACAGAAAGCAAGGGAAATAAAGAAAATTCAAGGCTATTATCCTCCCCTTTGTATCAGAATATAATCTTTTAAAAGATATTTTATTTACTTGAGAGAGGAAGATCTCTCTCTCTCTCTCTCTCCATATATATATCTGCTTCTTCTTTATCTCTCTTAAATAAATAAATGTATTAAAAATAAAACTAAGTCTTCTGTATTGTCTTGATATGTGTATATCACTTAGATGTGAAGCTTATATGTCATCTCAAAGTTTGATCCATTAACTTTTCTGCTCACTTTACCTCTAAGTTATAGAACCCACAAAACCACAAACTGAGTTCTGATCATAACCATTCAGATTAAGATGATAAGTTCTTATCATACCCAGGCACTATGGTAAGTTACCCAGTGTAAACTCACTGGGTCTTCATGATAATCCCTCAATTTATATCTTAAAAATTAACAAACAGTTGGTCTGGATTCCCTGAGCCAGTCAGTGGGACTGTGTGCGGGTGAACACAGGGGCAAAGAGTGAGTAGACTAGACTAGTTTCCCGGCTCCTCCAACCTCCCTGGTCCAGTTTCCCTGCTCGGGTCGGTGGGACAGTGTGCTGGTAGGCATGGCAGCTTGGAGTGAGTAAGCATCATGTCAGATCACAATGCTTTAATGCTAGAAATTAACCACAAGAGACACATCAAGAACTCTATCAGCTCCTGGAGACTAAATAACACACTTTTAAACAATGAATGAATCATGTAAGAAGTCAAAAAGAAACTGTAAAATTCCTAGAATTGAATGATAATGAAAACACATCCTACCAAAACTTATGGGACACAATGAAGGCAGTCCTAAGAGGACAGTTCATAGCACTAAATGCTTTCATTGCAAAGACAAAGAGATCCCAAATTAATAACCTAACTTTCCACCTAAAGACATGGGAAAAACAAGAAGAACCCAACCCAAAGAGCTCCAGATAGAAGAAATAATCAAGATTAGAGCAGAAATTAAATTGGAAATTAAGAAAACAATTTTTAAAACTGATGAAATGAAGAGCTGGTTCTTTGAAAAAATAAACAAGATTGACAAACTCCTGGCCAATTTGATCGAGAAAAAAAAAAAGAAGAAGTCTCAAATTAACCAAGTCATAAATGAGAGAGATTACAACAAACCTCAATGAAATTGGAAGAATAATCAGGACATATTTCCAAAATCTCTATTCCACAAAATTGGATAATTTAGAAGAAATGGATGAATTCCTAGAAATATGCCACCTACCAAAACTAAACCCAGAGCAGAATAATCTCCTAAACAAAACTATCATATCCATGGAGATTAAAAAGGTGATCAAAAATCTCCCCAAAAAGGAAAGTCCAGGACCAGATGGCTTCTCAGCCGAACTCTATCAAACATTCATTGAAGACTTGAAACCAATTTTTCTCAAGCTATTTTGCATAATCAGATACCAGGAAATTCTCCCCAAGTCCTTTTATGAAGCTAGGATCACCCTAATACCCAAACCAGACAGAATTGCAACAAGAAAAGAAAATTATAGGCCTATATTCCTGATGAACTTAGATGCAAAGATCCTAAGCAAAATCCTTGCAAACTGAATTCAATAACACATCAAAAGCATTATTCACCTTGATCAAGTAGGCTTCATCCCAGGAATGCAGGGATGGTTCAACATACAGAAATCAGTCAACATAATACACCACAAAAATAAAATTAATCATAAGAATCACATGATTATTTCAACTGATACAGGGCAGGCTTTTGACAAAATACAGCACCACTTCATGATCAAAATGCTAGAAAGAATAGACATGGAGGGTTTATATCTCAACAAAATAAAGGCTATATATAAAGCACCTAAAGCCTAAGTAATACTTAATGTGGAAAGACTCAAGGAGTTCCCACTGAGGTTGGGAACAAGACTGGGGTGCCCACTCTCACCACTGCTCTTCTAAGTACTAGAGGTCCTAGCCCTAGCAATAAGACAGAAAAAATAATTAAAAGGGATTCAAATTGGAAAGGAAGAAGTCAAGTTAGCCCTATTTGAAGATGACATGATCCTGTATATAAGTGACCTGAAAGTCTCCATCTCAAAATTTCTAAAGGATACAAAATCAATACAGAAAAGGCAGTAGCTTTTCTATATGCAAAGGACAAAAACACAAAAAAATCAATTAGGCTGTCCCATTTTCAATAGCAACAAAAAAATTAATACCTTGTAATAACACCAACCAAGGATGTGAAAGACCCATATACTAAACATTTTTTTAAAAAAACTCAAGAAAGAAATCGAGGAGGACTTGAGAAGATGGAAAGACCTCTCATGCTCCTGGATAGGCAGAATTAATATTGTGAAAATGGGGCTGGAGAAATTGCTTAGTGGTTAGGGCACTTGCCTGCTAAGCCTAAGGACCCCAGTTCAATTCCCCAGGATACACATAAGCCAGATTCACAAGGGGATGCATGTGTCTGGAGTTTGTTTGCAGTGGCTAGAGGCCCTGATGCACCCATTCTCCCTCTCCCCGCCCTCCTCTCTCTGTCTCTCTGTCGCTCACAAATAAATAAATAAAAATAAACCAAAAAATTTTTTAAATATTGTGAAAATGGCAATTCTACCAAAAGCGATATACAGATTTAATGCAATACAAATAAAATACCATCACCATTATTCACAGGGATTTAAAAAAAAAAAATCTCAAAATCTTCATAGTATGGAGGTAGGCCCCAGATATCCAAATATATCCTCAGGAAAAAAAAAAAAATCCTGGCGTGGTGGCACATGCCTTTAATCCCAGCACTTGGGAAGCAGAGGTAAGTGGATTACCATGAGTTCGAGGCCACCCTGTGATTACATAGTGAATTCCAGGTCAGCCCGGGCTAGAATGAGACCCTACCTCAAAAAAAAAAAAAAAAAAACACCTCTGGAGATATCACCTTACCTGATCTAAAGCTATATTACAAAGCCATAGTAGAAAAAAAGAATACATCATGGTACTGGAATAAAAAAAGAAACATAGATGAATGGAACAAAACTGAAGACCCAGACCTTAGATCAAGTAACTACAGCTACCTGATCTTTAACAAAGGTGCCAATAAGGTAGGCTGGAGAAATAACAGCATCTTCAACAAATGCTATTGGGCAAATTGGATGGCCATATGTAGAAAAATGAAATTAGACACACTCGTTTCACCATACACAAAAATTAAGTCCAAATGGTTAAAGACCTCAATATAAGACCTGAAACCCTTCAACTACTGGAAGAAAAAATAGGAGGCATGCTCCACGATATAGGACTAGGAAAAGACTTCCTGAACAAAACCCCAGTAGCCAAGGAAATTAAACAAGCACTCAACCAATGGGTTCTCATGAAGCTAAAAAACTTCTGCACAGACAAACATACCATAAGTACAGGTAATAGATTACCCACTGAATGGGAGAAAAATCTTTGCCCGCTATACCACTGACAGAAGCCTAATATCTAGAATCTACAGAGAACTCAAAAACTACACAATAAACAATCAAACAATCCAGTCCTTTTGTGGGGCAGAGAACTGAACAGGGAGTTCTCAGAGGAAGAATTACAAATGGCTAACACACACTTAAGAAAATGTTCAACATCTCTAACCTTTAGGAAAATGCAGATTAAAACAAATATGAGATCCCACTTTACCCCAGTAAGGATAGCAAACATTAAAATATCAAATGACAATAAATGTCAGCGAGGATGTGGAGAAATAGGAACCCTCATTCACTGTTGGTGGGAATGTAAACTGGTACAGCCACTATGGAAATCAACATGGAGACTCCTGAAAAGGATGAATGTAGAGTCACCAACAGACCCTGTGATTCCCTTACTGGGCACTTACCCTAAAAGCTCCACTCCAATTCAGAAATATTTATTCAACCATGCTTATAGCTGCTCAGTTCATAATAGCTAAGAACTCAAATCAACCCAGGTGCCCATCATTAGATGAATGGATAACCAAGATGTGGTATATCTACATACTGGAATTCTACTCAGCAGTAAGAAAAAGATGACACAATGACCTTTGCAGAAAAATGGTTGAACTTGGAACAGATCATACTAAGCGAACTCACACAATCACAGGAAGACAGCTGTGGCATGGTCTCACTCACCTGGGTTCCTAACCTGGATCCGGCTGAGCTGCTGACAGACCTGACTGGCATCTTGAGGCTTGGACAGTAGGAAGGGTAGGGCTCAGGGAGAAAGGAAGGGTCGTGGGGGGGACACAAAACTGAACCCAAATTGAACTGGTACCATAGAATCCTATATCTTGAAATTTAGACTAAAAGGTTGAACCCACAACAGGACCTTGGGGGAGCACCTGAATTGAAGGTCCCTGGAGAGGGTGAGATGAAGCCTAACCTTAAATTTCTCTGTTTCTCCTTTTATTCTGCCTTTTTCTTCTTTCTTTTCCCTTGGCGCTGGCCTGTAATTCCCTGTACCGGGATGTCATTAGCATCCACAACAAGCTGCTGGTCAAAGAGACCTACAGGGTCTTCCAAAACAAACAACAGGCTTCTGTCAGAGCATTAAGCCAGAGTTTAGGGAAAGACTCCGCTGCTGAAGGCACTATATACTGTCGGCATGGACCATGGAGAGACCTGATTGGAATCTGGAAGAGAGCCAGTCCCCGGACGGTTAGCCCACCTAGTGCTGGAAGGCACTGCATGAGCTACCGGGGGAAGTGGCCAACATCTGTCTGAGCAACGCAAAGTCTAAGCTATTCAGAAGCAAAAAGCTGAAGTGATGCTCACACAAGTGCAGTAGTGGTACATAGCCATAGTGGGTAACCAATTGCTTGGATTGGCTAATGGGAAGGAAACCATATCTGGAACTGGGAAACAAGTCAGAATCATATCCTGATAACGATTTTGCTTTCCAAAGTTGAGCTCCCTCCACTTGGGCTGTAAGAGGTTTACGCCCTTTAAAATCTCTCTAAATTCATAATGGTTGTCCCATTTAACCGGTGCTGACTTCACTCTCCATTCATTCATTCTCTTCATTCTGCTTCTCTTTTTCATATGGGAGCTAGACCCGAAGAGATAAATGACCCAGTGCATTTCACCCCAGCACCAGCTGAAACCACAGAGGAATTGGGGAGATGAGCAAGAGTGCTGCTTTCATAGTGAATCTGATATCAGCACATGGGTGAAGGAGATAGACACTGAAGACACTCAACACCTACCAAAACTGAGATCCAGAGGCTCCTAAGAGCCCATGACCAAAGTAGACTTAAAACACACCCGGGCTGGAGAGATGGCTTAGTGGTTAAGTGCTTGCCTGTGAAGCCTAAGGACCCCAGTTCAAGGCTCGATTCTCCAGGACCCATGTTAGCCAAATGCACAAGGAGGCAATTGTGTCATGAGTTTGTTTGCAGTGGCTGGAAGCCCTGGCGCACCCATTCTCTCTCACTATCTGCCTCTTTCTGTGTCTGTCACTCTCAAATAAATAAAAATGAACAACAACAACAAAAAACCCACCCAACATGGCTCAGGGAATTTTGTGGAAGAAGGGGCAGAAAGATCATTAGAGCCACAAGCTGAGACATTACACACAAAGACAGCGTCTCTTCCTCATAACTGACTGCTGCCCCCACAATGCATGACCCACAATCCCATGGGGTTGAACTGCTTCCCCAACAAGGAGGGCCTCTTTGGAAAAGTGGCCGGAATGAGGGAAACAATGGTATCAACATGTGTTACTTACATACTACGTATGTGCATATCTAATAAAAGTAAACTAAAAAAATAACGAACAAGGATGGAGAGAAGACTCAGTGGTACAAAGTGCTTGCAAAGTCTAATGGTCTGTATTTGATGTCCTTGGTACCCACATAAAGACAGATGCAATGCACCAAGTGGCAAAAGTATCTGATGTTTGTTTGCAAGTGCCAAGCAGCTCTGGTGTCCATCCTCCCTCTCTCTCCCCAGATAAATACAATAATTTTTTTTTTAAGAAGGAACAAACAGGGCTGGAGAGATGGCTTAGCAGTTAAGGCACTTGCCTGCAAATCCTAAGGACCCAGATTTGATTCCCCAGCACCCATGTTACATCTGGAGTTCATGGGCAGTGGCTAGAGGCTCTGGTGTCCCCATTCTCTCTCTTTCTCACTTTCTCTCTCTCATATTAATAAATAAAATATTTCTTAAAAGAATTAATCAACAACATCTCAAGACATTAGGACTATTCACCCAAGTACAGCTTGGTGATAATCAGCAGAGCTAGGATTTCAGCCATTTTTTAAAATCTATTTGATTCATTTACTTATTAAAGAAAGAGAAAGCAGCAGATAGAGAGAGACGATGGGTGTGCCAGGGTCTCCAGCCACTCCAAAAGAACTCCAGATTCATGAGGCTCCCTGTGCATCTGGCTTACGTGGGTAGTGGAGAAGAGAGCCTGGGTCCTTGGGCCTCATAGTAAAGCACTTTAACTGCTAAGCCAGCTCTCCAGCCCAGATTTCAACCATTTCTTCCAAACTATCAACTATTCTCCAACACTCCCCAGGCCCGCATGAAATAAAGGCAGCAAGTCAACTGTCTGTCTTCAGGTACTTCCCATAGCACCAGCTCCTCGAGGCAAGGCTGTGGGACTCCTGACAACACATTAACCTACCATGATTATCACAGGTTAACTGTCCTCCAAGGGACTAATGAGTGGGGCGTGTAAGGAAGAAAGAACAAAACGTGAAGTGATCCCTGTATCAGGTAGCTCAAGAGTAACCGTAATGATGCATAATTACTTGACAACTTAGTGAATTGCTTCTGACTTTCAGAATGATGTCAGCGATCACCTTGAATCTTTCCCTTCACAGTCTGGAGCAAGTTGCAAAGGCCCTCACAGCCCACTGGGAGGCACCTGAAGAGCTGCTTTGAAGATTGAAGGGGCTGATGCAGGAGCATGCCTAGCAGCTCTAACATTGTGCAGGTGTTCAGCTAATTCTGGGAGCTTTGCCTTCGTTGTTGTCCTTGCCTAGGACAGAAAAAGGCGTCCTCTAAAGATGCCTACTGTGAATGGAGAGATGGCTTAGTGGTTAAGCCACATGCCTGTGAAGCCTAAGGGCCCAGGTTCAATTCTCCAGAATACACATAAGCCAGATGTACACGGTGTTGCATATGTCTGGAGTTCATTTGCGGTGGCTGGAGACCATGACATGCCCATTATCTCTCTTCCTCTCTCTCTCTCTTCCTCTCTCTCTCTCTCTCTCATAAATAAAAATAAAATCTTAATAAAAATATAAATATGCTTACTGAAGGAGCAGAGGGAGAAGATGGCTATCCCATGATCTTAGCCTTCTAATAGAATTCGCCCTTTCTGAACTCAGCTTTGAAATGTGATAGTCTCTGTTTCACTTTCTTGAATTATCCAAAATAATTCAATGTCCACCTTTTCCTCTGGGAAAATGAAAGGTTGACATGGCTACCTTTTGAACTCAAACTGTTCAAGATCCTTTCTTGTGTTCAAAAACTTCTCCTGATTTTGAAAGGTCCTATTGATAAAACACAGAAAAACTCAGGGGAAAAGGACAAAGAGAAAGAAGAAGAAAAGAAAGAAGAAAGAGGCCAGAAAAGAAAGAGAAGAGAGATGGCTTTAGAGGAACCGAGAGAGTCTAAAGGCTGCACGCATAATTGCCAGCTCGCCCATGGAACCACCAAGCAGCACTATTTTTAAAAACCAGAGAGAAAATATTTACATAAAATCCAAAGGATATATGCTCAGTGTAAGGGGTTGAAAAATGACAATGTATTCAACTCATCAATTCAGAAATTACCCTGCGGAATGCTTACTTCTGGAACCAATGGCAGCTGTGAACTAACTAAGAGAAGAAAGAAAACATTTAATAACTAAAAAGAGGGCTGGAGGGAATTGCATCGTGGTTAAGGCACTTGCCTGCAAAGCTAAAGGAGCCAGATTCAATTCCCCATTACCCAAGTAAAGCCAGATGTACAAAGTGACGCATACATCCGGAGTTTGTATGCAGTAGCTGCAGGCCCTGGTGTGCCCATTCTCTGTCCGTCCCTCTATATTGCTCTGCTTGCAAATAGAGAAAGAATTAAAGAGAAATTTCTTGGTTTTGTATTAGAAATATATTTTAAGATATTTATTGCTGGAGAGAAAGAGTGAGAGAGAGAGAACATGGGTGCATCAGGACCTCTTACCTCTGCAAATGAACTCCAGATGAATGCCCCATTTTGTGTGTGTGACTTTATGTGGGTACTGTGAAAATGGAACAAGGACCAGCAGGCTTTGCAAACAAGTGCCTTTAACCACTGACCTATCTCCCAGCCCAACTTCTTGTTTTTATTACTCTGTATTGGCTACATCTGCACAGTTTTCTGATCTATTTTGGGGTTGGGACTGAAGAAATGAAGCCATGCAAATCCCTTTTGAAGATCTCTGATTCCAAGGTCCATACAAAGGTCAAAGAAATAGTAAATAGTTTTTATAAAATACAAAGTCATGTAGCAAAGTCATACTATTTTAAACAATTTTCTAATTGTGCTTATAAATGACAGTTTCAAAAGAAGAAATGTTTCAACAAACACACATTAGGAGTGAGTTAAGCCTTAATTATGTATAGCAAGTTCTGTGTCCTCGTTAAAAACAGAATCCCAACAATAAACATGACTTACCACCAGAATTAGCTCTGCCACAGTTGTCTACTCGTCCCAAACATTCTTTGTGTGCTTTGGCTCCACATTTAAAACATAAATAGCCTTGATAAAATGTTCCCCTGAAAGGTAAAATTAGAGAGTGATGTATTAAGAGGTGCTAAATTCTGCTTATGAAATCACTATTGCAGCCAGGAATGGTGGCGCACGCGTTTAATCCTCGCACTCGGGAGGCAGAGGCAGGAGAATCACCATGAGTTCAAGGCCACCCTGAAACTACATAGTGAATTCCAGGTCGGCCTGGGCCAGAATGAGACCCTACCTCAAAAAAAAAAAAAGAGAGAAAAGAAAAAAGAAATCACTATTGCAAGAAGCAGGGAAAGACACCATTACTGTTCCATGTACCCACAGCAAAAGGAGGAAGGACTTTTCTGGAAGTCTTTAAGGGATAAACCAGGTTCAAGGCCAGAAAGGTCAGTTGTATCCCAAGTGCGAAAGTAACTTCTCCACTTCAGAACACTCTTGGAGCCGGGCATGGTGGCGCACACCTTTAATCCCAGCACTGGGAGGCAGAGGAAGGAGGATCACTGAGAGTTCGAGGCCACCCTGAGACCCCATAGTGAATTCCAGGTCAGCCTGGGCTAGAGTGAGACCCTACCTTGAAAAACCAAAAATAAGAAAAGAAAAGAATGCTCTTGGGCAGGATGCCGGAGCAGCCTGAACCCCTTCACAAGCGTCACAGTGCCCTGACACCACGCGGACAGCCGGGCGCAGGCTCACCTGAGGAGCATCTGGCAGACCCGGCAGGACGTCACGCGCGTGAACGTGTGCATCCTGAAGTCGTGGCAGTTGGAGTCTGCGTAGTCTGGCCTGATGTTGGATCTGTGAAAAGGGAAAAGTCATTTTCTAAACCGTTTCACAGCAGCTCAGAAGTCTGGGTATCTAAAAGCAAAGACCATCGACCCTGCATCAGGTAGAGATCAAGTTAAAAGCCACCAAATGTGTGCTGGCTCCTCAGCCAAAGGTACACTTAACAGTAAATCTGGGTTTGCAGGGACCTGCGACAGGGGGGGGAAAAAGGAATTTCACTCCCCTCAAAACTATATCTATATCTATCTCTATATATAGATAGATAGATAGATATAGATATATATTTATATTATATATAAAATATTAATATATAATATAAGTATATTATATATAAATACAATATATAATATAAATACATTATATATAAGCATAACATATATTTATATTATATGTTATATACATAATATATATCATAAATTTATTTATTTATACAAAGACTCTCCGCACTGGATGCCAAGAGAATGTGCTGGATGTCTACACCCTGTGCCAGTTTCTTTTCTTTTTGTTTTTCTTTCTTCTTCTTTTTTTTTTTTTTAAATTATTTATTTATTTATTTGAGAGCGACAGACACAGAGAGAAAGACAGGTAGAGGGAGAGAGAGAGAATGGGCGCGCCAGGGCTTCCAGCCTCTGCAAACGAACTCCAGACACATGCGCCCCCTTGTGCATCTGGCTAACGTGGGACCTGGGGAACCGAGCCTCGAACCGGGGTCCTTAGGCTTCACAGGTGAGCGCTTAACCGCTAAGCCATCTCTCCAGCCCATCTTTTCTTTAGACCTATCACAGAAACATAATCTAGCTGGTGAAGAAGATGCCAGGGGGCAAAACAGAAGGCAGTACACTATAGCCAGAAAACGGGACCAGCCACCGTGCCATACAACTGCCGAATGCGTGATATAGATGTGGCACGTATGTACAGCAGAGTTTCATTTAATTGCAAAGAAAAATGAAATTTTAAAATTTTCTTGGAAAATGGATGGATCGGAAAAGAAAAATATACTAAATAACCCAGGCTCGGAAAGACAAACGCTACATACTCTCTTTCATATGGGGATCCTAGCTTTTAATATTTAGATTTGTTGGTAAGTTGGAATAAGAGTCAACAGTAGAGGTGAGAGAGCTTGAATGTGGCTTAGATGGAGGAGAATCAGGAAGGGAACAATAGACAGGCAAGTAAAGGGACAGAGTTCATCTCTAAAGAGGCATATAGATTACATAAGGGTCTATACAAAGGGATAAAGTAGTTGTGGAGAAAGGTTTTGAGCTGTGCATTAATCTGACCATTAAAATTGCCTCCTGCATAGCTTATTTCTTCAGGTCCAAATTAAAACAAAAGTAAATTATTTCAGATCCACATATACAACAAAACTTATTATGCATGCCACAAAATAACATTTTATTATATGCACTTATCCTTTGCTACACACGGAGAAAGTACTTGGCATTCGTTTATTTAATTTTCCTCGTCACTTGTAACTGCCTGGTTCCAATAAGAGCTCTAGTTTACAAACCAAGAAACAGGTTGACTCTAGCGTGGGCGTTCAACCTTTTGACATTGTGAGAAGACATCATCTACAAATGTGCTGGGCTGTATTTATAGCTATTGTGGAATGTGGGTGGCCCATGGGCCACTGGATAGACATATTTGCAAAGCAAAGCTTGATCAAAGGAAGGGAGTGGAGAAATCAGTGCCCCAACCCAGACATGTGCTACAGCAAGACAATGACATCAACATCCACGTTCCAATGATTAGGGTTTGGTGTTTAGTAGGTATGTTGGAAGCAGGTCCTTTCTAGGCTGTTTTGGGCTATGTTTTTAATTGAACCATGGTAAAGAAGAAAGCAGAAACATTAGCACAGGGTCAGTTAAAAATGGATAAGAATTAGGGTACACTTAGAAAGTTAAGACACTGTATTCCGGGAAGTGCAACTTGAGAGAGCACAGACAATCTTTGGGATACTGCTAGGCTAGGGTTTCTACTTTCTAGAATACAGCATCACTGAGACTCACAAAGCCTCCACGTAATGAAGCGTAACACAGGCCGAGCGGCGGCCAGGCATCCATCTCCGAGGTATCAGGAGGAGCCTTATGGAAAAAACATTCACCAAGGCAACCGGAGCAGCAGGCAGTGATGCGGAAGTATCAGAGGGGTCAGCCTTCCTATCTGTCTACTGACTATGAGGACACTAAGAATGAAATCAAACACTACTGCCATCTGCAATTTCTCTGCTTGGTGCTTCTGATAACCTCACTTTGCAGAGAAGTATTCCAGGACATGCTGACAAGTAGGACCATCCCCACAGAAGCAGTTTTGTGTTGCTGATTAAAAATTATGGAGCCCACCTTCAGGAAGCATAAGGATCTACAATTAAAACTCCCATCACATTGTTTAGGAAATATTTGGTTTTGTTTTTGGTTTTTTGAGGTAGAGCCTCACTCTAGCCCAGGCTGACCTGGAATTCACTATGTGGTCTCAGGCTGGTCTCGAACTCATAGTGATCCTGCTATCTCTGCCTCCCAAGTTCTTGGATTAAAGACATGCATCACCACACCCAACTTTGATTCTTTTTCAAATATTTTACTTAGTTATATATTTGAGAGAGAGATAAAAAGGCAAAGAGAGAGAGAGAGAGAGAGAGAATGGGCATACCAGGGCCTCTGGCCACTGCAAACAACCTTCAGATGCATGTGCTACCTTGTGCATCTGGCTTTACATGGGTACTGGGGAACTGAACCTGGGTCATTAAGCTTTGCAGGCAATTGCCTAACCAATGAGTCATCTGTCCAACCCAAAATTCGATTCTTGAATCAAGAAAGTTGTGCACTAAAAGGAACATCAAGGCCCATTTCCTTGACCAAGAAGGGATATTGTTCATTTTCCTCCAAGCATCAATGTGATATATTCATAAACAAATTTCCAAATAACAGTTCCAGTCCTGGCAACTTGAAAAACTCATTTGCCCGGTGTTTACAAATGAAAGTAGGTCTCCGTTACATAGAAAACTGTGTCTGTAAGTTCCCCAAAGGGTAACAGCTTAATTCCAGCAGTCAACCAGTGCCAAGGGGATGGAGACAGACACTGAGGATACTCAAAACCCGCCAAAACCGACATCCAGAACCCGCTGAGAACACAGCACTAAGGTAGACTTAAAGCACCCCCTCCCCAACTCAGGGAGCTTTGCAGAAGAGGGGATGGAAAGCTTGTAAGAGCCGCTGCGTGGAAGGGGACGTCAAGAGGCATTGCCCCTCCCGCGATGGCTTACTGCTGCTCACATCTCAAAACATGCAAACCTGGGGGCGGCGGTGAAATCCACCCATCCCACCGTGGAGGGCCTTCAGCGGAATGGGGGCAGGGAGGAGGAAAATGATGGCACTAACATATGATGCATCCATACAACTTCCTACTTAATAAAAAAAAAAAATAATAACTTTGCTAACTGACTGAGAATAAGCCAATTTTTCAGAAGACAAAAAGCTGAAAGGGTAATCCAAAACACACCATGAGGCTTAAAAACTGTTACAAGGAAGGACAAAACAATAGTTGCCTTAAGGGAAATGAAATTTGAAGTGATAGCATAGAATGATAGGGAGAAACTATTAAAAAAAAAACCCTAAAACTGAATAATAAAAACTGAATAATATTTTAACAAAATTTCAAATCAAACATTAAAGACTGAAAGTTAACTCTATGACCCGGAAACTGCTTGTGAAGCTCTGCTGAATGCAAAAGCATGGGTGAGGGCAGGAATCTGAAATTCGACCACCTGGGCTTCAACCCTAACTTGCAAATCAGTAGCACTGTGACCTTAGGCAAGTTGCTAAGTATAAAACAGGAATACTAATAAAAATCACCTTAAAAAGAAAGATAGTGAATATAAAGAGCTTAGGACACTGTCTGACCGAGAGCTGCTGTCAGTCGGTGTGGGCGCTCACTCAGGAAATGCTAATTCTAGCCTCACAGGACACTCATGAGATCAGGGTAATGCCTTATGAACGGTACAGCCCCATGGCTGGTGATAAATCTCCAGACATTTCCCATTCTCCTGAGAAATTCCGGCAGGAGGGTTATTATTCCTTTGGACCAGGAATACAGATAAAATTATTTAAGCACAATACAAAATGAAGTTACTTGGCAAAGGACGTGTAATTTCAAGGAGTCGAGGGAATTAGACCAAGTCATCCCAGTGCCAGCTGAAGAGAAAAGAGATGGTACCAGTTGGGGTGGCCGGTGGGAACTTGCTGTAGAAGCAGAGGCGGAAAGATCAGGAGTTTGCAGCCAGCCCGGGCTACACATCTGTCAGGTGTCATGGCACGCTCCTTTAATCCCAGGGCTAGGGAGGCTGAGGGAGTGAGTTCAAGGCCAGCACGGAGGTACAGAGTGAGCTCCAGGTCAACCCTGGCCACAGTAGGAGCCTGCCTTGAGAAAGACCAATGACATACACAGGGAGAGAGAGTCAGGGGAAGATAGAAAGAAAAAGAGAGAGGGCTGGAGAGATGGCTTAGCAGTTAAGCGCTTGCCTGTGAAGCCTAAGGACCCCGGTTCGAGGCTCGGTTCCCCAGGTCCCACGTTAGCCAGATGCACAAGGGGGCGCACGTGTCTGGAGTTCGTTTGCAGAGGCCGGAAGCCCTGGCGCGCCCATTCTCTCTCTCTCCCTCTATCTGTCTTTCTCCCTGTGTCTGTCGCTCTCAAATAAATAAATTAATTAATTAAAAAAAAAAGAAAGAAAAAGAGAGAGAGAGAAAAAAAAAAACCCACTTTGCCTGTAGCCTATGTGCAACAGAAACCAAGATGTAAACTGCTAGAAGGGAAGAGCTGGGAAGGTAGACAGGAGACCAAGGGAACAGAAACCACTTGAGATTCTAGGGTGGGAAAGGACGAGAAGAAAGTGGCCAACAGTGGCATTTGCCATGCACCTAGAATGTACCCAGCACATTAATAGGGTCTTCCAATACGTTTTCACATATCCTCACAGAACACCTAGGCCTCACTCAGCTCATAAATATTTACTAAGCAACTCCCATACACACAGGTCCTAAGCCAGGACAAGGATGATCATTCCGACACTGCCTAGTTAAGTGGAGAGAGAGAAGACATAGATGAGGTAAGAGGTCGGGAGGGGCCAAGGAAAGAGGTGTGATTGTGTGTAAGGATTAACGTCACATTTGTCCAAAAAACAATCCTAGCTAATATGTGGAGAATTACTTGTATTGATACAACTGCAGATGTAGCAAAACCAGTGATGGAGTGGACTGCCTTTAAGTGAGACCCGGGGATAAAACAGACTAGCTGGCTCGTCAGTCACGCACATACACATAAAGTCTTTGATTTTAGTAATGTGTCTAAAAATAAAATGACAAACTTACGTTTGCGAAGTTTGATGAAACCCAATGGATTCTCAGTAAAATGTCCTTGTTTTTAAAAAATGTTTCCATAAGATCCATGTTTAATAAGAGTAAACAAAGGCAATTAAACATTTTTTTTTAAGCAAGGTATGTTAATATCCCTCGGGCTTCTTACATATGATCTCCTGAAATGGTCTCCTCACCTGGCCCCATCACAGATCTAAGATGAGGACTACTCAGCTCCCACAGGCTCAAGCACATTCTGGGTCCTCCAGATCACAGACCCAGCTGCTCATTGGGCATCGTACATGCAGCACACACAAAGATCAGCCTGCAAGTCTGCCTGAAGCCTCTCATCCACTCCATCCTCCATCCTAGATGCTTCAGAGTCATAGCTGATTCTCCTTCTCTTATTTTCTTCTCTGTCCCAATTGTTCTTTCCCTGAAACTGTGACCAAAATCTATAGATTCAACTTAAAAAAAAAAAAACAAAAAACCTCCTCAAAAGCCCAGGCTAGACATGCTTGCACGCTACTGTCCCTGTTTACATAGAAAATGCTAAGATAATAACAAAGTCAGATAGGTGTAGTGAGACCAGTTACCAGAGTGAGGGGTGGGAACAATGCTTAGATATCACCACTCAATGCCGACGTAAACAGACTTGGGAGCCCTTCACTCTATCCAACTATAAAAGACATCCCCATAAAGTGCTTATGGGTGTGCTCATCTCCCACAGGCTACTGGTAACTGAGGACAGGGGCCATGTCTTCTTATTTTATTTTATTTTTAGAGAGACAGAGGGGGGGAGAAAGAGAAGAATCAGTGCATTTTCTTATTACCACCATAATATTAAAACATAATTTTAGGTTATGGGAAGCAAATATTAGCAAAATGAAATCATCATCTAAAATGAGCATGACAAGTTTCACAGGAAACAAGATGAGAATCAATTCATGATGTCATGTTATTTCATGCCTTGTTAGTATTAACATTCAAGTCTCACCTCTATGAATATTTTGACAATTACTTAAAATTTATACTATCTTGGGCTGGAGAGATGGCTTAGCGGTTAAGCGCTTGCCTGTGAAGCCTAAGGACCCCGGTTCGAGGCTCGGTTCCCCAGGTCCCACGTTAGCCAGATGCACAAGGGGGCGCATGCATCTGGAGTTCGTTTGCAGAGGCTGGAAGCCCTGGCGCGCCCATTCTCTCTCTCTCCGTCTATCTGTCTTTCTCTGTGTGTCTGTCGCTCTCAAATAAATAAATAAATAAATAAATATTTTAAAAAAATTTATACTATCCAATCGCATTGCATTGAAAGTAAAAATAAGAGAGTTGGAAGCAACTGGTACTTCAGAAAAATCGATCTGAATGCAATGGACTTTTTAAAAAATTTTTGTTTATTTTTATTTATTTATTTGAGAGCGACAGTCAGACAGAGAGAGAAAGAGGCAGAGAGACAGAAAGAGAGAAAGAATGGGTGTGTCAGGGCCTCCAGCCCCTACAAATGAACTCCAGATGTATGTGCCCCCTTGTGCATCTGGCTTATGTGGGTCCTGGGGAACGGAGCCTCGAACCGGGGTCCTTAGGCTTCACAGGCAAGGGCTTAACCACTAAGCCATCTCTCCAGCCCTGTACTGGACATTTATATGACAAAAACATGTAGGTGTTTAAAACGTATGAGCACACATAACTGGCTATGTATATTACACAGATTTAGAAAATCAATATATTAAAAATGTCCCTTATGGAAATTCTGAACAATCTTAATTTTTCTATTCATTACTCAATTACAATATTTTATACCCGATATAACAAGATGGATGCATCACTTGCTTCCTTCTATTAACCTATTAACTAACCTCTGCTATGTAAATATGTGACAACAGAGTACTATCAGCAATAATATTGAAGTGAACCTGCTTCTTAAGACAAGTTTCAAAAATTATTAAATTTTTTTGTTATTTTTATTTATTTATTTGAGAGTGACTGAGAGAGGAAGAGGCAGATAGATAGAGAGAGAGAGAGAGAGAGAGAGAGAGAATGGGCAAGCCAGGGCTTCCAGCCACTGCAAACAAACTCCAGACGCATGCGCCCCCTTGTGCATCTGGCTAACGTGGGTCCTGGGGAGTCGAGCCTCAAACCAGGGTCCTTAGGCTTCACAGGCAAGCACTTAACCGCTAAGCCATCTCTCCAGCCCCCAAAAATATTTATAATAATATATATCCTCCATTATCTTTGGGATGTACAAAGACTCATCTAAAAATTTTAAGTATACATATTTAAAATAATGTATCACATAAATGAGGAACTAAGAAAATACTGGCCATTTCAACAGATGCCAAAAAAAGATAGGCAATAAAATGTATTATGTGCAGGGCATGGAGGTACAAGCAGGTAATCATAGTAATTGGGTGCTATTCAGGAGGACAATGGTTGGAGGGTAGCCTGGGCTACACAATGATAACCTGTTTTATTTTTTTTAAAAAAAACAGGGCTGAAAGGATGGCTTAGCAGTTAAGGCATTTGCTTGAAAAGCCAAGGACCCAGGTTCAATTCCTCAGGACCCACGTTAACCAGATGCACAAGGGGGTGCATGCATCAGGAGTTCATCTGCAGTGGCTGCAGGCCCTTGTGAGCCCTCTCTCTCTCTCTCTCTCTCTCCCTCCCTCTCTCTCTCTCTCTCTCTCTCTCTCTCTCTCTCTCTCTCTCTCTTCCTCTGTCTCCCCCTCTTTCTCTGCCAAGTAAATAAATAAAAATATTTTTAAAAAAACAACAACAACAAAGAAAAAGTGAACATACTTCTCATGAAAGGATAATAAACTAAAGATAGAGGGATAGGGATGGTTCAAAATCATGACGACAAAACCAGGCACAGTGGCGAACACCTGTAATCCTGGCATTCTGGAGACTGAGGCTGGAAGATTGCCATGAATTTGAGGCCAGCCTGAGCCTCACAGGGAAAACCAGACAAGCAAGGGCTACAAAGGTAAGGAAAAAAATAATAATAATAACAGAAAGACAGAGAAGGAAAGAGGGAGGATGGATAAACTGAGAACATAGTTCATGTAAAATAAATTATCACAATTATATTAAAAATAAATGATATAATCTCCCTGAACTCATACTACTCAATCTTGTTCTGAAAGAGCTAGTCAATATAATGTGGCAATAAAAATAAATACAATGCATAAATAGTTTTAAGAGTATGAAAAATACACAAAATTTTTGTTCAGAAATAATATTATTGGACTTATTGGGCAAACCTAGCAGAAGAAAATGAAGATTAATAAAACTAATAGGACAAAAAGACACCTCAAACAGCATCCGGAGAAGCCCACATAGAAACATCCAAATTTCACCAATAGCAAAATGCAATAATAAACTGTGTGAACTGTCTCTGCCCAACAAAACTCCCTAAGGCTAAGGGATTTTTAGGGAGATAAAAATTCCTGGTGCTATTGCTTTCTATATGATCAGCCATATTACAAAAAAAAAAAAAAAAAAAAAAAACAAACTAGCAAAGTAGAAGATATGCCATATAATATTGTTTTAAAAAATTCTAGGCGCTGTGGAAATGGCTTAGCAGGTTAAGGCACTTGCTTGCAAAATCTGCTAGCTCAGATACAATTACCCAGCACCCACATAAGTCAGATGCAAAAAGTAGCACAAACGTCTGGCATTGATCTGTAGTGGCAAGAGGCCCTGATGTGCCCATACATATACATATACATATACATATACATATACATATACATATACATATATTCATACATGCAAATAAATAAATATTAATTCATTAACTAAAGCAGGCTGGCACAATCACAAAACTCAGAGCAGGGATATAAGACCAGGCTGTGGCTAATGAGATGGAGGAGCAAGGTCTGCTCTTCTACTAGGATCATTAAAATCCTTCTGTGGCCATCCAAGATCTTCCATGGCAACCTCAGAGCCACTTGCTCCCTAAGACACAGCTACAAGATGGATAGGTGCAGATGGGGTTCTATTAGATCTAGGCACTGGAAAGCCAGAAATATGTCTAACAAAAGTCTCACCGTACTTAAAATAGAGATGCAGACACAACTACAGTTATACATACAAGCTTTCAAGAGGCTCTAGGGCTTAGCAGTTAAGGTGCTTGCCTACAAAGCCTAAGGACCCAGGTTCAATTGCCCAGTACCCTTGTAAGCCAAATGCACATGGGGATGCATGCATTGGGAGTTTGTTTGCAATGGCCGGAGGCCCTGGACCATTCTCTCTCTCCCTCTCTCTGTCTCTCCCTCCCTCTCTTTGCCTCTTTCTCTCTTTCAAATAAATCAATAAAAGTAAAATATACAAAAAAAATAAGGGCTGGAGAGATGGCTTAGCAGTTAAGTGCTTGCCTGTGAAGCCTAAGGACTCAGGTTCGAGGCTCGATTCCCCAGGACCCACGTTAGCCAGATGCACAAGGGGGCGCACGCATCTGGAGGTCGTTTGCAGTAGCTGGAAGCCCTGGCACGCCCATTCATATTCTCTCTCTCTCTCTCTCTCTCTCTCTCTCTCTCTCTCTCTCTCTCTCTCTGCCTCTTTCTGTCTTTGTCTGTCAGTCTCAACTAAATAAAAATAAACAATATATTTAAAAAAATAAAGAGATTCTAAGCAACCTCACCAAAGTCTACAGCTTTAGAAAGTCACTCAACCAGATGTGAGACAAAGATATGCCCCCAAAGCCTGTGCTGTTAATCACTCTGCTAAAAGTATCACAAATCAATTAAAAACTAAAGACAAGACTGAGTTAAATGTTTGCGACACGTGGGAAAATAGTCCTGATGTAGAAGGAGCCATTAGAAATCAATGACAGCACAATGATAAATCTGACTCACTGAAAAGTCAACTAAAGCTGTAAATTCGTATTGAAAAGTGACTGTCTGACAAATCAGTGATAAACTATTTGCCTCTCTGGTAAATGTAGAGCTGTGGTGCCCCAGAACAAGGAAGCTAACAATGGATGGGACTGTCTGCACAGTCACTCACGGGGATGGCTGCACCAGGGCCCCCCCAACACACACCTACAAGGGATGATGGAATATTCACATCAGTCTTCATGAGGACTAACGACAGAAAAGAAAAATAGCAATTCTTAGAGCACAAACGAAGATCTAATAGTCTGTGCCAGAGACTGACATACAAGACATTCATCCTACACGTAGGTCCCAACGTACACAGCAGATAGCTAAGCATGCTGGGCCATACATCTAACTTAACAAAAGTAACTCCCATACCTTAGAATCACCAATTAAACATTAAAGAACATATGAGGAGTTGACCCAGGCTGTCAAGTCACAATCATTTCTCTGAGAAAGCACTGTTAAGCCAAGGTAAGTATTAACCAAGGGCTCAAAATGAGACTGAACAACTTTTTAATCTCAAATTGAGACTTTCCTACAACACGGCACATTAAGAATGTCATTAAACATCAGGTTTTACTTTCAACTAACTGCAAATTTCCAAATTAAGCTTAAATATGTAAAAAAAAAAAATCCTACAATGTAAAATCAAATCCACCAAATCTTCCTGTAAACTTCCCGAAATCCTTACTTGTTTTATCACAGCTCCGTCCCTTGATACCACAGCATACTAATTATTTTGGTTATTGGAAAGGGCAAATAAAATGGAAAACAAACGGGCTTGTTTGAGTCAGATGTCCTCCATAAAGTACTTTGTTCTGAATGCTTGTCACTCAGCTAGTGGCCATCTGGGAGATGGACTCGTCTTGGAGGGTGTGTGTTTTAAGGGGCAGGCTCTGGGGTGTTAGAGCGAATTCCTCCTTGCCACAGCTCAGCTCACTCTCCCTGCTGCCGTTTTCCACCTGCTGTGGCAGAAGTGATATCCAGCCTCTGCTCCTGCCATGCTTTCCCCTGCCATCGTGAAGCTTCCCCTGGAGACCATAAACCAAAGCTTTCCTCCCTGCAGCTGTTTTGGGTTGGGTGCTTTGCCCAGCAGTGCAAAGTCTTTCAAAAGCCAATCAAAACTAAAAGCTTTCGGAAGAGCCACTGACTATGCTAGTTACCTTCCCATTGTTTGGATAAGAATACCTGACAAAAACCAGTTTAAATGAGATTGGGTTTATTTCAGCTAACACCTCCAGAGGGAGAGCCCATCATGGTGGAGAAAGTATGGTAAGAACAGGAAACTGGTGTCATGTGGTATCAATACAATCTAGAGGGAAGAAGCAGAGACTAATGAATGCTTGTACTTAGCAATCTGTCTCATTTTCATATGCTCCAGATCCATGAAATGGTACCAGCCACAGTTAGGGTGGGTTTTCTAGCCTCAGTCAATCTAATCTAGAAAATCCCTAACAGACATGCCAAGAGATTTGTTTCTATGATGATGCTAAATGATGCCAAGTTGACAATCAGAAATTAACCCTTATAGACCTTTACTTATTTACAAGGCTAACATAAAAGCACTGAAAAAAAAGTAAAAAGATTTATAAAGCACAAGCAAATTTTTTTCTCATATTCCAAATCACATAGACTTTTATCTATTTAAATGAATAGAGACTTTCAAAGTATCAATAAAAATAATTTTTGGCCATGAAAAATAGTATTCTCTTATCTGTTATAAATTATGGTCCTTTATTTTATTCAAAACCAGTTTCAGAGTAATTTCAAATATATATCCATCACTGCATGCCAGTGACATTGCAAGGAAATTATTGAATGAAGTGTAAAATCAGTTAAATCTATTATAAATTTGAGGTGGAAAATGTCCTACTATGGCTAATTGGGGTGTATATTTGTTAGAGACTTGATTTGTGACATTTTAGCATATATTATTTCAAGTTTTGCTTTCTTCAACAACAAAAAAAATTGTATCGGACACATTTGCTGCACAAGACCAACCTCAACAGTGGGAGAAAGCAAGTGGTCATTGTTTGCACTTGCTTTGTCTAAGATTCATTCTGAAGATCAATAAAAAGATACGTGTGCACATCTTTTCTTATTTGAGGAAGAATTGACATGCCAGGGCCTCAATTTCAAGTGCTTCCGCCACCTAGTGGCCATGTGCGACCTTGCACTTGCCTCACCTTTGTGTGTCTGTCTTACATGGGATCTGGAGAGCCAAATATGTGTCCTTAGGGTTTGCAGGCAAGCACCTTAACCACTAAGCCATCTCTCCAGCCTCACATGTGTACATCTTAATAAATATAGTGTATTGACTAAATAATGGACAGTATTATATTTATGCTAGATGTTGTATCTATTGTTATTTTTGCATTGTAAGTGACAAATACTTAATGGGAAATATAGAGGTGTCATCATGGCAGAAAAAGAGATGAAGACCCACCCTTCAACAGATCACCAATTATTGGGAAAAAAACTTTTCTTCTACCAACATTTCAAAAACATTTGAAAGATTCTCTTTGCTTATAATACAACTGATTTTGTCACAAATTCAACAAATTGAGTAACTGTTATGAGCCAGGCTTGTTTTGTTTTTCAAGGTAGGGTCTCGCTGTAGCCCAGAATGACCTGGAATTCACTAAGTAGTCTCAGGCAGGCTTCAAACTCACAGCAATCCTCCTACCTCAGCATCCTAAGTGCTGGGATTAAAGGCATGCACCACCATACCTCGCCACAGCTAGGTATTTTCTAATTCTGGGAATACAACAATGGATTTATCTATCTGGCCCCAATAATCATGGATTTCCTTAAGCTGAGCTATATCACATTAATTCTCTCAGAGAATATTTTATCCATGTCCATGTCACTGAGTATGAGAGAAAAGAAAAAAAAAAAAAAGACAATGAGAAAAGCATATGCAGAGAAAGGAGAAAGAAAGGGCACATCCATGTCCAGGTTTAAAGAGAAAGACTTCTCCTGCTATATCAGGCTTTCCAAGTAATAATTAATACTAGAGAATTTGAATTTCCTCATTTTCTGACCCAATAGATGAAATATCAAAATTCAAACACTGCACGTACGTCTAGAATAACTATGTGTGAAAAATGATTTTAATCAACATAGTATCCATTGTATACAGGAGAAGAAAGAAATTCTACATATATGGAGCAGGATTGCTAAAAATTTGGCATTACTTGAGGCTGCTATCATCCATTCAATCCAAAAAAATTGCTCCTTAACATATGAACTTTAAAATGCTAAGTTTATTATTAAAAGGAAAAGGCACGGTAATTATAATCCTTACTATGACCAAGCAGCCATTAAGGATTGTTTTAAAGGATGTTTGCTAATAAGTCTAGGTCCACCTGGATCTACAGGTTACAAAGATACCTGCCTCTATGAGCTGGCCATGTTGAAGAGACAAGACTCATATACAACCACCATTTGCGAGGTAAGAAAGAACCTGAGCAAGGCATTGGGGCCACACAGGAGGTTGTCACGGGGGTGGGGACCAGTCCTCAGGGCTTCAGATCAGAGGAGGCCAGTAGCTACCCTGTTGTGGGAGTACCCAGGGCACAGCTGGCACAACTGTGCCCTGCATTGGAGTGACAGGACAGGACAGGACTTAAGACAGCACATACTAGCTAAGGATCCAGCCCAGGGTCCCAGAACCACGCATGAATTCACGATTCAAGGTCCGATTTAGGGATAAGAGACTGAATTAAGGCATAAAACAAACAGGCAGTTAACAGAAGCCAACAGACCTGGACACAGAATCAAACACACAAAAGACATTATGAAAGCAAGAATTAGTAGGCATGAGAGGACATGCAGCTTGGCAGGGAAGAAAATGGGGGCCTGCAGAAGCAGAAAAAAAAAAGAAAAAGAATCATCCAATCTTTAAGGAGGTGAGAAACAGGCTAACAGTTGTGCCCCCAATCCAAGATCCAATAGATGGAAACAGACGCTGATAAATGTCTGCCCGTAGAGGAAGCAGCCACTCCCTGGTGACCATGTCTGGGCTCCTCCAGGGAAAGAAGAGCCCTAGATCAATGTTGCTGAGCCTGAGGGAGATTCTGGGGTGCCAACATCAATCACCCACACTCAAGCAGGAGTCCCAGACAAACCTTCCACTCCCTTAAGCCCCAGAGAGACTCGGAGCTTCTGTTCTTTAACCTGTAGCATCCTGCCTCCATCCTAAAAAGAAAAAAACACTGGGTCATAATACTTCCAAAATATTTCTGAGGAAGATTAATCCAAACCTGGAATGGAACCATGATTACATATAATTATCTTCTCAGCAGACAAAGGCAAATTCTAGTGTTAAGTATCATGGCTGCAAACCTTGGGTTTGGACTGGACTTGAATATTCTGATGAGGTTATTTTCTGGTGGTCCAAAAGAAAAGCCAGAAAAAGGGAATTGCTGAGACCAGGGTTTCTTGCAAATTCAGCTTTGCGTCCTTTGCTCATTCTCCGCTGTGAAATATCAGACTGATCCTCTACTGATGCTTTTCTGCTGAATGTTGGTTTTCTTCCCTCTCAAAACTAATTACATTAGAGAAACTCAGAGTAAAATATTCTGCAAAGCATACTTTCATCACTATCATTGTCAATGAACTTCAAATTGTCCTGTGGTTTGGGACTTTGATTCTACAGTCTCTATGAAAGAATTTATAAAGTCCCAAGTGAAACAAAAACATTACCGAAGAGTGATGCGTCAAGTGACTACTCCGACAACAATCAGAAGGGCCTGGCTGGCACGTGCACCAGTCTAAAAACAAATCCTCAGGCTGGAGAGATGGCTTAGCGGTTAAGGTGCTTGCCTGCAAAGCCTAAGGACCCATGTTCGACTCTCCAGATCCCACATAAGCCAGACACACAAGGGTGAGGCAAGCTCAAGGTTGCACATGCCCACTAGGTGGCGTCAGCATCTGGAGTTCGATTTCAGTGGCTGGGGCCCTAGCATGCCAATTCTTTCTCTCTCCCTCTCAGAATAATAATAATAATAATAATAATAATAATAATAATAATAATAATAATAAAAACACCCTTTTAAAAAAAGCCTTCTCAAGACCGTCTAGCCAAGACTTACTGCAAACCTAGTTCCTGTGTATCTGCTATGCTCCGGGTAAGTATAAGCGTGATTTGTGATTTCAGAGAGAAGTTGTCCAGAGCACTAACTTGGACACTCAGCGTCTTCCCAGCTGCAGCATTGTGAGGCTAAGTGGTGAACAGCAAGCCTCAAGGAGCTGTTCACTGACTGCCACAAGAAATGCCCCAGGGCCCTGCCTCTCCTCGCTGTGGCCAGCTTCACACACCCATATTATGCCACAGCCTTCTATCTGGGATGCTGACCGGTGCTTACGCTGAGTCCTCTCCAGACATTCACTTCTCACAAATACTGGTTATCCCATGTGCCCTGAGCAAGTTCAAATTCATCACTACATCCCTCCACTTGGTTCTCTCTGGGGCTTGCCAGTCTATAGCTGAATTCTTCTGGGCCTTGACTCCCTATTTTCTTCACAGACAGGCAGTTTGGTGAAACAGGTGTAAAATGAAAAAAATAATAATAATAAAATAAAAAACACATACTAGTGTTTGCAACTGATTTCTGACGCAGAGGTAAGAGTGCCAAGAAAGTCCTGTACTATAATGGTTATCTTAAAAAAAACAAACATTTACTTGTTTATTTGAGAAAGAAGGAAAGAGGAAGGAAGGAAGGAAGGGAGGGAGAGAGGGAGGGAGGGAGGGAGGGAGGGAGGGAGGGAGGGAAGGAGGGAGGGAAGAAGGCAGGGAAGGAGGGAGGAGAGGGAAGGGAAGGGAAGGGAGGGAAGGGAACAGAGGAAGAAAGGAAGAAAAAGGCAGACAGAGAGAGAATGGGTGCACCAGGGCCTCTACCCATCGTAAACTCCAGATCCACAGGCCACCTTGTGCATCTGGCTTATGTGGGTACTGGGGAACCGAACCTGGGTTCTTTGGCTGTGCAGGTAAATGCCTTAACTGCTATCTCTCCAGCTGTATAATAGTTATCTTTGACCCAAGCTTAACTCCTTTGTAATGCTCTGAGAAGAACATCCCCTCTCTGAAGGATAAGACTCTTGGTTGGTGGTCTTCTGGCTTGCCTCAGAAGGGGGTGGGAGACCTGGTTGCCAGAGAAACCAACCTTGTGATCTTAGACCATTCCCCACTTTCCAAGAGGAGACAAGGGCTGAAAGTTGAGTTGATCACCAGTGGTTTAATACGCAGTCTACAAACAGAAAACTCCAAACAAACCCAAAAGGACTGGGTCTGGAAAGATGCCAGGTTGCTGACAGGCAAAGGTGTTTAGACAATGCGGGGGCAAGAAAAGCCACAGGAACGCCACAAGCCTTCCCACGTGCACTCATCTGTCTCATGAGGTCAATGCCCAGCACTGTTTATGCTACCTCCGTATGCTGCTCTGAGTATCTTTCCCTGAGTTCTACAAAACCTTCCTAGCAAATTCAGCAACACAATCCAGCTCCTGCAAATGTTGTCTGAAATGGCGGCAGTCTTTTAGGACCGAGTCCTAAACCCGTGGGATCATCTGTGGTCCCGTCCACATGGATAAAGACAGAAGGGAGTAAAAGACAGCGTCTGCTTAAGAAGTGCCTGGTGCTGGGGCTCGTGTGTGTTTTTACCCCCCCCCCCCCCCCCCCCCCCCCGAGAGTCACGAGCTGGACTCTGTCCCACCTTGTGTATCTCTGTAAATTCCATGTTGTGCTCCTTGGATTCTAGAAAGAGATCCTTCCGCTGCGGAGTGCTTTACAGTGATGAGCGTGGGAGGGAATTCACCAGGAGGCAAGGAGCTCAGGTTTAAAACCGGGAACTGAAAGGTGAACATTTATTGAGTACCTACTACATACTCGATATTGTGGTCTTAAGGATGGTAGCATGAGGCCCAGAGAGATGGCTTAGTGGACAAAGCGCTTGCCTGCAAAGCCAGGAACCCAGTTCGATTTTTCAGGACCCACGTAAGCCAGATGCACAAGGGGGTACATGCATTTGGAGTTCGTTTGCAGTGGCTGAAGGCCCTGGCGTACCCATTCTCCCTCCCCCCCCCCCTCTCAAATAAATAAATAAATAATATTTTTTAAGGGTCTGTTGGGAAGTGATTAGGTCTTTCAAAGGGAATCATGCTTCTCTCCTAAGACAGCGTTCTTGCTCCCATAGGAAGTCCTGTGGGAGAGCGGTGGTATAAGTAAAACCCGGATCCCCTGAATGTCTCTGGCATCCTGTCTCACCATGTGATCACTTCTGCAAACACTTACGGCTTGGTCCCATAACACCGCTCTCACTCCAGACATCATTTCCAAATGAGGGGTTGCCACCCATGTGTGACCGACCGACTGGTTCAGCGTGTCATCTCCACGACCCTCCGACCCCAGCTGCCATCGGCCCTCACCAGAGGTGACCAGGCACGGCCACCACACCCACGCGCCCCCCCCCCCCAAACAGCAGAGCGAGCGAAACAAACCTCTGTCCTGGACCACGCTGCAGCTGCACAGTTCCGTTACCCCCCACCAAAGGGACTAAAATACTCAGAATGGAGGAAGGGATCGCTCAAAGTTTAGTGACTCCAGATAAAAATATTGCATGTTGAGTGGTGTATGAGAATAGGAAGGGGGACATTGGTTTACTTGCTATCAAATAGGACACAGTCAGCTTCTTGTGAATCCATTTTTTCCTAAATGACTTCCTTTTGGCTTCAGACCTTAGAATCTGTAGCCAGGTGATAAGCAAATGAGCTCCCAGCCACTGCATGAAAAGCCTGGCCAGAGTCCCGAGCAAGCTCTGCTCTGGGGAGGAGGGAGACGGGAGCTAACGGCACAACACCGGCCATTTCTTTAAAGAGTCTATTAGTTACTTTTTTAATTTTTATTTATTTATTTATTGAAGACAGAGGGAGGAGGGAGGGAAAAAGAGAGAGAGAGAATGGGCATGCCAGGGCCTCTAGCCACTGCAAATGAACTCCAAACACATGTGCCCCCTTGTGCGTCTGGCTAACATGGGTCCTGGGGAATCGAACCTGGGTCCTTAGGCTTCGCAGGCATATGTCTTAACTGCTAAGCCCTATCTCCAGCCCAACACAGGCAGAGGCACTCCAGAGCACTGTCACGCATTGCTTTACAGGGCATTTTCTTATTTACCTTCACAGCCACCCTATGAATAAGCACCAGCTTCCTTTGCAGATGATAAAACCAAAGCCAGCAAGCCTTGAAAAAATGCCAAAGGTCACTTGATGAGGAAATCTAAATCCCATGATTCAATTGCTGACCATTAAATTCCAAAGCTAATGCTTCCACCTTCCTGTGACCTTCGGTTTCATAATGAGGAGCGTTCAGAGGTCTTAGCTTCTGGAGGTTTTCACGAGACCCATCCCTGAGGTAATGAGGGAGAAGGCATGCCAGGCCCACGAGACCATCCCGTGGCAGGTTGGGGCCTGTGGTCACACTGACCTTACGGCACTCAGAGGGCCATCCATACGAAGCCCTCATTCTCACCATCCCAACCCAGTCCCATCTGAAGTGTGTGAACGGCATTTAGCATAACAAGGGATCTCAGGGTCATGTTCGGTTTCTGAGCTAAAGCTGTGTTAGACCCATAGGATTCCTAGCAGCTGCATGGGCCAGCCTACGTTTAGCAAGTTCAGTTCTCTCTGAAGCCCCACAAGGTAATGATCAAATTAAACACTGCTATCAGCCGCCATTCACAGACAGCATGTACTGCCCAACGCTCTAGGCAATCTGTGGTGGAGTCATTCACATTTCCATACTCCTGTTGGAGAAACCACCATTTTACCATTGTTATAAAATGAAATCAACATAACAACAACAACAAAAATGACCCGTAATCAACAGGGAGCCTATATAAAAACTGATTTAAACATGTGAAGAGCCCTATACTGCATCTTCCAGAACCAGGTGAAGACAGAAGTCATGGTAAATACTAGTTTTCTATTTACATGCTACAACACACTCTGACGTAGTCTCTCTCACCATTGTGTGATTCCCAAACTGTGGTTCAGAACAGTCAAGCAACTTGCCCAAGCCTGTGAAGCAATCACTAGACTATACTCTTATTTATATAGAATACTAAGGAGTCTGCTGATCATTAGGTGGGTCATAAAGGGTAAAAAAATGAGATAGGAAAATTCCATCTCTATTGTTATCCCACCAAAAGTTCAAAAGAGACCCAGTTATTCAAGGTATCCTTAAAATATTCCTCTTTGTCTCATCCACTTCAAATCCTATCAACTCTTAGTTCAGGTCCCCTCTTCTCTTTAAGGCCTGTCTATATTACAGTAACCAGGCCTTGATCTGAAGTTATACGGCATTTGACATCTCAACATTGCCATGTTTCATGTGATTCTGACACTTTTTTTTATTCAACAAGTATTTACTAAATATCTCATGTTTTCCAAACACTAAACTGAGACTAAACAAACATATTCTTCTGGTCCATGGCCTTAATAACCTTTCAGCCTGGAGTTAAGTCAAAAACATAACAATAAGTGTAACATAGCACCCCCACAGGTGTAAGACGAGGTGCAAATACCAGAGAGATGACTCAATCCCTTAGTAAGGATGAGTGGTGTCTGGTAAGAGAACTGCCTTCAGTCTAAGTCCTGAGTGGTGTTCCCTAGCAGATCTCAAGAGGGACATGGGTCCCACTCCAGTAAAGAACACACCGGTCAGAGATCTCAAGGATCTGGTATGTTCTGCAAATTCCAGGAACTCAATCTGTTCGAAGCATGCGGTATGCTGACAAAACAAAACTAACACTTCATGTAGGCCAGACTGTAGATGCTACTGGGCCAATCTGCTCTTGTTCTGTGGACCAGGAGTGAGCAACACTTGAATTCGTGAGGATGGGCAGATGCTATCTGCATGATAGAGAATTCTGCAGTCATGCTGCAGAAGGGACAAGACCAGGCAGAGAAAGAGAGCTTCAGTCACCGTAGCAGGTGTGGTGGTTTGATTCAGGTGTCCCCATAAACTTAGGTGTTCTGGATGCTAGGTTCCCCAGCTGATGACAATTGGGAATTAAAGCCTCCTGGAGGGAGTGTACTGTTGGGGGTGGGCTTATGGGTATGAAGGCCAGTGTCCCCTTGCTAGTGCTTGGCACACTTTCCTGTTCCTGTTGTTGTCCACCTTACGTGGGCCAGGGGGTGATGTCCACCCTCTGTTCATGCCATCATTTTTCCCTGCCATCATGGAGCTTCCTCTCGAGCCTGTAAGCCAAAATCAACCTTTTCCCCACAAGCTGCTATTGGTTGGGTGATTTCTACCAGCAATGCGAACCTGACAGTAACAGCAGGTTAGGTGAACATCTGAAGACCAAAAGTAAGACAGTGAATGAAAGAAGAGTCTGAAATGAAATTCAAAAGCAGAGCACCATGCCAGTTTAGAGACTGGCAATTAAGAGGTTAAGAGACAGTCCTGTGGTAGTCACCTGGTGCTTGTGGGATATTCTGGCAGCAGGGAGACCAGTAAAGATGCAAATGGGGGGCTGGAGAGGGGGTTCAGTGGTTAAGATGCTGGCCTGCAAAGCCTAAGAACCCAGGTTCAATTCCCCAGGACCCACGTAAGCCAGATGCACAAGGTGGCACATGCATATGGAGTTCATTTGCAGTGGATAGAGGCTCTGGTGTACCCATTCTCTCTGTATCTGTCTCTCCCTAAAGTTATTTGTTTATTTGAGAGAGAGCAAGACAGAGAGAGGAAGACAATTAGGCATACCAGGGCCTCCAGCCACTATGAGCTAACTCCAAATGCATGGGCCACCTTGTGCATCTGGTATACATGGATACTGAGGAATCGAACTTGGGTCCTTATGGTTATGCATGCAAGTGCCTTAACTGCTAAGCCATCTCCCCAGCCCTCTCTCAAATAAATAAATGCATAAATAAATATTTTTTAAAGATGCAAACAGTAGTCCACAAACAAATGGTAGGTTCCACCCCTGTCCCGCATTATTCCCTTTCCTGAGTGTTTCAGCATCACAGGGCCAGACACGTCCTCTAAATAAGAAAGGTTGCCCATGCAGAAAGGAGCTCTATCGGAAGATGGGGTGCATGCAGTAAGTAGAGGTGAGGAGGGCACAGGAGATCCACTGGAAATTGGGGGTTTACCTGCCGCAGAACAAACTCTGAGGAGGTGGCTATGCTGGGTAAACTCCAACAGCTACAACAAACAAAAGGCTTGTTTTGTAGGTCTCCAGGGTAAGTACGTGGCAATCACATAGGTAGTTTTAAGCTAAGGTAAAAATTGTATTGACATGCTATTCCTTTCTTGATAGCAATAAGGTAAGCATTCTATCCTGGGATGTATGTACTGGTAATAGCAATTTTGGTAGATGAAAGCAAACACAAAACTGTTTCAAATTTAGGTTATTGCTAGACAAAAAAAAAAAAAAAAAACCTCTAATGAAAGAATCTAATATTATGCTATCAATATCCCTGTCTCAGAAATAAATGATGATATGTGACAGCCTACCTTCAGGGTTGTGGGGGGAAAAAATCAATGATCTTTTACAATTTGGGCTGTGATATTTGCAAAGTGTTTTGGGTTCAGAGGGGGTACAGCACCAGAGGAAGACACAAACAGATAAATAAATCAATCAAAGAGGAAATGAAAAAGAAGAAGAAGAAGAAAAATGGAAAGCAGGAAAGAAATTGATCACAGAAGACAAACAAATCGCTCCAAAGCAGAATTTTATTAAACTGCACTGAGGTCTGATCCTAACACAGCATCCAGCGACAAGAATTCCCACGGAAGGGCCCCTGCTCAGCGGCAAATGCTCAGGGGACTCTCCTCTGGGGAGGAGGGGTGCTGACCACTAACTACCATCAGGCTCATCTCAGCACTTCAGGGCAACTCTCAGGACCGTCTTTGAGACAGTTATTGATTGATCAATCTAATCTCTACATAATAATGCTCTGGTGTCTTGTACTTTTACTGTCAAAGCTTTCCTCCTAAAAAAAAAAAAAAATAAATAAATAAATAAATAAATAAATAAAAACTGGTAGTAATCAAGTTCCCTGGATCACACGCTGACGATGCTTTCTGATCCAGGGCCCACAGTTAATGCCAGTCTTCGTGAGCTCCTGGGTCCTCTGGAGTCAGCGTGGGTTCAGTTTTCCTTAGAGAGATTCTGAACGCCTGTAGTGCCGTCCCTAGTAACTGAACTGTTGAGAGATTCTGAACGCCTGTAGTGCCGTCCCTAGTAACTGAACTGATGAATCTCATTCTGGTTATACATTATACATTACCATTGTTACATTTCCATAGATGAAATCAGGCCCACTTACTGAATGTTCCCAATGGTTTTAAGAAAAATCTAGCTACACAATGCTAAAAGACCATACCCTTTAGGGCCTGAAAACCTTTGTCTTCACAAAGGTGCCTGTGTTGGTCACTTCCCTCATTCCTGTGACACAGTACCTGAGAAGAAGCAACGTAAAGAAGGAAAGGTTTCTCTTGGCTCACAGTTGGAGGGTGCAGTCCGTCACGGTGGGGATAGCCAGAGTCTGAGACAGCTGGTCACACTGGGTCCAGAGTCAGGAAGCAGAGAGAGATGAATGCCAGAGTGCAGCTCATTTTTCTTTTGCAATCAGACCAGGATCCCACCCCACAAGATGGGGCTGCCCACCTCCAGGGCTGTCTCCATCTCAGTTAAACCTCTCTGGGCACACCCTCTTAGACATATTCAGTGGTGTGTTTCCATGATGGTTATAAATCCAATCAATTTGACAATGAAGATTCACCACCTCTCCGCCACGAGGCCACACGATCATAGTGCAATGCGTAATGCACACACATACACGTTAACAATTGCACACATAATGAATAGTAACTAGTGAATTTCCAAAGACCAACAGCGAACAAGCCCAAGAGAAAAACATCATGACAGATGGGAAGAAATTTAAAAACAAACTCAGTTACACTATTTTTTTTTTTTGCATCACAATTAAATTCTACTCCCCCCACCTACTTTTGCCAAATATTCTTTTTTTTTGCTGGGAGGGGGTGGTGGTTAAGGTAGGGTCTCTCTCTAGCCCAGGCTGACCGTGAGTTCACTACCTTGAATTCACTATGTAGTCTCAGAGTGGCCTCAAATTCACAGTGATCTTCCTATCTCTGCCTCCCAAGTACTGGGATTAAAGGCATGTGCCATCATGCCCAGCTGCCAAACATTCTTTAACTGATGAAAACATGAAATTCCAGAGAGCAAAAGCCTTGGTAAATCCATGGTAAGCCTTAGCTCTTCCTTAACTTCTGCTCTCTCCATGTCCAGCACGCTTTGAAACCACCATTCCAGAACATCTTTTTTTTTTCCATCCAGTTTCCTATTCTGTTTTTAGGGTAATAAATACAAGCTCCACACTTAAATCATGAGGTCTTTCAGCCTTCATTACTATTCATTGCTAACATTATCCTCAGCTGCCCTACCTTTCCTCCAAATTATTAAGAATATTACTTATGCATAAATTAATCCTTAGGCATGTAACCTCCAAACACCTTCATGTAATCTGATTTATGGGAAATTTTAGATAACTGTGAATTTTCACTTTCCAAATGAATTTTAAAATCAATTGCAAACAGTCTACTAATAAACATTTAAAATTAATATTTGATCATTTCCACACCAAGCCATACACTCAGGCTTTTTTTTTTTTTTTAGCTATCCAGTCTTCTCACACTGGCCAGCTAGCCATATTTTAAATTAAACATAAGCCCCTGGGATTTAGCCTTTGTGGGCTTTGCCCATTAAGACCCGTGTCAATATCAAGAGTCAATACAAGCCTAATACTAAAACATTCAATCTCATAGGGTGAAGTTTTATAAGACCAAGCATTCTCTTAAAGTATCGATACCCCGTTAAGGTCATTTTGTAAACCCCGAAAACAAACTCAATCAAAAGAGAGTTTCATTATAATTGAATATGGAATTGCAAGTTGGGCTGGGTGACACATTAAACAATTAAACACACAAGAAATTTAATTAAAGTTCTAATTCACTTTGGGTCTCATTGCTTCCTGCAATTAGAAGGTTTCATGCTAGAACCAAGTATTCAGGGGTCAAGAGTGCCCTGCGAGACTTGCAAAACCAACAGCAAACTGTACGCTAACGTCAAGCAGAGGCTGGCCCCTACCTCACTTCCGCTGGAGGCTAGCTGAGCTTTCCTCCTGTACTCAACATCCACTGGCCCCTGGGCAGAAAGATCAAAAGGTTTCCCTGATGGTAATACAAAGGGTCAAAGCAGGGCTAGAGAGATGGCTTAGTGGTTGAAGAGCTTGCCTGCAAAGCCAAAGGACTCGGGTTTGATTCCCCAGGTAAGCCAGATGTACAAAGGGGCGCATGCATCTAGAGTTCGGTTTCAGTAGCCAGAGGCCCTGGCACACCCATTCTCTCTTTCTCTTTTTGTCTGTTTCTCTCTCTCTCTCAAATAAATAAATTAAAAAGGATAAAAATAGATCCCATTTTATTTATTTATTTATTTATGAGAGAGAGTTGGTGTGCTAGGGTCTCCTGGCCATTGCAAATGAACTCTAGATGTATGTGGTAGCATGTACATATGGCTTACATGGGTTCTGGGGAGTCGAACTTGGGTCCTTAGGCTATTCGGGCAAGCACCTTAACCATGAAACCATCTTCTCAGCCCACAGATCCCATTTTAAAGAAAGGGTTCTAACATAAGCCTCCCTTAAGGGAAGTGGAATCAATAAGGGCCCGGGATTTAGTCTAGATAGCCCACTACTTGATCCTCTGGGGCTCTGGGAAAGTTGTTGTAGACCTGAAGCTAGTCAGAGTCTGACTGGGTATGAATTCTGAGATCATCCAGGATGACGGCATCTTTCTGAGGGAGAGGAATCTGTCAATGGATCGATCCATGAAGTGGCTGCAGCAAGAGGAGGGATTGTGTTTTTCTGTTACACTTCCTTAAAGAACCCTCTTTATGAGACAAAACTCTTCTACATGTACAAAAATGTGGAATGTCCCCTCTTCGGTTATACTGAGGAAAAAGCTAAACAAGTCTACTTGCCAACATGTAGGGATCTAGGACCACACCAGAAAGATCACTTAGCTAATATATCCAGATAGAAAGGCGCCTTCCTGGGCTGGAGAGATGGCTTAGCAGTTAAGCGCTTGCCTGTGAAGCCTAAGGACCCCGGTTCGAGGCTCGGTTCCCCAGGACCCACGTTAGCCAGATGCACAAGGGGGCGCACGCGTCTGGAGTTCCTTTGCAGTGGCTGGAGGCCCTGGCGCGCCCATTCTTTCTCTCTCTCTCCCTCTTTCTGTCTGTGGCTCTTAAATAAATAAAAATAAACAATAACAACAAAAAAGAAAGGCACCTCCTAGACAAGAGGCAGCAATACATATCTTGGGCTTAAGAACCCCGTTGTTGTTACCACAAACATCCTCTTATCTGGATGCACTGGCTCGAGGGATCCAAAATAGTCTCTAATGCATCATTCCTAGCCCTCCTAATAGGCAACAAATCCCTCGGCTATCTCTATGTCTTTCTTCTAGTAAGTGAAAACCTTACCTAAACACACTCTTCTCAGGCTGAAAGGTATGTAGGTCATGATAATTAAAAGACCCAATTCAGTCCCCTACCACAATTAAACAGGCCAGGCATATTTTTGCTTTGGTAAACTACGTATGACCTCAGGTCTATTTTGTTGTGTATGGAACACTATTTCCTGCCTAGCTAGTCTTTAAAACGCACTGAGAGCAACCGCCTTAATTTAAGATGCCAGTGTTCAAAATGTCAAAGTTCAAATATTCTCTCGGAAGCAGCTTTAATGCACATATATTATTCATGTGCCATCAGAGGGCAGATCCCTGAGTTGATTCCGACTGATGAGTTATTCACCAAAGACCACATAAAGCGCATCTGGTGGATGGCAGCGTATCAGAGAACTTTCCTGCTTGAGGCTTCTGTTATGCAAGGAAAAGAAAGGAAGAAAAAGGAAAACGATGGAAACTGTTCTGTTTGGGGTTAGGAGACTGAACGCCTAGGCTTAATACAACATCAATTTCATTCCTTACCAGCCATTTGGGTGAGGAATCGAAAAACAGAATGGGAACAGTGTGTGCAGCCACAAAAAGGAAATGAGTGCGGATGATGCTCCCAAGCGGGTCTTTCCTATATCCGGGTCCCTCCTTGGTTCTTGCGGTAGTTTGAATGAAATAACCTTTTTGCCTCGTGTGTTTTCAGTACGTGGTCCCCTGATGACAGCAAGTGAGGAAAGTTGTGGGACCTTTAGGAGACATACGCTTGCAAAGGAGTTGTGCCAGGCTCTGGGGAATACAACCTCTAGCTCAGTACCCAAAATATTCCCATCTTGCTGCTGTTAAGTGCACCTAGTACATTCTGACCACTCCCTCCCCACTGATGTGACAAGCTGTGATGCTCAGTGGTCTGCTCCATCATGCTTTCCCTGCCATGCTGAAATGCCCCTTGGAAATTGTGTAAGCTCAAGGAAACCCTGTCCTTTCCGTAAGCCGTGTCTGACTGCACATATTTTCCCAGCACTGAGAAGGTAACTACCTCACCTGTTAAAATACAGAAACTGGTCCCATCATGAATTTTGGGACGCATTATGCGCAGCAAGCATTATGTCAAAGATTGACACAAGAAAGGATGGGAAGAATATTTAATACAGTTGTTTATCATAAGCTTATAAAGTGAGGTAGCATTATATTTAATGAAAATGTTTATTTATAAAGCCCATTAAACTGGGCCTTTTGCAACTTTGGAAATTACCTACAATTATTCAAAGTGCCCAGTGTTTTCTGTTGGCAGGGATATCATCTAAGTATAAATATATATACAAAGTGTCAAGACTGATAACCAGAGGCCACTGATAACTGACATATTCTAGCTGCTTTTGTAGGTGATAGAAGTCTCTAAACTTCAGTTATTTTCTCTAAAGAAATATGTTTAGCAGCTAAAGAATGATCTACCATATGACCCAGCTGTAGCACTCCTAGGCATATATCCAAAGGACTCATCTCATTTCCTTAGAAGTACATGCTCAACCATGTTTTGCTGCTCAATTTATAATAGCTGGGAAATGGAACCAGCCTAGATGTCCCTCAACTGATGAGTGGATAATGAAGATGTGGCACATTTATACAATGGAGTTCTACTCAGCGGTAAAGAAAATGAAGTTATGAAATTTGCAGAAAAATGGATGGACCTGGAAAGTATTATACTAAATGAGGTAACCCAGGCCCAGAAAGCCAAGCGCCACATGTTCTCTCTCATATGTACATACTAGCTACAGATGACTGGGCTTCTGCGTGAGAATGAAAATACTTAGTAGCAGAGGCCAGTAAGGTAAAAAGGAGACATAAAGGGTAGAGAAAGGAAGGGAGGAGGATACTTAATAGGTTGATATTGTATATATGTAATTACAATGATTGTAATGGGGAGGTAATATGATTGAGAATGGAATTTCAAATGGGAAAGTGTGGGGGTGGGGAGGGAGGGAATTACCATGGGATATATTTTATAATCATGGAAAATGTTAATAAAAATTTAAAAAAAAAAAGAAATATGTTTAGGAGAAAACCTGTAAGTGACAAACAGGTCAACAGATGGCTACAAATGAAGGTCTCCCCCAGAAGGGGAAACTATTCAATGCTTCGTCCAATGTTTATCCTGGAGGAGAGAGGCAGGACATGTCTCTGGCCCTCCCTTCACGGACCTGGGCAGTAAGCACCCACTGGTACCTATGTGCTAGATGCAAACACACACGCAAATCTACTGAAGACTCATCATAATCTATCATGATAGCTGCCCAGGTCTTATTCTCACACCATAGGGCTTTTCCTCCCAATTTGTTTTTAGCTCCAAAAAGAGAAACTAAAGTCTGAGACTAAAAATTCATCACCTAAACAACAAAAATAAAAATACGATCAAGCCAAACAAAGTAAAAATGATTCACGGCTCATCTTCAGCTCAATACTGTAGCAAGATACCAAAACCCAAGGGTACTACATGAATCATTTATAAATAATTAACATTTTATTTCCTTTACTCTAAGGAACTTCCTTGAAGCTAACATCATCCTTAGAGATCATTGATCATGAGATGTACAATGTTGCCTATTATTTGATTTTGTAAAACTACCAAATTCTTAATCCACAGCAACGCTACAGATGAAAGTACTTAAATTCTAAATCACATTCCTATCTAGGGCATGAACACACTCCTCAAGAATATCTCTTGCTTATACACAAACTGAGGAAACCTTGCGTGTCTGGGGAGGCAAGGGGGGTGTCAGTGCTATAAATGAGGCAGCATGACTGTGAGGAGGAAGCCTGAGTTTGAGAGTCAAGGTCAGCTTCTGCCGCTTGTTAAGTGAAAATAAAGAAAATAAAAAGAATACACAAAATACTTAATTTCTTCCATTTTAGGATATTTTTAGCTTTAATACTTTCCAGGCAAGACTCTTTAAAGAATCAAATGATGTGTTACCCAATAACACTTTAGAAATTGTAAAACGCCATGTAATAGGAAGGGATTAACATTGTATGCTACTAGGAGGTGCTGAATACCTCACCACGAAGGAATTAAAACATAAATCTTCTTTAAGCTACTCAGAATCATGGTATTAAAACGCTGTACAAAGAATCAGAAATCCAAATTTTCATTTAGTATTTTTTTCTTGAGGTAGGGTCTCAGTGTAGCCCAGGCTGCCTAGAATTCACTATGTAGTCTCAGGGTGGCCCTGAACTCACAGCAGTCCTCCTACCTATGCCTCCCAAGTGCTGGGATTAACGGTGTGTACAAGCATGCCTAGCACCCCAAATTTATTTTTCAGCTTCTTAAAGATATAAAGTGTATAACTTTTTAAGAATAGCATCTACCATTCATCGCAACCTGCCCAAAATTTTGCATTGAAATATTACCCTTATTGTTACCTAAATTTGTCCATGAAAGTTTCTTCCCAAATTTCTTTTTTCCTTTCAAGAGAAACTATGAATGAACCATGGATTTGGAGAAATATATACATCTTCAAAAGTCTCAAGGGTTTCCATGTAGTAGAGAGTAATATAAGCTCTGTTTCGATCCTCAAAATAACATTAACCAGGTATGTGGTAGCCCACACCTGTAAGTTTATCATTGGGGAGGTAATGGCAGGAAGACCCAGAGTTCAAGCTCTTCTTCAGTTAGGCAACAAGTTCAAGACTAGCCTGGGCTGCATGAGACCCTGTCTCAAAACAACAAAGACAACACAAATGACACCAGGAAGTCATACGTGAAGAGAGAAGCATCCATGCCTTACAAGGAAGCATTTTGTGCCGGGAGAGCTAACCAGAGGCAGATCAAACAAACAACTCTGAGACAGGGAGATCCTCACAACAAAAGATATGCAAGGGCCAGCTGGACTTGGAAAACCAACTCATAACAACTATTTCTAAAAAGAAAATTCCTCCTTTGCAAAGGACTTTCTTACACCCTCAAGGGACTGATAACCCAAAAGCTCTCCACCAGCATCCTATGTATAGACTTTTCTCCACAGGAATTTCATTCTCCCCACCTCAACATCACGTGTGGTGCAACCCATTCCACAAACTTTTCAGCGTCTCACTGTTTTGCAGTAACATTATGATACTAACATGAAAATAATATCCACAGATCTGAATTACACAGTACATAATTACCATGTGCACTCCATGAGAAAAGAGAAAGCACTTTTTATTAATATCCCTTGTGTCTAGTATGCTTCCTGAGCATGCAGGAAAAGCTAAACATACAACAAATCAATGACCATAGATGCTGGGAAGGTTAAATTCTGTCATTCTGTTCCTCTAGAGAACCCTGACTAAATACACGTTTACAATCCACAGTGTTACCCAAAGCTTATGCCAAATACGGCTCCTCCCTCTGACTAGCCTGTTCACACGTATTGCTCCAGGTAAAGAAAGCAAACAAACTCTCTCCCCATTTCCACAACAAGGACAAACAACCTCTAAACATGGAGGAAATTATTTCTTACCAAGAAATGCCCCAAACATGAGCTGAAGTGATGGCTTAGCAGTTAAGGCATTTTCCTACAAAGCCTAAGAACTCAGGTTCAATTCCCCAGTACCCACATAAGCCATATGTACAAAATGGTGTATGCATCTGGAATTTATTTACAATGGCTGGAGGCCCTGGAGGCCCTGATGTACTCGTTCTCATTCTCTCTCTCTCCCTCTCTCCCCCCCCATAAGAAAATAAAATTTAAAAAGAAAAAAAAAATTAAATGCCCAAAATATACTCACTAGGTGAAGACTTACTAGTTAAGGCTTGTTTAATATCATAGAATTCACCATAATAAGATCATTCTCCTAGGGGAAACCTATGCCAAGTTGAGTTTAATGTAATAAACAATTCCAAAGCACACTTAAGCCTCTGCATTAGTCTCTGAGCTGCCCAGACAAGCCGGAGACAGCCCAGTCACCACCAGTGACAGGTTAAGCTCTCTTGGACGCGCTACTATTGTGCATTTTAATAGAAGAAAGGAAAATGAACAAATCAAAGGTTCAGATATAAAGGCTCAGTGAAACTGACCCTAATTCAGTTTAATAACTTTGTTTGCATTTCATCTTAACCAGAGTAAATGCTTATTCGTTGATGGAAATTTTGATATCAAGCCTCGGCCTGTGATGTCTCCTTCCTCATACATGTGTTTAGGAATGCCAAGAAGACATCAAATAAGCAGTAAATACAACCAGAGGAGGATAGGAAAGGCCAATCCCCACAAGGCAGTAACAGAGAGAAAGGAGGGGGAGAACATTATTTAATATTTCCTAATGGTTTGTCATGTGTGAACTGTGTCTGTGTGCTTCTGGAGTCAGCGGGCCACTGAATGCCTCCATTTCACAACACCTGTGATTTTTCTGAGCATTGTCCCATGTCCTACTTCCTTTTATTGCTTGCCAGTATGGTTCCCCATACTTATTTAACTGCCAATTTTAAAAGGTTATAGACAATACATTAGATTCGTAGAGAATTGAGCTGACTTCGTCACGGGAGATTAATGTGAGCAGGTCAGCACCGTAAGACGCAGTACCGCCCGGGGCAGCAGCTCATGCCACCGTGTTCTCCATACCCACCCACACATTCTTCGTATTAAATACCGGCCATGACAGCCTTTTGAGGAGAAAAACATAAAGGCTACAAGGTCGATCCATGATAAGTGAGATCATTTTTGGCTACACATATGTACTATGTTCCCAAGGCCTGCTTTAATCTTAATATCTCAGACAAAGGTCAGTCACTACAGCCCAGGGACCAAAAAAGGCCAACCAACTGTTTAACTGCAGAACAGTACCATTCACTTCCATGTCATCTGCTGTTGCATCTTTTCTCAACAGTGGCAGAATCAAGTAGTTCTAAGGAGACCACGTGGCCTATGGAAATAGCATGTGAGCTATTTATTTCCCCACTGGGTGTTGGAGAGATGGCTTAGCAGTCAAGGTGCTTGCCTGTGAAGCCTAAGGACCCAGGTTAGATTCCCGAGAACCCACATAAGCCAGATTCATATGGTGATGCATGTGTCAGGAATTTGTTTGCAGGGGCGAGAGGCCTGAACACCCATTCTCCCATTCTCTCTCTCTCATAAATAAATTTTTTTAAAAAATAAATAATTTCCACACTGGTCTCCTAAAAAAAGTTTACTATAACTTGCTCTAAGAGATAAAATTGATCTCAACAAGTACCTAATTCATACATTTAGATGATTCAGATAGACCCAGCTTGATGATGAGGATGAAGATGATGATAGTAATGAAGAAGAGAAAAGAGGCAACAGGAAGAAGAAAAGGAACGAATAGCAGCTATTATTTGCTCATCCTATAAAAGTCCCTGATTTAGCTTCATCTAGCTGGGGGAGGCAGGTCCCTTTGAGCAGAAATATAAATAAAGTCAGTCTTCCACATTTGTAAAATGAGCTTCCCCTGGCCCTACAGCCTCCATCCCCTAGTCTCTCCTCACCACGCCCAGCAGTCCTGACATTTAACAAATGAATATCCTGGACTGATATTGCAGTGCACACTGACCTGTAAGCTCCTTTTCTTCAGGTGACCCCTGCAGCCTGAGCCTGCTATGCAGTACACAGTTGAGAAATAAGAGCTGGTGCCTGCAGTAATGGCATACCCGTTAGATATTATCAGTAAGGCTAAGTCTTTCGTGAACCGACAACAAAGACCATCTTCTCTAGAGACTTCCCAAGCCTTCTCTGGCATTAAGGTGACACATGATAGTCCTCTGATCCCAGGATGGTAAGGAGGAGCTCTGTATGGACTCACTGGTGGCTCATTATCATGGGATAAAGAATAATCCTACCACAGGTGCTAATGAAGTTGTCTAAGAGAAAGAGGGGGTGCAGGATGAGTCCCCCTGTGACACTGTCAGTGTCACAAGTTAGACTATACTGAATTCTAAGAGATTGAGTAGAGGAAAGGTGGATGGAAGGATAATCAAAATCTAAGAGGACATAAATAAGTCATGCAGAAACTTACCTTTCCGGACAATGGAACACTCAGAAGCCATAAATTGTTGCTAGAAAATTTTCAGTGAGAGGAATGGAATACCTTCCAGCAAGCTATTGGCCAAGGAGGTCCCTGATAGTGCCAAAAGATTAGAGGCCATTGCCGAGGCCCTTGGTTTCCCACCAGGAATAGACCCTATTGCTGAACACTCCACATACTTGAGCTGCATGGTCACCGAGAAATCCTGCTGGAGCTGAGCTGAAAACCTCCTCTGTGTAGAGCAGCTGACAGAAAGATGAAAAAAGCTATGCTGCATGCAGTTCAATAAAGAGAGAGAGAAATCACCAGTGGAGATACTCAACAGTGGACACTGCAAGCCTTAAATTTGGCTAGCCAGGCCAAATAAGCTAGTAGGTACAATAGTGGCATGTCTGTTATGGGGGAAACCAACCACTCTCTACTTGGACTGGAGGCCTGCCTGCTCCATGAGATGGAATACATCCCTGACACTGAAAACCAAAAAAGTAGGGGTAGTCATGAGACCTAGGGGTGTAATATCTGCTTGTACCTGGCTAAATGTATATACTGTGCTCACCAAACTGCCCAGTAAACACTTCTCTTAATGTTCATACCCATATATTAATGCTACTCTCCCTTTTGGTTAGAGAAGCTTCTCTTTTCAGATGGCAGTGACTTTAGGATGACTCAGAAGGCACCATAGTGCTGAGAAGAAGTGACAGAGGAGTGCTCAGCACTGAAATATCTCTATCACAGCTTTTAAGGCTCAGGGTCCATTGCAGAAGAGGTGGCAGAAAGAATGTAAGAGCTAAAGGAAAGGTAGGACTCCTTTCAATGTGCTCCTCCAGACACAAAATGGTCTGGATATCCATGACCTCACAGTGCCTGACACTACCTACACAAGACCATCACAATAGGAGGAAAAGATCATGACATCAAAATAAAAGAGAGACTGATTGAGGGGGGAGGGGATATGATAGAGAGTGGAGTTTCAAAGGGGAAAGTGGGGGAGAGAGGGCATTACTATGGGTTATTGTGTACAATCATGGAAAAATCTAAGTTAAAAATAAGAAGAGGAGGAGGAGGAGGAAGAAGAAGAGAAGTGAAGTCTTTCTTCTGACTGACAGGTGGCAAAACAAAAATATCCAAAGGAAGCCATAGGAATTGTGAAAGTGAATGAGAAATCGGAGGAAGTAAGTTGACGCCGAGCTTCTCCAGCTCTAGGAGAGAACCCGGGTGGAGCTCGGTCTAAAGATCCTAGGGACAGGGAGGCACCACGTAGCATGAGCTGCAGGTTATTTCTGTATCTTTTAGCACCCGTGTAGATGAGATCAATGCTACTTAAAAGGCACACTAGAGCATGTGAGAATTCTGTCTGGCTTTGTTCCATGTTTTACCCAGGCATCAACTCAGACTGCCAAATAGGAACATACTTACATAAGGTTATGTGTCAAAAAAAATGTCTCAGGGAAATAAAAATCTCATAATTTCTAAGCTAATGTAAGAAATAAATATGATATCCCCTTTATATATCACAAAAAATCCTCAATGCCTCCTGATGAAGGATCCATAGTTATACAGGTCTCCTTATCACACTAAAGAAAGTCTTTCATTCAAGGGCTGTTGTGATATTCCTTCAGACATCAAGAATTATATAACCCATCAAGTCATCATTTCTTTCATTGCTTTTTTTTTTTTAATTTATTTGAGAAAGAGAGGGAGGGAAAGAGAGAGAAAGAGGCAGAGAGAGAGAATGGGCGCATCGGGGCTTCCACCCACTGCAAACAAACTCCAGACGCATGCACCACCTTGTGCATCTGGCTTATGTGGGTCCTGGGGAATTGAACCTGGGTCCTTTGGCTTTGCAGGCAAGTGCCTTAACTGCCAAGCCATCTCTCCAGCCCTCGTTGCTTTTCTTGATTGTCAGAAAACTTGGTAAAGTTTCAGAAGACGACAACTTACTATGTGCCGGCTGCTGTGTTAGAAGGGATCACACATGTGAATCAAACCAACAAGGTCCTTGTCCCTTGTGATGTTCACAGACCAGGGAGAAAGTAAACCCTAAGTGAAGAGACGGATCTAACGGTCACACCACCAACCGCATGCCTGAGGCAGGACAGCTCTGCATGTGTAAAGGGATACATGTTTCACTCACAGCACTTCAAAGAACACAAAGGACAGCTCAGAGCCCACTGACACGCATGCCCAGAACCCTCAGACCCCACAACTAGACCAGAGCATCACTCGTACCAAAGCCAAGAGCTTTGCTTTCCTTTTCAGACCCATAGAGCTTTCTTTATTTCTTCCGGCTCTAACCAAGGAACTCACCTTGCCCTCTATCCTCACAAGCAAGAAGGAATCTTTTCCCTTTTAGGGAAATAAAACAGAAACAAAACTGAAGAGACAAGTAACAGCTTTCTTTCTTTCTTTCTTTTTTTTTTAACAAGAGGAAGATTGCTGGGTGGAGAGAAGGTCACAGACACATTCTTGGAGAATTTCTATCTGATGATAGACTTAAAATTGTGAGGGAATGTGACGGAGGTGAGAGCTGGCAAAGAGGTCAGGGAACACTTGTCTCACAGACTTTCATCTGAAACCACGACCAGAGGCACTTAGAACTAGCTGGCCAACAAGCAGGGCAAAAGACTCTGCCCGGCAGGAAAGTCTGTGCAGGGATGCTCGAGGCCATAACATTCTCCAGCAGCTGAAACATATAGCCTAGCTGAAGCCGAAGAAGCATGGGAAACAAGGTGGGGAGACGTGACAGGAAAGAACAAAAGCGCACAGGGCTTCCTTTACCCTGGCTAAAAACCATGATATTTTACCAATACAAGAAAATAACCTGTCAAGCATGGTGGCTCATGCCTGTAATCCCAGCCCTAGTGAGGTAGAGGTAGGAGGATCACCATGAGTTCGAGGCTACCCTGAGACTACATAGTGAATTCCAGGTCAGCCTGGGCTAGAGGGAGAAGTTACCTTGAAAAAAACAACAACAAAAGAAAACAACTTGCAAAGGTTGACTGTAGGGCCAAGGGACCAGACAGCATGGATTTCAATGAAGAATGGACTGCTTGCGGGCTGGAGAGATGATGCAGTGGTTAAGAGTACTTCCTGTGCAGGTATGTGAAGGGAAGGAGACCCGAGAGGCCGTCAGATGCCTAGGTTGCACATAAACATCTGGGCATGGCCACATGCTTCTGTAACCCTAGTCTCATAAGAGAGCAGAGACCCGAGAATCAATGGAGATTGTGGGGAAAAAAGAAAAGAAAAGAGCAAACTCCAAGATCAGAAAGAGACTCCGGCTCAAGTAAGAGTGAGTAACAGAACGATGGAGCAGGATGCCCAGCATTCCACTCCAGTCTCCACGGGTGAGCCGGCCCTGGAGCCGCACAACACACACACACACACACACACACACACACACACACACACACACCAAAAAAAACAAACAACAACCAAAAAGAATGGGCGGGGCTGGAGAGAAGGCTCAGTGGTTAAGACACTTGCCTGCAAAACATAACCACTCAAGATTGATTCCCCAGTATGGATGTAAAGTCAGATGTACAAATGCACAAAGTGGCACATGCATCTGGAGTTTGTTTGCATCCATGCACTTATCCTCATTCTCCTTAGAAAAAAAATTAGATAGCTAGATCCTAAGTAGGTAGGTAGATAGATAGATAGATAGATAGATAGATAGATAGATAGATAGATAGACAGACAGACATGATAGATAGATATCATAGGTAGACAGACAGACAGACAGATAGATAATAGATAATAGATAGATACACACATACACACACATACCCAGGGTGGATAGCAACTGGCTACAGAGGCAGGCAGAGAGCTGTGTCAATGCAATTCTTAGACCTTCATCCATTGCTACTTGAGCAAATGAGGTCGACGGAAGGAATGATTTGTGTAGAAATATCAACAGCTCATCTTAAATGTAATCCATTATGCCCTAACTAAACACTTGAGAAAAAAACTTACTTAGAAAAAAATTAAATTGAATTGCAAAAGTTCCCTCATTTTATGTCCAGACCTTCCAATACTGTCTAGCAACAAGGAAGTACTCAGTAAATATTTGGAGAATGAACAGAATTTCTTCTGGTAATTACCTGATATTCAGAATATCTGGGAAATATCTTTAGATTAAAAACAAATTATATTTGATTAAATATCATTTTCTAAATAAAGTGGGAAGGAACATGGTTACTGTTTTTATCCTACTAACTACAGAAAGTAAGTTTCAAGAAAACATTCTCCCCTGTTGAATTCTTCCTGAGATAGAAATAGTACCCGGAAATATTGTTGCATTTTATCTGTGATTATTTAAACTTTGCTTAGTTAATTCTGTAGCATGAGGATTCTTTGTTATGACATCAGATTCCTTTTGGAAAAGAGCTGAGGAGTGAATTAGAAAGAACAGTGGACCTCAGATTACACGGAGCACAGGTTCACAGGGTGCCATGGCTAGATTCACATCCCCTTCCTGGAGCCCCTCCCCTGAGCTCATCCTCAGGGTCACCCCTCTGCAAGGATGGTATCATGGAAGCTGCAGGAAGAGTGCCTCCTGAACCCTACAGTCTCTAACCCCAAATCATGTTTTCTTCTTGCCATCACAGTCAATACCGGCATTTAACGAATAAATATCCTGGTCTAGAATTTCAGCAGACTGGCCTCTTAGGTCGTCATCCCCGCAACACTGCGTGTGCCGTCCAGCACGTAGCCAAGATATCAGATACTGCCTACAACAATGGCATAAGCACTTCTAAGAAGCGTTCTCTAACCAAGGAGTAAGTGAGCACTGTTAGATGTCCAAGAATTGGGTCGCAATGGTCAGAAGAAATCTCAGGCAAGAAGACCTTTTCATGTTCCTTCAAAAGATACTACTGAAGATCCTTCCAAATTGAGCCCTTCCTACTGATCTTTCCCCTCTCTTTTTGACTGGTTTGTACGTGTAATCCCAGCATTCAGTGGCTGGGATCAGAAGGATCGGGAATTCAAGGCCATCCTGGGCCATACAGGGAGTTGGAAGCCAAGCTGGTTACAACAGATGGTCTCAAAACATCCCTTGTTCTATGATTCACTTCTCTGGTCCATATTTTACTTACTTTGGATTTATTCTTACAACATCTGAGGAAACTGTCTGATCCTTTATCTTATTTACATTGACAACAAGCAAAATAAAACAAGAAAGAACGAACCCTGACTTAATTGTAGATAACAAGATCAGAGTACAGTTGTGTATTTTAACACCCCCATAAATAAAGAAAGCCCCATGAACTGAAATCCCAAAGTATTGCAAATGATATAACGTCAACACTGTTCAAATTAACTGAAATATCCTGTTTTCACTAGTTTCCCGAGATATAAAATGAGTGTAAAATGTATCAATTTAAATCTTACTGAAAGAACTCATTAGATACACAGTTAATATCAGGGAGGCAAGTAAAAAAAAATATTCATAACTGCCTAACAAAACTCCAAACGTTGCTATAGGCATGTCCATATTCTCTTGCCTCACTGTGAAACCAGCTTAACTCAATTAAAATGCTTCTCCTATCTGTCAGATGATTAAGTGGAATTACAAAGGGCAGTTGGCAACAAAAAGACATCTTGGAATAAATAAAAGCCAGCCCTGCCTATCACTCAGCTCCTTACAGATTTAAACGTCTTCTTCATTGCAGGGTCTCCCGAGCTACTAAAGGGGAACATCATGAGCCTCCTCGATGACTTCAGGAACTGTCAGCGCTGCTGCAACTTGAAATGGGAGGAAAAAGAAAACCCTCCTTCTTCCTGCCCTGTCCAAGTGGGTCGCGGCTGCCTGTCTTTTTGTTCAGCCTTGTCTACAGAGGTTGCCAAGTTCTAACGTGGTTCACTGTGTACTTTAAATGCTGGAAGTGCTTATAGCCAAAGAAAGTCAGCTTGCATGGCTGCTGAGCAGGAGTGGTGATGTGCCTGGAAAAGACGAGAGACTTGAGATTTAGGTCACCTCTGGGCGACGATTTGTATTCAGCGCACCCTTATCCTTCTCACTGGTATCCGCGCTTTCCTGTGCCAGTTCGCTTCTGTATAAATAGCAGTATTTTAAGTCCCTTAAAGGTGGATGCAGTTGTTTTAAATAAGAGATTCTGATGATCCTGCACCCAGGATTGTCATCTTCTGTACAAAGAACTGGTAAATACTTTATGAGGCTTAAAAATATTAATAACTCCCTTGAGTCACTGCCCCCCCTACACACATACCAACTTCAGCCTCTCCTTTTCAAAGAACCTCAAAACAACAGTCCAAAGAGTTCTAGAAAAATTTAAAAGACTGCGGTTAGTTCTGAGGACAACAGACGAAGTTATCCCATGGAGATTCACGAGGCGGGCCGCCCTGGCTCCTATTATCACGAACGCTACAGGCCTCTAGGTTTTATTTTCCATGAGTGATAAGAACACTCTGATTTGAGATAGATAATAGACCAAAATTGCCAAATTTGAATTACAGGCAAAGTCTTAAGCATCAAGATTTACCTTGATTATTTTATTTTACTAAGAACAAGATGAGGCCTATTTTAGAAAGCCAGAGGTAGTCATTCTCAGGATTTTCTGATATAACAAACTTCAAAAGGAGAGAAATAAAACATTAGGATATTCCAGGGCCTAAATAAAATCCTAATTTTATTTTGTCCTATATGACATGGTGGCACTTACAGACGCCTCAATTTTAACTCTGAATAACTCTCCAGAAAGGCTCTTCTACCTTACCCCTCTCTACAAAAGCAGTGATAAGAATGCAAAAACACAAACAAATACTCCTTCTTCTGAAGCTGCCTTAAGCTGTGAAGAGCCTCACAAATCAGCAAGAGAAAGAGCTTGGGGTTCCCTGAGGAGGAGCAATTTAAGCCCATGCACAGGCCGGCATGCGCCCCCAGCCAGGCAGTGACTTGGGCTGTCTCCAACTGACAAGCCCCTCCTTCCCCTTCCACAGCAGGAGAACTTTGACTCACAGTCAGGCACAATCCTACCTAGAACAGAGCTGGTAATGCCAGCCTCCCTTGTCAGGTATGGCCACATGGCTAAGTTCTGGTATTATATAACAAATAGATGGCATTAAAGGTCTTCTCAAGGAGGCTGTTTTCTGTTACCTACAATGTGGGAACACAGCATCTTACCTTAGACGACAAGGTAACCCAACACTGGAAACAGAAGACCTGAGACCTGGCTAGTATCTCTGAGATCCACCCAAGTACCTGTCCTCCATTGACCAGAGATCCTAAAACATCAAAGAAGTCTAAGCACTGACCAGCATGCTTGCCGTCCCCTTGTACTACCGGGGCTAGCTGTTTGAATTATAGCTAGGGCATAAACATTCACTGATGCAATTATCATATGCACATAAGGAGCCTGCCTGCTCTGAAACAAGACCATTTAGCTTCATCCTCTAGAGAAATCCTCATTCTTCTCTAAAGATCCCATAGGCAAACACAGCCTATCTGAAACTCTAGTCTTGCACTTTCCCACAGGAGCGGAGACTTGGGATCCACTCATGCCCGCATGCCCTCGCCTCTCTGGGCATCGCAGCACTCAATTCCACCCACCCAGCTCCAGGCATCTCACCAAAGAAGCACAGGCCATGTGCAAACCCAAGGATGAATCTTGAGAGCTGTCCAACTTCATGATCTGAAGGGAATTTTTATTTTCTTCTCTCCATAACTGTAATAAAACATGCTAATGCTACCCCGATTTTACATTAACCTAAACATTTCTTGCAATGAAAAACAAGAAACAAAAGCCTGACAGGACCTGTCAACAAACGGTAAATGATGCGGGAACCCAAAGGAAACAAACCACCTGACTGCCCCCTCTTAATTACCTCCTTCGGTAAGAGTTTCATTTCTGGGTGACCAGTAAGTCTCCACAGTAAGGGTCGCTGCACACCCTTTAAATTTGTAACCATCAAAAATGAGAAAGACACACATATAACAGTGTGTTCTTGGGTAATTACAGCTCTGCATGCCATTTCCTTTGAAACAGGTCTGATTATTTGCCACTTCTTTGTTAAGTTTCCTCTTTAATAAAAGGGAAGGAAAACACTAAAAGGAATAAAGCCCTCACTGAACACATTTGAAAGCGAGCAAGGATCCAAACAAGGAATGAGTTCAAAACAGAGGGGTGACGCTAATCCCTCCACTAGAAGATACACGCATCCTTGACTGGCTATTGCTTTTTCATTTAAAATACTAATTATATCAAAAGTTTGCCGTTCCAATAATTAATATCTTCTTGGAGTGCTAAACACTAAAGAATTGAAATTTTCCGGTGAGAAAGTCAAGCAGAGGGCTCGAGCTCCCTCTCTCTTCTTCGTGGAGAAATTCGCCCATACCCCCCTCCGAAGAGACTGCAGTGGGCAGCCCAGGCTGGCTGCTCAGATGCTGCGGCCTCGGTTCCCGTGCCGCCAGCACGAGAGGATCTCAGCGGCACAGACGAGTTAAATCGCGCAGAAAACAAGAACTCTTAGAAGTAGGAATACTCACAGAGCCATTTCAAATTGTTCCAGCCATTTTTTCTTTAAATCTTTTGTTTTGCAGTAAAATTCTAACCCATTCTGTCCTTGGATGTGGATGAGATAGAAGCCATAAGACCACTGTAAAAAATAAATATTCTCTGGGTTAAGAAGGATCGTTCATGAAAAAAATAAACACCATCACAATCATCGAGGACAAAACCTAATAAGGTTGTCAATTTCCAAACCAATTAATCATGTTAATTATTGCAGTCAACCTTATGTGCATAATATGAGCACTGTTTTCTCTTGATCTTAGTGATGAGAGATGATCAGATCACCCATGTCACTAATTTCAGCTCACAGAAGCCTACATCACATCAGTCTCTAGAGAGAGTACCTGAATCCATTAACAACATCTCATTTTAATACATAGTTGGGATTCTACACTGGCAGGTTCTATGTCCCTGAATTCAGATGGAAAGTTTTTTTTTTTTTAACTGCATCTGTACTTGACATGCACAAACTTTATCTTGTTTTTCATTATTTCTAAACAACATAATAACGTTGTTACACAAGAATCCCATTGTCTTCGATATTATAAGCAATCCAGGGATCATGTAAAGTAGACAGAAGCCACACAGAGGTTATCCGCCAATACTGTGTTGCTTTAAATAAAGGACGCGGATATCTGCAGTTTGGGGTGTCTGTGGTTGGGGGAGGGGGTCCTAGATACCAGAGGATCACTGCATTAATAGGCTTTTCCTAAATATTCACAGCCACAAGAAAATGGTAGTTACTAATTTCGAAGCAGTCACCTTTTTGCTTTCTTTGTCGGTGGTCGGGTTGTTGGCTATCTTGTACTGCTGGAGGTCGATGACGTCCTTCATCTCATAGTTGTCGCCTTTCCTTTTGCACACGATCACTGCCAAGTCGAATAAAAAGATGTGCCTACGAAAGAGACAGCGAGGGCTGGAGAGATGGCTTAGCGGTTGAGCGCTTGCCTGTGAAGCCTAAGGACCCCGGTTCGAGGCTCGGTTCCCCAGGTCCCATGTTAGCCAGATGCACAAGGGGGCGCACGTGTCTGGAATTCGTTTGCAGAGGCTGTAAGCCCTGGCGCGCCCATTCTCTCTCTCTCCCTCTATCTGTCTTTCTCTCTGTGTCTGTCGCTCTCAAATAAATAAATAAATAAAAATTTTAAAAAAAAAGAAAAAAAGAAAGAGACAGCGAGGGAGTGACAGGGAACGCTCTACAGGCACAGAGATCCACTTCTTGTTTAGACGTAATGATGCCAACTCAGTCTTCTTCTTGTGCATTAAAGACAACAGGTAAGGGCTGGAGGGATGGCTTGGCGGTTAAGGTGCTTGCTTGCAAAGCCAAAGGACCCAGGTTCAATTCCCCGGGACCCACACAAGCCAGATGTACAAGGTGGCACATGTTTCTGGAGTTCGTTTGCAGCAGCTGAAGGCCCCATTTTCCCCCCCCACCCTCTCTCTCTGCCTCTTTCTCACTCAAATATAAATAAAAATAAAATAAGATATAGGTCTTTTAAAAAGACAACAGGCAATGCTGCAGCATGAAAAGAAGGGGGAATGTGACCACACAAGATCTGGGCTATCCTTTGCCGCATGAATGAAGGCATTGCACCGCAGTTCCCGCCTTTAAAAAAAAGAAATGGTGTGGGCTCCAGAGAGGGTTTAGCAGTTAAGGCACCTGCCTGCAAAGCCAAAGGACCCAGGTTCAATTCTTTAGGACCCATATAAGCCACATGCTCAAGGTGGTACATGCATCTGGAGTTTATTAGCAGTGCCTGAAGGCCCTGGCATGCCCATTCTCCCCCCCCCCCTCTCTCTCTCTCTCTCTCTCTCAAATAAAATTAAATTTAAAAAAAGAAATGGTAACACCATAATAAGAAATACATACATAGAGATATTTTTAAAGAACCAGCTGAGATAAACCATAAATCTTTTTCATAATTGTTCTTCCTTTATGAAAAACCTAAAATCCTCAGAAAAATATTTTAGACTAACACAGCAGCTAACTTGTGCGAAGTTACAAAATGCTTCGAGAAGACTTCATCTCTTTCGTAAGTAGAATGCAAAATAACTTTCCACTTCACCCCCAACCCCTGCAGGTGGGTGTGATCACTTTCATTACACTGAGGAGCAAACCCAGGCTCAGGGAAGGCAGGTAACTTTCTGAAGGTCACACATCCACAAATGAAGTAAAAACCACAAACTCGGGGCTAACTTTAGGACCTGTGCCGTCACCCTAGATGTGGCACTTCATGACTTAATAATCCATCTGCAACACAGCTTTGAAGGTGTCTGAGCAAAAATGCAAACCAGAAAATTGATGGTCACATTTCCGTATGAGAGTTTCTATTTTTTAATTAACAATGTTACTTGAGAAAGAAAACAAGGCTTATATCATCATATATAAATATTTGCATCTTTATTTTTAAAACAATCTTGATTAACACACATATCTTTAACACCAGAGCGGTGACAATGACGCATTCGCAGCGCTCTCATATTTTCATCGCTTTTAAACTCAAAGATTTGAAGATTTGGCTCCCAAGAGCCACCTGAGGAGCCAGGGTAGCAGTGAAAGCAAGAGCTGATGCTGCCCCCTGCTGGCAGACTTGCTCTTCTCCAGAGATTCCGGAAAAAAAATCCCACAAAAGCAACCATTTGACAATCACAGGTATAATTAAGGACTCCAAACAAGGCTTAACTAATGATTCCCAAGAACTTCCCTCAAGAAAAAAAAAATTCTACATTGTCCTCACTTGGTGTTCATTCTTGGGACATTTTCTATTAATTATTCTTAAATGAATGTCATAAAAAGGCAACAGTGCTTATGGAAGTTGGCTCATGTACTTGACCCCATAATGATTTAAATGTGCATTCTTACCCTAGTTCATGTTCTGCACTTCCTCCTAAATAACTCAAACAAATCAGATACCAGAACAGGAAGGGAAGTAAGCCACTAAACTTACATTAGACAATTTTAGGAACCACTGATTGGCCTTCTTGTTTTTTGTTGTTGTTGTTTTCTATTCCCACTTCCCCTTATCCTAGAGAAAATTTATTAAAGGTTTTGTCATTTTTGTGACATTAATTGTTCGTTTTGAACGTTGGCTTATTCTCACCTTTCTTGTTTGGCGTGTTTGTCTAGAGTGGTTATCCGAATTTCACCATCTCCCTGAGGTCGTCCAAAGAGCAAAACTGGTTGGTTCTAAAATATAAAATGTATATAAGTGTATATAATCATACTCACATAGAAACAGAAAGGGGGCAATTTTTCCAGGACTAGAGTATTGCACATGTGGTCATTTTTACAGCTTTCACCACACTTCATTTGAAAAAGCTCAGGACTTTAATATGCAATAATATACTTTCAGATTCAGTGTGTCCTTAATAATTCCAGAGGGTATATTAAGGACACTAGTTAACTTTACTTATAATCTTAAGAAGGAAGGCAGATATCAAAAGAAAGAACTGACTGGGAGAACACAAATCACAAGTAAGTCTTAGCCACTGATCCGTGTTGAGCATCTAACCATTCAGCTGCCACTGTAACACGCGGGTGGCATGGGCCATTCCACCCACGGGGAGACGAGTCTTCACAGAAAGTGCATAACTGCAAAGGCACAATGATCCCAAAGGTAGAGCGCAGGAAGGAGAGCTAATTTGCTCCAAAGTCAGAAACGACTTCCTCAAGGTAAGATTCCAAGGATGAATACTCCTGACGCAGTCATTAAAATCAATGGGCCATTCCCACAAAGGCAGAGAATGAAAAATACTGTTAAGTATTTATGATCACTTACAGTACTTAGTAATGAAAAAAAAAATAACTGAAGATGATAATTGGCATTTAGATATTTCACTGTGATAAAAGAGATGTGTGATCAGTAAACTCTATTATAAATAATAGGTATTTTTAAAGTTCCCCTGTTCAAATTCCAACCATGTGATTTAGCCAAAACCAAAAAATTCCAAAGTAAAATTCATATGGATCATATAGAGACTCTGAATATCCAAAAACAAAATGAAAGCTGGAGTGGTGACTTAGCAGTTAAGGTGCTTTCTTGCAAAGCCTAAGGACCTAGGCTCAGTTCCCCAGTACCCACGTAAGCTAGGTGCACATGGTGGCGTATGCATTAAGAGTTCATTTGCAGTGGCTAAAGGCCCTGGTGTGTCCATTCTTTCTCTTTCTCTCTCTCTCTCTGTCTTATAAATAAGTAAAATATTTTTTTCAAAGAAGAGAATGAAGAAAGTTGGATATCTCGCACTTCCCAATTTTACAAGTTACCACAAAGCTAGAATAATCAAAACAATGTGGTATTGCATATAGACAGATGGACACAGAGGAACATGCCAACATCACTCAATGGGGAAAGAACAGTTCTTGTTACAAATGGTGCTGGGAAAACTGGAATTCATATTCAAAAGAATAAAAGTTGGACCCTAGATTCATGCCATATAAAAACTCAAAATGAGCCAGGTGTGGTGGTGCATGCTTTTAATGCCAGCACTTGGGAGGCAGAAGAAGGAGGATTGTGATGAGTTGGAAGCCAGCCTAAGACTGCATAGTGAATTCCAGGTCAGCCTGGGCTACAGTGAAACCCTACCTGAAAAATCAAAAAAAAAAAAAAAAAGAGAAAAACACACCTCAAAATGGATCAAAGATTTACATGTAAGATCTCCTTAGATATAACACAAAAATGTAAGCAACAGGGCAGAGAAGATGGCTTAGAGGTTAAGGCACTGGCCTACAAAGCCAAAGGACCCAGGTTCAATTCCCCAGAAGCCATATAAACCAGATGCACATGGTGGGGCATGCATCTTGAGTTCCTTTGCAGTGGCTGAAGGCCATGGCATGCTCATTCTCTCTCTCACTATCTGCCTCTTTCTCTCTCTCTCAAATAAATAAAATATTTTTTAATGTAAGCAGCAAAAAGAAGTCTGGATATGCTGGAACCCATCATATCAAGGATACTATATATAGAAAAAAAGAACCTGTAATTTATCTGATATGAGATTAATATGAAGACGTGGAGGTCTACATGTAATAAATAAATGTGTGTGCTGTGCCTGATTCAATATTAGCAAGGTTTTTGAATGAACGCTTCTCCAAAGATGTAAAAAGGACAACAAACACATAAACATGTTCAACTCCATTCATCACTAGGAAAATGCAATCAAAACTACAATGGGACACTGTTTCAAATCCATTAGAATGTTTATTATACATACGTGCTTTAAGAAAAAAAAAAACAACTAGCAATCAGCATGTGTTGGCAAGGTGATGGAGAAGTGGTGACCCTTATATACCAAACAGAAGTGGGAAATGGTGCAGGTACTACGGAAAATGGTTTGTAAATTACTCGCGAAATTCTACGGAAAACGGTTTGTAAATTACTCGCGAAATTAAAAACAGAGTTACCCATTTGATCCCAAAATTCCACTATCGAGTGCACAGCCAACAGAACTGAAAGCAGGAGCTCCAGTAAGCTACTGACACGGGTGTGCAAAGCAGGATTCTTTACTGGACCTAAAATAGGAAAGCAACCCAACTATTCTCTAAATAAAAAGATGCAATGTGGGATATGTCCATGCAATGATAAATAAATAGGTAGAAAAACAGATTTTTTTTTCAAAAATGACATTTTCCACAGTCTGCAACATGGATATACGCCAAGAACATTCTACTGAATTAAATAAACCACTTACAAAGGGACAAAGACTGCCTGATTTCATTTACAAGAGGTACTCAGAGGAGTCAAATCCATAGCGAGAGGAAGTAGAATGTCGGTGACCTGAGACGATGGGAAGATGGGGTGTGATCAGCGTGTGCAGTTTTGGGTTGGCAAGATGAAAAGCTCGGAAATGGGGCAACAGCAATGGCTGCACAGGACTGTGAGTGTACTTGATGTCCTATGCATGTGAATGGTTACGATGGCCAATTTATTGCCATGCGAATTTGAAGTGTTTAATGCTACATAGCATCCAGGCAATACGGTATGGATGATATGACATGATATATATGACATGACATAACATCCACACCGTATTGCCTGGACGCTATGTCGAGGAAGAAAGGGGTCTAGCAAAAGGAAGTTATTTTAGATTGCACCTTGAATGCATGTGGCTGAGAGTAATGGGGAGGGTTACTCTAGGGCAGCTCTGGGTAGATTATGATCGAAGGTAGAACTACGCACACCTACAAAAAAAATCCGATTTTATAAGAGATACGACAGAGGATGTCCGCTATGTAAAAATATGTGGGCAGTCACTTGCTGGCTGTGTCCAGAAAATCGCTGAAGTTCAGATCACTACGGAACTTTCACAGGTGCTAATGGAAGTTTTCCTGAAAGTTGAAATCACAGGAAAGCCTTGACAAGTGTGGGGGAGGGGGTGAATTGAGAAATCCGTTGGTTGGTTGGAACTGAAACTAGTGGAAGAGGTGATCCTGGCCTGCAGGGACTGGAAAGAAGGCAGATGGTGGTGCCCACAACTGGGGAAGTGGCTGTGTGTGTGAAAAGAAAGAGAGCCTAAAAGGACCTCCGGAACCGAAAAGGCAGAGCTACATACAGGCGAGAGAACGAAACTGCCTCCATGCCCGCTGGAGTCACGATAAAGCCGCAGTCAGAGCTACGCGGTTCCCCACGCAGCCTCGCTGGCCGGAGCCCACGACTTCCCGCTCTCTCTCCATTTCCAGCTGTCCCAGCCTTGCAGTGCCCCAGAGTCACCCCTGGGCCCTTCACCTGCTCAAACTTCAGCCCGGATCCCTCACCTGCTACATGGTCCGGGGGGCTCTCAGCTTTCACGCACAATCCACATAACAAAGCACTGGAAAGGAATCTTTCTAACCATGTTACCTGAGCTAGGATTCCCCTTAGTATCCTCTGGATCTATTGGGAGAAGAGGCAAGAAGAGACTAAGGGAGAGAGACAAGCAACGAAAGGAAGTCTCCACACAAGAAGTCACAGGTGCCCCCAGATATCAGTGCTAAGGGCTGACAGGAGTGGCGAACAAACTTTGAACAGCAGCAACTTGGTGGTAAACTTATCTTTTCTTCAACAGCAGCTCTTAGAATGTCCCCCCAAGTTGGGGGGTGACGGAAAGCTGGATAGAAGGATTAATTACATACCAAATTTTCTATAGATAGCTGAAACTGTTTAATTTCACGAAGGGTCTCATTATCTCTTTTCACTTCGTTCACATATTGTGCCAAGTCCTGAAGAATAAAGAGGGAAGGGCACAAAGAGAAGGCACAGGAAGATTAGAGATGCAAACTGCTTAGAAAGAAAGCACATCATTAATTCCATTAGTGTGAGATTAACCAGCATAACTTTCCAACGACAGTAAAATGAACACCCCAGTCAGTCAAGGCTGCATCTCAAAGCCACTTTGAAAGTGTCTGGAGCACAGCTGGGAAGACGGAAGAGTTGTCACTCACCATACCCCTGAGGAAAGTAAGGATGCTACTGCCTTCAAATAAAGTCAAAAGCAAACAAAAGCTGCGGCTATGCAAAGCAACCAAGGAAAGGTCGCAAGCATGCAAATTCCAAGCACATTAACATCTGACCTTGACAGAGGCATCCTGTCTGAGTTATAACAAGGGCAAGGCTGACGGATTAGCAGCAAGAAACAAGTAATCAAACGTGACGCACTGCCTAAACAAGACTGCCTTCTTGTCCTGTTAGGCGCTGACAGTGATGGTCAGTCAAAGAAGCTGGTGCGATTTTAGAGGAAATAAAGAAATAGAAGAGAGGTGTGGAAGCACCCTGAATTCACGTGGACAGAAAGGTCATGTTCTACCAAGTTTCATCACCTGTTTGAAAACAGCTTTCTTTGGCAATTTGAAAAAGCATCCACTGATCTTCCTGCACTGTAACTAGCTATTTTTATTATGTGTGCTCCACATTTTTTTTTCCATTTTCTGAGCTTTTTTTTTTTTCCTTTTTGTTCTACCATCTTTAATTCATGGGCACCAGGAAAGACTTGCAGAAAGCAATACCTTCGTGTACTCTAAATGGATGCCCAGCGTTTCACCAGATACATCCATAAATGACTTCTTTTTTATGTTTAGGTAATATTGAATAATTGGGCAATGGTCCTGACAGGTATACTAAACCCTGCCATAAGGCAGAGCTAACAGTGAAACTGGTTCAGGGACCTAGTCAGACAGTCATACCTTACTCTGAGCAGGGCCACATCATTACTCTGTTTTTAAGAACAAATATTAAATGTTGAAGTTATAGGCAGATATCTCTTTCAAAGTCAGGTTGGGGGTTTTGCACATTCCACATTACATTCATAATATCTGCTTGTACTATTGTCTACCTATATTTATTGACGTGCAGAATTATCTGAAAACAAAAGCCAAGGTAGAAAGTCACTTCTATACTTCTATCAACGCAGAGCATCCCAAGGTGTAAAAGCTGGTAGATAACCTCATCTGAGTAAAAGGAGTCACTGGGCTGTTCCCGTGGAGCTCTGCTGACTCTCAAGCCACTGGTTCCTACACTAAACGAGGAGCATGTGGCAGAGCCATTGCATAGAGTCACTCCTGCTGGGTATGGAAGTTAGTAAACTTCTCTGTGGCCATTTGATTCAAGTGTCCCCCCATAAACTTCTGAATGCTTAGGTCCCCAGATGGTAACAACATGGCACTTGGAGCCTCCTGGTTGGAAATTTGTCACAACAAGGAGAAACTAACCACAGCATTCTCCAAAGTTATTTTGGCACATTTCTTGGTTTTTTTGTTTGTTTGTTTTTTGTCTAACAGCTAAATACATGTAAGAATATTGGTTTCAGGAGCTGGAGAGATTGCGTAGTGGTTAAGGCATTTGCCTGTGAAGCCTAAGGACCCAGGCTCAATTTCCTAGTACCCACAAAAGCCAGATGTTCAAGGTGATACATGTGTCTGGAGTTTGTTTGCAGTGGCTAGAGGCCCTGGCATATCCGTGTTCTTTCTCTCTCTCTCTCTCTCTCTCCTCCCTCCCCCCCTTCCTTCTCTCTCTCTCATAAGTAATAAATAAAATATTTTTTAAAAAAGAATATTTGTTTCAGAGGCTAAGGCAGGAAGAGTGCCACCAATTTGATGCTAGCCTGGCTACCTCATGTCAGCAAGACTGCCTCAAAAAACAACACAACAAAAAGCACGTATCCGTACAAATCACCCTGCTCTTCTCACCAAGAATAAATGTTACTTATGGCACATTAGAACATCCTATATGCATGGTAGCTGTTTGAATTCTATTGTCCTACCTTCATTGCGTCAAGAGCCAGTTTCAAGTTTGCCTTCTCAGTAGGATCAGGGGTATGCTTAACCAGTTCCTGTTTGGAAGATGTGGGTTAATGCTGCTTTAATGGAATCAAAATTAACAAGGAAGGAAGAAAACATTTTAAAAAAATACATCACCGATAAAATTCTCTCCATAATGTGATGAATTAAATCTTGTCTGACTGCGTCATCTGAATGCCACACACCTGCATTACTTCCCCAGTGTTACTGCGGAGAGCAATCCTAGTGATTATCTGCATGGGTGCTCTTTCTCCTTGTCACACATGGCTTCTCCAGAAATTATGAGTCTAATGACATCTGCCTTCATTTCAGGGTCATCAAAATGTTCTGCTTATTACTACCACTGCGAAGTTTCTGACCTCAATCTTGCCCTCTTTCTTGACTACCCTTTAACGTTACTATTCCCTAGATGTCCACCCTCATCTGCCTTTATTCTTTTTCATGCTTACAAGTCTGTCGCACCCACTGTCACAATGTCAACTGGCAGCTGAGAAAAGCGTTCTGAAGACCCCTGCTCACCCCAAAACGCACACCCATGTTCAACTAGATAGTTTCACCTGGAGCTCTCACTACCCCCTGATTACAGCAGGCCCCGAATTAACACATCCTCATCCAGGAATTGGGTCCTGATGTTCCATTGAATAACATTTCCAACAGTGTAATCACCGAAAACCAAATCTAGAACGTGTCCCAGGAGTGGCCGCCACACCCAGTCCCAGGTCGCATGGACGGTAGCTTTGCTTGAACTGCCGACCACTACCCTTCCCGCCGCTGGCAGAGCTCAGCTCCCTGAACAGGCTGTTGTGTAATGAGCTTCTGACTGGACTTCTGCCTTGGGATCTCTCTTTGCAACATCTGTTCACTCTCCTGACACCAGAGAAGTCGCTAACACGAGCAGCTGCTCCATCTCCATCCTACAAGGACTACTGTGATGACCAGAAACGCTTCAGCAGTACCTATAGCTCCTGGTCACACTCCTCAGGTTTGAATTCTGGAAATGTCTCTTAATTCCTCTCTTCTGCTCTCACCCAAACCACTTGCCTTCTGTTCACACTAAAGTAGCTGTAATAAAAATGTGGGGGGGGGGGCTGGAGAGATGGCTTAGCAGTTAAGCGCTTGCCTGTGAAGCCTAAGGACCCCGGTTCGAGGCTCGGTTCCCCAGGTCCCACGTTAGCCAGATGCACAAGGGGGCACACGTGTCTGGAGTTCGTTTGCAGTGGCTGGAAGCCCTGGCATGCCCATTCTCTCTCTCTCCCTCTATCTGTCTTTCTCTCTGTGTCTGTTGCTCTCAAATAATAAATAAATAAATAATGGACAAAAAAATATTTTAAAAAATGTGTGTGTGTAGGCCAGGTGTGGTGGTGCACGCCTTTAATCACAGCACTCAGGAGGCAGAGATAGGAGGATCGCTGTGAGTTCGAGGCCGCCCTGAGACTACATTGTGAACTCCAGGTCAGCCTGGATTAGAGTGAGACCCTACCTCAAAAAACAAAACACAAAAAGAAAGAAAGAAAGAAAGAAAGAAAGAAAGAAAGAAAGAAAGAAAGAAAGAAAGAAAGAAAGGAAGGAAGGAAGAAAGGAAGAAAGGAAGAAAGGGAGAGAGAGAGAGAAGGGAGGGAGGGAGGGAGGGAGGGAAGGGGGATGGATGGATGGATGGATAGATAGATAGATAGATAGATAGATAGATAGATAGATAGATAGATAGATGAGCCTTTCCTTCAAAGTACTGAAAGCAAGATCCTCTTGAGTTCCTGGCACTAAATGAGACCTCTCTGTCACGCCCTCCAAAGCTCAGAGAACACTGTGGAAGGCAGGACAGACTGAACAAATATAAGAGCCAGAGGAGGAGGACACGTGCTTTGAAATGCTGTTGTCTCAGCACGAAGTGGACTCACAGCAAGTGTCATTACCTGTGGAAGACCTGCACAATACTGAGCCCATCAACATTTAGTCATGGATGAGGGAGGAGGCCCCCCAAAAACCTTCAAAATAGAAGGTAGAATAACTGGAAAAAGGGGGTTGGTAGAGGAGGGCATGAGCAAAGAGGACAAAGGAAGGTAATGGAAGGAGAGTATGATCAAAATATATTATGTACAAGCCGGGCGTGGTGGCACACGCCTTGAATCCCAGCACTCAGGAGGCAGAGGTAGGAGGATTGCCATGAGTTCAAGGCCACCCTGAGATGACAGAGTAAATTCCAGGTCATCCTGGACCAGGGTGAGACCCTACCTCGAAAAACCAAAAAAAAAAAAAAATATATATATATATATATATATATATATATACACACACACACACACACACACACACACATGGTACATGCATGAAAATAGTCAACAAAAACTTTTTATTAAAAAAATAGCTATTTCTTTCTGATTCACAAGCCAAACTCTTTCCCTTCAAAGCCCAACTCAAGATTCAGATGAAGCCTCTGCTCGGGTCCCCAGGCAATGATGGGTAATTTTTAAGGACGCGATGTCCCTTCTGTGAACCTACTCCACTGTGCCACACTTTACAAGTTACATGCCACTTTTCCTTCTAAATGGTGACCCATATCATGTCATACCATGAGTGCCTAATGCTATGTTTGGCACAAAGATGCCACTCAAAAAGCCTGTAAGAAGTCAGATGCTAGTACCGTTCAAAACAGGGCCTAAAGATAGAGATGTTAAAGTATAAAAATCTGTCAAAATTCTATTCTGGGGCTGAAGATATGGCTCAGTGATTAAAGGTGCCTGCATGCAAAACTTTCCAGCCAAGGTTCAATTGCCCAGTACCTAGGGAAAGTGGCACATGGCGTCCTGGAGTTCACTCACAGTGGCAAGAAGGCCTGGAATGGCCCTTCTCATTCCTTCTCTTTTTTCTCCCTCTCTCCCTCTTATGAATAAACAGTATTTTAAATTTTCTATTGTCGTTTTTATTTTTATTCATACTTTATGAAATAAAAATAGTAAATTTATCTTAAAGTTTCTGGCCACCTGAAAAAATATTCTAACTTTTATACATCTGTTTTCAAATAGTTAATCATTACAAAACCAATTCCTTCATAAAAGTGCAGTGATAAGTAGAAAAAGATCAAACTTGAATCCTCATTTGTTCAACAAATTCCTAGACACCAGACAAATAATCTATATGATTTTCAAGTTGGAAAATGTTTTCTAGAAGTTTTATTTACATAAAGGAGTCAAAATAAAGTGTTTTGTTTTTAAAAACCCATCATGGAATAAACATACTCTTGAAACCTAAAATACAGAACATTACATGAAAAATTAGTGGGGAAGGAGATTTGCTGAACTTCAGAAGAATATACCTGTATTTGACAGTTTTAGAAGTCTACATATAAGGACCTAACATGATTTTTTTTTTTTCAAACTAAACCTGTTAAATTCTCCACTCAATATTTGGCGACATCAAAGTTATAAATTATTTTATTTTGGACATGTTTTTAGCTCCATTATGCCTCGAAAATTCATTGCCCAAGTCTTCCTTAGTATTTTTTCATAGAATTCAATTTGATTTAGTTGCTTTGAATTTAGGCTTCGTGAATGTGATAATGCATTTCTCAGAAATAATCAGGGTTTGAATTCTTCTGATTTCTCAGTAGAACAAAAATAGAAATGACTAATAATCGTGTGGCTACAGTTCAAGAAATTTAATATACAAGATGTACAAGATGCATGGTGGACTCAAAATTATATTTCACATACAGGTAGTAGATTGTTTTAAAATGGCATTTCACAAGCATCACAGCCGAGTTGAAAGTAAAGACATTTCTTCGGAGCAGAACTAATGAGTCTCCTGGTCTAGCTATCAAATTAAATTTATAAGACTCTCCACCCACATTAGAGAACTAACCGTGGAAACTGTAAGCTTTTATAACAAGAACCACCTCAAAATAAATGTAGTCTTATTGCAATTTAGTACAGTAAAAAGCAATATGGACTATGTCATAATTTTCTCTCTTATCATGATAAGACAAAGGGTCCCATGTGATTGACCTGGACAAACTCAGGTGCTGTGACCGGCTAACAAATGACTTCTTTTAACTCCAAAGGACTTAGCTGAAGTGACATATATATACATATATATCACTTGAGATATATATTTTTTTCTTGGCTTCCATTTTCCCATCAGTCCTGTTTAAAGAACACACAATGTGCCTCTTTGGTAAACACAGAATAATCTTTGAGAAAAGTATGGTGGGAAATCCTTGCCGTTCTAGACACTGCCTTCTAAGGCATAATAATAATAATTTGACATGTATAGGGGACAGGGCCCAAAACACGGGCTATCTGCAATACAGTGATGTCTCGCTGATTGCTGATGCCCTGTGGGATGAGTAAGGAGTGAGTCGTGAAGCGCTCTCAGGGACGCACCTGGAGTAGGAGGTGATATTTCAACACGCGCTGCATGGGAACCACAAGCAAATCCCGGAGAGTAAATTTCCCATTATTTGCTCTTTTCGAACATTCCTAATGAAACATTTAAAAGAAAAAGAAAATTTCTTGTTACTTTTCTCAAAGAAAGGCATAAAAATTTAAAGATGCAAAGTCTGCAAGTATAATTGGTATCAATTAAACAGTTTTTGTTCTCTTCCTTAGCCATCCTTCTCTTGGAACAATACAAAGTATTTTGAATTTTTTTAAATATTTTACAGTATTTCAAATCAAGAGGGAATCAAGGGCTATTGAGATGGCTTAGCAGTTAAGGCACTTGCCTATGAAGCCTGGGGACTCGGGTTCAATTCACAGGACCCACATGAACCAGATGCACAAGGTGAAACACACGTCTGGAGTTCATTTGCAGTGGCTGGTATGCCCCTTCTCTCTCCCTCTCTCTCTTAAATAAACAAACAAACAAACAAATAAATAAATAAATATATAAAGTATATCCGGGCTGGAGAGATTACTCAGTGGTTAAGGTACTTTCTTGCAAAGCCTAACAACCTGAGTTTGATTCTCCAGGACCTACATAAAGCCGGAGGCACAAAGCGGTGCAGGCATCTGAGGTTCACTTGTGCTGGCTGGAGGCCCTGGTCTGCCTATTCTCTCTGTCTGTCTCTCTTCTCTCTCTCTCTGCTCGGCAAATATATAAACAGGAATCAAAAAGTACTATTTTTTTTAAAAAAGACTAGTTTGAAAGGAGGGATTCAGTGGTAGGGGAAGGGGGGGAGAAGAATGGTGGGAAGAAACTGTGATCATGGTATATACATATATATATATATATATATATATGTGTGTGTGTGTGTGTGTGTATATGTGTGTGTATGTGTATGTATGTATGTGTGTGTATATATATGTGTGTGTGTGTGTATCATATGTGTATGCATGTATGTATGTATGTGTGTGTATATGTATATATATATATATATATATATATATATATAATGATATGTATTTATCAATGCCTATATGTATCAAGGTTGCCAATGAAAAGCTGAAGAAAAAAGAACTAGCTTAGGAGTGAAAATTATTTTTCTATTGCAATATCAAGGACCTCCAGGATTCCTCCGTTTCCCTTAGTGCCCTGCCTTTGCCTCCCCAGCATGCTCACGGATTAGCCCCGTGAGACTACCCACCGTCCTGCTTCAGCTCACTGAGCTCTGTCCAATTGCCACTGTGCTCTCCAGTCTCCAGCAAAGCCTACCATTCTCTTTCGAAAGTACTATTCCACAGCTACGGAGATGGCTCTGCCATTAAGGCACTTGCCTGCAAAGCCTAACGACCCGAGTTCAATTCCCCACTACACACGTAAAGCCAAATGCACAAAGTGGCGCATGCATCTGGAATTCATTTGTAGTGGCTAGAGGCCTTGGCATGCCCATTCTCTCTTTCTCTCCCCTCCCCCCTCAGCTTGTAAATAAATAAATTAAAAAAAAAAAACAAACTACTGTTCCAGGGGCTGGAGAGACGTCTCAGTGGTTAAAGTCACATTTTTGCAAAACCTGATGACCCAGATTTGGTTCCCCAGTAACCAAACAAAGCCAGATGCACAAAGTGGCACAAGTGACTGGAGCTCATTTGCAGTGCCGGAAGGCCCTGGCGTTCCCATTCTTCCTCTTCCACTCTCTCTGTTTCTATCTCGCCCTCAACTAATTAAAAAACAAATAAATAAATAATACAAGTCCTATTCTGGGCCTTTAAGAAATCCCAATAAAAATTGCTTTCTCTTCTTTCTTTCCTTCTTTTGCATAATGCATGCATATCCTGTGCCCACTTAATTATCATTGTAAAGAACATCTTCCCAACATATCCTTTCAAGAGCCTTTAACATGTCTTTTAATTCTCTGCAATCCTAGTTATTGGCTTAATAAATATTTTTGAACTAAATGAGATATTTGCTATGATAAAATACTACTACTAGATTTAATATCCTAAAGCCTTTCATTTCATGTTTTTAAGTTTATTCTTTTTAAAATCTTTACCGTAAGCTGAGTGTGATAATTCACATCCACAATCAATCCCAGAGCTCGGGAGGCTGAGACAAGGCTATCGTCATAGTTTGAGGCCAGCCTGGGCCACAGAGTCAATCATGTTTCAAAACAAACAACAAACAGGTTTCCTTTAGAAAGTATTGACTTCTTCACTCTCTTTTTTTTTAAATTTTTATTTATTTATTTGAGAGCGACAGACACAGAGAGAAAGACAGATAGAGGGAGAGAGAGAGAATGGGCGCGCCAGGGCTTCCAGCCTCTGCAAACGAACTCCAGACGCGTGCGCCCCCTTGTGCATCTGGCTAACGTGGGACCTGGAGAACCGAGCCTCGAACCGGGGTCCTTAGGCTTCACAGGCAAGCGCTTAACTGCTAAGCCATCTCTCCAGCCCAACTTCTTCACTCTTGAAAGCTACTGTGACTTTGAGGTAAATCATTTGTATTTGAACTGGTAAAGTATGATGCGAACACCAATATTTGATAACTCCTGACTGTGTGACCTTGGACACCTCTGACTGGTTTTGCTGTTTTTCATATTTATCTTCATTCGAAGCCCAGTAGAGTGTGATTAAAAACAATGCCATTTGTGGTAGTTTGAATGTATGTCTCCTATAGACTGGGGTGTTTCATTAAAGCTTGTCACTTGGATTGCCAGCTACTTAACTGGAAGAGATGTCACTGGGGTGATCCTAGGGTCCAGCCCTAAGGTGTTTAGGGGAAGATCTGACTTCTGGCCTCGAGGTGTGTGGAGCAGTCTGAGCTCTGCCTGCATCTGTCCCTGGGCTGCGGTCCTGGCTCCCTGCTGTTTCACTGTCTGGTTTGTGCTTGCCTGTGGTGATGGCTGGTCGGTGCTGTCTCTGCTTGGATTTACGAATGGAACCAGCTTCGTTCACCATTGATGGAACTTCCCCTTGGATCTATAAGCTGAAATAAATCCCTTCTTCCCATAAAATTGTGTCTGGTTTGGAAGGTCATCCTTGCTACATGGAACTTTCTACAAAAAAAAAAAAAAATCTCATACAATTGCATATTTCAGACCAAGAGATTCTTCAGCTCCTAGAAGGAGATGTGCTTAAGAGAGCACTAAGGCTCACTCAAAAGTTTGTTCCCTCGTTGTCCACAGTTCGCTTTTCTGGCACCAACACCAGTAATTCTAACAGCTACAGCTACTAATTACAGTGACCCAGTGACTGTGTCTTGAGTATAAATCTTGGGCAAAATGAATTAGGGAAACATGCTGACAGGTTAGCTGTGTCTTAGCGGTTTCCACACTTCACTGGAAGGATAACCATTTCGACTGCCGCCCACTCCTACAGACTGTAGAGCGTTCTAGATGATGGGTCCAAACAGAAGACTAAACTGTTATTCCAGCAAGTGGGTCTTGCATACTGTTCACACTTGAAGTTCCACGGAACGGAGAGTGTCGCTTAAACCTTTTATATTAGGCCACCTCAACACAGTGGTAGGACCAGAACGTTGTGCATCTAAAAATCACTGTTGGGCTGGAGAGATGGCTTAGCGGTTAAGCGCTTGCCTGTGAAGCCTAAGGACCCCGGTTCGAGGCTCGGTTCCCCAGGACCCACGTTAGCCAGATGCACAAGGGGGCGCACGCGTCTGGAGTTCGTTTGCAGAGGCTGGAAGCCCTGGCGCGCCCATTCTCTCTCTCTCCCTCTATCTGTCTTTCTCTCTGTGTCTGTCGCTCTCAAATAAATAAATAAATAATTTAAAAATAATTAAATAAATAAATAAAAATCACTGTTGTAGAAATGGATTTAAAATTATTGAGGGGACATCAGTTCCTTTAAGTTCTAAGGTCAGGAAGTAAAGAAACCATATTAAAGGCCTCAGCTAATACTAGGGCCAGGGGCCTAAGGTGTAAAAGGTTTGTTTTCCACCAGTGAGAACACAGGCAGAGCAGTCTCTTCGGAAGCCTCTGGTCATGCACTAGGCCCAAACTCAATTAGAAGTCAAAGTAGCATAAAGTGAGCCAGGTTTTGTCTCACAGAGCAAGATTTAAAAAAAAAAAAAAAAAAAATGCTATTCCTACTGTGTCCCAAGTTGTCTTGACTCCGAAGTACAGAAGACAAGGAAAAACAATCAATAAGAACACAAACAGCGGGCTGGAGAGATGGCTTAGCGGTTAAGCACTTGCCTGTGAAGCCTAAGGACCCCGGTTCGAGGCTCGGTTCCCCAGGTCCCACGTTAGCCAGATGCACAAGGGGGCACACGCGTCTGGAGTTCGTTTGCAGAGGCTGGAAGCCCTGGCGCGCCCATTCTCTCTCTCTCTCCCTCTATCTGTCTTTCTCTCTATGTCTGTCGCTCTCAAATAAATAAATAAATAATGAACAACAAAAAATAAAGAACATAAATAGCTACCAAGCAGAAGATGGGGGTGATGCCAAGAACCGGACAGCTTCCCCGCCAGCCCACCTGGACCTGCAGCAGGCAGCTACAATGCAGCTCGCACTGAAGTGTGGCAGGCAGAAGTGATTAACTTCTGCTACGCCAGGCCCTGGTCAGAAGCAGGGCTTCTGGGCCAAGGACAGCACAAGAAGGCCTCTCTCACTTCTGCTCTTTCAAACTCAGCCCAAGGCTTCCCTTCATCCGAGGCCACAGCCACCTCTCAGAGCTGGACATCACTTCGGAGAGGAAGAACAGCAGCCGCGCTGGCTCTCATCTTCGGCCACAGCTTTACATCTTGATGGAAAAATATCCGCCTTAGCAGTTGTCCTGATAGGAATTAATTATAAGCTGTAAAGCTTTATTTTATTATCATATCTAATTTGAGTCAAGGTAGCCTAGGGCTCTACACCGAAGAGTCTATTCTCTGAGGGGTGAGACCCCTTGGCACTACAGTTTTGGGGTGCCAGTTAGTGGTCAGCACATGGTCTGGTCCCCAGCACCGTCATCAGGGGACACTAAGATATACTTGGTGCCCTGCTAATGTCCACATCTCCTAAGCAGTAATCCCCCCCTGTGGGGTTGTGAGACGGGAGTTAGGACAGTATAGCTGTTCTTCTGATTTCAAGTCCTCTCCCCTCCCCCCCGTTCAGCACACATAGTCACTGAAGAGTGGACTTGAGGGCTGGAGAGATGACTCAGAGGTTAGGGCACTGGTCTGCAAAGCCTAACAACCTGGGTTCCAGTCCCCAGTACTTACAGAAAGCCACATGCACAAGATGGTGCATGCATCTGGAATTTGTTTGCAGTGGTTAGAGGCCTTAAGAGAGCCCATTCTCTTTCTCTCTCTCCCTCTCTCTCTCTCTCTCTCTCTCTCTCTCTCTCTCTCTCTCTCTCTCTCTCCTAGCAAATAAATAAATAAAAGTTTAATAAAGAGTTTAATAGAAAGTTTAATAAAGTCTCGACTTCTCTGACTGAAATTTAAGAAAATTCCAAACTCACGGATAAGACATTTAAGATGATAATTTGTATAAACAACCAGTTTTTAGAAGTTCTTTGACATTTCAAATTGTATGTATGTATGTATGTATGTATATACATATGTGTGTGTATGTGTATGTGTGTGTGTGTGTATACATATACATATATATATATATATATGTATATGTATATATGTCACAAAAATAATGTTCATGTCTTTGGAGCACTAGAGTAGTTGAGACAGGGTCTTACTATGTCACCAGGCTGGCCTCAAAATTGCAATCTTCCTATGTCAATCTACTGAATTCTGGGGTTATAGATGTGTGTCACCATGCTTACCCCAAAAACAATGACTTAGCATAGGTCTCCTGTGTTATTTTCTACCCATCTCCCCCGCCCCCCTCACTGAAGGTATTCCTCCATCTATCTCATTCACAAAGCCCTGTCGTATGGAACTTGCCACACACTACCTGGGGCTGATTATATTTGTGTCTAGCTTCTGCACTTTCTTCTGAACAACATCTAAGTCTTTTTCTTCCTTCCTTCCTTTCTTTCTTTTTTTAAGAATGGGCATGCCAGGGCCTCTAGCCGTGAAAACAAACTCCAGACGTGTGCTGCCTTGTGCATCTGGCTTTACATGGGTACTGGGGAATCAAACCCAGACTGTTAGGCTTTGCAGACAAGCACATCAACCACTGAGCCATTTCTCCAGTCCCTATCCAGGTCTTCTATATGAATCTAGCAGCAGATGTCTTGTTGTTGTTTTTTTTTCCCTAGTCCTTTTAAATCCACAGTTACGTCACCCAGCTCAGTCTGCACCTCTCACTATCTAGATAACCCTCAGCAAATCGCTCACGGCACCGCTAAATCATATGTTCAACAATGAGGTGACAGACTGAACCGCATACACTTCACCATTAGGAGGACCTAAAAGATGATGTATTGAAAACCCAGACCTGTAAAATTTAGATTTTGCTCCTGTCATACCCTAGCTTTTTCAAATGCATGTATAAGTACGCATGTGTGTGTACAGGTACACGTGCATATATGTGTGCATAAAATAGAAATCAGAAGAGAAACCTGGGTGTTCTCCTCAAGAACACTGTCTACTTTTTTTTTTTTTTTTTTTTTTTTTTTGAGACAGAGTCTCTCACAAGGCTAGACTGGCTGCTCACCAAGCCTAAGGAGCCTCTTGGCTCTACCTCTCCAGTATTGGGATAACAAATGCATGCCACCATGCCCAGCATGTTTTACATGGGTTCTGGGGTTTGAACTCAGGTCCTCATGCTTGCAAAATCAGCTCTTTACCAAGTGAGCTGTTTCCGTGATTGCTACTGTAGCTTTTACCACCATGACTTTAAAAAAATGTTTCCATAAAATTCACACGAAATTATATTTAGAATACATGAGGAAATGAAACTGTTGCACTCACTGAGAAGGACACACTGCTTTTAATTTCGTTTTGCTTTGTGTAATACATGAACAAAAAACAAACAGGCACCTCTAATTTCAGCTTAACATCTTCTTTTGTCTTAGAAATATAGTCTAAGTTAGAGATGGCCGACTCCACTCCACTGCAGTACTGCCCATAAATAACCAATCTGAAAGAGAAGAGAGAGGAAGGAAGATGTAAGGAAGAAGGAAGAAAGAGAATGGATAAACAGGCAGAGCAGCCTCTTGATCATGTGGCGCACGCCTTTAATCCCAGCACTGGGGAGACAGAGGTAGGAGGATCACTGTGAGTTCAAGGCCAGCCTGAGACTATATAGTGAATTCCAGGTCAGCTCAGACCGAGTGAGACCCTAACTTGGAAAGAATTTTTTTTTTTAATTTTCAAAAGGCAGAGCATCCAGCCCTTTCAAGCCACAGTTAAGAACACCCAAACCAACAGGAGAGATTCTTTTAAACATATACATACCTCCAGGCACAGAATAAGGGCCATCACATATAAAGACTCAATTTTAGTGGCAATTTAGAATGGGATTAATTCCATGCAGGTTTTTTTTATGATAGGCAAGTTTTATAATAGAGCTTAATGACTATTAACATCAGTTAAACACATATATCAAAATTTCAAAACTAAAAATTTCTTTAAGCTTCTATTAGAAATCAACTTTTTTTTTACTGCTTACTCATACGCAAGACAGTTTTATTTGCTACTGCAACTGTATTGCACTCACTCAGAGTATTCTCACCAATAAACCTCCTGTTCCTTACTACTTTTTAATTATGGAACATATATCATTTGCAAAGTGGGAATGAGAGGCCTAAGAAATGTAGAATGGCAGCTAATTCACACCGTAGGGAGCCCACTCACCAAGGGCATCCACAATACACACCCTTTGCAAACAGGCTCTTTGGCTTATTGTGTCTTTAGCTCTACGCTGGATAAGACTGCTAATAAGTTGTTCATAGTTATGTAAGAGTTAACATGAAGTATTTCATTAGCCATTACTTCGTACTAGACTGTGTTGCTTGATTTAAAATAAAGGAGCAGTGCGTTTCATATTGCTTACTCATCTATGTACCTACGCGTGTGTTTCTGTATAGTGTATGTGGGGTGGTGTACGTATGGATGTGCAGTACAGGCATGCGTGTGTGTTTTCATGCATGTACTCCATGTGTGCAAGTGTGGAGGCCAGAGAAGAACACAGAATGTCCTCTTTTGTCACTCTGCTGCTGTTAGTCCCTCAAGACAGAGTCTCTCACTAAACCAGGAGTTGTCATTTTCTGTCACACTGAATGACCAGAGAGCCCCGAGGGACTCTCCAGTCTCTGCACCCCTCCCCCGCCATAGGACTGGGGTTATAAGACCGTTTGACCAGATCCAACATTTTAATGCAGGTGTTGGGGAGCAAACTCATGAAAGCTCAAGGAAAAGGCTCTTACTGAGTAAGCCATCTTCTGCAGCCCCTGAGAGTAGTAGATTTGAAACAAAAATTTGGGGTGTTCCATAGGAGTCATTCAGGAATCTTTAAAACTCAGAGAAACTGCCTTGGAATCTGGCATTTTAAAGCAGAGAGTAATAAAATACTTAAGTGAGAAGAAGGGGTACCAGCTGCTCCCACGAACACTTCCTGATAAGGAAGGGGCGGCTCAGAGAGCGCAGGTGACCTAACAGAGATGCCATCGCTCAGTGCTGACAGGGCTTGAGGAAGACCCTTAGCCTTTTGGTCTGTGTGACAGTGGAAGCACTATACTAAGTTATTTTTTTTTCTTATTATGCATATGTGTAGCTCAAACTACTTCCCTGAGATGAATTTTCCCATGTTCTAATTACTGCCCAAGTAGTATTGAAATAAACATAAGAAACGGCTATTTTACATTTTACAACTAGCATTCACTATAATTCCAACTAATACCCACAATTTTTTTTTTTAAATGTAAAAGTTACCTTTCCTTGTAGTTAATGAAAACTTGATACAAGTTCTGGTCATTTTTATTTACAATGGAATCATGAATTTCTTGCATTAAGCTCCGATGAACTTTTACAAGTTCCTTGGAAAAGAAAATAATGTGAATGAAAAGTGAGATCAGAATCAAAAATAATTTAAAGAAAAACATACCTCACATCTAGGGTTCATACTGGTGCTTGACCTGGCACTTATAATATGCTAACTGATCTCACTATGCCAACCTATGCTTACTAATAAAGACAGGAGAAAGGAGGGAAAGATTCAGGAGAGGAAGGGGCTATAGCAAGAGAAGAGGAAGCGAAGGAGGGGAAAGAAGAGGGAAATACAGAAGGATTGGAGAAGAGAAGGAGAGAGACATGCAGTAGGAAATGGCCATCCCAGATCTGACTCCCTGGCCGGCGTCCTGGGGAAACAGCAGCTATCCCACTAGCTATTAAAGGACAGGCTGCTCCTTTATAAAAAGATGTATCTCACTATAACTTTTAAATGATCTATCAAGTGCTAAGCATCTTATTAACAGAATAAGGTAACAATTCACCGTGTGAATCCATATGTATTCCGTGTCTGAGGGGACAGGGAAATGCAGATTCATACATTGGTCAATTAGTGGCGTCTTGGCATTAACCTAACAACAGTCAGAAGAACTTACTTGAAACCAGACTACTAATGACATAAGTAAAAAGGAAATGGATTGTTTTAGTTTACTATAGCAACTCAAAACGTCAAAGTTTCATACTTTCTGTGATAAGCAAATAATTTTCAGCAGCCAGTTAATACATGTCAGGCAATGGGGAAATGTGAGTTAAGGTATCCACTTTCCGTCATTTCTTACTATGTACCTTGTAGCACGCAGTAACATCACAGCAGTAAAGATTAAACGTGAATATTTTGGTTCAATTGCTTTGCTGAGGAGCATTCACAGTCCTAAGGATAGGGACTGTTGAATAAATTATAGGGGCTATACTAAAGTGGTCCAAGATGCCCATTTCCTAGAATGCACAGTTAAACCTTCATGTGATACAATGAGCATTTTCTTTCACTTAGACTACATGTTAATGCTAATGTTTGCATTGGTCTTAAAGCACAGATAAGGACAACAGGTCATGGTTTATTAATTCATATTAGGCAACACAGAACATAACCAAAAATACAAGGGAGTTTTCAGCTGACACAAGGAAGCCAGTATATAAAAGCTTCCACACATATACAAGCACATACACACACATGTAGTATGTGTGTGTGTGTGTGCATGTGCATGCACGTGTGTGCAAAGAAAAGCTTGTTCTAGAGATCTAACAACCTGTGTCGTGCCTAGCCATCCCTCAGCTGGAACAGCCCTCAGCTTGATTCTACATTTCTGAGCAAAAAGACATTTTATGATTATAAGACTGTGAAAAGTGCTCTAAAACTCAAAAGGCTTATACAAATGTGAAGAAAATCTCTTTGCATGTTATCATTATAAATAGTCTGCAGGACTATAAGAAAATAGTGTAACTAAAATTGCATCAAGGTTGGCAAAGGGAGAAGCAGTTAATACAAGTGCCAAAAAAAAAAAAAAAAAAAGCCAATGAAAGAGCAATGGAGGGAGGCAGCTGGTGTCCCCAAGGCTAGGACAACAATGGAGCAGGGAAGGGTGATGCAGAACAAGACTGCCCAGAAGACAGACAGACAGTGGCACCAAGGATGGCTTAATTGAGATGACTTCTTCATGACAGTAAAGCAAAGATGATATATACATGAATCCCACTTATCTATTTGTATTAAGATCTGACTCACCTTTAGCTAGAAAGATAACATCAGTTTTTCAAGAAGGTAAGAATACATGAACTTGGGAAGCAAAAACAAAATTCTTAAAGAACATAGGAATCCAGAACACATTTAAAAGTGAAGATTTTATACAAATGTACAACTTTAGTTGTCATACGTTTACTTACAGGAATGTTGATGAATACTGAATCAAATTCTGTTGGTGTCAGAAATCTTTTTAATGGCGCCATGAAATACTACCAGGAGAAGAGGAAATAGTTTTAATTAAGCATAATTTTCCCTAACCTATAATGATGTTTTGCCAACAAACATCTATTAAAAAGCCAACTATTTGCATTGTTAAGTACAAAAATTAGAAGCTATTTTCTCTATATCAAAAAGCTTACACCTGAGCATATACAAAGACATAAATATAACCTAAAACATTTCAAGTGTAAAATGAAATACTTGTTAGTAGCATTAGAAAGAACATGGTTGACCAGGTGACACTTCGAAGAAATGTTTGAGGAACTATATGAATGAAACATATCGCAAATATTTTGTAGAGATTGTCTAGATGTTTGAGATCTGTCATCTGTTAGTGTGACTTATGCATTGATTCACTTCATAGCCTGAAACATTTAGTGCTCTTCCCACAGTTCCCTTTCATCTTTAGCAATCCCAGTGTCTGTGGACGGTCCTTCTAAGAGGTTGTTCTGCCAATTCCTTACCTTCCCATAATCAGGTGCTCTAGCTCACTCAGTGCAGATCCCAAAGCTCAGAGTCACACCTCAAGTCCTGGCTATTATCAACAGCTAATGCACTTTGCAGCTAAATTTCAAGCAAGCACTCGCTGAACATGATGCGCTACCTTCACAGCTCATTCTTCCAAGAGATTCTCCAGCCCTACTGTGTCTAATCCATTGAGAGTCCCACATCCCTCACACCCTCCTCCATTTGGATTTTCTAGAAAAACAAAAACCTTAGTTAGATCTAGCTTGCCACATATGGTATACACATACATCAGAAGTAAAGCATGGGGCTGGAGAGATGGGTTAGCGGTTAAGGTGTGTGCCTGCAAGACCTAAGGACCCAAGATCAACTCTCCAGATAGCACATAAGCCAGATGCACAAAGGTAAGGCAAGCACAAGGTCGCATATGACCACTAGGTGGCGAAGGATCTGGAGTTCCATTTCAGTGGCTGAGGCCCTGGCATGCCAATTCTCTCTCTCTCTCCTTCTCTTTTTTTCTCTTTCTCTCTCCTCTCTCTCTGTCTGTCTCTCTGTGTTTCTCTCTATCTTGCTCTCTCTAAAAGAAAAAAGAAAAAGAAAAAAAGAAGTTAAGCATGGACAGTCTAATTTTAATAAAACAAAATGGGATCTCTGATGCTACAAACCCCACTTCATTTCCCTAGTCAATTTTCTCTCCCACTTTCCTAAGCGACTTTTCCACACCACTTTCTCTTTCATCAAACTAAAATACTTTCCATAGGTTCACATGCTGCTAACCTCAAAATGTGGACGACATGAAGAATGACCTGAAACCTCTTCAGTTACGGAACATGTACATTCTGGAAGGACCTCACTTGGTTGCACAGCCTAGAATTCCACTGAGAGCTGATAACACACTCTCTCCGTGTGTCAGCCTTTCCCATCCATGCCAGATTTGTATGTCTAGTATCTTCCTCAGAATGTCCCACAGGAAGACAGGAAGTCTTGTAGCCCAAGTTTACTATGTCCCGGGGATTCACGATTCCCTGTCCTGTCTGTCTCTTGAGCCACTGTTATCATTCATGCAGATGCTAAGGTCAAAATCAAATAGCCTTCCTGATTCCTATTTCTTTCATATCTTTTTTAAATTTTATTTCATTTATTTATTTATGAGAAAGAGGGAGAGAACGGGCATGCCAGGGCCTCTAGCTACTGCAAATGAACTCCAGACATGTGCCACATTGTGTATCTGGCTTATGTGGATCTGGGGAATTGAACTGGGTCCTTAGCCTTCATAGACAAGTGCCTTAACCACTAAGCTAGCTCTCCAGCCCCCTTTCATATCTTTTGACTACACCAAATCCAATTGACTCTAATTTTAAAATTTGCTTCTCGGGCTGGAGAGATGGCTTAGCGGTTAAGCGCTTGCCTGTGAAGCCTAAGGACCCCGGTTCGAGGCTCACTTCCCCAGGTCCCACGTTAGCCAGATGCACAAGGGGGCGCACGCGTCTGGAGTTCGTTTGCAGAGGCTGGAAGCCCTGGCGCGCCCATTCTCTCTCCCTCTATCTGTCTTTCTCTCTGTGTCTGTCGCTCTCAAATAAATAAATTTAAAAAAAAATTTTTTTAAAAATCCATAAAATTTGCTTCCCAAATCTGACCTCTCTTCCCCTCTCCTTCAGGGCTGCCATTGTCTGTCATCTTGATTATTATCTTATCTGCCCAGTTGTTCTTCTAGTTCCCATCCCCACTTCACAAGAGCCAGGATGAAGTGTGAAAGATCTGATGTAAGGGCTGCTGCTCAAACACTCTAGCTTTTGTCTCCATATGACTTCATAGCCCACCAGCTCTCAGGCATACTTCAGTCCCCTCTGCTCATTCTTTCTAGCCACACCGGAGCACTGCGGTCCCCAGAAGCACACGCTGAACTCAACCCAATAAGAAAGCCCGTCTCCTAGAGCTACCTTCCCTGGGATATCCTTAGCTTATGTCCTCAATTTGCTCAGATGCCTGATCTCAGCATGTTCACCCCACAGATGTCCTCTGTTCTCACTCTCTATAAAATACCCCAAGACCAACCCCCCACGAGAAATCCTATCTAAATAATACTTCTCAGGCTGAAGAGATGGCTTAATGGTTAAGGCACTTGTTGAGAAGCCTAAGGAGCCAGGTTCAACTCCCCAGAGCCCATGTAAGCCAGATACACAAGGTGATGAATGCTCACAGGTGGCTCATGTGCACAATGTGGTGTGCATATCCAGAGTCGTCTGCAGTGGCTAAGGCCCTGGAATGCCAGTTTTCTCCCCCTCTCATAAATAAAAAAAAGAAAGAGAATAAATAATACCTCCCCACCACCCCATTGTTATCATTCTCTATGAAATAGCTCAACCATCCCCATCAGAAATCGTTCTCTAAATAATACCTCTGCACCACCCCATCTGTGATCATTCCTTATGAAATATCCCAAGACCTTGCCCCATCAGAAATCACTCTCTAAAAATGAAATATCATAAAAGAAAATGAAGAAATCACTCTCTAAATAATACCTCTGCACCACCCCATCTATGATCATTCTCTATGAAATACTCCAAGACTATGCCCCTTCGGAAATCACTCTCTAAAAATAAAATATAATAGAAGAAAATAAAGAAATCACTCTCTAAATAATACCTCTCCCCCACCCCATCTGTGATCACTCTCTATGAGATACCCCAAGACCCCTCCACCTGTGCCCTCCTTCTGGTTTACCTTCCTTCAGATAACTCACCACCTCCTGGCACACTTCCTGGCTCACATACTAAACCCTCCCCGGAGGCAGAGTGTGCCGGGAGGAGGAAACTTTTGCAAGTGTTAACTGCTAAATCCTCCGGTCCTAAAATAGTGCTATTCAGATGCTAAGAGAGCAACGAATAGTTGCAGGATGAATAAATCTGCCTCGATATCTTTACATTCCTTTCTTTAAAGGGTTTCATTGAGACACAATTCATGCTTCACAGGACTCGGTTAAAGTTTGTAGTAGAAGTGAATGAAGAGGGCTGGAGAGATGGCTTAGCGGTTAAGCCCTTGCCTGTGAAGCCTAAGGACCCCGGTTCGAGGCTCGGTTCTCCAGGTCCCACGTTAGCCAGATGCACAGGGGGGCGCACGCGTCTGGAGTTCGTTTGCAGAGGCTGGAAGCCCATTCTCTCTCTCTCCCTCTATCTGTCTTTCTCTGTGTGTCTGTCGTTCTCAAATAAATAAATAAAAATTAAAAAAAAAAAACTTTAAAAAAAAAAGTGAATGAAGAGAGAAAGGAAGTTTATCTCTGTGCTCTGGTTGCGCAGCCATCACCACAGAGCACTCTACAGAAGCACCGACAGTCATTCCCAGCCTCTCCTCCCAGCCCAACGACCTCTCCCCACACAAACTCCGCTCCTCCCTGTGGCCCCAGACAATCACTTTTCTCTAGATAGTCTGTCTCTCTATATCTGCCTACTGTGGCAAATATAGTCTATTTTAAATATCCCTCCTACCTGACTATTCACTATTTGAATGATCTCAACCTTATCTATTTATTTATTTAGATTGCATGTATACGTTAAGCCATAGGACATTTGTCTTCCTGTGCCTGGATTTATATGCAACAATCCACCGAGAGCAGAATACACATTCAGCATGCACACTGCAAAAGCGGTTGTTCTAACATACAAATTATCTAAGGCAGTCTTGGGCATCATCGCATGACCACTTACCTTTTCTATGGACTCCAAAGTTTCCGTGTACTTTTCTTCTGTCTGCTTGATTTCCGCTAAGCAACAAGTCCGTATATCGTTTTCTAGAGATTTCTGCAGTTAGAATGATAAAATCAAAAGTATGTGTTCAATCAAGTTCATATAACAATTTGTCTGATAGTAAAGAGACTAAAATCCCTTCCTGAGTTCCTTACACTTCCCATCCTAATAAAAGAAACTAAAAGGCAGACATATTTTAATCACTTAAAACTTTTACATTTATGTTCTTCAAAATTTTGGTGTATTATTTTTGAATTCTGAACAATGTATATGAAAGTTTTAAGTGATCAGAATAAGCATCTGAGAATATTCTCTTAAAATTCATCTTTTATTAAAATGCTAATTATTCTGATAACAGTTTCTTAAAACACACATATTTCAGAGTTGCTGCAGAAATACCTATGAAATATGAAAATAAATATTACCTATTTAAGCATATCTGAGAACTAGTGATGTAGCTCAGGGGCAGAACACTTGCCTAAACATGTGAGGCCCAGGGCTCACTCCCCAAAACAAGAGTAAAAAAGATATTTAGTGAATAAAAATCTTCTCATATTTCTTTAATGTTATTCTTAGGGCCTGGGTGTTTAAATGTAGTTCTAAAATCAAACATTTTGTGCCACATGGGATTGAGTTCAGATACTGGCTTTCTCCTTATTAGCATCTTTGTTGTCGTTTTTGTTTTTGTTTTTTAAGGGAGGGTCTCGCTCTAGGCCAGGCTGACCTTGAATTCATTATGTAGTCTCGGGGTAGCCTCCAACTCACAGCAATGCCTCACTCTGCTTCCTGAGTGCTGGGATTGAAGGTGTGTGCCACCATGCCCGGCTTTCTCATTAGCTTTCTAAGCGTGAGCAAGTTACTGAATTTCTCTGTGAGTTAGTTTGTGATTATAGACATTTTAAAACTGAGAGAAGCCATGTGACCTTGACAGACACTGTGTTCTCATTACTTCTAGCCCCAATCCATACCATCCGCCTGGAGCTGTCAGCTGAGGAATTGCTGCCAGAGGGAGACCTTAGGGATCAGCCCCACAGAAGCAGCCTGTGATCACAAGAAGCTCAGATGACAGACTCTGTAACCAAACACCCCTCTGACAATGCTGCTAGCTGGGGTGGTCTGTCAGCTCACACAGCAGTTTAGACACATGGTCGTTACATTCCCCAAACTCAGGAAGGAGGACTTGTTTCTACGCCAGGTGGCACCCAACATCCCCCAGCCCATTATTAAAGGCCAGAGCATACAGAACAGAGCTGAATCACCAAAGACCCCCCCCCCCCAAAAAAAAAAAAAAAACCAAGTCACCTTCCAGTTAAGGAAGAAGAGTCTTTAAAGAATATGGTAATTGGGCTGGAGAGATGACTTAGCAGTTAAGTGCTTGCCTGTGAAGACTAAGGACACCAGTTCAAGGCTCGATTCCCCAGGATCCATTTTAGACAGATGCACAAGGGGGCGCACGCATCTGGAGTTCATTTGCAGTGGCTGGAGGCCCTGGCGTGCCCATTCTCTTTCTCCCTCTCTCCCTCTCTCCCTCTCTCCCTCTCTCCCTCTCCCCCTCTCCCCCTCCCCCCCCTCTCTCTGCCTTTCTCTCTCCATCTGTCGCTCTCAAATAAATAGAAATAAACAAAATTTTAAAAAAGAATATGGTAATAAAAGCCTAAGTAACAGACTTTTAAAAAAATATGATATTTATTTATTTGTGAGGGGGAGAGAGAGAATGAGAGGACAGTGGGCTGGGGCTTCTGGCCACTGCAAATGAACTCCGGATGCACGTGCTACTTTGTGCACCTGGCTTTCCGTGGGCACTGAGGAACTGAACCTAGGCAGTCAGGATTTGCAAGCAAGTGCCTTGAATCGCTATGCCATCTCTCCAGACCCAACAGCAGACTTTTTAAAAATTTTCAAATTACAGATGAAAGTTCAAAGTAATTCTTCTAGAATGTTCCAGATATATTCATGGCAGATGAAGTCTTGGGACCATCTCTGAGGTAGCTAGGTATTGTTATGAAGTCCTTTCATAACAATAGCTAACAAATGGGAAGAAATAGCCTCTGACATGTATTTTATCTTAAAACTTAAAAGGAAAACAAATGTACCTGTTTTGTAAGAGATTTACTTTCTAAAAATATTTTTAAAGTATTTATTAGAGAGTGAGTGTATGGTTGTACGAGGGCCTCTTGCCACAGCAAAGGAATTCGAGATGCAAGCTCCACATTGTGCATGTGGCTTTATGTGGGTACTGGGGACTCAAACTTGGACCAGCAGGCTTTGCAAACAAGCACCTTTAACTGCTGTTATTATATATTATTATTATATATTATATATATATCATATATATAGTATATGATATATATATAATGTATTATATATTATATATATTATAAATAATATATTATAAATATATTTAAAATAAATATTATATATTATATAATATATATATATTACGTATATATATGGAGTTATTTCTCCAGCATGAGATTTATTTTTATAACAGTATCATTTCATGATTCACTGAAATGATAGCCTATGGCCACTCTGCCACTATTTTGCTCAGTGGCTGGCATTCACCTCCCATACTGATTTCCTTATTAGCAAAACAAGAACAGAACAGAACAGGAGGGAGATTCTTGCGCATAGCCTGAACTGTAAAAGGGGGCGCGCTCCTATCGCTGAACACAGCGGCGAGATGCGGTAACACAAGTTGTAAACAAATGAAGATCAAACAAAACGTATTTTCCAGCCAAGGTCACAGGATTGTGTTGGCGGGTCTCCCAGCTCAGTGCTTTCCCGAGGAAGTGCTCCGGGAAGCTCAGCAAGCGAGCCCAGGCGCTCACCGGCTGCTGCGCGTCCTCCGCCTTCATCAGGTCCGCGTAGACCTCGCCGCCCTCGTCCTCGGCGTAGACGCGGTCGTAGAGGTCCTCGTCGTCGCCCGCGCGCGCCTCGCTAGGACACGGGACACAGGGACAGGTCAGGCTCCTTCCCGCGGGACGTGCCCGTGCCTGCGGGCGCTACTGAGAAACGGACTGAAAATGCCCCACTTATGTTAGCCGAGAACCCACAGAGGAAGCAAAACGGAACCAGCGCAGAGGTGCCAGGGGGCTCCCCTTAACCAAGATCGCCGGCTCCAAACAGAAGCCAGCGACCGGGGACAGTGTGCTAAGCGGCTTTCCTGGTGATTTGCACGAACGGAAGCATCCGAGTGATCTTTCCACAGCTGGAGTCCCCCTTAATTCATCCAGCATTAATGGTCTTATGGGTATGTACATACGTCTTAGTATTTGATCTATATAAGAGACAACGAAGTCGAGAGAGCAGAAAGTTCACTTGTCAGGGGCAACAGAGCTAGCGATTCGATGGCAGAAACCGTAATTTCAAGCCATGTTTGCCTCACGCCGAGTATTCTATCCACCCCACAACACGGCCTCCCCCATTTCTGAGATTTAATGACCAAATTGTCGTCATCTGTATTAAAAGGCATAATATGGAGGGGAGAATTGTGAATTATCTATTATGTTAAAGTTTAGTCTTGTAACAGCCTCAGCTATGGAAAGCTTACTGTCAATATCTCATCTAGTGATTTTCAAGCCATGCTCCTTTAAGCACACTCAGAAGGTATACCCATATCCCCTTCCAACCTGACTATGTTTCTAATCTGTTTTAATCGTTTGAATTTTGTTTTTAAAAGAGGAAGAACAAGACCCTTCAACCCATTTCAAAATAAATAAATAAGAATAAACTATTTTTTTAAAGGGCTAAATATATGGCTTAGCAGCTAAGGCACTTGCCTGCAAAGCCAAAGGACCCAGGTTCAATTCTCCAGGACCCAAGTAAGCCAGATTCACAAGGTGATACATGTGTCTGGAGTTCGCTTGCAGAGGCTGGATGCCCTGGCATGTTCTCTCTCTCTTTCTCTCTCTCTTTCTCTCCCCCTCTTTCTCTCTCTCAAATAAATAAATACAAATATATGTTTTAATTTAAATCTCTTTTTTTTTGTTTGTTTTTCTGTTTTTTTGGTTTTTCAAGGTAGGGTTTCACTCTAGCCCAGGCTGGCCTGGAATTCACTATGGAGTCTCAGGGTGCCCTCGAACTCATGGCGATCCTCCTTCCTCTACCTCTCGAGTGCTGGGATTAAAGGCATGCATCACCACGCCCAGTTTTAAATCTATTTTTAAAGCCATAAAAATATTCTACTAGTTTCCTAAAGATGGAAAATAATCCCACTTTTTCAGTCTTCATGAGCACAGCGATAGTAAGTGACCGGGCATCGTTCCCCAGACCCAGCTGTGAGACCCTGTGTTCAATCCTGCTACTTCCTCCATGGCGGATTCGGCTGCCCTTAAACTGCTCCTTGCTCAAGATTTCTACAGAACCCTTCTAGTAAGTGACACTCCTAAAATACGGTCTTCGCCAACATAGAGACTTTATGGCAAAGTGCTGAATCTCGAAAAAGGAACTTCAACCTCTTCAACAGGGCCAGCTCTGGGACCACCTCCTGCGCCTGTGCAGACTGACAGCTAAGAACTGACAAGAGCAAAAGTAAAATCACTGCAATTGTGTCACCCTGCAATGAGCCACAGTTTTCAAAGCAAGTACAATCACAGGGTTGCTCATGTTTGTCATGAAGGATTATTAGGAGGTGATTGACAGCAATGAATTGTCAAACACCCAGGGAAAAGGAGGGTAAGTAAAGGTTCAGAGAACTGAGCTCTGAGAAAAAGTCACTTCAAAGTTACTTGTTCACCACCCCATCCATCCAAAAGACATATACTAAAAACTATTTTATTTATTTATTAGAAAGAGAGAGAGACACACAATGGACACACCAGGGCCTCCAGCCACTGCAGACAAACTCCAGATGCATGCACAATCTGGTGCACCTGGCTTATATGGGAACTGGGGAATCGAACCTGGGTCTTTTAGGTTTGTAAGCAAGCACCTTAATGGCTAAACCATCTCTCCAGGCTCCCAAGCTCTTTAAGACTGAAAACTCTCCCACTGGCTTAAATGGAGAATAGCCAAGAAACACATAATTCTATAAATGCAACATGAGAAATGAGTGTAACTACAGGACCAGAGAAGAGTAAAATTAACTGGCTAGAGAGGCCAGAGAAGGCTTCAAAAGAGGTGCTACATGTGAGCTGGATCTCAAATGTGTCTGTCTAGTCAATCAATATCTGCTGTAAAAACAAACAAAAATAATGTGCTCAATAACTCTTCAGGCAATCTCATGCCCTCCTTTACCATCCATGACAGAAGGTTGATGGGTCCAATATCATGCAGGTCACCATGCATGTACTCTGGTAAATAATCGTCCACCTACACTAATGCAGAGAGCCCTAATTAAACTCACTGGATCACACAACTACCCAAGAAAAACCAAAGACTTCCAAGTAAAGAGGGACTTCTTGGGAAGAAAGGGGTTCAGTGGAAGGGGTGGAGGTGCCCAAGAGAAGATGTTGGAAGGGGATTGTGGTGATTTGATTCAGGTGTCCCCCATAAACTTAGGTGTTCTGAATGCTAGGTTCCCAGCTGATGGAGATTTGGGAATTAATGCCTCCTGGAGGGAGTGTATTGTTGGGGGTGGGCTTAAGGGCTTTATAGCCAGTTTCCCCATGCCAGTGTTTGGCACACCCTCCTGTTGCTGTGGTCCACCTTCTGTTGGCCAGGGGGTGATGTCCACCCTCTGCTCATGCCATTGTCTTCCCCTGCCATTGTGGAGCTTCCCTTTGAGCCTATAAGCCAAAATAAATCTCTTTTTCCAAGAAACTGCTCTTGGTTGGGTGATTTCTACCAGCAATGTGAACCGGACTGCAACAGTAAAGTGGTACCGAGGAGTGGGGTTGCTGCTAGACACCTGACTGTGTGGCTTTGGCCTTCTGGAGCTGATTTTCAAGAGGAATGTGGGAGGATTTGAAACCTTGGCCCAAGCAACACCTTGCAGTGCTATAAATACAGCTTGATGGACTATTCTGGTCAGAGGTGAAAGACCTGAATGCAGTAAGAACTATGGACTGTGAGGTTTGGCTTATGAGGGTGAGAAAGAGTTTTTCCTGGACTGGGCTAGCAGTTTGTGTGAGGTTTGCTGTTATGCCCGTGTCCTGAGAAGTCATGCAGGGTTGCTTTGAAATAAACTGGTGTGAGCAGAAGAATATGGCACAGAAAGAAAAATCTTTGGGTGAACTGCAGCCCATTCAGCTGCAATTGAGAGATTGCAACCTTTGAGATTGGACCAGCTGACCTGCACTGGGGCAACAGGAAGAATGTAGACTCTTTTGAAGGGGACTGAGTGCTCAAGAAGTGTCCTGTTCTTTAAATTCTGCTTTATTCCCCCCCTGGATTAACAAATTGGTGCCCTACCTGGTATGGTGGAATATAAGAAATGCTGGAAAGAGGGTCATTGAGTTTGCAACATGGTCTTGTGTTTTAGAAATGGCCATGGGCAGTGTAAAGCAGGTTTGTTGGATGCCTGCATGGAGACCCCATGGGGCCATGAGGATGAACCGTGGATTGCAGTTGAGACCCAGTGGAGATGCCAGGACCACGAGATGGCTGCTAAGGAGTTGCCGGCACCAATGAAGTTTTCCAGGACTGTGAGTAGCCTAGCTGGAGGGGCGGAACTGGAATGCCAGAGACTTGTTGCTGGTTAGAATTATGGGACTTGGAGATTTGTCACTGGCTAGAGTTGTTGGACTTGAGGCTACAGAGTTTGATGTTTGCCCTGGTTGTTTTAAATCTTGTATTGGTTGAATGCTTCTTTGCTATGCCCAATGCCATCTTTTGCAGTGTGAATATATATTCTGTGCCATTATGGGTTTTTTGAGGTTATTTTTTGGTATTATGGCTCAGTTAAAAGATCTTGGACTATGGGGATATATGAACATTATTAGAAATCATAAAAACTAAGGGACTTTTAAAGTTAGATGAATGCATTGCATTTTACATCATGTATGATTATCAGTTTATGAGGGCCAGGGGCAGAATGTTTGATTCAGGTGTCCCCCATAAACTTAGGTGCTGTGAATGCTAGGTTCCCAGCTGATGGATATTTGGGAATTAACACCTTCTGGAGAGAGTGTATTGTTGGGGGCGGGCATGTGGGTGCTATAGCCAGTTTCCCCTTGCCAGTGTTTGGCACACCCTCCTGTTGCTGTGGTCCATCTTATGTTGGCCAGGGGGTGATATCCACCCTCTGCTCATGCCATTGTTTGCCCTGCCATCACGGAGCTTCCCCCTCAAGCCTATAAGCCAAAATAAATCTCTTTTTTCCTAGAATCTGCTCTTCGTTGGGTGATTTCTACCAGCAATGCGAACCAGACTGCAACAGGGATTATTATAAAAATACAATATATACATATATAAAATTGTCTATGAAAATAAATACTGTGTTCCAGGAGATACAATGCTGCCATTTCTGCCCTTAGGGAACTAAAGCCCAGCAAGGGTGACATGCGCACGTGCACACACACACACACACACACACACGTGAGAGGAAAAGGAGACCCCTGTGGGAGAGGCAGAGTGTTCAGAATGGGACTCATGAGTTGGGGTCGCTTCAGTGGGCTCAAGGGAGTATGATGCAGAAGCCACCATGGTAAAGAGCCACGTGCTCTCAGAGCTCAGCCCTAGCTGGGAGGTCTGGAAGTCACAGAGGGCTTCACACAGAGTAAAGGTGGGAAGGGAGGAGAGCAAGGAGAAACAAGTCACGGCGAAACACTGGGAGAGCCTGAGAGCCACAACCAGGGAAAAGGCCAATGAGGTAGGAGGACAGAGCCTTGGGATTCTGTCAACCAGACCCAGTGAGCAAGCGGAGGAGGGGAGAAAAGAAAGGAATGGGTGGTGGGGCATCTGAGGAGCGGGCGTGTCATGTTGGCAGCTCCGTAGTTTCCACGGTAAGGAGACCCTACCCAGGGGCAGGGCGGAGAGTATGTTGGTCTGAGCACTTTGTGTAACACATCAAAGGACAGGAGGGTTTGGTGAGATCATGACAGAGCCAAGATAAGACACGAACAGAGGAAGAAGCTAGTTCCGAGGAGGGGTCTGGTCAGAAGGCCAAGGACTGTGAAATCCATCCTGTGACATTCAGAAACTAGTGCCTCTTCCTCTGACTCATAACACCTCCAAACTCAATCTCATCTAAAAACACTGCTGAGCAGAACAAGATGGAATAAGGTTACAAAATTAATGGATGCTAGTGACCGCCACTGGGGTTTCAAAAGGAACATTATCACAGCACTAAAACTTTAGAGAGTCTGCTGAAAAGAACAATAACTTTGGGGTTACTTTATGAAGACTGTTGCCAACTTAATGAGATAATCAGCATCTATCTTGCTTAATGTCAGGGAGTCCTTGGAGGTTTTAAGAAAAGACGAAAAACTACTCCTAATGGATATCTGACATAGACGATGTCAGGACCATTACAAGTGTCACTTATTCAAGAAAGAGGTTCTGGCCACCCATCCCTATGGCACTTGCGAGTGTTTACCTTATGTTTTCTCCTGAGCCTTCCCAAAGAAACAAGTCAGTCTCTATTCTTCAAGGCCAGAAATGTCTGGGTTCAAATCCAAAGACTCTTAACTGCTAGAAATACTAACCTCCAGCAAGTTAGCCTACTTCTCACGTTGGGGTTTCTCATTATTCAACGGTGGTAACAGTAGGAAGCTCACAGCCTAATGCTATGAAGTGAGGGACAGTGCACGGAACACGGTCACAAGCACCCCCTCTGTTCTCGTGATTGATGGACCTCATAGCTCAGGCCCAACCCATGACACCTGGCAGACAGTAGACGCTCCATGAAGTCCAGGTCACTCACTTATGCATTTCCTGAGGCCCTGCGATACACCATGTCTAAGAATCCAGGCATGAACAAAGTCCATGAGGTCATGCTATGCCATCCGAAGAGGACAGAGACAGTTAAGTGATGCCAGCCAGCGTGGTCTCAGGCAGTAATAAATGTTTTGGAAGCAGAGCAAGAAAAAGGCACGGTGGTAATTTCACACAGGTTTGCCAGGGGTGGACTCTTGCAAAGGGACAGCTGAGGGAGACCTGAATGGTGAGGGACCAGATAAAGCCGTGAGCATAAAGATCCTAAAAAAGGAAAAATAAAAGAGCAAGTTGTCGGACAAATGACAGGATGAATTGCCATGGATTCCATGAAATGCCCTTGGAGAATAGTCCTCTTTGCAAACATGCCTGATCTATATCACCAGCTCCTTGAGGAGGGAGGATCATGCTGTATATTTATTTGTAACCTGCACAAGCCATTCCATCAGCAGAAGATAAGCAACAGTGAGGACCCTTTGCCTCTTCTGACTAGTAAATAATAAATCCTAGGGCTGGAGAGATGGGTCAGCAGTTAAGACACTTGCCTGCAAAGCCTAAGGACTCATGTTCAACTCTTCATGTCCCACATAAATGACACACAGTGATGTGAGCACACAAGGTTACACATAGGCAAAAGGGGGCGCATGCATCTGGAGTTCGATTGCAGTGGCTGGAGGCCTTGGTGCACCAATTCTCTCTCTCTCCCTCCCCCACCCTCTCTTTTGCATAAAGAAGGCCAGTCTATTGGACTTGCCTAAAAAATGTAATAATAATAAAGCACAAAAGGATTCTCTATTCGGAATAAACACCATCCACTGGCATCCCTGGATAAATCCATCCACGTGCACCCTCCCTTGAACTTACGAAGCACACACTTTCTGTCCCCCAACTCCAGTAGTATATTTTATTTCTTCTTAATTATCCCCTGGTTGTCTAATTCTACGTTTATCTACAACTCTATCATGCCTTTGAGGAAATCCCAGGTTTTACTTTGCTGCTGTGTGCATCCTTCTCTTTATAGGGACACACAGCAAGAACTGAAAAATCAACTGAAGCACACGTCTGCTGAGGCTTCCATGACCCTTTTAAGGTTCCCGTTATTTCTTAATCATTACATCACATTTACGCTCCGGAGCGTAAAGCATGGGAGTGTTGAAAACGTTCAACCAACGTACTCTATTAAGTCAGGAAGTCCTTTGTAGATGTCTTCATCGTTGACACTTTCCTCTGTCGGGAAGGGCCTGGGAAGGATGAAAAAAACACATGGGTGGGTGAGAAATGACCGGGAAATGCACAGACTTCCCACTAAACATAAAACTGCACCGCCAGTCAGTCAGATGAAGCATGATGTCTAAGGATGTCCAGGGCTTCCCCTAAAGCTGTGAGGTTCCCCCAAACAAGCTGTAACTCCCATGACCCCAAATCACCTGTAGACACGTGTGTAGCTGACGATTGTCTCATGTGCTTAGCTCATCTCCTCCCTGCCTCTTGCCTGCAGCATCACCCCGTGGCACCCACCGCAGGGCCTGACTCCATGATGATGCCAGCCCACCTGCCCCTTGCCTGCAGCAGCCTGACAGCAAGACCTGAGTAGTAATCAGCCCTCGGGGCTCAGCCCGCCAGTACAGATGAAGATCATCAAGAGGGAAGGATGTGATTTTCAACCCTGACATTTTTATTTTCTATCCGGACTTCAGAGCATTTAAATTGTTTTTTTTTTTTTTTTTTTATTTTCACACTTGGACAAATAACCCAACTGTACTTCAGGGAAAATAGGGTTCTCCCCAGCCATTAAAAATAGCACACTAGGGCTGGAGATATGGCTTAGTGGTTAAGGCACTTGCCTGCGAAGCCTAAGGACCCAGGTTTGATTCCCCAAGACCTATGTAAGCCATATGCACATGGTGTCGCATGCATCTGTAGTTACTTGCAGTGGCTAGAGGCCCTGGAATGACCACTTTCTCTTTCTCTCTCTCTCTCTCTCTCTTTCTCTCTCTCTCTCAGTAAAAATATTTTTTTAGGGCTGGAGAGATGGCTTAGTGGTTAAGCGCTTGCCTGTGAAGCCTAAGGACCCTGGTTCGAGGCTCCATTCCCCAGGACCCAGATGCACAAGGGGGCGCAGGCGTCTGGAGTTCGTTTGCAGTGGCTGGAGGCCCTGGCGCACCCATTCTCTCTCTCTATCTGCCACTTTCGCTTTCTGTCTGTCGCTCTCAAATAAATAAAAATGAACAAAAACAAAATTTTTAAAATATCTTTAAAGACAGGAAAGGCATTAAAGAGAGAGGTGCAGGAAGAAAAAAACTTCCCTTTCTTGAACAGCAGCAGCAGCAACAACCACTTTAGCTTCCCACCCTGTCATTCAGTGTGCATTGAGTATTACACACTTCTCTCTTGTGATCAGTGAAGTATCTGAAACTTGTGAATAATGAAATCACAATAATTACACTATAGTTCCAAAAGGTGTGCTTTCTTGATAGCAAGCATATTCCATGTTCTACAAAAGAGTAGCTGTCACAATTATGAAGAAATTTTAAATGACTACTGAAAAAAAGCAGATTTCCCCCTTGACTTATGGATTAATTTAATCCTTAGGACACAGATGAAAACTATATGTTTTCAAATAAATCAGTGTGTATGAGAAATATCAAAGCTGTTTCAAAACTTTTTTTTAAATTTAGGAACACATATGATGCATGTTTGCATGTGGATATATGTATACAAGTGTGCATCTTCACAAGTGTTGGGCAGGTGTGTGCACACATCTGTGCAAATACACATGGAGGCCAGAGATTGATGTTGAGTATCTTTCTTGATTGCTCTCCACCTCAGTAACTGAGGCAAAGTCTCTCATTGGAAAGCAGAGCTCATCAAATGGGCTAGTCTAGACAAGCAGCTTTCCCAGGGGGACACTTCCCCTCCCCATCTCCTAGGCACTGGGGTTACAGGTGGACTGCCACACCCATTCAGCATTTAAATGGATGCTACAATCACATTATTCACTTAACCACGTCCCCAACCCTATTATTATTCATATCAATTCAGTGCCACTGTAGAAAATTGTAGTCCACTATAAAAAAATGCAGTAAAAAAAAAAGTTAAAAGAAAAAAACTTCTGGCATATTATTTTAGAATCAAAAATGCATAAGGATTTGAGCTAAAGAAATCGCTTAACAGTTAAGGTGCTTGCCTACAAAGTCAAAGGATCCAGTACCCATGTACGTCAGATGCCCAAGGCAGCACATATGTCTGGAGTTCATTTGCAGTAGCTAGAGGCCCTGGTGCATCTATTCTCCCTCCCTTTCTCTCTCTCTCTCTCTCTCTCTCTCTCTCTTTCTCTCCTTCTCTCTCTCTCTCTCTCTCTCTCTCTCTCTCACTTGCTCTCACTCTGTGTTTCTCTGTCCCTCTCTCTCTCTCAAATAAATAAAAAGTGCCTAAGAATTTGCTAGAATTGCTAGTTACATAACAACATGAACCATATATTGACATAGAAAGCCATTCACTGTTGGAAAGAAAATCAGAAGGAATTAAAGAGTCATGCAGCTTACAAGCTGTTTCCATAGAAATCCACCAAAGCCATGCATTGTTTTTTCTGAGAAAGGGTCCTTGGGGTGTCTGCTCTGTGACCACTGTGATGTGCACCCAGGGGCTGAGCTACTGGACCATTGCTTGAACCCTCCTGTAAGACATGTGGACCCTCTCCCTTGGAATGTAAGCATGAGCTGGACAGGGGAAAATGAGAACAATAGAAGCAGCGGTAGACTCGGAGGCACCGGGTGGAAGAGACTAGAATGAAATCCTCAAGTGGGCCAGGCATTTAGACCAGAGGTAGAGTGCTTTCCTAACATGTTCAGGGCCTTGTGCTCTGTCTTCCACACCAGGATGGGGGAGGGGGGAGGAAGCTTCAAGGAAATATGGCACAAGACGAAACCAATGCCATGAAGCCTGCCCACGTTGCTATAAGATAGTTTTTCTTCATTTTCTAATGCTCTGACTTCCGTATACAGTATCTGAAGCAGAAAAAGCCCAAACAATGCACACATCTAGGCCTTCAGGTGTGCCAACGGCATTACACTCCATTCCAAGGGAATGGCATAATTTATTTGGCTAATTTACGTCCAGGTTTTCCACGCATCACAAACCACCCGTGCACATCCAGGCACATGGGTCATTGTCACTTGTTTGATTATTTCCTCAGCTCATAAAAGTTTTGAGTTACTGTTATGGCTGGTGCTACACAAAATAAATGTATTATAGCGTATTTTGAGGTAGTTAATCTTTTAAAATATTTACACTTGTTATAATAAACTATGCATATAGAAATGGAGAAAAAATTAAAAGAGCAATGTTAGTGATGGTTGTGAGCTGAGAACAGTATTCGGCCACTGATTCAACTCCATGAATAATTTCTCATTTGCTCAAAAATGTCAAATGTGCACGAAGCATTTTATGTAGTAGGCACTCACTTTCCATGAATGGGCATAATCCCTGGTTTCAAAGTGCTTTGCAAACATTGGCCATTCAATAATCTCACTGAACTAAATGGGACATGGGAACCACAAAGAAATTCACTTACCTGATTCCTGTGGCCAACGCTATAGGTGTGCGGGAAAGTCGAGATAAGGTCTCTATAACCTGAACAAAAAAAAGAGGATGATGTAAATTGAACATGTACTTCAGAAGATATAAGATGTCTCCATAAAAAAATTAAAAGTGAGGTAATATATATGCCAATTGGCTCTACTTAAGCATCCCACTGTGCTTACATAATTCTAATTGATATGTATGCCATACATATATATAATATTATATATATATATTACTATATATATATATATATATATAGTCAACTTAAAAAATCAAGTCCAAGGCTTTGAGAGATGGTTTAGCAATTAAGGCGCTTGCCTGAAAAGCCTAACAACACGGGTTCAATTCCCCAGTTCCCACAAAAAGCCAGATACACAAGGTGGCATATGTGTCTGGAGTTCATTAATAATGGTTAGAGGCCCTGGTTTGCCTATTCTCTCTATCTCTGTCTTCTCTCCTCCCTCCCTCCCTCCTTCCTCTCCTGCTTGTAAATCAATAAATGAATGTTTGAGAAAACACCAGGTCCAAATAATGTTTTTAAGCTTCATTAACATAGGAGAAAAGTCAGCAGAATTGTTTAAGATAGTTCCTAAGGTTTAAATGCAACTAGAGACCTGAGACCAGTTAAGGTAAACTACGGACTGTGAAACTCTACATTTTAACCTTTGCCTCTTTGCCCTAGGGAAAGAGAAGAAAAATCATTTAACTACTCCTTCATGCAATTTCTTTCTGGTGAACTGTGTCAAACATCTGATATTAAAACAAGATGGAACCCCGTTCCAAATAATGAAGTGGAATACTCATCTTCAGTGAGTTAGTGAGCTCAGGAGATTACAAATGAGCAAATTCCAGCAAAACTGTCAAAATAAACTGGTGCAAAATAGAAATAACAAAAGCATCATTACTGAGTAAAAATTCTAGCTTTTGCAAAGTTGTGGAATCTTCTATGAAGTAGTATTTTAGGCCCTGGAATAAATTATATTGTTTGAATCTTCAGCAGGCCCCGATCCTGATGTAGCAATGTTAGAAACTATAAATCTTCCCTGGCTCTATTTTACACTGTATTCCTAGTATCACCACTGCTAAGCAACAGGAAAAATTTCAATCACCATAGCGTTGCTAGAGATTTCATTATTGTTATTTTAATATGCATTTTTACAACAACGCATTTGAATTGGGAATATTTATAATGATATACTTGGATAATAATGCAGCTTGTATTTTTGTTTGTTTTTTCTGCCAGCAACCCAGAAGAAAGCAAAAACCTACAGCTTGCTTTATCATGAGTATCCACCAGAGGGCGTGGGAGGACAGCATATTATTTTAGTTCTACAGCGTAAGTAGCAACATTTCTGAAAATGAACAGGCTGAAAGTTAACTCCTATGGTCTCATAAAGGCAATTATTATTCAATAGTAGGAAAATAACAAAGATAACTTTATGGAATTAGGAGGATGGTGGAATCACATATAGTGTGTCTTAATAGTGAATCTGTGAGAACTATTTTTTTTAGGTTCATTTCTGTTTTACTGTGCATCAGTCCATCCATTAACTCTGAACTTAGCCAAGGAAAATAAAGACTGTTTAGTCAATGTAGTGTTTTTATAATACTGTGTACTCTATAAAGACAGCATGTTTCCAGATCTGGAATAGGAAAGTGCACAAATTAATGCCAGGTTCTCAAGTCCTCTGTGTGGAGACTCGGACCTGCCTTTTGAAAGATCCATTCAAGAGCATTTACGAAAACAAACATACCCAAACACACTAAACTGGCTATATACAATGCAGTGTATCAACTTCTAAACAGTCACTTCAAAATAATAAGAAATGATTGACACTCGCTCTATGATGAGTTAGCAAGAATACCTGCAAATTAAAAGGCAGCAATGCGCTAGGCTAAGTCCACATCATGGAATTTCTTTCTCTAACCACATCCACTACCCCCACGGGTAAGAAAAGTGGCATGTGTAAGAAAATGAAGATAATTCTGATAACGTAAGTTATACGTGCTCTGTGCACAACGTGAGGGGTGAGCGAGGCTTTTTGTGGCTGCCATAAAGTGGGAATTGCGGCTCAGGAGATAAAAGGCATTATTGAGTGGTCAGGCAAGACAACATCACAGCCAAAAAGGGAACTCAGCAAAGTGAAGGACAAATTGGCGTGGAGGTCATGGATGGGGAAAGATTGCAGCCAGGAGGCGTTCTTGGTGGCCCATGTGAAAATGGAGAAGCATCCATTGAGAGCTCCAATGAGTGTGTAAGAAGTACAGTGGGGGGCTGGAGGGATGGCTTAGCAGTTAAGGCATTTGTCTGCAAAGCCAAAGAATCCAGGTTCGACTCCCCAGGACCCATGTAAGCCAGATGCACAAGGGGGCACACGCATCTGGACTTTGTGTGCAGTGGCTGGAGGCCTGGCATACCCATTCTCTCTCTCTCTCTCTCCTGTCTCTCTCTCTATCAAATAAATAAAAATAAAATTTTAAAACTGAAGTAAGTGTAGGCTGGAGTGATGGCTTAGTGGTTAAGGTACTTGCCTGTGAAGCCTAAGGACCTGGGTTCGATTTCCCCAAGACTCATGTAAGCCAGATGCACAAGGTGTTGCCTGAGTCTGGAGCTTGCTTGCAGTGGCTGGAGGCTCTGACATGACCATTTTCTCCTCCACTCTGTGTGTGTGTGTGTTTCTCAAAATAAATAAATTTAAAATATTAGTTTCTCAAAGTAGAATGTGAGATGTCCTTAGGAACCTCGGCTAAGCACCATGACAGCCGAGGAGAGAAAAAGAATCTGGGAGGAGCTGAGGAAGTGGGGGTCTGCAATGCACCTGCCTGGGAAGCTTGCAGGATACGCCTATCAGGGGCCCCTGCCCACCGGGATCCCTCCCTGTGGCTGTCAGGCATATCCATAGCTCCTCCACAGAGCCTGCTCTGACCCTCTCCAACCCCAAGCTCAGGTCCCTCAGAGCCCCTTGGGCTGTCCTTCTGCCCTAGTATCTATCATGTTACTACAAAAAGATTTTAAATATTTTATTTATTTGAGAGCAAGAGGGGGAAGAGGAAGATAGAGAGAAAGACAGAATGGGCGCACCAGAGCTTGTAGCCACTGCAAACAAACTCCAGATGCATGCGTCCCCTTGTGCATTTGGCTTATGCAAGTCCTGGGGAATCAAACCAGGGTCCTTAGGCTTCAGAGGCAAGCACTTTAACCGCTAAGCCATGTCCCCAGCTCATTATTACAAAATTTTGAAATCGACTTTTAAAGTGTTTCAAAAGAGCTAGTGATTATTATTCAAATTAACATATTAATATATGAAAGCCCTCCTTCCCACCTCCTCAAGCTCTATGTAGAAGGAAGTGACCACAGCTGAGAATCTACTTTTGACTCTTGCATCATTTTTTTTCCTCTTTATTATTATTCATTTAGTAAATGAGTTCTTAGCCAAACATTGTGGCGAATGCTTATGATCCTGGCACTTGGTAGGTTCAGGTAGAAGTCATCTGGGCCCCATCATGAGTTCTCCACAAGCCTGGGCTACTGAGGGGACCATGTCGCTCAAAAAAAAAAAAAAAAAATAGAGCTCCTATTATTAAAAAAAAAAAAAATTAACGTATGCCTTTAATCGCAGAAGGATCACCATGAGTTCCAGGCCACCCTGAGACTATATAGTGAATTCCAGTCAGCCTAGGCTAGAATGAGACCCTACCTCAAAAAATTGTAATAATAATAACTATTATAATACAATAATAATAACTATTATTATTAGCCAGCCATGGTGCTACATGCCTTTAATCTCAGCATTTAAAAGAGGTAGAAGGATCACTGTGAGTTCAAGGCCAGCCTAAGACTACATAGTGAATTCCAGGCGCTAGAGCAAGACCCTACTTCAAAAAAAACCAAGGTAAATTTTTTCCGAGGTGTGCAGAGGCACGTTTGTGTCACTAACAATGAGTTAGAGCGCGCCGCCACGCACAGGTCCTCTTTGTCCATTTGGACGTTGTGTAGCAGTCCAGAGACCTCCGTTTTCCTCCCAACAATGCTTTAACTTTATGTTGCAGTTAGCGTCCTTGCCAAGTTATCTTTTCAACAGCCTGCCAGTGTTCTACAGGAAAGACGCTCAAATTAGATGAAAAAAGGGGGGGTGGATGTGAAGTGCTCTTCAAAATCTTTGAATGAATGTAAGCACTTTTCAAGAGTATGCAAGGGCGGGCTGGGCACATGGCTCAGTGGTCAAAGGCACTTGCTTGCAAAGCCGGCCCGCCCATCCAGGTTCAGTTTCCCGGTACCCGCAAACAGCCGGCAGTACAAGGTGGTACGTGAGTCTGGAATTTCTGTGTGGTGACAGGAGCACCCTCCCCCTGTCTCCGTACAAACGAATATAAAACATTATTCAGTAGAGTACGCAGGAATGCAATGTATTCTAGCAAACTGGTGATACCTGGTTATTCGTCTTCCTCTCCAGTGGAAAAATACGGACACCTTCCATGTAAGGAATTCAAGTTTGTTTCTTCCCCACTTTATCCCCAGGCCTAGTTCAGAGTCAGCCTCTCACCAGCCACTTGACACAGAAACGTCTGCGCTCAAGTAAGTGAATGAGCAACGTTTTGCCAGAATCGTCGCAGTAATTTTCCAAGGCACTTGTGCTGTTGTTTTGTGGGGTCCTGGGTGACAGAACACGCAGCCACAGGGAATTGGAGGGAACTATTGATACCAGTGTTCACCGCATCCAGAAAGTTGCTAATTATAGATCAGTTGTGCTTAGTTTTCTATTCTAGGACCTCTTAGCTTCTACCCTCTTCTTGACCCAGGGGAAGATTGACAAAAAGATTCTTGAGGTGGCCGGGGAGAGATGGCGCTGTGGTTAAAGGCACTTGCCGATCCCGGTTCGGTCCTCCTCAGTGCCCACATAAAGCTGGGTGTGAATTGGATCACTCACATATCTGTCATCTCAACGAGTCTGCCGCATCAGGAGGCAGAGCCAGGAGAATCCAGAAATTTCCAAGTAGCCATGTCACCAAAAAAAAAAAAAGATGGAAGGAGAGGAGAAAACCAGAGGTTGCCCTTTGACCTCCACACACTCACAGTGGCATGCATGCATGAACATACACATACATCACACACACATGCACACACATACACACAGAGATGTAATAAAAGCAGATCCTTGAGCAACTCTGTCAGAGTTTCCGGGCAAGGATTTGTACAGAGAGGGGGTGGTCTCTATGAGGGCAAACAGGTAGTTGCATGCTTGAGCCTCACATGCGAAATAAGCTTCATTGCTCTGAGGCGTCTGTGGCACGTAGCGTTGCGGCACGAAGTTGCCATTCTGAGGAGCCTGAGGCCCAGGCAGTACACTGCGCTTCCTGCAGGCTCAAAGCAAATGCCCTAAGGAGTACAGAAAAAAAAAAAAAACCCCAGGGTAACTTGGAGCATGAGTGGGCTTCAGAGCACTGGGCTGGGAAATTCAGACAGAAGCATGGGCTTATAGACCAAGTCAGCTACAACCCAGAGGCACCCCAGGGTGACACAACCCCCCCCACCCAACAGTTAGACCTGATTCTCTACCCAACCAGCTGCTGAGTTTCATACTAGCAAGATATTTCATCTCGAGTCTCCTAGGAACTCAGCAGAGCTCATTACCTTCATTTTCTTTGCAATTATAATTTCACACAATAAATTACCCCATTAGGACACACTACAGTTGAGTGTCACTTCCAGCCACACGTCGGAGTTTTCCTAAGACACCTGACTGCTGCTTTGTGGCTTTTGACTGCAGGACTCTTATTGGAAAATGACCCTTAGAACATCTTCCCTGGGCAAGGCAAAGCACTCCAGCCAGATGGGATGATCAAAGCATTCTTTCTGATCGAGGTTAAAAACCATGGGAACAAACCTCCATTGTTCACAGGAGTCCTATCTCTGAGTAGTTTAGTGTGGATGAAAATACAGAAGAAAATCTTTTTTGTTTTCAGTTTCTGCATCTTCAAAATGTAAACTAAGAGGAATAACTACCTCCTTGAGCAGTCATGTGCCAGGGTAATTCAGTAGATTATCTGGGTTCGGATTCCAATTCCCCCTCTTACTGGCTGAACTGGCATAGGGTGCTCTATGACTGAGTTCCCTTACCTGTGAAATTATTATCATATAAATGAAGGTTAAGTGAAGCAATCTATACATATATTTTTTAAGGCAAGCCCAAGAGACTGTCATATATATATGTATACTGCAGCGAGAGAGAGAGAGAGAGAGAGAGAGAGAGAATTGGCACACCAGGGAGGGCCTCAAGCCACTGTAATTGAACTCCAGACATGTGCACCACCTTGTGTGCATGTGCAATCTTGTGCGTGCATCACCTTGTGTGTCTGGCTTATGTGGGATCTGGGGAATCGAACATGGGTCCTTACGCTTCTCAGGCAAGCGCCTTAACTGCTAAGCCATCTCTCCAGGCCTATGCACACATTTTTTTAAAAGCATCCTGTACCTCATCATCTGGGTCCTGATAGAATCACAACTGTCATCTTGTCATTGACACAGTAAGATGTTATCATTGCAAAGTACTTCAGGAAGCAAAATATGATGACCACCTCACAGAAGAGGTGACAAGAGCTCACGGGGAAGGGCTCAGAGGAGTTTTAGCATCCTCACCCCCCCCCCCCGCCCGCCCTCAATATGCTCACTCCAGATAAACATAAAAATCTATGTAACGTCAGTGAGTTTATCATATAATAATAGTCATTTCCAAGGTGCATACCTCAGTTTTCCACTACTGTGACAAAAAGTAAGAGTCCTAAAATAATCGACTTTTGTGGAGGAAAGATTTGCTTTGACTCACTGTTTCGGAGGTTTCAGCTCACGGTCACCTGGCCCCATTGTCTTTGGACCTGCGACAGACAAGGCAGTGCAGTGTGGCGGGAAAATGCATAGCACGGGAGCTCTACTGACCTCACGTCAGCCATGAGCCAAAGAGAAAAAGGAAGGAGCTTGGGCCTCAATGTCCCCAGTGACCTAACATAGTCCCAACTAAGAGTGACCTCCTAAACGGTCTGCTGCCTTACGGCACACCCCCAGTACTTCCATCGCAAGAGACCACAGCCTGAACACCGGCATATCGAACGCTTCAAGACATTCAAGAGCCAAACGATAGCATTCGTCCTTCAGCTGAATCCCTATTTCCAGCCATATGTCCCTCCACAAATCCTCTCCAAGCAGACCAGACCCAAAGGCCTGTCCCTCGCGTCCCCAGCATGGGGATTGCAAGCAAATGCCACCACGCTTAGCCATCTTCATTTTTAATGTGGGTCCTGTGGTCAAACTCAGGTCCTCATGCTTGCAAAGCAAGTACTTTACCAGCTGAGCTCTCTTCCAAACATCTGGAGCTACCACATTCTATTCGGCGACTCTTATTAGTTATATTAAATTGCATTTCCTTTGGGGGACATCATGAAAGTTCTTGGTCACTTCTTCCAGAAAAAAAAATATATATACATACAAACACACACACACACACACACATACATACCATACATACATACACACACACACACACATCCACAATTTTATTTATCTTCACACAAGTTCCAAGGACTTCTTGAAACCCATCCATCCATTTCCTATATTCTCACTCAATATCCCTCTTAAAAAATAAAATAAAGGGCTGGAGAGATGGCTTAGCGGTTAAGCGCTTGCCTGTGAAGCCTAAGGACCCCGGTTCGAGGCTCGCTTCCCCAGGTCCCACGTTAGCCAGATGCACAAGGGGGCGCACGCGTCTGGAGTTCGTTTGCAGAGGCTGGAAGCCCTGGCGCGCCCATTCTCTCTCTCTCCCTCTATCTGTCTTTCTCTCTGTGTCTGTTGCTCTCAAATAAATAAATTAAAAAAAATTTTTTAAAAATAAAATTAAATAAATAAATAAACCTTACGTAGACTTGTGTGGTGGTTTAATTCAGATGGTCCCATAAACTTAGGTGTTCTGAATGGTAGGTCCCCAGCTGGTGGCAATTTGGGAATTGGATCCCCTGGAGGCGGTGTGTGTTGTCGGGGGTGGGCTTATGGGTGCTTATAATAGCCAGCTTCCACTTGCCAGGGTCTGGCACACTCTCCTGCTGCTGTTGTCCATCTGATGTTGGCCAGGAGGTGATGCCCACCCTCTGTTCATGCCATCATTTACCTCTGTTGTCGTGGAGCTTCCCCTCGAGTCTATGAACCAAAAATAAGCCCTGGTCTCCCACAAGCTGCTCTTGGTCTGGTGTTTTCTGCCAGCGATGGAAACCTGAGTGTACCAACTTCCAAAGCACACGCGGTGACAGAGTTTGGACCAGAGCCCGTGTCTCCTCCTGGCGTCTAGGCTGCTGCTCTTCTCCTCACTCACCAGCGAACATCTGCTGAAAACCCACTATGTACCATGCCCAAGGGATACAGCTGCAAATGCCGAGGGCTACGAGAGGAAGACCTTATGGGTGAAGGGAGCAGGTGCAATGACAGCAAGTTTACAACGTACACCACGGCCCAGAGGAGGGAGCAGGGACGGCGGTGTCCTTTAAGGACAGAGGAGGTTGAGGAGGTTGAAAGAAAGGCTTCTGGAGAAGGGGTGACATGAACTGCATGTTGCGGGGCGAGTGGGGACTTTTCCGGCACTTTCTTAGTCTGCAGTGAACCGAGGCATGAAGGGCCACACTGGCTGCCCACCCCCCACGGCTTCCATCCCCAGAGAACCCAGTCCCACGAGGACCCTTTCACATCCTAAGCAGACTCACTTTCACCTCATTCCCCGAGAAGCTTTTTGTAGTCGTCCATTCCTAATGTTTTCTTTTTTAATTTGGTGAGCTGTGTATTTGGTTTTTAGGTTCTGAGAGGAGAAAGGTCATTACTAAATGTCTCCCAAACCAGACTGGCCAGTGCCAGAGGCATCTCCTCTTGCAGGGATCCCACCTCTACCTCACTGGCCTCAGCTTTCTGCCTCTGTTGACCCCCAAGGAGCAACCTTCCCTGGACATCTACCTCCCTGCCCAGGGATACTGCGGTCCCCTCACCTACATCCCTTCTTCCCTTCCAGGGCTAGACACTGAGGAATCTTTCTAGGCTCTTGCTCTCGATCTACATTCGTATCTGCCTGCCCTCTGAAGTTTCTTCAGACCCAACTCCTTCTCTCCTGGTCCAGCTCCGCTGTGTCTCTTGCCTCCAGTATTGGCTCAGCTGCCAGTTAATCTACAAGCTTCTAGCTCTATTCCTCTTCAGTTCAACCTGGTCACCATGGAGGCTTACTGACACTTATACTCCACCCCCCCACCCCCCGCCACCCAAGAAGAGAGAAAGAACGAACGGGCATATCAGGGCCTCCTACTGTTGCAAACAAACTCTAGACACATGCACCATTTTGTTCATCTGGCTTTACATGGGCACTGGGGAATTGAACCCAGGCCATCAGGCTTTACAAGCAAATGCCTTTAACCACTGGGCAATCTTTTCAGGCCCAGGTTTAATGACACTTCTAAGCTATCAATGTGATCATACTGTGATTGCTACCACTCCCACCCAGAAGCTCACACATGCGCCACTCACAGCTGCAACCAAAGGTCTCTGCATCCTGGCCCCTGCCCCTTGCAGACCCACTCTGCCTAATCCCCAACACGCGCCACATTCAGGTAGACCCAGCCATTTGCCTACCACACTCCAGGAAGGTTTCAGAATATAGCATTGATACTACTACAAGTTACACAGGCGGATTCAAAATTTAAAGTTTCATAGGAGGGCTGGAGAGATGGCTTAGTGGTTAAGGCCATTACCTGAGAAGCCCAAGGACCCATGTTCTACTCTCCAGATCCCACGGTAGCCAGACGCACAAAAGTGAGGCAAGTGCAAAGTCGCACGTGCCCACTAGGTGGCACAAGCGTCTGGAGTTCAATTACAGTGGTTGAGTCCCTGGCATCATGCTAACTCTCCCTCACTTTCTTTCTCTCTCTCAACATAAAATTTCATAGGAAAAGGCAGGCTGACAAAAGCAAACTGAGGCAGTGCTGCTAATTTTTTCACACAGAGTAAAATATTGACAGAAACTTCTCGGATCCAGTGTCCTTATCACAACACCCCTCACCCCAAGTCCAAATAACAAAGCAGAGGAAACCTGAAATTCTTGAGGGCAGAGTTAGTTCTCTGGAGGTTCCATTTTCTAGTTAGAAATAGTCCCTGCCTTGCCTAGATTTACATTAAGTCTGTCATAATAAAGCCGTGCCGGCTCTCAGCTGTAATTCTGCAAACACAATTGTACTTTCACAACCTTCACTGGCTTTAAGCAAGGAGCAGAGACAGACGCAGCAGAGAGTGAGAGGCGGTGTTTAGCCCACCCAACACCACGGACAGGAGTGGAGCTTCAGACTCAAGGGATGGGGTCTGTGTCCTTCAGGCCCCATCACAGCGGAAGCTCCAGCACAGTTACGAAGGTGGCCAGTGTCACTACCAGCTCACTGGAAGCCACTTTTGACTCTCGGACTCTCAGAGGGACATCTCCTAGGCTTTCCTGTCAAGCCAGAGAAGGTGTTGATGTGATGCAACATAGACTGGGAAACTTCTGCGTGACTTAAGGGACCTGGAAAATTTGAATACGTGTTCAGAGCTGCCCACAAATCACACAGCTGGAGAAAAGTCAATACACTCCCCAAACGGGGCTCACTTTCAAAGTCATACAACTGGCTGTGAAGGTCACTCTTTCCTCAGTGTGTCCCATGGCTACTGCTACCTTAAAGGATGACAAGCCCACTCCTGGGAAGAAAAGGCAATGCTTCCCCCGTCTCAGAGTAAAGAATATGTGACCAACAGCCTGAAGAGGTTCATCTTGCCCAGCCTCAGGATGGCTGAGAGAGAGAGAGAAAGACAGGAAGCATCTACAATCCACCTAGCAAAGTGACAACTTCGCCACAGGACTAGAATAAAATGGCAACCCTTCAACGTATCTGTTTTTACTAGTTTGTTAACACTGCACATAACATAACCATTATCATATGTGCTTCAAGTATTAAAATGCATCCAAAGTAATTTATCAACATGCAGGTAATGTACTTTCCATGCCAAAAACCAGTCAACACAAATATGTAAGATATACACATAACTTAGAAATATTACAAAACCTCATTAGAAAAAGAAAATTAAAGGTAAAACCTAATTGTGTTATTTGTTTTATTTAATTCAACGTAGGTACAAACATCAGAATATCCTCACTATGAGTTGCAAGATATTTTATACATTGTTTTTATTTATTTTGTCATAATAAAATCTTCAAAATCTCACTTGTAAACTGTGATCACAGCACATCTCAAGTTGGACCTGCTACTTCAGGAGTTCCCAATAGCCACATATGGCTGATGGCTGCCATTCTGGACAATGGGGTCAAAACAAAGCCCTTCACGCCACGCGTATCATGGTGGGAAGGGAAACAGATCCTCGGCGACAAAAAGACTGGCCTAAAGCCATCAGATGAAGGTGACAGCTCAACAGCTGTGTGACGCTCCAAAGACGGCAGCCTGATGTGGTCCGATCTGAGCAGGGGCTGACCCTTGTGGACACATCCCGACCTTTTCAGTAGAAGCAGAGGGAGGCTACAGAGGCGTGAGAAGGAGGCAGCGGGCTCTGCATGGAAGGGGCTTTGTGCACAGCCCCCCTCCCACTCAGTGCTGTGGTAGCCCAGATTAACCTTGCCTGCTCAGCCCCACATGCTCCCACCGAGAAAACCAAACAAGACCTCAGTCCCCAGCATGCCCTAGGTAGACAACAGAATAACATAACACACTCATTTATAATGACAGGGGAGAAGAGTTAGGGAGAAATGGCTTGCAGCGATGGTATAAATAAGCGATCTGGGAAGGATGCCTTCAGGAGAGGACACACAGGTTGAGATCTGACTTCCACAGCACCATCAAGCCTCTTCTTCTGGGATTAACTTTTTCTTTCACTACGGGCATACTTAGTATGGGCACATCATGCTTTGGGAGCATCCTTTCCCTTGGCCCTGCCCCCATTCCACGGGGGGCCCTCTTCAGTGGGGTTGAAGGTATTCCCCATGTCTCCTTCACCCTGGCGCAGATTATCGAGAGCAGCATGGAAGCAGCCCTCTTGCTCGGCTCCCAAGTTCCTGTGAGGTTTCAGCTGAGGCCTGGCTGAAGTGTGAGGGGAGTTTATCTCCTCGGGTCTCACTACCTTCTGGAAAAGAAAAACAGATTCTCCAACAGAGAGTGTTCTTCTGGGGTTTTATCCCACAAAAGCGTAAATGGTCTTCAATACCTCACCACACTGCTTCCTCCCATGTGTTTCTTCTTTTGCTTCCCAACAGTGAAGGACATTCGGTCCCAGAGGTGACTTGCCTCCCCTGATTTCCGAGGCAGGCTGTCTGCATGGGCCAAGAGCGGATGCCCGGGCATCTGCCTGCCAGCGGGGCCTCGCCGCCGGCACCACGGCAGGGCCCACGTGTTGTGCTCCACGGGCTTCAGCAGCGACGTATCTATCACATGCGGCAACACAGTTCAGATTCCCAACGTAAATGGAATTTCACTAGGGCTGGGAAAACGGATCAGCAGTTAGAGACCCTTACTTGCAGAGCCTGCAAACCTGGGTCAATTTCCCATCTCCCCAAGTAAAGCCAAATGCAGGCATTCACTTGCTGCAGCAACGACCCTGGAAAACACACACACACTTTCATAGACACACACACACACACACACACACACACACGTACAAATAAATGAAATAATTTGGAATTTCATAGGATAAATCTAGAGAGGCAAGCTTTTAAAGAGGTAGCAAGGGCTGGAAAGATGGCTTGGTGGTTAAGGCGATTGCCTGCAAAGCCAAAGGACCCAGGTTTGATTCTCCAGGACCCACGTAAATCAGATGCACAAGGTGGCACATGTGTCTGGAGTTCATTTGCAGTGCCTAGAAGCCCTGCTGTGCCCATATTCTCTCTCTCTCTCTCTCCTCTCTACTAAAATAAACAAAAATGAAAATAAATGTTTAAAAAGGTAGCAATATCTTCTTGTTGGCTTTCTGGAACAACTGTGTAGATAGTTCAACAGAATACACAGAGCAGACCAGCAGACTGAAGACCGGGAGGGAAAGACCACACAGCATTTTCTCAGACAGCCGAAACCAGGATCCTCAACCTGGACAAATACCAAAGGCACATGGAGAGCTCTGATGAAACATCCCCCACCCTCAGAAACAGCCTTCAGCAAAGACTTTCTGTGATGAGCCCTTGGGGTCGGGGCTTGAAGGCTTCCAGGGCGATCATAACATGCAGCCAAGGGTGAGAAGCCCAGGGCTAGATTGAAGGGCTCCTTGAATACTTGAAGTCAAACAAAACCAGCTTTTCTTGCTCAGTGTTTAATTTAGCAAATCACACTGCAGCCTACAATTGCCAGGCACTGGGTGAAAGGTGTGAGTTTTATTCGATCACATGAAACCTATGAGCTGCATGGCATTATTGATGAGCACTATGTTACCATTTTATAATGAAAGTGCTCGAAAGGTCATAGAGGTAAAATGACATCTAGGAACACAGCAGGCAAAGGACAGGTCTAGATAGAGGCATCTCCTCAAAGAGTGCCACCGGTAGCATCTCTGTATATTCCTGTCACTTAGCAATAGGGACACCTCCTAAAAATGTGTCATTATGAGATTTCACCATTGTGTAAACATCATAAAGTGAATTATGCAAACTCAAGATGTAAGAGGCTGCCGCGGGTACAATGCAGCATACTTACAGTGAAAGTTTGGGAAGCTAGGAGTGTGCTCTAATACAGTGATAAAATTATAGTAAACACGTAAACCAGTAGCAGCCATTTACTATCACTTTCAAGTGAGTCCTGCACATAATGACACTGTTGGAATTTCGTATGACTGACCAGTTTAATGCTAGGCAATAGGAATTCTTTTAGCTCCATTATAATGTCACGGGACCACCAGAAAGTATGTAATTTTTCGTTAACTAAGATGTCACTACAGAACAAATGACAGAATTTTAGTCTCTGGTTATAACTTTATTTGTAATGTTCCTTAATCCCAGGGTATCTTGACTACCAGCAAGTATACATGCCTTGAAAGCTGATCTGGTAGGTTGAATCAAATGTCCTCCGTACAACCATGTGTTTTGAAAGCTTGGTTCCCTAGCTGGTGGCAACTTGGGAAGTGGAGACTTGCTGGGAGAGATGTGTTCCTGGGATGGATTCAGGGTGTTATAACCTGGCTTCCCCCTTATCACAGTTCAGCTCACTTTCTTGCTGCTATCTGGCACCTGATGTCACAAAATAAAATTAAAAAATGATGCCCATCCTTTTTTCTCCATGCACTCCCCTGCCATCATGGAGCTTTCCCTCAAGGCTGTAAAAGCCAAAACAAATCCTTTCCTGCCATCAGCTGCTTTTGGTTGGGTGTTTTGTGCCAGCAGTACGAAGGGAACTACAACAGTTACCTCGCCTTCTGCTGTGACTCCCAGCTGGCGAATGACTCCAGCATTGAACCACCTGCGACTGAATTCTTCTCCATGCTGTGAAAGTACTGAGTATCTGTTCCCAATTTTCCAAAACAGAAAAACACGTTTCAGTGCTATCACATAAGGTGCACCCTGAAAATACAAATGCTGCATATATTCATAGCCTGAAACCATGCTTTTAATAGTCCAGCTCTAATTCAAGTGAAACTATGAATGTCCCAAGAGTGACTTCTAAAGTCTTTCTATCCTCACCACTAAGAACAGACCCTATATTACTAGAACAAGTATGCAATAATCTGCAAAACCCACAAAAATTTCAACAGGTAACAATGGCAACACAGTTCATAAAAGAAAGATGGCCCACTAAATAGAAATGCCCTGGGATGAAGGAAACTTGGTCTGTGGCCTTTACAGAGCACAGATCCATGTATAATAAACTGCCAAAAGGAAGTGCCTATCAACATCCGTTAATTGTGTTTTCCAGCTCTTATTTCTTTGAAGCACGGGGGCTTAGTGTTTAGCTCAGATAAACTATTGATTTATATGCACAATCTCGTACTATCGAATTGAATACAGGAGGAGCAGTTAGCAAACAAGACCTACTTGGAAGTGAATCAAGTTCAAAGCCTGGAGCCTACCAGCTCCTGCTGCTGCCTCTGTTTGGCTGGCATAGAGGCCACAAGGAAACACAACATGCTGACATCTCGAAGGGTTCTCTGTTTCGCAGAGCAAATATTTATGCGTGTTTAATATGAATTTCACCCAAAAATGACAACGGTAGGTAAGCAAATGAGTGCTACCATATACGTACAGGTGTGTGTTTGTCTATGCACCATGTAACGCCAGCTGCTGGGCCCAGCGCTTCACAGACACTGATAAATGCTCAAGGACAACTCTGTGAACAAAAGCGCGTCAAGCTTGTACTGGAGAAGCCAAACTGGGGGAAGAGAGAGGTGAAGACGCTCGCTCATTGGCAGAGGCAATGGGGACAAAGGCCAACATCTGTGCCCGAGTGTTCTGACCCAGAAAGTGAACCTAAAACCACACAAGTCAAGAGAGTCACATGATTAGTGTTAGATAGACTGAAGAGTGCCCAGCTAGAGATATGAGAGTTCAATGACAGTGTTTCTGTCCGTCGCCCCACAGTGAATTTTGATGTCCACTCTAACTTCTCCCCATGTGAAACGGTGCACAACTGTGCATTAGCAGCCACCCTGAACTAGACAAGCACAAACTCCACAAAAAAGGGGGGTGGCCAGCCTTGTTCACACGAGCACCCACAATGCCCACAGCATTTGGACTATCGTGTGGCAGATACATGTGCCACAACTCCATCTGTAAAGGGAAGGGCAGAGTGGTAAGTGAGATGCAAGCAAATAATGGATGGCTATCAAGTAGGTTGGAAAGGTAACTCGGAAGCAGACAGCTTTAAATGTCATGCTCAGGAGCCTAGACATGGCTAGTCAGATTTATATATGGGCAGCAACAAAGGTTTTTTGGTTTTTTTTAAATTTTTTATTTATTTATTTGAGAGTGACAGACACAGAGAGAAAGACAGATAGAGGGAGAGAGAGAGAATGGGCGCGCCAGGGCTTCCAGCCACTGCAAACAAACTCCAGACGCGTGCGCCCCCTTGTGCATCTGGCTAACGTGGAACCTGGGGAGTCGAGCCTTGAACCGGGGTCCTTAGGCTTCACAGGCAAGTGCTCAACCGCTAAGACATCTCTCCAGCCCAACAACAAAGGTTTTTAAGCCAGAGAGAATTGCTTAAAAAGGGGGAGGGACTGGAGAGATGGCTTAGTGGTTGAGGCACTTGGCTGCAAAGCCAAAGGACCTCCGTTCAAGTTCCTAGGACCCACGTAAGCCAGATGTAGAAGATGGCACATGCATCTGGAGTTTGTTTACAGTGGCTGGAGGCCCTGATGTGCCCATTCTTTTCCTCTCTCTCTTCCTCTGCCTCGTTCTCTCTCTCTCAAACAAAGTTAAAAAAACATTTTTTTAAAAAAACTTGGTGGCTACATGATAGAATTGACAGGGAGAACAACTGAACCTAGGAGACTGCTTTACCTAAGCCTCCCTCAGAACTCACCAGGGGGTGAGTCTGGGAGATGGTAAAAGGAAATAGATATAAGAAAGCTTGTGAGAAAAAAATAAAAGCCGGGCATGGTGGCGCACGTCTTTAATCCCAGCACTCGGGAGGCAGAGGTAGGAGGATCATCGTGAGTTCGAGGCCACCCTGAGACTACATAGTGAATTCCAGGTTAGCCTGGTCTAGAGTGAAACCCTACCTTGAAAAACCAAAAAAAAAAAGAAGAAGAAGAAGTCAGTTCAATTTGTGGTGCTGGGGCTATCCAACCCCCCAAAAGCAAGTTTAGCTGCCAGAGAATCCGATCTGGCCGTGCTTCATTACTATGTAGACGATGGTTACAGAGAGGGCTACACCCAGGAATTAATCATGGAGGCAGTTGACACCAGGCCTAAGGGGAGTCAAGACAGCACCCCTGAGGGTGGCGAAATGCTGACCTGGAACTGTCATAATCACGAAGACCCTGTCACCAGGGCATCCAGACCAGCGCTGCTCACCGGAGTCTTGGTCAGGACAGGTTCACAGGTCTACAGCTGTCTTGGAGCAGCTCAGCACCCACTAAGGAGTGTGTGTGTGTGTGTGTGTGTGTGTGTGTGTGTGTGTGTTTTGCCACATATGGGCTAGTACTATTTTATACTATTTTGTGGAAATTGGTTTGATTCACAGATTTTTTTTAATCACCTTGCTTTTATAAGGCTCAGTTTTTGCTGCATTACAGCGCCTCATCACATAAACTTTAATTTCAACTTCCACATATCATCTGCGATCAGCTTCTTGAAATTCTATTGTATTTTGACGGCAGCCAAAAGTTGAAGATTAACTCTTCTTTAATTTCACTTTGAGATCTCTTGTCCATTCTGAGTCTTTCCTGATTTCTTGGAACTTCAGGAATAACCGTCCCTGAATTACACACATAACTATTTTTGAAACAGTGTGACAATATCTGTTGCTAAAACCTGTCTTCCGTAACCTTTAAATCCTGGGCATGGTGGTGGGGGGAGGCGGTGGCATTTTCTTCTGAGCCCTAGAAGAATTCTTTTTCCGAATCTTGGATATTTTTAGTCATTAGCCTCCTCAGAGTATATGCGAATAATCCCAGGATAATCTGAATTTCCTTTATTGTCTGAGCATTTACCAAGAACTGGCGCAGAGAAAATAATCCTCTCAAAGGATATAGAAAAGTAGCTCGGTCCTTACCGCAGCAGGGCACCTAGGAGCCAGAGGCACAACGCTCAGGCGCCCTGCGTAGGGGACAAATTCCCCACTCCTTTCTCTGACACAGATCTCATTTCGTAGTTTGATTCATCTTAACCTTAAATGGACTAGTTCGCCTTGCAAAATGGGTACAGTTTACTTATATGACAAAAAGAAGCAGGAAAACAAGAGCCACTTTACCCCACACTTATTTCATCAAAGTGATTTGGGGGTTCAGCACTTCCTTCTTCCCCTGGGAGAATTTCCCCATGATCTCCGAGGATGGGCACTGACGCGGAACATGACGGACACACCTGACCTCGGGCACGGCTGCCCGATGTCATCTTCCCACTGGCATTAACCGGGAACGGAACAGGACTCCTGCGTGGGAAACTGCTTGTAAGCAGATGACATTAACAACGTGGCTTACATCTGAACAATCTCATACACTACAATCCTCGCCGTGATGGAATCCCGGATTATCCATGGTGCTATATAAAAGTTCTGACAGCGTGTGAGTCATGAAACTACCTGGACAAGAAGCAGGATGGCTCTGCTGGACACTGGCTTCCACGACACAGTACACAGTAGTCAGATAATGCCGCCTTCTGTTGTGATAAATATTCGTCCATCTCCACTTGACAATTCTCTTTCTTACATGCCTCCAAAAGCTAGCAGTGAAAACACGGGATATTCAGGAGGTTTTTGTATCTGGATGGTCTTTTTTAGATTTCTCCCCAAGAAACATTTGGGAGCAATCTGAATTAAAAGTGAAAAAAACCACACACACACACACACACACACTCAATAATTTGAATCAAAGCATACAAAAGAACCTAATGCGTGTGTGTGTGTTTCCAGGCCACATAAAAAAAGTACTTTGCATCACAGTGGCTCCTACAAAATGGTTTTACCATGTGACTATAATCAGCTGGTCCTTGGGGCAGCCCTGACTTGCCGAGAGCCAACGGCCAGGCCATGTGTTCTCTCTGGGCCCTGGTGCCACTGACACCAGTGGCTTTAGCTAATGAATATTAGTCCATTTTCTGTTGCCACTGGGCGCTTGCAAAGAAAAGAGCTTAACCAAGTAAAGTAGCATGGTCCCCTTGTCCCAACTCCCAGAAGGCTAAGGCAAGAGGAATTGAAGAGTTTGAGGCCAGAGTGGGCAACAAAGAAGAAAGAAAACAGGCAGGGTGGGGGAGGAGGGAGAGAGGAAGGGAGGTAGAGGAGAAGGAAGAAAGGGAAGGGAGAGAAGGGGAGGGAAGAAGTGGGCAGAGGAGGACAGGGGAAGGGAGATCAGTTTTGGAAGCAGGTCAAGTTTGGAGTCTGAAGGGACAAGATAGAGCAGTCTTGGCTGTTCAGCCTCTGGTGAGAAGCCCTCTGACAGACACCAGAGCACACAGCAGTGAGCAGAAAGTGCAGGAGCATGGGGTAGCCCCACTTTCTCCTGAAAATCAGCAATGACCCCTTTACAATAACAGCATCTCTAAGGACCTAGCTATCTCACACTAGGCCCTACTTTTTTTAAAAAATTGTTTATTTATTTGAGAGTGACAGACAGAGAGAGAAAGAGGCAGAGAGAGAGAGAGAGGAGAGTGGGCGCACCAGGGCTTCCAGCCTCTGCAAACGAACTCCAGACGCGTGCGCCCCCTTGTGCATCCGGCTTATGTGGGTCCTGGGG